>NC_082641.1:136722501-137425000 GCF_028023285.1 Balaenoptera ricei | reverse complement strand
TGCTATGCTGATGGGCGTGACGTAAATTGCCAACAGCCACTCTGGAGAAGTGTACGGTGTGTCCTGAAACATAGAAAAAACTCAGCTTAGACAGCATAGGGCACTTCCACTCATGGGCGTATAAATTGGGAAAACTAAAAATCAGCAAGGCACAGGCACCCCAAAGTTAGGGCTGCTCTGTTGACAAGAACCTCACTTCGTTACACCTTAAATATCCCAGGAAAGAGAAAAATGGATAAAGAAGTTGTGGTCCTTTTGTACAATGGAATATCACTCAGCCATGAAATCAACGTCATAAGGCTAGTAGCAGCATGATGAGTGGATTTAGGTACGACGATTCTAAGTGAAATAAGTCACACAGAAAAAGACACTTATCACAAGATATCACTTATAGAGGGAATGTAAAAACCGCTACCCTTGAACTGAATTACAAAACAGAACAGAGTCACACGTTTAGAAAACACACTATGGCTGCTTAACGGGAAAGGTGAGGTGGGGTGATGCATAAAACAAGGGTTTCAAATTAGCTCAGAGACCGCTCCATAAACCCAATATGTAATAGACAAGACCTACTCCTTGCTCAGTGATCTGGACTCAAAACCCCCTATTCACCGCCCAAGAATATATCTGACTAGTAAGCATCTTAAAACCTATGTATTGATATCTCTCTGTAAGTGAGTCAAGGGGTGTAAAGCGGCATAAACACAGCAGTGAAAAGCAGCTAAACCCCTTTATAAAAATCAATCACTTTTAAAAACCCGTGAAACAAAGACAGTGAAAGAGAGAGAAATTCTTACAAAATTCGTTCAAGGGCTGTGATGCCACCTGGATTGACCATATCTAGACCCACAGCCGATTGAGGCATAAGGGTGGACACTCTTGGGGTTGAGAGGTTTGGTGAGGTGGGTGAGCAAACGCAGACCCTTAGAGTAATACTGCGTGGTACCCATCCATGGGTCCCAAATCTCCAGTTTCAAGGGCATCTTCCTACATCGAAAACATGCATGAGAATCCCAGAGGATGGTACACCGTGTGATCGGGAAAGGGTTCTAAAACGCACCTCATTTCTCATCTCCTTGTGCTCGGGTTCGCCATTCCAGCCGCTTTACTAGCAATCTCCCTCCTTGGAGAATCAGCACCTTTAACCTCCTGTTCCGTACAGGTTGCAATTTGTCCTGAGGATGAACGGGAAGAGGGGGAACCAATGAGACACTAGCTCTAGGTGTGGGGACAGGCACAGGTCACTCTATTTTCCATCAGGAAGAAGAATTAACCACAGGCTCAGCCTGCCGCCCGGGACCAGAATAGGGCCTGAAGCAATCCTGCGCTTTTGCGGCCAGCTCCCAAGAAAGCGAGTTGAAAAATGGAGCTCAGGGGCACTGCAATTCACAAACCTGCAGAGTTATAAATGATAACTCTCGTCCACAAATATATTGACGGAAGACAACGAAGAGGATTTGAAAGCAAGGCAGAATTGCAGGAAACAGACTTCAGGAGGAAGATTCGAATCGCCTTTAAAGCACGGAGAAAGCGGCAAAACCTCGACAATGATGCCCTTGGCCAAAAAGGGCGCATGCGTTTTTTTCCTGATATATTCAGGAAAAAACGCATGCGCCCTTTTTCGCAACCAAGCAACCTGGAAAGGCAAATCAGCGCTACAAAGAAGTCTCGCTTCCCATCGGTCAAAAGGGCCATGCTGAATAAAGTGTCAAAACAGAAATGCAGGACAGGCCATGGAGAAACGGGAGACTTGCTACGCTGATGGGCGGGATATAAATTGCCAACAGCCACTCTGGAGAAGTGTACGGTGTGTCCTGAAACATCGAAAAAACTCAGCTTAGAGAGCATAGGGCACTTCCCACTCATGGGCGTATAAATTGGGAAAACTAAAAATCAGCAAGACACAGGCACCCCAAAGTTTAGGGCTGCTCTGTGGACAAGAACCTCCACTTCGTTACACCTTAAATATCCCAGGAAAGAGAAAAATGGATAAAGAAGTTGTGGTCCTTTTGTACAATGGAATATCACTCAGCCATGAAATCAACGTCCTAAGTCTAGTAGCAGCATGATGAGTGGATTTAGGTACGACGATTCTAAGTGAAATAAGTCACACAGAAAAAGACACTTATCATAAGATATCACTTATAGAGGGAATGTAAAAACCGCTACCCTTGAACTGAATTACAAAACAGAACAGAGTCACACGTTTAGAAAACACACTATGGCTGCTTAACGGGAAAGGTGAGGTGGGGTGATGCATAAAACAAGGGTTTCAAATTAGCTCAGAGACCGCTCCATAAACCCAATATGTAATAGACAAGACCTACTCCTTGCTCAGTGATCTGGACTCAACAACCCCCTATTCACCGCCCAAGAATATATCTGACTAGTAAGAATCTTAAACCTATGTATTGATATCTCTCTGTAAGTGAGTCAAGTGGGTGTAAAGCGGCATAAACACAGCAGTGAAAAGCAGCTAAACCCCTTTATAAAAATCAATCACTTTTAAAAACCCGTGAAACAAAGACAGTGAAAGAGAGAGAAATTCTTACAAAATTCGTTCAGGGGCTGTGATGCCACCTGGATTGACCATATCTAGACCCACAGCCGATTGAGGCATAAGGGTGGACACTCTTGGGGCTGAGAGGTTTGGTGAGGTTGGGTGAGCAAACGCAGACCCTTTAGAGTAATACTGCGTGGTACCCATCCCATGGGTCCCAAATCTCCAGGTTCAAGGGCATCTTCCTACATCGAAAACATGCATGAGAATCCCAGAGGATGGTACACCGTGTGATCGGGAAAGGTTCTAAAACGCACCTCATTTCTCATCTCCTTGTGCTCGGGTTCCCCATTCCAGCTGCTTTACTAGCAATCTCCCTCCTTGGAGAATCAGAACCTTTAACCTCCTGTTCCGTACAGGTTGCAATTTGTCTGAGGATGAACGGGAAGAGGGGGAACCAATGAGACACTAGCTCTAGGTGTTGGGACAGGCACAGGTCACTCTATTTTCCCATCAGGAAGAAGAATTAACCACAGGCTCAGCCTGCCGCCCGGGACCAGAATAGGGCCTGAAGCAATCCTGCGCTTTTGCGGCCAGCTCCCAAGAAAGCGAGTTGAAAAAATGGAGCTCAGGGGCACTGCAATTCACAAACCTGCAGAGTTATAAATGATAACTCTCGTCCACAAATATATTGACGGAAGACAACGAAGAGGATTTGAAAGCAAGGCAGAATTGCAGGAAACAGATTTCAGGAGGTAGATTCGAATCGCCTTTAAAGCACGGGAAAAGCGGCAAAACCTCGACAATGATGCCCTTGGCCAAAAAGGGCGCATGCGTTTTTTCCTGAATATATTCAGGAAAAAACGCATGCACCCTTTGTGGCCAACCAAGCAACCTGGAAAGGCAAATCAGCGCTACAAAGAAGTCTCGCTTCCCATCGGTCAAAAGGGCCATGCTGAATAAAGTGTCAAAACCAGAAATGCAGGAAAGGCCATGGAGAAACGGGAGACTTGCTATGCTGATGGGCGTGACGTAAATTGCCAACAGCCACTCTGGAGAAGTGTACGGTGTGTCCTGAAACATAGAAAAAACTCAGCTTAGACAGCATAGGGCACTTCCACTCATGGGCGTATAAATTGGGAAAACTAAAAATCAGCAAGGCACAGGCACCCCAAAGTTTAGGGCTGCTCTGTTGACAAGAACCTCCACTTCGTTACACCTTAAATATCCCAGGAAAGAGAAAAATGGATAAAGAAGTTGTGGTCCTTTTGTACAATGGAATATCACTCAGCCATGAAATCAACGTCATAAGGCTAGTAGCAGCATGATGAGTGGATTTAGGTACGACGATTCTAAGTGAAATAAGTCACACAGAAAAAGACACTTATCACAAGATATCACTTATAGAGGGAATGTAAAAACCGCTACCCTTGAACTGAATTACAAAACAGAACAGAGTCACACGTTTAGAAAACACACTATGGCTGCTTAACGGGAAAGGTGAGGTGGGGTGATGCATAAAACAAGGGTTTCAAATTAGCTCAGAGACCGCTCCATAAACCCAATATGTAATAGACAAGACCTACTCCTTGCTCAGTGATCTGGACTCAAAACCCCCTATTCACCGCCCAAGAATATATCTGACTAGTAAGCATCTTAAAACCTATGTATTGATATCTCTCTGTAAGTGAGTCAAGGGGGTGTAAAGCGGCATAAACACAGCAGTGAAAAGCAGCTAAACCCCTTTATAAAAATCAATCACTTTTAAAAACCCGTGAAACAAAGACAGTGAAAGAGAGAGAAATTCTTACAAAATTCGTTCAAGGGCTGTGATGCCACCTGGATTGACCATATCTAGACCCACAGCCGATTGAGGCATAAGGGTGGACACTCTTGGGGTTGAGAGGTTTGGTGAGGTTGGGTGAGCAAACGCAGACCCTTTAGAGTAATACTGCGTGGTACCCATCCCATGGGTCCCAAATCTCCAGGTTCAAGGGCATCTTCCTACATCGAAAACATGCATGAGAATCCCAGAGGATGGTACACCGTGTGATCGGGAAAGGGTTCTAAAACGCACCTCATTTCTCATCTCCTTGTGCTCGGGTTCGCCATTCCAGCCGCTTTACTAGCAATCTCCCTCCTTGGAGAATCAGCACCTTTAACCTCCTGTTCCGTACAGGTTGCAATTTGTCCTGAGGATGAACGGGAAGAGGGGGAACCAATGAGACACTAGCTCTAGGTGTGGGGACAGGCACAGGTCACTCTATTTTCCCATCAGGAAGAAGAATTAACCACAGGCTCAGCCTGCCGCCCGGGACCAGAATAGGGCCTGAAGCAATCCTGCGCTTTTGCGGCCAGCTCCCAAGAAAGCGAGTTGAAAAATGGAGCTCAGGGGCACTGCAATTCACAAACCTGCAGAGTTATAAATGATAACTCTCGTCCACAAATATATTGACGGAAGACAACGAAGAGGATTTGAAAGCAAGGCAGAATTGCAGGAAACAGACTTCAGGAGGAAGATTCGAATCGCCTTTAAAGCACGGGAAAAGCGGCAAAACCTCGACAATGATGCCCTTGGCCAAAAAGGGCGCATGCGTTTTTTCCTGAATATATTCAGGAAAAAACGCATGCGCCCTTTTTCGCCAACCAAGCAACCTGGAAAGGCAAATCAGCGCTACAAAGAAGTCTCGCTTCCCATCGGTCAAAAGGGCCATGCTGAATAAAGTGTCAAAACCAGAAATGCAGGACAGGCCATGGAGAAACGGGAGACTTGCTACGCTGATGGGCGGGATATAAATTGCCAACAGCCACTCTGGAGAAGTGTACGGTGTGTCCTGAAACATCGAAAAAACTCAGCTTAGAGAGCATAGGGCACTTCCACTCATGGGCGTATAAATTGGGAAAACTAAAAATCAGCAAGACACAGGCACCCCAAAGTTTAGGGCTGCTCTGTGGACAAGAACCTCCACTTCGTTACACCTTAAATATCCCAGGAAAGAGAAAAATGGATAAAGAAGTTGTGGTCCTTTTGTACAATGGAATATCACTCAGCCATGAAATCAACGTCCTAAGTCTAGTAGCAGCATGATGAGTGGATTTAGGTACGACGATTCTAAGTGAAATAAGTCACACAGAAAAAGACACTTATCATAAGATATCACTTATAGAGGGAATGTAAAAACCGCTACCCTTGAACTGAATTACAAAACAGAACAGAGTCACACGTTTAGAAAACACACTATGGCTGCTTAACGGGAAAGGTGAGGTGGGGTGATGCATAAAACAAGGGTTTCAAATTAGCTCAGAGACCGCTCCATAAACCCAATATGTAATAGACAAGACCTACTCCTTGCTCAGTGATCTGGACTCAAAACCCCCTATTCACCGCCCAAGAATATATCTGACTAGTAAGAATCTTAAAACCTATGTATTGATATCTCTCTGTAAGTGAGTCAAGTGGGTGTAAAGCGGCATAAACACAGCAGTGAAAAGCAGCTAAACCCCTTTATAAAAATCAATCACTTTTAAAAACCCGTGAAACAAAGACAGTGAAAGAGAGAGAAATTCTTACAAAATTCGTTCAGGGGCTGTGATGCCACCTGGATTGACCATATCTAGACCCACAGCCGATTGAGGCATAAGGGTGGACACTCTTGGGGCTGAGAGGTTTGGTGAGGTTGGGTGAGCAAACGCAGACCCTTTAGAGTAATACTGCGTGGTACCCATCCCATGGGTCCCAAATCTCCAGGTTCAAGGGCATCTTCCTACATCGAAAACATGCATGAGAATCCCAGAGGATGGTACACCGTGTGATCGGGAAAGGGTTCTAAAACGCACCTCATTTCTCATCTCCTTGTGCTCGGGTTCCCCATTCCAGCTGCTTTACTAGCAATCTCCCTCCTTGGAGAATCAGAACCTTTAACCTCCTGTTCCGTACAGGTTGCAATTTGTCCTGAGGATGAACGGGAAGAGGGGGAACCAATGAGACACTAGCTCTAGGTGTTGGGACAGGCACAGGTCACTCTATTTTCCCATCAGGAAGAAGAATTAACCACAGGCTCAGCCTGCCGCCCGGGACCAGAATAGGGCCTGAAGCAATCCTGCGCTTTTGCGGCCAGCTCCCAAGAAAGCGAGTTGAAAAAATGGAGCTCAGGGGCACTGCAATTCACAAACCTGCAGAGTTATAAATGATAACTCTCGTCCACAAATATATTGACGGAAGACAACGAAGAGGATTTGAAAGCAAGGCAGAATTGCAGGAAACAGATTTCAGGAGGTAGATTCGAATCGCCTTTAAAGCACGGGAAAAGCGGCAAAACCTCGACAATGATGCCCTTGGCCAAAAAGGGCGCATGCGTTTTTTCCTGAATATATTCAGGAAAAAACGCATGCACCCTTTGTGGCCAACCAAGCAACCTGGAAAGGCAAATCAGCGCTACAAAGAAGTCTCGCTTCCCATCGGTCAAAAGGGCCATGCTGAATAAAGTGTCAAAACCAGAAATGCAGGAAAGGCCATGGAGAAACGGGAGACTTGCTATGCTGATGGGCGTGACGTAAATTGCCAACAGCCACTCTGGAGAAGTGTACGGTGTGTCCTGAAACATAGAAAAAACTCAGCTTAGACAGCATAGGGCACTTCCACTCATGGGCGTATAAATTGGGAAAACTAAAAATCAGCAAGGCACAGGCACCCCAAAGTTTAGGGCTGCTCTGTTGACAAGAACCTCCACTTCGTTACACCTTAAATATCCCAGGAAAGAGAAAAATGGATAAAGAAGTTGTGGTCCTTTTGTACAATGGAATATCACTCAGCCATGAAATCAACGTCATAAGGCTAGTAGCAGCATGATGAGTGGATTTAGGTACGACGATTCTAAGTGAAATAAGTCACACAGAAAAAGACACTTATCACAAGATATCACTTATAGAGGGAATGTAAAAACCGCTACCCTTGAACTGAATTACAAAACAGAACAGAGTCACACGTTTAGAAAACACACTATGGCTGCTTAACGGGAAAGGTGAGGTGGGGTGATGCATAAAACAAGGGTTTCAAATTAGCTCAGAGACCGCTCCATAAACCCAATATGTAATAGACAAGACCTACTCCTTGCTCAGTGATCTGGACTCAAAACCCCCTATTCACCGCCCAAGAATATATCTGACTAGTAAGCATCTTAAAACCTATGTATTGATATCTCTCTGTAAGTGAGTCAAGGGGGTGTAAAGCGGCATAAACACAGCAGTGAAAAGCAGCTAAACCCCTTTATAAAAATCAATCACTTTTAAAAACCCGTGAAACAAAGACAGTGAAAGAGAGAGAAATTCTTACAAAATTCGTTCAAGGGCTGTGATGCCACCTGGATTGACCATATCTAGACCCACAGCCGATTGAGGCATAAGGGTGGACACTCTTGGGGTTGAGAGGTTTGGTGAGGTTGGGTGAGCAAACGCAGACCCTTTAGAGTAATACTGCGTGGTACCCATCCCATGGGTCCCAAATCTCCAGGTTCAAGGGCATCTTCCTACATCGAAAACATGCATGAGAATCCCAGAGGATGGTACACCGTGTGATCGGGAAAGGGTTCTAAAACGCACCTCATTTCTCATCTCCTTGTGCTCGGGTTCGCCATTCCAGCCGCTTTACTAGCAATCTCCCTCCTTGGAGAATCAGCACCTTTAACCTCCTGTTCCGTACAGGTTGCAATTTGTCCTGAGGATGAACGGGAAGAGGGGGAACCAATGAGACACTAGCTCTAGGTGTGGGGACAGGCACAGGTCACTCTATTTTCCCATCAGGAAGAAGAATTAACCACAGGCTCAGCCTGCCGCCCGGGACCAGAATAGGGCCTGAAGCAATCCTGCGCTTTTGCGGCCAGCTCCCAAGAAAGCGAGTTGAAAAATGGAGCTCAGGGGCACTGCAATTCACAAACCTGCAGAGTTATAAATGATAACTCTCGTCCACAAATATATTGACGGAAGACAACGAAGAGGATTTGAAAGCAAGGCAGAATTGCAGGAAACAGACTTCAGGAGGAAGATTCGAATCGCCTTTAAAGCACGGGAAAAGCGGCAAAACCTCGACAATGATGCCCTTGGCCAAAAAGGGCGCATGCGTTTTTTCCTGAATATATTCAGGAAAAAACGCATGCGCCCTTTTTCGCCAACCAAGCAACCTGGAAAGGCAAATCAGCGCTACAAAGAAGTCTCGCTTCCCATCGGTCAAAAGGGCCA
The DNA here is from genome assembly GCF_028023285.1 of Balaenoptera ricei. Lineage (NCBI taxonomy): Eukaryota > Metazoa > Chordata > Mammalia > Artiodactyla > Balaenopteridae > Balaenoptera > Balaenoptera ricei. The sequence continues at coordinate 137,416,266 of NC_082641.1, read as the reverse complement.
TGCTGAATAAAGTGTCAAAACCAGAAATGCAGGACAGGCCATGGAGAAACGGGAGACTTGCTACGCTGATGGGCGGGATATAAATTGCCAACAGCCACTCTGGAGAAGTGTACGGTGTGTCCTGAAACATCGAAAAAACTCAGCTTAGAGAGCATAGGGCACTTCCACTCATGGGCGTATAAATTGGGAAAACTAAAAATCAGCAAGACACAGGCACCCCAAAGTTTAGGGCTGCTCTGTGGACAAGAACCTCCACTTCGTTACACCTTAAATATCCCAGGAAAGAGAAAAATGGATAAAGAAGTTGTGGTCCTTTTGTACAATGGAATATCACTCAGCCATGAAATCAACGTCCTAAGTCTAGTAGCAGCATGATGAGTGGATTTAGGTACGACGATTCTAAGTGAAATAAGTCACACAGAAAAAGACACTTATCATAAGATATCACTTATAGAGGGAATGTAAAAACCGCTACCCTTGAACTGAATTACAAAACAGAACAGAGTCACACGTTTAGAAAACACACTATGGCTGCTTAACGGGAAAGGTGAGGTGGGGTGATGCATAAAACAAGGGTTTCAAATTAGCTCAGAGACCGCTCCATAAACCCAATATGTAATAGACAAGACCTACTCCTTGCTCAGTGATCTGGACTCAAAACCCCCTATTCACCGCCCAAGAATATATCTGACTAGTAAGAATCTTAAAACCTATGTATTGATATCTCTCTGTAAGTGAGTCAAGTGGGTGTAAAGCGGCATAAACACAGCAGTGAAAAGCAGCTAAACCCCTTTATAAAAATCAATCACTTTTAAAAACCCGTGAAACAAAGACAGTGAAAGAGAGAGAAATTCTTACAAAATTCGTTCAGGGGCTGTGATGCCACCTGGATTGACCATATCTAGACCCACAGCCGATTGAGGCATAAGGGTGGACACTCTTGGGGCTGAGAGGTTTGGTGAGGTTGGGTGAGCAAACGCAGACCCTTTAGAGTAATACTGCGTGGTACCCATCCCATGGGTCCCAAATCTCCAGGTTCAAGGGCATCTTCCTACATCGAAAACATGCATGAGAATCCCAGAGGATGGTACACCGTGTGATCGGGAAAGGGTTCTAAAACGCACCTCATTTCTCATCTCCTTGTGCTCGGGTTCCCCATTCCAGCTGCTTTACTAGCAATCTCCCTCCTTGGAGAATCAGAACCTTTAACCTCCTGTTCCGTACAGGTTGCAATTTGTCCTGAGGATGAACGGGAAGAGGGGGAACCAATGAGACACTAGCTCTAGGTGTTGGGACAGGCACAGGTCACTCTATTTTCCCATCAGGAAGAAGAATTAACCACAGGCTCAGCCTGCCGCCCGGGACCAGAATAGGGCCTGAAGCAATCCTGCGCTTTTGCGGCCAGCTCCCAAGAAAGCGAGTTGAAAAAATGGAGCTCAGGGGCACTGCAATTCACAAACCTGCAGAGTTATAAATGATAACTCTCGTCCACAAATATATTGACGGAAGACAACGAAGAGGATTTGAAAGCAAGGCAGAATTGCAGGAAACAGATTTCAGGAGGTAGATTCGAATCGCCTTTAAAGCACGGGAAAAGCGGCAAAACCTCGACAATGATGCCCTTGGCCAAAAAGGGCGCATGCGTTTTTTCCTGAATATATTCAGGAAAAAACGCATGCACCCTTTGTGGCCAACCAAGCAACCTGGAAAGGCAAATCAGCGCTACAAAGAAGTCTCGCTTCCCATCGGTCAAAAGGGCCATGCTGAATAAAGTGTCAAAACCAGAAATGCAGGAAAGGCCATGGAGAAACGGGAGACTTGCTATGCTGATGGGCGTGACGTAAATTGCCAACAGCCACTCTGGAGAAGTGTACGGTGTGTCCTGAAACATAGAAAAAACTCAGCTTAGACAGCATAGGGCACTTCCACTCATGGGCGTATAAATTGGGAAAACTAAAAATCAGCAAGGCACAGGCACCCCAAAGTTTAGGGCTGCTCTGTTGACAAGAACCTCCACTTCGTTACACCTTAAATATCCCAGGAAAGAGAAAAATGGATAAAGAAGTTGTGGTCCTTTTGTACAATGGAATATCACTCAGCCATGAAATCAACGTCATAAGGCTAGTAGCAGCATGATGAGTGGATTTAGGTACGACGATTCTAAGTGAAATAAGTCACACAGAAAAAGACACTTATCACAAGATATCACTTATAGAGGGAATGTAAAAACCGCTACCCTTGAACTGAATTACAAAACAGAACAGAGTCACACGTTTAGAAAACACACTATGGCTGCTTAACGGGAAAGGTGAGGTGGGGTGATGCATAAAACAAGGGTTTCAAATTAGCTCAGAGACCGCTCCATAAACCCAATATGTAATAGACAAGACCTACTCCTTGCTCAGTGATCTGGACTCAAAACCCCCTATTCACCGCCCAAGAATATATCTGACTAGTAAGCATCTTAAAACCTATGTATTGATATCTCTCTGTAAGTGAGTCAAGGGGGTGTAAAGCGGCATAAACACAGCAGTGAAAAGCAGCTAAACCCCTTTATAAAAATCAATCACTTTTAAAAACCCGTGAAACAAAGACAGTGAAAGAGAGAGAAATTCTTACAAAATTCGTTCAAGGGCTGTGATGCCACCTGGATTGACCATATCTAGACCCACAGCCGATTGAGGCATAAGGGTGGACACTCTTGGGGTTGAGAGGTTTGGTGAGGTTGGGTGAGCAAACGCAGACCCTTTAGAGTAATACTGCGTGGTACCCATCCCATGGGTCCCAAATCTCCAGGTTCAAGGGCATCTTCCTACATCGAAAACATGCATGAGAATCCCAGAGGATGGTACACTGTGTGATCGGGAAAGGTTTCTAAAACGCACCTCATTTCTCATCTCCTTGTGCTCGGGTTCGCCATTCCAGCCGCTTTACTAGCAATCTCCCTCCTTGGAGAATCAGAACCTTTAACCTCCTGTTCCGTACAGGTTGCAATTTGTCCTGAGGATGAACGGGAAGAGGGGGAACCAATGAGACACTAGCTCTAGGTGTTGGGACAGGCACAGGTCACTCTATTTTCCCATCAGGAAGAAGAATTAACCACAGGCTCAGCCTGCCGCCCGGGACCAGAATAGGGCCTGAAGCAATCCTGCGCTTTTGCGGCCAGCTCCAAAGAAAGCGAGTTGAAAAATGGAGCTCAGGGGCACTGCAATTCACAAACCTGCAGAGTTATAAATGATAACTCTCGTCCACAAATATATTGACGGAAGACAACGAAGAGGATTTGAAAGCAAGGCAGAATTGCAGGAAACAGATTTCAGGAGGTAGATTCGAATCGCCTTTAAAGCACGGGAAAAGCGGCAAAACCTCGACAATGATGCCCTTGGCCAAAAAGGGCGTATGCGTTTTTTCCTGAATATATTCAGGAAAAAACGCATACGCCCTTTTTGGCCAACCAAGCAACCTGGAAAGGCAAATCAGCGCTGCAAAGAAGTCTCGCTTCCCATCGGTCAAAAGGGCCATGCTGAATAAAGTGTCAAAACCAGAAATGCAGGACAGGCCATGGAGAAACGGGAGACTTGCTACGCTGATGGGTGGGATGTAAATTGCCAACAGCCACTCTGGAGAAGTGTACGGTGTGTCCTGAAGCATCGAAAAAACTCAGCTTAGACAGCATAGGGCACTTCCACTCACGGGCGTATAAATTGGGAAAACTAAAAATCAGCAAGGCACAGGCACCCCAAAGTTTAGGGCTGCTCTGTGGACAAGAACCTCCACTTCGTTACACCTTAAATATCCCAGGAAAGAGAAAAATGGATAAAGAAGTTGTGGTCCTTTTGTACAATGGAATATCACTCAGCCATGAAATCAACGTCATAAGGCTAGTAGCAGCATGATGAGTGGATTTAGGTACGACGATTCTAAGTGAAATAAGTCACACAGAAAAAGACACTTATCATAAGATATCACTTATAGAGGGAATGTAAAAACCGCTACCCTTGAACTGAATTACAAAACAGAACAGAGTCACACGTTTAGAAAACACACTATGGCTGCTTAACGGGAAAGGTGAGGTGGGGTGATGCATAAAACAAGGGTTTCAAATTAGCTCAGAGACCGTTCCATAAACCCAATATGTAATAGACAAGACCTACTCCTTGCTCAGTGATCTGGACTCAAAACTCCCTATTCACCGCCCAAGAATATATCTGACTAGTAAGAATCTTAAAACCTATGTATTGATATCTCTCTGTATGTGAGTCAAGTGGGTGTAAAGCGGCATAAACACAGCAGTGAAAAGCAGCTAAACCCCTTTATAAAAATCAATCACTTTTAAAAACCCGTGAAACAAAGACAGTGAAAGAGAGAGAAATTCTTACAAAATTCGTTCAAGGGCTGTGATGCCACCTGGATTGACCATATCTAGACCCACAGCTGATTGAGGCATAAGGGTGGACACTCTTGGGGTTGAGAGGTTTGGTGAGGTTGGGTGAGCAAACGCAGACCCTTTAGAGTAATACTGCGTGGTACCCATCCCATGGGTCCCAAATCTCCAGGTTCAAGGGCATCTTCCTACATCGAAAACATGCATGAGAATCCCAGAGGATGGTACACCGTGTGATCGGGAAAGGGTTCTAAAACGCACCTCATTTCTCATCTCCTTGTGCTCGGGTTCCCCATTCCAGCTGCTTTACTAGCAATCTCCCTCCTTGGAGAATCAGAACCTTTAACCTCCTGTTCCGTACAGGTTGCAATTTGTCCTGAGGATGAACGGGAAGAGGGGGAACCAATGAGACACTAGCTCTAGGTGTTGGGACAGGCACAGGTCACTCTATTTTCCCATCAGGAAGAAGAATTAACCACAGGCTCAGCCTGCCGCCCGGGACCAGAATAGGGCCTGAAGCAATCCTGCGCTTTTGCGGCCAGCTCCCAAGAAAGCGAGTTGAAAAAATGGAGCTCAGGGGCACTGCAATTCACAAACCTGCAGAGTTATAAATGATAACTCTCGTCCACAAATATATTGACGGAAGACAACGAAGAGGATTTGAAAGCAAGGCAGAATTGCAGGAAACAGATTTCAGGAGGTAGATTCGAATCGCCTTTAAAGCACGGGAAAAGCGGCAAAACCTCGACAATGATGCCCTTGGCCAAAAAGGGCGCATGCGTTTTTTCCTGAATATATTCAGGAAAAAACGCATGCACCCTTTGTGGCCAACCAAGCAACCTGGAAAGGCAAATCAGCGCTACAAAGAAGTCTCGCTTCCCATCGGTCAAAAGGGCCATGCTGAATAAAGTGTCAAAACCAGAAATGCAGGAAAGGCCATGGAGAAACGGGAGACTTGCTATGCTGATGGGCGTGACGTAAATTGCCAACAGCCACTCTGGAGAAGTGTACGGTGTGTCCTGAAACATAGAAAAAACTCAGCTTAGACAGCATAGGGCACTTCCACTCATGGGCGTATAAATTGGGAAAACTAAAAATCAGCAAGGCACAGGCACCCCAAAGTTTAGGGCTGCTCTGTTGACAAGAACCTCCACTTCGTTACACCTTAAATATCCCAGGAAAGAGAAAAATGGATAAAGAAGTTGTGGTCCTTTTGTACAATGGAATATCACTCAGCCATGAAATCAACGTCATAAGGCTAGTAGCAGCATGATGAGTGGATTTAGGTACGACGATTCTAAGTGAAATAAGTCACACAGAAAAAGACACTTATCACAAGATATCACTTATAGAGGGAATGTAAAAACCGCTACCCTTGAACTGAATTACAAAACAGAACAGAGTCACACGTTTAGAAAACACACTATGGCTGCTTAACGGGAAAGGTGAGGTGGGGTGATGCATAAAACAAGGGTTTCAAATTAGCTCAGAGACCGCTCCATAAACCCAATATGTAATAGACAAGACCTACTCCTTGCTCAGTGATCTGGACTCAAAACCCCCTATTCACCGCCCAAGAATATATCTGACTAGTAAGCATCTTAAAACCTATGTATTGATATCTCTCTGTAAGTGAGTCAAGGGGGTGTAAAGCGGCATAAACACAGCAGTGAAAAGCAGCTAAACCCCTTTATAAAAATCAATCACTTTTAAAAACCCGTGAAACAAAGACAGTGAAAGAGAGAGAAATTCTTACAAAATTCGTTCAAGGGCTGTGATGCCACCTGGATTGACCATATCTAGACCCACAGCCGATTGAGGCATAAGGGTGGACACTCTTGGGGTTGAGAGGTTTGGTGAGGTTGGGTGAGCAAACGCAGACCCTTTAGAGTAATACTGCGTGGTACCCATCCCATGGGTCCCAAATCTCCAGGTTCAAGGGCATCTTCCTACATCGAAAACATGCATGAGAATCCCAGAGGATGGTACACCGTGTGATCGGGAAAGGGTTCTAAAACGCACCTCATTTCTCATCTCCTTGTGCTCGGGTTCGCCATTCCAGCCGCTTTACTAGCAATCTCCCTCCTTGGAGAATCAGCACCTTTAACCTCCTGTTCCGTACAGGTTGCAATTTGTCCTGAGGATGAACGGGAAGAGGGGGAACCAATGAGACACTAGCTCTAGGTGTGGGGACAGGCACAGGTCACTCTATTTTCCCATCAGGAAGAAGAATTAACCACAGGCTCAGCCTGCCGCCCGGGACCAGAATAGGGCCTGAAGCAATCCTGCGCTTTTGCGGCCAGCTCCCAAGAAAGCGAGTTGAAAAATGGAGCTCAGGGGCACTGCAATTCACAAACCTGCAGAGTTATAAATGATAACTCTCGTCCACAAATATATTGACGGAAGACAACGAAGAGGATTTGAAAGCAAGGCAGAATTGCAGGAAACAGACTTCAGGAGGAAGATTCGAATCGCCTTTAAAGCACGGGAAAAGCGGCAAAACCTCGACAATGATGCCCTTGGCCAAAAAGGGCGCATGCGTTTTTTCCTGAATATATTCAGGAAAAAACGCATGCGCCCTTTTTCGCCAACCAAGCAACCTGGAAAGGCAAATCAGCGCTACAAAGAAGTCTCGCTTCCCATCGGTCAAAAGGGCCATGCTGAATAAAGTGTCAAAACCAGAAATGCAGGACAGGCCATGGAGAAACGGGAGACTTGCTACGCTGATGGGCGGGATATAAATTGCCAACAGCCACTCTGGAGAAGTGTACGGTGTGTCCTGAAACATCGAAAAAACTCAGCTTAGAGAGCATAGGGCACTTCCACTCATGGGCGTATAAATTGGGAAAACTAAAAATCAGCAAGACACAGGCACCCCAAAGTTTAGGGCTGCTCTGTGGACAAGAACCTCCACTTCGTTACACCTTAAATATCCCAGGAAAGAGAAAAATGGATAAAGAAGTTGTGGTCCTTTTGTACAATGGAATATCACTCAGCCATGAAATCAACGTCCTAAGTCTAGTAGCAGCATGATGAGTGGATTTAGGTACGACGATTCTAAGTGAAATAAGTCACACAGAAAAAGACACTTATCATAAGATATCACTTATAGAGGGAATGTAAAAACCGCTACCCTTGAACTGAATTACAAAACAGAACAGAGTCACACGTTTAGAAAACACACTATGGCTGCTTAACGGGAAAGGTGAGGTGGGGTGATGCATAAAACAAGGGTTTCAAATTAGCTCAGAGACCGCTCCATAAACCCAATATGTAATAGACAAGACCTACTCCTTGCTCAGTGATCTGGACTCAAAACCCCCTATTCACCGCCCAAGAATATATCTGACTAGTAAGAATCTTAAAACCTATGTATTGATATCTCTCTGTAAGTGAGTCAAGTGGGTGTAAAGCGGCATAAACACAGCAGTGAAAAGCAGCTAAACCCCTTTATAAAAATCAATCACTTTTAAAAACCCGTGAAACAAAGACAGTGAAAGAGAGAGAAATTCTTACAAAATTCGTTCAGGGGCTGTGATGCCACCTGGATTGACCATATCTAGACCCACAGCCGATTGAGGCATAAGGGTGGACACTCTTGGGGCTGAGAGGTTTGGTGAGGTTGGGTGAGCAAACGCAGACCCTTTAGAGTAATACTGCGTGGTACCCATCCCATGGGTCCCAAATCTCCAGGTTCAAGGGCATCTTCCTACATCGAAAACATGCATGAGAATCCCAGAGGATGGTACACCGTGTGATCGGGAAAGGGTTCTAAAACGCACCTCATTTCTCATCTCCTTGTGCTCGGGTTCCCCATTCCAGCTGCTTTACTAGCAATCTCCCTCCTTGGAGAATCAGAACCTTTAACCTCCTGTTCCGTACAGGTTGCAATTTGTCCTGAGGATGAACGGGAAGAGGGGGAACCAATGAGACACTAGCTCTAGGTGTTGGGACAGGCACAGGTCACTCTATTTTCCCATCAGGAAGAAGAATTAACCACAGGCTCAGCCTGCCGCCCGGGACCAGAATAGGGCCTGAAGCAATCCTGCGCTTTTGCGGCCAGCTCCCAAGAAAGCGAGTTGAAAAAATGGAGCTCAGGGGCACTGCAATTCACAAACCTGCAGAGTTATAAATGATAACTCTCGTCCACAAATATATTGACGGAAGACAACGAAGAGGATTTGAAAGCAAGGCAGAATTGCAGGAAACAGATTTCAGGAGGTAGATTCGAATCGCCTTTAAAGCACGGGAAAAGCGGCAAAACCTCGACAATGATGCCCTTGGCCAAAAAGGGCGCATGCGTTTTTTCCTGAATATATTCAGGAAAAAACGCATGCACCCTTTGTGGCCAACCAAGCAACCTGGAAAGGCAAATCAGCGCTACAAAGAAGTCTCGCTTCCCATCGGTCAAAAGGGCCATGCTGAATAAAGTGTCAAAACCAGAAATGCAGGAAAGGCCATGGAGAAACGGGAGACTTGCTATGCTGATGGGCGTGACGTAAATTGCCAACAGCCACTCTGGAGAAGTGTACGGTGTGTCCTGAAACATAGAAAAAACTCAGCTTAGACAGCATAGGGCACTTCCACTCATGGGCGTATAAATTGGGAAAACTAAAAATCAGCAAGGCACAGGCACCCCAAAGTTTAGGGCTGCTCTGTTGACAAGAACCTCCACTTCGTTACACCTTAAATATCCCAGGAAAGAGAAAAATGGATAAAGAAGTTGTGGTCCTTTTGTACAATGGAATATCACTCAGCCATGAAATCAACGTCATAAGGCTAGTAGCAGCATGATGAGTGGATTTAGGTACGACGATTCTAAGTGAAATAAGTCACACAGAAAAAGACACTTATCACAAGATATCACTTATAGAGGGAATGTAAAAACCGCTACCCTTGAACTGAATTACAAAACAGAACAGAGTCACACGTTTAGAAAACACACTATGGCTGCTTAACGGGAAAGGTGAGGTGGGGTGATGCATAAAACAAGGGTTTCAAATTAGCTCAGAGACCGCTCCATAAACCCAATATGTAATAGACAAGACCTACTCCTTGCTCAGTGATCTGGACTCAAAACCCCCTATTCACCGCCCAAGAATATATCTGACTAGTAAGCATCTTAAAACCTATGTATTGATATCTCTCTGTAAGTGAGTCAAGGGGGTGTAAAGCGGCATAAACACAGCAGTGAAAAGCAGCTAAACCCCTTTATAAAAATCAATCACTTTTAAAAACCCGTGAAACAAAGACAGTGAAAGAGAGAGAAATTCTTACAAAATTCGTTCAAGGGCTGTGATGCCACCTGGATTGACCATATCTAGACCCACAGCCGATTGAGGCATAAGGGTGGACACTCTTGGGGTTGAGAGGTTTGGTGAGGTTGGGTGAGCAAACGCAGACCCTTTAGAGTAATACTGCGTGGTACCCATCCCATGGGTCCCAAATCTCCAGGTTCAAGGGCATCTTCCTACATCGAAAACATGCATGAGAATCCCAGAGGATGGTACACTGTGTGATCGGGAAAGGTTTCTAAAACGCACCTCATTTCTCATCTCCTTGTGCTCGGGTTCGCCATTCCAGCCGCTTTACTAGCAATCTCCCTCCTTGGAGAATCAGAACCTTTAACCTCCTGTTCCGTACAGGTTGCAATTTGTCCTGAGGATGAACGGGAAGAGGGGGAACCAATGAGACACTAGCTCTAGGTGTTGGGACAGGCACAGGTCACTCTATTTTCCCATCAGGAAGAAGAATTAACCACAGGCTCAGCCTGCCGCCCGGGACCAGAATAGGGCCTGAAGCAATCCTGCGCTTTTGCGGCCAGCTCCAAAGAAAGCGAGTTGAAAAATGGAGCTCAGGGGCACTGCAATTCACAAACCTGCAGAGTTATAAATGATAACTCTCGTCCACAAATATATTGACGGAAGACAACGAAGAGGATTTGAAAGCAAGGCAGAATTGCAGGAAACAGATTTCAGGAGGTAGATTCGAATCGCCTTTAAAGCACGGGAAAAGCGGCAAAACCTCGACAATGATGCCCTTGGCCAAAAAGGGCGTATGCGTTTTTTCCTGAATATATTCAGGAAAAAACGCATACGCCCTTTTTGGCCAACCAAGCAACCTGGAAAGGCAAATCAGCGCTGCAAAGAAGTCTCGCTTCCCATCGGTCAAAAGGGCCATGCTGAATAAAGTGTCAAAACCAGAAATGCAGGACAGGCCATGGAGAAACGGGAGACTTGCTACGCTGATGGGTGGGATGTAAATTGCCAACAGCCACTCTGGAGAAGTGTACGGTGTGTCCTGAAGCATCGAAAAAACTCAGCTTAGACAGCATAGGGCACTTCCACTCACGGGCGTATAAATTGGGAAAACTAAAAATCAGCAAGGCACAGGCACCCCAAAGTTTAGGGCTGCTCTGTGGACAAGAACCTCCACTTCGTTACACCTTAAATATCCCAGGAAAGAGAAAAATGGATAAAGAAGTTGTGGTCCTTTTGTACAATGGAATATCACTCAGCCATGAAATCAACGTCATAAGGCTAGTAGCAGCATGATGAGTGGATTTAGGTACGACGATTCTAAGTGAAATAAGTCACACAGAAAAAGACACTTATCATAAGATATCACTTATAGAGGGAATGTAAAAACCGCTACCCTTGAACTGAATTACAAAACAGAACAGAGTCACACGTTTAGAAAACACACTATGGCTGCTTAACGGGAAAGGTGAGGTGGGGTGATGCATAAAACAAGGGTTTCAAATTAGCTCAGAGACCGTTCCATAAACCCAATATGTAATAGACAAGACCTACTCCTTGCTCAGTGATCTGGACTCAAAACTCCCTATTCACCGCCCAAGAATATATCTGACTAGTAAGAATCTTAAAACCTATGTATTGATATCTCTCTGTATGTGAGTCAAGTGGGTGTAAAGCGGCATAAACACAGCAGTGAAAAGCAGCTAAACCCCTTTATAAAAATCAATCACTTTTAAAAACCCGTGAAACAAAGACAGTGAAAGAGAGAGAAATTCTTACAAAATTCGTTCAAGGGCTGTGATGCCACCTGGATTGACCATATCTAGACCCACAGCTGATTGAGGCATAAGGGTGGACACTCTTGGGGTTGAGAGGTTTGGTGAGGTTGGGTGAGCAAACGCAGACCCTTTAGAGTAATACTGCGTGGTACCCATCCCATGGGTCCCAAATCTCCAGGTTCAAGGGCATCTTCCTACATCGAAAACATGCATGAGAATCCCAGAGGATGGTACACCGTGTGATCGGGAAAGGGTTCTAAAACGCACCTCATTTCTCATCTCCTTGTGCTCGGGTTCCCCATTCCAGCTGCTTTACTAGCAATCTCCCTCCTTGGAGAATCAGAACCTTTAACCTCCTGTTCCGTACAGGTTGCAATTTGTCCTGAGGATGAACGGGAAGAGGGGGAACCAATGAGACACTAGCTCTAGGTGTTGGGACAGGCACAGGTCACTCTATTTTCCCATCAGGAAGAAGAATTAACCACAGGCTCAGCCTGCCGCCCGGGACCAGAATAGGGCCTGAAGCAATCCTGCGCTTTTGCGGCCAGCTCCCAAGAAAGCGAGTTGAAAAAATGGAGCTCAGGGGCACTGCAATTCACAAACCTGCAGAGTTATAAATGATAACTCTCGTCCACAAATATATTGACGGAAGACAACGAAGAGGATTTGAAAGCAAGGCAGAATTGCAGGAAACAGATTTCAGGAGGTAGATTCGAATCGCCTTTAAAGCACGGGAAAAGCGGCAAAACCTCGACAATGATGCCCTTGGCCAAAAAGGGCGCATGCGTTTTTTCCTGAATATATTCAGGAAAAAACGCATGCACCCTTTGTGGCCAACCAAGCAACCTGGAAAGGCAAATCAGCGCTACAAAGAAGTCTCGCTTCCCATCGGTCAAAAGGGCCATGCTGAATAAAGTGTCAAAACCAGAAATGCAGGAAAGGCCATGGAGAAACGGGAGACTTGCTATGCTGATGGGCGTGACGTAAATTGCCAACAGCCACTCTGGAGAAGTGTACGGTGTGTCCTGAAACATAGAAAAAACTCAGCTTAGACAGCATAGGGCACTTCCACTCATGGGCGTATAAATTGGGAAAACTAAAAATCAGCAAGGCACAGGCACCCCAAAGTTTAGGGCTGCTCTGTTGACAAGAACCTCCACTTCGTTACACCTTAAATATCCCAGGAAAGAGAAAAATGGATAAAGAAGTTGTGGTCCTTTTGTACAATGGAATATCACTCAGCCATGAAATCAACGTCATAAGGCTAGTAGCAGCATGATGAGTGGATTTAGGTACGACGATTCTAAGTGAAATAAGTCACACAGAAAAAGACACTTATCACAAGATATCACTTATAGAGGGAATGTAAAAACCGCTACCCTTGAACTGAATTACAAAACAGAACAGAGTCACACGTTTAGAAAACACACTATGGCTGCTTAACGGGAAAGGTGAGGTGGGGTGATGCATAAAACAAGGGTTTCAAATTAGCTCAGAGACCGCTCCATAAACCCAATATGTAATAGACAAGACCTACTCCTTGCTCAGTGATCTGGACTCAAAACCCCCTATTCACCGCCCAAGAATATATCTGACTAGTAAGCATCTTAAAACCTATGTATTGATATCTCTCTGTAAGTGAGTCAAGGGGGTGTAAAGCGGCATAAACACAGCAGTGAAAAGCAGCTAAACCCCTTTATAAAAATCAATCACTTTTAAAAACCCGTGAAACAAAGACAGTGAAAGAGAGAGAAATTCTTACAAAATTCGTTCAAGGGCTGTGATGCCACCTGGATTGACCATATCTAGACCCACAGCCGATTGAGGCATAAGGGTGGACACTCTTGGGGTTGAGAGGTTTGGTGAGGTTGGGTGAGCAAACGCAGACCCTTTAGAGTAATACTGCGTGGTACCCATCCCATGGGTCCCAAATCTCCAGGTTCAAGGGCATCTTCCTACATCGAAAACATGCATGAGAATCCCAGAGGATGGTACACCGTGTGATCGGGAAAGGGTTCTAAAACGCACCTCATTTCTCATCTCCTTGTGCTCGGGTTCGCCATTCCAGCCGCTTTACTAGCAATCTCCCTCCTTGGAGAATCAGCACCTTTAACCTCCTGTTCCGTACAGGTTGCAATTTGTCCTGAGGATGAACGGGAAGAGGGGGAACCAATGAGACACTAGCTCTAGGTGTGGGGACAGGCACAGGTCACTCTATTTTCCCATCAGGAAGAAGAATTAACCACAGGCTCAGCCTGCCGCCCGGGACCAGAATAGGGCCTGAAGCAATCCTGCGCTTTTGCGGCCAGCTCCCAAGAAAGCGAGTTGAAAAATGGAGCTCAGGGGCACTGCAATTCACAAACCTGCAGAGTTATAAATGATAACTCTCGTCCACAAATATATTGACGGAAGACAACGAAGAGGATTTGAAAGCAAGGCAGAATTGCAGGAAACAGACTTCAGGAGGAAGATTCGAATCGCCTTTAAAGCACGGGAAAAGCGGCAAAACCTCGACAATGATGCCCTTGGCCAAAAAGGGCGCATGCGTTTTTTCCTGAATATATTCAGGAAAAAACGCATGCGCCCTTTTTCGCCAACCAAGCAACCTGGAAAGGCAAATCAGCGCTACAAAGAAGTCTCGCTTCCCATCGGTCAAAAGGGCCATGCTGAATAAAGTGTCAAAACCAGAAATGCAGGACAGGCCATGGAGAAACGGGAGACTTGCTACGCTGATGGGCGGGATATAAATTGCCAACAGCCACTCTGGAGAAGTGTACGGTGTGTCCTGAAACATCGAAAAAACTCAGCTTAGAGAGCATAGGGCACTTCCACTCATGGGCGTATAAATTGGGAAAACTAAAAATCAGCAAGACACAGGCACCCCAAAGTTTAGGGCTGCTCTGTGGACAAGAACCTCCACTTCGTTACACCTTAAATATCCCAGGAAAGAGAAAAATGGATAAAGAAGTTGTGGTCCTTTTGTACAATGGAATATCACTCAGCCATGAAATCAACGTCCTAAGTCTAGTAGCAGCATGATGAGTGGATTTAGGTACGACGATTCTAAGTGAAATAAGTCACACAGAAAAAGACACTTATCATAAGATATCACTTATAGAGGGAATGTAAAAACCGCTACCCTTGAACTGAATTACAAAACAGAACAGAGTCACACGTTTAGAAAACACACTATGGCTGCTTAACGGGAAAGGTGAGGTGGGGTGATGCATAAAACAAGGGTTTCAAATTAGCTCAGAGACCGCTCCATAAACCCAATATGTAATAGACAAGACCTACTCCTTGCTCAGTGATCTGGACTCAAAACCCCCTATTCACCGCCCAAGAATATATCTGACTAGTAAGAATCTTAAAACCTATGTATTGATATCTCTCTGTAAGTGAGTCAAGTGGGTGTAAAGCGGCATAAACACAGCAGTGAAAAGCAGCTAAACCCCTTTATAAAAATCAATCACTTTTAAAAACCCGTGAAACAAAGACAGTGAAAGAGAGAGAAATTCTTACAAAATTCGTTCAGGGGCTGTGATGCCACCTGGATTGACCATATCTAGACCCACAGCCGATTGAGGCATAAGGGTGGACACTCTTGGGGCTGAGAGGTTTGGTGAGGTTGGGTGAGCAAACGCAGACCCTTTAGAGTAATACTGCGTGGTACCCATCCCATGGGTCCCAAATCTCCAGGTTCAAGGGCATCTTCCTACATCGAAAACATGCATGAGAATCCCAGAGGATGGTACACCGTGTGATCGGGAAAGGGTTCTAAAACGCACCTCATTTCTCATCTCCTTGTGCTCGGGTTCCCCATTCCAGCTGCTTTACTAGCAATCTCCCTCCTTGGAGAATCAGAACCTTTAACCTCCTGTTCCGTACAGGTTGCAATTTGTCCTGAGGATGAACGGGAAGAGGGGGAACCAATGAGACACTAGCTCTAGGTGTTGGGACAGGCACAGGTCACTCTATTTTCCCATCAGGAAGAAGAATTAACCACAGGCTCAGCCTGCCGCCCGGGACCAGAATAGGGCCTGAAGCAATCCTGCGCTTTTGCGGCCAGCTCCCAAGAAAGCGAGTTGAAAAAATGGAGCTCAGGGGCACTGCAATTCACAAACCTGCAGAGTTATAAATGATAACTCTCGTCCACAAATATATTGACGGAAGACAACGAAGAGGATTTGAAAGCAAGGCAGAATTGCAGGAAACAGATTTCAGGAGGTAGATTCGAATCGCCTTTAAAGCACGGGAAAAGCGGCAAAACCTCGACAATGATGCCCTTGGCCAAAAAGGGCGCATGCGTTTTTTCCTGAATATATTCAGGAAAAAACGCATGCACCCTTTGTGGCCAACCAAGCAACCTGGAAAGGCAAATCAGCGCTACAAAGAAGTCTCGCTTCCCATCGGTCAAAAGGGCCATGCTGAATAAAGTGTCAAAACCAGAAATGCAGGAAAGGCCATGGAGAAACGGGAGACTTGCTATGCTGATGGGCGTGACGTAAATTGCCAACAGCCACTCTGGAGAAGTGTACGGTGTGTCCTGAAACATAGAAAAAACTCAGCTTAGACAGCATAGGGCACTTCCACTCATGGGCGTATAAATTGGGAAAACTAAAAATCAGCAAGGCACAGGCACCCCAAAGTTTAGGGCTGCTCTGTTGACAAGAACCTCCACTTCGTTACACCTTAAATATCCCAGGAAAGAGAAAAATGGATAAAGAAGTTGTGGTCCTTTTGTACAATGGAATATCACTCAGCCATGAAATCAACGTCATAAGGCTAGTAGCAGCATGATGAGTGGATTTAGGTACGACGATTCTAAGTGAAATAAGTCACACAGAAAAAGACACTTATCACAAGATATCACTTATAGAGGGAATGTAAAAACCGCTACCCTTGAACTGAATTACAAAACAGAACAGAGTCACACGTTTAGAAAACACACTATGGCTGCTTAACGGGAAAGGTGAGGTGGGGTGATGCATAAAACAAGGGTTTCAAATTAGCTCAGAGACCGCTCCATAAACCCAATATGTAATAGACAAGACCTACTCCTTGCTCAGTGATCTGGACTCAAAACCCCCTATTCACCGCCCAAGAATATATCTGACTAGTAAGCATCTTAAAACCTATGTATTGATATCTCTCTGTAAGTGAGTCAAGGGGGTGTAAAGCGGCATAAACACAGCAGTGAAAAGCAGCTAAACCCCTTTATAAAAATCAATCACTTTTAAAAACCCGTGAAACAAAGACAGTGAAAGAGAGAGAAATTCTTACAAAATTCGTTCAAGGGCTGTGATGCCACCTGGATTGACCATATCTAGACCCACAGCCGATTGAGGCATAAGGGTGGACACTCTTGGGGTTGAGAGGTTTGGTGAGGTTGGGTGAGCAAACGCAGACCCTTTAGAGTAATACTGCGTGGTACCCATCCCATGGGTCCCAAATCTCCAGGTTCAAGGGCATCTTCCTACATCGAAAACATGCATGAGAATCCCAGAGGATGGTACACCGTGTGATCGGGAAAGGGTTCTAAAACGCACCTCATTTCTCATCTCCTTGTGCTCGGGTTCGCCATTCCAGCCGCTTTACTAGCAATCTCCCTCCTTGGAGAATCAGCACCTTTAACCTCCTGTTCCGTACAGGTTGCAATTTGTCCTGAGGATGAACGGGAAGAGGGGGAACCAATGAGACACTAGCTCTAGGTGTGGGGACAGGCACAGGTCACTCTATTTTCCCATCAGGAAGAAGAATTAACCACAGGCTCAGCCTGCCGCCCGGGACCAGAATAGGGCCTGAAGCAATCCTGCGCTTTTGCGGCCAGCTCCCAAGAAAGCGAGTTGAAAAATGGAGCTCAGGGGCACTGCAATTCACAAACCTGCAGAGTTATAAATGATAACTCTCGTCCACAAATATATTGACGGAAGACAACGAAGAGGATTTGAAAGCAAGGCAGAATTGCAGGAAACAGACTTCAGGAGGAAGATTCGAATCGCCTTTAAAGCACGGGAAAAGCGGCAAAACCTCGACAATGATGCCCTTGGCCAAAAAGGGCGCATGCGTTTTTTCCTGAATATATTCAGGAAAAAACGCATGCGCCCTTTTTCGCCAACCAAGCAACCTGGAAAGGCAAATCAGCGCTACAAAGAAGTCTCGCTTCCCATCGGTCAAAAGGGCCATGCTGAATAAAGTGTCAAAACCAGAAATGCAGGACAGGCCATGGAGAAACGGGAGACTTGCTACGCTGATGGGCGGGATATAAATTGCCAACAGCCACTCTAGAGAAGTGTACGGTGTGTCCTGAAACATCGAAAAAACTCAGCTTAGAGAGCATAGGGCACTTCCACTCATGGGCGTATAAATTGGGAAAACTAAAAATCAGCAAGACACAGGCACCCCAAAGTTTAGGGCTGCTCTGTGGACAAGAACCTCCACTTCGTTACACCTTAAATATCCCAGGAAAGAGAAAAATGGATAAAGAAGTTGTGGTCCTTTTGTACAATGGAATATCACTCAGCCATGAAATCAACGTCCTAAGTCTAGTAGCAGCATGATGAGTGGATTTAGGTACGACGATTCTAAGTGAAATAAGTCACACAGAAAAAGACACTTATCATAAGATATCACTTATAGAGGGAATGTAAAAACCGCTACCCTTGAACTGAATTACAAAACAGAACAGAGTCACACGTTTAGAAAACACACTATGGCTGCTTAACGGGAAAGGTGAGGTGGGGTGATGCATAAAACAAGGGTTTCA
This sequence comes from Balaenoptera ricei, assembly GCF_028023285.1. Taxonomy (NCBI): domain Eukaryota; kingdom Metazoa; phylum Chordata; class Mammalia; order Artiodactyla; family Balaenopteridae; genus Balaenoptera; species Balaenoptera ricei. The sequence goes on along the minus strand of NC_082641.1, from coordinate 137,398,080 downwards.
AATTAGCTCAGAGACCGCTCCATAAACCCAATATGTAATAGACAAGACCTACTCCTTGCTCAGTGATCTGGACTCAAAACCCCCTATTCACCGCCCAAGAATATATCTGACTAGTAAGAATCTTAAAACCTATGTATTGATATCTCTCTGTAAGTGAGTCAAGTGGGTGTAAAGCGGCATAAACACAGCAGTGAAAAGCAGCTAAACCCCTTTATAAAAATCAATCACTTTTAAAAACCCGTGAAACAAAGACAGTGAAAGAGAGAGAAATTCTTACAAAATTCGTTCAGGGGCTGTGATGCCACCTGGATTGACCATATCTAGACCCACAGCCGATTGAGGCATAAGGGTGGACACTCTTGGGGCTGAGAGGTTTGGTGAGGTTGGGTGAGCAAACGCAGACCCTTTAGAGTAATACTGCGTGGTACCCATCCCATGGGTCCCAAATCTCCAGGTTCAAGGGCATCTTCCTACATCGAAAACATGCATGAGAATCCCAGAGGATGGTACACCGTGTGATCGGGAAAGGGTTCTAAAACGCACCTCATTTCTCATCTCCTTGTGCTCGGGTTCCCCATTCCAGCTGCTTTACTAGCAATCTCCCTCCTTGGAGAATCAGAACCTTTAACCTCCTGTTCCGTACAGGTTGCAATTTGTCCTGAGGATGAACGGGAAGAGGGGGAACCAATGAGACACTAGCTCTAGGTGTTGGGACAGGCACAGGTCACTCTATTTTCCCATCAGGAAGAAGAATTAACCACAGGCTCAGCCTGCCGCCCGGGACCAGAATAGGGCCTGAAGCAATCCTGCGCTTTTGCGGCCAGCTCCCAAGAAAGCGAGTTGAAAAAATGGAGCTCAGGGGCACTGCAATTCACAAACCTGCAGAGTTATAAATGATAACTCTCGTCCACAAATATATTGACGGAAGACAACGAAGAGGATTTGAAAGCAAGGCAGAATTGCAGGAAACAGATTTCAGGAGGTAGATTCGAATCGCCTTTAAAGCACGGGAAAAGCGGCAAAACCTCGACAATGATGCCCTTGGCCAAAAAGGGCGCATGCGTTTTTTCCTGAATATATTCAGGAAAAAACGCATGCACCCTTTGTGGCCAACCAAGCAACCTGGAAAGGCAAATCAGCGCTACAAAGAAGTCTCGCTTCCCATCGGTCAAAAGGGCCATGCTGAATAAAGTGTCAAAACCAGAAATGCAGGAAAGGCCATGGAGAAACGGGAGACTTGCTATGCTGATGGGCGTGACGTAAATTGCCAACAGCCACTCTGGAGAAGTGTACGGTGTGTCCTGAAACATAGAAAAAACTCAGCTTAGACAGCATAGGGCACTTCCACTCATGGGCGTATAAATTGGGAAAACTAAAAATCAGCAAGGCACAGGCACCCCAAAGTTTAGGGCTGCTCTGTGGACAAGAACCTCCACTTCGTTACACCTTAAATATCCCAGGAAAGAGAAAAATGGATAAAGAAGTTGTGGTCCTTTTGTACAATGGAATATCACTCAGCCATGAAATCAACGTCATAAGGCTAGTAGCAGCATGATGAGTGGATTTAGGTACGACGATTCTAAGTGAAATAAGTCACACAGAAAAAGACACTTATCACAAGATATCACTTATAGAGGGAATGTAAAAACCGCTACCCTTGAACTGAATTACAAAACAGAACAGAGTCACACGTTTAGAAAACACACTATGGCTGCTTAACGGGAAAGGTGAGGTGGGGTGATGCATAAAACAAGGGTTTCAAATTAGCTCAGAGACCGCTCCATAAACCCAATATGTAATAGACAAGACCTACTCCTTGCTCAGTGATCTGGACTCAAAACCCCCTATTCACCGCCCAAGAATATATCTGACTAGTAAGCATCTTAAAACCTATGTATTGATATCTCTCTGTAAGTGAGTCAAGGGGGTGTAAAGCGGCATAAACACAGCAGTGAAAAGCAGCTAAACCCCTTTATAAAAATCAATCACTTTTAAAAACCCGTGAAACAAAGACAGTGAAAGAGAGAGAAATTCTTACAAAATTCGTTCAAGGGCTGTGATGCCACCTGGATTGACCATATCTAGACCCACAGCCGATTGAGGCATAAGGGTGGACACTCTTGGGGTTGAGAGGTTTGGTGAGGTTGGGTGAGCAAACGCAGACCCTTTAGAGTAATACTGCGTGGTACCCATCCCATGGGTCCCAAATCTCCAGGTTCAAGGGCATCTTCCTACATCGAAAACATGCATGAGAATCCCAGAGGATGGTACACCGTGTGATCGGGAAAGGTTTCTACAACGCACCTCATTTCTCATCTCCTTGTGCTCGGGTTCGCCATTCCAGCCGCTTTACTAGCAATCTCCCTCCTTGGAGAATCAGCACCTTTAACCTCCTGTTCCGTACAGGTTGCAATTTGTCCTGAGGATGAACGGGAAGAGGGGGAACCAATGAGACACTAGCTCTAGGTGTGGGGACAGGCACAGGTCACTCTATTTTCCCATCAGGAAGAAGAATTAACCACAGGCTCAGCCTGCCGCCCGGGACCAGAATAGGGCCTGAAGCAATCCTGCGCTTTTGCGGCCAGCTCCCAAGAAAGCGAGTTGAAAAATGGAGCTCAGGGGCACTGCAATTCACAAACCTGCAGAGTTATAAATGATAACTCTCGTCCACAAATATATTGACGGAAGACAACGAAGAGGATTTGAAAGCAAGGCAGAATTGCAGGAAACAGACTTCAGGAGGAAGATTCGAATCGCCTTTAAAGCACGGGAAAAGCGGCAAAACCTCGACAATGATGCCCTTGGCCAAAAAGGGCGCATGCGTTTTTTCCTGAATATATTCAGGAAAAAACGCATGCGCCCTTTTTCGCCAACCAAGCAACCTGGAAAGGCAAATCAGCGCTACAAAGAAGTCTCGCTTCCCATCGGTCAAAAGGGCCATGCTGAATAAAGTGTCAAAACCAGAAATGCAGGACAGGCCATGGAGAAACGGGAGACTTGCTACGCTGATGGGCGGGATATAAATTGCCAACAGCCACTCTGGAGAAGTGTACGGTGTGTCCTGAAACATCGAAAAAACTCAGCTTAGAGAGCATAGGGCACTTCCACTCATGGGCGTATAAATTGGGAAAACTAAAAATCAGCAAGACACAGGCACCCCAAAGTTTAGGGCTGCTCTGTGGACAAGAACCTCCACTTCGTTACACCTTAAATATCCCAGGAAAGAGAAAAATGGATAAAGAAGTTGTGGTCCTTTTGTACAATGGAATATCACTCAGCCATGAAATCAACGTCCTAAGTCTAGTAGCAGCATGATGAGTGGATTTAGGTACGACGATTCTAAGTGAAATAAGTCACACAGAAAAAGACACTTATCATAAGATATCACTTATAGAGGGAATGTAAAAACCGCTACCCTTGAACTGAATTACAAAACAGAACAGAGTCACACGTTTAGAAAACACACTATGGCTGCTTAACGGGAAAGGTGAGGTGGGGTGATGCATAAAACAAGGGTTTCAAATTAGCTCAGAGACCGCTCCATAAACCCAATATGTAATAGACAAGACCTACTCCTTGCTCAGTGATCTGGACTCAAAACCCCCTATTCACCGCCCAAGAATATATCTGACTAGTAAGAATCTTAAAACCTATGTATTGATATCTCTCTGTATGTGAGTCAAGTGGGTGTAAAGCGGCATAAACACAGCAGTGAAAAGCAGCTAAACCCCTTTATAAAAATCAATCACTTTTAAAAACCCGTGAAACAAAGACAGTGAAAGAGAGAGAAATTCTTACAAAATTCGTTCAAGGGCTGTGATGCCACCTGGATTGACCATATCTAGACCCACAGCTGATTGAGGCATAAGGGTGGACACTCTTGGGGTTGAGAGGTTTGGTGAGGTTGGGTGAGCAAACGCAGACCCTTTAGAGTAATACTGCGTGGTACCCATCCCATGGGTCCCAAATCTCCAGGTTCAAGGGCATCTTCCTACATCGAAAACATGCATGAGAATCCCAGACGATGGTACACTGTGTGATCGGGAAAGGTTTCTAAAACGCACCTCATTTCTCATCTCCTTGTGCTCGGGTTCGCCATTCCAGCCGCTTTACTAACAATCTCCCTCCTTGGAGAATCAGCACCTTTAACCTCCTGTTCCGTACAGGTTGCAATCTGTCCTGAGGATGAACGGGAAGAGGGGGAACCAATGAGACACTAGCTCTAGGTGTTGGGACAGGCACAGGTCACTCTATTTTCCCATCAGGAAGAAGAATTAACCACAGGCTCAGCCTGCCGCCCGGGACCAGAATAGGGCCTGAAGCAATCCTGCGCTTTTGCGGCCAGCTCCAAAGAAAGCGAGTTGAAAAATGGAGCTCAGGGGCACTGCAATTCACAAACCTGCAGAGTTATAAATGATAACTCTCGTCCACAAATATATTGACCGGAGACAACGAAGAGGATTTGAAAGCAAGGCAGAATTGCAGGAAACAGATTTCAGGAGGTAGATTCGAATCGCCTTTAAAGCACGGGAAAAGCGGCAAAACCTCGACAATGATGCCCTTGGCCAAAAAGGGCGTATGCGTTTTTTCCTGAATATATTCAGGAAAAAACGCATACGCCCTTTTTCGCCAACCAAGCAACCTGGAAAGGCAAATCAGCGCTGCAAAGAAGTCTCGCTTCCCATCGGTCAAAAGGGCCATGCTGAATAAAGTGTCAAAACCAGAAATGCAGGACAGGCCATGGAGAAACGGGAGCCTTGCTACGCTGATGGGTGGGATGTAAATTGCCAACAGCCACTCTGGAGAAGTGTACGGTGTGTCCTGAAGCATCGAAAAAACTCAGCTTAGACAGCATAGGGCACTTCCACTCACGGGCGTATAAATTGGGAAAACTAAAAATCAGCAAGGCACAGGCACCCCAAAGTTTAGGGCTGCTCTGTGGACAAGAACCTCCACTTCGTTACACCTTAAATATCCCAGGAAAGAGAAAAATGGATAAAGAAGTTGTGGTCCTTTTGTACAATGGAATATCACTCAGCCATGAAATCAACGTCATAAGGCTAGTAGCAGCATGATGAGTGGATTTAGGTACGACGATTCTAAGTGAAATAAGTCACACAGAAAAAGACACTTATCACAAGATATCACTTATAGAGGGAATGTAAAAACCGCTACCCTTGAACTGAATTACGAAACAGAACAGAGTCACACGTTTAGAAAACACACTATGGCTGCTTAACGGGAAAGGTGAGGTGGGGTGATGCATAAAACAAGGGTTTCAAATTAGCTCAGAGACCGCTCCATAAACCCAATATGTAATAGACAAGACCTACTCCTTGCTCAGTGATCTGGACTCAAAACCCCCTATTCACCGCCCAAGAATATATCTGACTAGTAAGCATCTTAAAACCTATGTATTGATATCTCTCTGTAAGTGAGTCAAGGGGGTGTAAAGCGGCATAAACACAGCAGTGAAAAGCAGCTAAACCCCTTTATAAAAATCAATCACTTTTAAAAACCCGTGAAACAAAGACAGTGAAAGAGAGAGAAATTCTTACAAAATTCGTTCAAGGGCTGTGATGCCACCTGGATTGACCATATCTAGACCCACAGCCGATTGAGGCATAAGGGTGGACACTCTTGGGGTTGAGAGGTTTGGTGAGGTTGGGTGAGCAAACGCAGACCCTTTAGAGTAATACTGCGTGGTACCCATCCCATGGGTCCCAAATCTCCAGGTTCAAGGGCATCTTCCTACATCGAAAACATGCATGAGAATCCCAGAGGATGGTACACCGTGTGATCGGGAAAGGTTTCTAAAACGCACCTCATTTCTCATCTCCTTGTGCTCGGGTTCGCCATTCTAGCCGCTTTACTAGCAATCTCCCTCCTTGGAGAATCAGAACCTTTAACCTCCTGTTCCGTACAGGTTGCAATTTGTCCTGAGGATGAACGGGAAGAGGGGGAACCAATGAGACACTAGCTCTAGGTGTTGGGACAGGCACAGGTCACTCTATTTTCCCATCAGGAAGAAGAATTAACCACAGGCTCAGCCTGCCGCCCGGGACCAGAATAGGGCCTGAAGCAATCCTGCGCTTTTGCGGCCAGCTCCAAAGAAAGCGAGTTGAAAAATGGAGCTCAGGGGCACTGCAATTCACAAACCTGCAGAGTTATAAATGATAACTCTCGTCCACAAATATATTGACGGAAGACAACGAAGAGGATTTGAAAGCAAGGCAGAATTGCAGGAAACAGATTTCAGGAGGTAGATTCGAATCGCCTTTAAAGCACGGGAAAAGCGGCAAAACCTCGACAATGATGCCCTTGGCCAAAAAGGGCGTATGCGTTTTTTCCTGAATATATTCAGGAAAAAACGCATACGCCCTTTTTCACCAACCAAGCAACCTGGAAAGGCAAATCAGCGCTGCAAAGAAGTCTCGCTTCCCATCGGTCAAAAGGGCCATGCTGAATAAAGTGTCAAAACCAGAAATGCAGGACAGGCCATGGAGAAACGGGAGCCTTGCTACGCTGATGGGTGGGATGTAAATTGCCAACAGCCACTCTGGAGAAGTGTACGGTGTGTCCTGAAGCATCGAAAAAACTCAGCTTAGACAGCATAGGGCACTTCCACTCACGGGCGTATAAATTGGGAAAACTAAAAATCAGCAAGGCACAGGCACCCCAAAGTTTAGGGCTGCTCTGTGGACAAGAACCTCCACTTCGTTACACCTTAAATATCCCAGGAAAGAGAAAAATGGATAAAGAAGTTGTGGTCCTTTTGTACAATGGAATATCACTCAGCCATGAAATCAACGTCATAAGGCTAGTAGCAGCATGATGAGTGGATTTAGGTACGACGATTCTAAGTGAAATAAGTCACACAGAAAAAGACACTTATCACAAGATATCACTTATAGAGGGAATGTAAAAACCGCTACCCTTGAACTGAATTACGAAACAGAACAGAGTCACACGTTTAGAAAACACACTATGGCTGCTTAACGGGAAAGGTGAGGTGGGGTGATGCATAAAACAAGGGTTTCAAATTAGCTCAGAGACTGCTCCATAAACCCAATATGTAATAGACAAGACCTACTCCTTGCTCAGTGATCTGGACTCAAAACCCCCTATTCACCGCCCAAGAATATATCTGACTAGTAAGCATCTTAAAACCTATGTATTGATATCTCTCTGTAAGTGAGTCAAGGGGGTGTAAAGCGGCATAAACACAGCAGTGAAAAGCAGCTAAACCCCTTTATAAAAATCAATCACTTTTAAAAACCCGTGAAACAAAGACAGTGAAAGAGAGAGAAATTCTTACAAAATTCGTTCAAGGGCTGTGATGCCACCTGGATTGACCATATCTAGACCCACAGCCGATTGAGGCATAAGGGTGGACACTCTTGGGGTTGAGAGGTTTGGTGAGGTTGGGTGAGCAAACGCAGACCCTTTAGAGTAATACTGCGTGGTACCCATCCCATGGGTCCCAAATCTCCAGGTTCAAGGGCATCTTCCTACATCGAAAACATGCATGAGAATCCCAGAGGATGGTACACCGTGTGATCGGGAAAGGTTTCTAAAACGCACCTCATTTCTCATCTCCTTGTGCTCGGGTTCGCCATTCCAGCCGCTTTACTAGCAATCTCCCTCCTTGGAGAATCAGAACCTTTAACCTCCTGTTCCGTACAGGTTGCAATTTGTCCTGAGGATGAACGGGAAGAGGGGGAACCAATGAGACACTAGCTCTAGGTGTTGGGACAGGCACAGGTCACTCTATTTTCCCATCAGGAAGAAGAATTAACCACAGGCTCAGCCTGCCGCCCGGGACCAGAATAGGGCCTGAAGCAATCCTGCGCTTTTGCGGCCAGCTCCAAAGAAAGCGAGTTGAAAAATGGAGCTCAGGGGCACTGCAATTCACAAACCTGCAGAGTTATAAATGATAACTCTCGTCCACAAATATATTGACGGAAGACAACGAAGAGGATTTGAAAGCAAGGCAGAATTGCAGGAAACAGATTTCAGGAGGTAGATTCGAATCGCCTTTAAAGCACGGGAAAAGCGGCAAAACCTCGACAATGATGCCCTTGGCCAAAAAGGGCGTATGCGTTTTTTCCTGAATATATTCAGGAAAAAACGCATACGCCCTTTTTGGCCAACCAAGCAACCTGGAAAGGCAAATCAGCGCTGCAAAGAAGTCTCGCTTCCCATAGGTCAAAAGGGCCATGCTGAATAAAGTGTCAAAACCAGAAATGCAGGACAGGCCATGGAGAAACGGGAGACTTGCTACGCTGATGGGTGGGATGTAAATTGCCAACAGCCACTCTGGAGAAGTGTACGGTGTGTCCTGAAGCATCGAAAAAACTCAGCTTAGACAGCATAGGGCACTTCCACTCACGGGCGTATAAATTGGGAAAACTAAAAATCAGCAAGGCACAGGCACCCCAAAGTTTAGGGCTGCTCTGTGGACAAGAACCTCCACTTCGTTACACCTTAAATATCCCAGGAAAGAGAAAAATGGATAAAGAAGTTGTGGTCCTTTTGTACAATGGAATATCACTCAGCCATGAAATCAACGTCATAAGGCTAGTAGCAGCATGATGAGTGGATTTAGGTACGACGATTCTAAGTGAAATAAGTCACACAGAAAAAGACACTTATCATAAGATATCACTTATAGAGGGAATGTAAAAACCGCTACCCTTGAACTGAATTACAAAACAGAACAGAGTCACACGTTTAGAAAACACACTATGGCTGCTTAACGGGAAAGGTGAGGTGGGGTGATGCATAAAACAAGGGTTTCAAATTAGCTCAGAGACCGTTCCATAAACCCAATATGTAATAGACAAGACCTACTCCTTGCTCAGTGATCTGGACTCAAAACTCCCTATTCACCGCCCAAGAATATATCTGACTAGTAAGAATCTTAAAACCTATGTATTGATATCTCTCTGTATGTGAGTCAAGTGGGTGTAAAGCGGCATAAACACAGCAGTGAAAAGCAGCTAAACCCCTTTATAAAAATCAATCACTTTTAAAAACCCAGGAAACAAAGACAGTGAAAGAGAGAGAAATTCTTACAAAATTCGTTCAAGGGCTGTGATGCCACCTGGATTGACCATATCTAGACCCACAGCTGATTGAGGCATAAGGGTGGACACTCTTGGGGTTGAGAGGTTTGGTGAGGTTGGGTGAGCAAACGCAGACCCTTTAGAGTAATACTGCGTGGTACCCATCCCATGGGTCCCAAATCTCCAGGTTCAAGGGCATCTTCCTACATCGAAAACATGCATGAGAATCCCAGACGATGGTACACTGTGTGATCGGGAAAGGTTTCTAAAACGCACCTCATTTCTCATCTCCTTGTGCTCGGGTTCGCCATTCCAGCCGCTTTACTAACAATCTCCCTCCTTGGAGAATCAGCACCTTTAACCTCCTGTTCCGTACAGGTTGCAATCTGTCCTGAGGATGAACGGGAAGAGGGGGAACCAATGAGACACTAGCTCTAGGTGTTGGGACAGGCCCAGGTCACTCTATTTTCCCATCAGGAAGAAGAATTAACCACAGGCTCAGCCTGCCGCCCGGGACCAGAATAGGGCCTGAAGCAATCCTGCGCTTTTGCGGCCAGCTCCCAAGAAAGCGAGTTGAAAAATGGAGCTCAGGGGCACTGCAATTCACAAACCTGCAGAGTTATAAATGATAACTCTCGTCCACAAATATATTGACGGAAGACAACGAAGAGGATTTGAAAGCAAGGCAGAATTGCAGGAAACAGATTTCAGGAGGTAGATTCGAATCGCCTTTAAAGCACGGGAAAAGCGGCAAAACCTCGACAATGATGCCCTTGGCCAAAAAGGGCGTATGCGTTTTTTCCTGAATATATTCAGGAAAAAACGCATACGCCCTTTTTCGCCAACCAAGCAACCTGGAAAGGCAAATCAGCGCTGCAAAGAAGTCTCGCTTCCCATCGGTCAAAAGGGCCATGCTGAATAAAGTGTCAAAACCAGAAATGCAGGACAGGCCATGGAGAAACGGGAGCCTTGCTACGCTGATGGGTGGGATGTAAATTGCCAACAGCCACTCTGGAGAAGTGTACGGTGTGTCCTGAAGCATCGAAAAAACTCAGCTTAGACAGCATAGGGCACTTCCACTCACGGGCGTATAAATTGGGAAAACTAAAAATCAGCAAGGCACAGGCACCCCAAAGTTTAGGGCTGCTCTGTGGACAAGAACCTCCACTTCGTTACACCTTAAATATCCCAGGAAAGAGAAAAATGGATAAAGAAGTTGTGGTCCTTTTGTACAATGGAATATCACTCAGCCATGAAATCAACGTCATAAGGCTAGTAGCAGCATGATGAGTGGATTTAGGTACGACGATTCTAAGTGAAATAAGTCACACAGAAAAAGACACTTATCACAAGATATCACTTATAGAGGGAATGTAAAAACCGCTACCCTTGAACTGAATTACGAAACAGAACAGAGTCACACGTTTAGAAAACACACTATGGCTGCTTAACGGGAAAGGTGAGGTGGGGTGATGCATAAAACAAGGGTTTCAAATTAGCTCAGAGACCGCTCCATAAACCCAATATGTAATAGACAAGACCTACTCCTTGCTCAGTGATCTGGACTCAAAACCCCCTATTCACCGCCCAAGAATATATCTGACTAGTAAGCATCTTAAAACCTATGTATTGATATCTCTCTGTAAGTGAGTCAAGGGGGTGTAAAGCGGCATAAACACAGCAGTGAAAAGCAGCTAAACCCCTTTATAAAAATCAATCACTTTTAAAAACCCGTGAAACAAAGACAGTGAAAGAGAGAGAAATTCTTACAAAATTCGTTCAAGGGCTGTGATGCCACCTGGATTGACCATATCTAGACCCACAGCCGATTGAGGCATAAGGGTGGACACTCTTGGGGTTGAGAGGTTTGGTGAGGTTGGGTGAGCAAACGCAGACCCTTTAGAGTAATACTGCGTGGTACCCATCCCATGGGTCCCAAATCTCCAGGTTCAAGGGCATCTTCCTACATCGAAAACATGCATGAGAATCCCAGAGGATGGTACACCGTGTGATCGGGAAAGGTTTCTAAAACGCACCTCATTTCTCATCTCCTTGTGCTCGGGTTCGCCATTCTAGCCGCTTTACTAGCAATCTCCCTCCTTGGAGAATCAGAACCTTTAACCTCCTGTTCCGTACAGGTTGCAATTTGTCCTGAGGATGAACGGGAAGAGGGGGAACCAATGAGACACTAGCTCTAGGTGTTGGGACAGGCACAGGTCACTCTATTTTCCCATCAGGAAGAAGAATTAACCACAGGCTCAGCCTGCCGCCCGGGACCAGAATAGGGCCTGAAGCAATCCTGCGCTTTTGCGGCCAGCTCCAAAGAAAGCGAGTTGAAAAATGGAGCTCAGGGGCACTGCAATTCACAAACCTGCAGAGTTATAAATGATAACTCTCGTCCACAAATATATTGACGGAAGACAACGAAGAGGATTTGAAAGCAAGGCAGAATTGCAGGAAACAGATTTCAGGAGGTAGATTCGAATCGCCTTTAAAGCACGGGAAAAGCGGCAAAACCTCGACAATGATGCCCTTGGCCAAAAAGGGCGTATGCGTTTTTTCCTGAATATATTCAGGAAAAAACGCATACGCCCTTTTTCGCCAACCAAGCAACCTGGAAAGGCAAATCAGCGCTGCAAAGAAGTCTCGCTTCCCATCGGTCAAAAGGGCCATGCTGAATAAAGTGTCAAAACCAGAAATGCAGGACAGGCCATGGAGAAACGGGAGCCTTGCTACGCTGATGGGTGGGATGTAAATTGCCAACAGCCACTCTGGAGAAGTGTACGGTGTGTCCTGAAGCATCGAAAAAACTCAGCTTAGACAGCATAGGGCACTTCCACTCACGGGCGTATAAATTGGGAAAACTAAAAATCAGCAAGGCACAGGCACCCCAAAGTTTAGGGCTGCTCTGTGGACAAGAACCTCCACTTCGTTACACCTTAAATATCCCAGGAAAGAGAAAAATGGATAAAGAAGTTGTGGTCCTTTTGTACAATGGAATATCACTCAGCCATGAAATCAACGTCATAAGGCTAGTAGCAGCATGATGAGTGGATTTAGGTACGACGATTCTAAGTGAAATAAGTCACACAGAAAAAGACACTTATCACAAGATATCACTTATAGAGGGAATGTAAAAACCGCTACCCTTGAACTGAATTACGAAACAGAACAGAGTCACACGTTTAGAAAACACACTATGGCTGCTTAACGGGAAAGGTGAGGTGGGGTGATGCATAAAACAAGGGTTTCAAATTAGCTCAGAGACCGCTCCATAAACCCAATATGTAATAGACAAGACCTACTCCTTGCTCAGTGATCTGGACTCAAAACCCCCTATTCACCGCCCAAGAATATATCTGACTAGTAAGCATCTTAAAACCTATGTATTGATATCTCTCTGTAAGTGAGTCAAGGGGGTGTAAAGCGGCATAAACACAGCAGTGAAAAGCAGCTAAACCCCTTTATAAAAATCAATCACTTTTAAAAACCCGTGAAACAAAGACAGTGAAAGAGAGAGAAATTCTTACAAAATTCGTTCAAGGGCTGTGATGCCACCTGGATTGACCATATCTAGACCCACAGCCGATTGAGGCATAAGGGTGGACACTCTTGGGGTTGAGAGGTTTGGTGAGGTTGGGTGAGCAAACGCAGACCCTTTAGAGTAATACTGCGTGGTACCCATCCCATGGGTCCCAAATCTCCAGGTTCAAGGGCATCTTCCTACATCGAAAACATGCATGAGAATCCCAGAGGATGGTACACCGTGTGATCGGGAAAGGTTTCTAAAACGCACCTCATTTCTCATCTCCTTGTGCTCGGGTTCGCCATTCTAGCCGCTTTACTAGCAATCTCCCTCCTTGGAGAATCAGAACCTTTAACCTCCTGTTCCGTACAGGTTGCAATTTGTCCTGAGGATGAACGGGAAGAGGGGGAACCAATGAGACACTAGCTCTAGGTGTTGGGACAGGCACAGGTCACTCTATTTTCCCATCAGGAAGAAGAATTAACCACAGGCTCAGCCTGCCGCCCGGGACCAGAATAGGGCCTGAAGCAATCCTGCGCTTTTGCGGCCAGCTCCAAAGAAAGCGAGTTGAAAAATGGAGCTCAGGGGCACTGCAATTCACAAACCTGCAGAGTTATAAATGATAACTCTCGTCCACAAATATATTGACGGAAGACAACGAAGAGGATTTGAAAGCAAGGCAGAATTGCAGGAAACAGATTTCAGGAGGTAGATTCGAATCGCCTTTAAAGCACGGGAAAAGCGGCAAAACCTCGACAATGATGCCCTTGGCCAAAAAGGGCGTATGCGTTTTTTCCTGAATATATTCAGGAAAAAACGCATACGCCCTTTTTCGCCAACCAAGCAACCTGGAAAGGCAAATCAGCGCTGCAAAGAAGTCTCGCTTCCCATCGGTCAAAAGGGCCATGCTGAATAAAGTGTCAAAACCAGAAATGCAGGACAGGCCATGGAGAAACGGGAGACTTGCTACGCTGATGGGTGGGATGTAAATTGCCAACAGCCACTCTGGAGAAGTGTACGGTGTGTCCTGAAGCATCGAAAAAACTCAGCTTAGACAGCATAGGGCACTTCCACTCACGGGCGTATAAATTGGGAAAACTAAAAATCAGCAAGGCACAGGCACCCCAAAGTTTAGGGCTGCTCTGTGGACAAGAACCTCCACTTCGTTACACCTTAAATATCCCAGGAAAGAGAAAAATGGATAAAGAAGTTGTGGTCCTTTTGTACAATGGAATATCACTCAGCCATGAAATCAACGTCATAAGGCTAGTAGCAGCATGATGAGTGGATTTAGGTACGACGATTCTAAGTGAAATAAGTCACACAGAAAAAGACACTTATCATAAGATATCACTTATAGAGGGAATGTAAAAACCGCTACCCTTGAACTGAATTACAAAACAGAACAGAGTCACACGTTTAGAAAACACACTATGGCTGCTTAACGGGAAAGGTGAGGTGGGGTGATGCATAAAACAAGGGTTTCAAATTAGCTCAGAGACCGTTCCATAAACCCAATATGTAATAGACAAGACCTACTCCTTGCTCAGTGATCTGGACTCAAAACTCCCTATTCACCGCCCAAGAATATATCTGACTAGTAAGAATCTTAAAACCTATGTATTGATATCTCTCTGTATGTGAGTCAAGTGGGTGTAAAGCGGCATAAACACAGCAGTGAAAAGCAGCTAAACCCCTTTATAAAAATCAATCACTTTTAAAAACCCAGGAAACAAAGACAGTGAAAGAGAGAGAAATTCTTACAAAATTCGTTCAAGGGCTGTGATGCCACCTGGATTGACCATATCTAGACCCACAGCTGATTGAGGCATAAGGGTGGACACTCTTGGGGTTGAGAGGTTTGGTGAGGTTGGGTGAGCAAACGCAGACCCTTTAGAGTAATACTGCGTGGTACCCATCCCATGGGTCCCAAATCTCCAGGTTCAAGGGCATCTTCCTACATCGAAAACATGCATGAGAATCCCAGACGATGGTACACTGTGTGATCGGGAAAGGTTTCTAAAACGCACCTCATTTCTCATCTCCTTGTGCTCGGGTTCGCCATTCCAGCCGCTTTACTAACAATCTCCCTCCTTGGAGAATCAGCACCTTTAACCTCCTGTTCCGTACAGGTTGCAATCTGTCCTGAGGATGAACGGGAAGAGGGGGAACCAATGAGACACTAGCTCTAGGTGTTGGGACAGGCACAGGTCACTCTATTTTCCCATCAGGAAGAAGAATTAACCACAGGCTCAGCCTGCCGCCCGGGACCAGAATAGGGCCTGAAGCAATCCTGCGCTTTTGCGGCCAGCTCCAAAGAAAGCGAGTTGAAAAATGGAGCTCAGGGGCACTGCAATTCACAAACCTGCAGAGTTATAAATGATAACTCTCGTCCACAAATATATTGACGGAAGACAACGAAGAGGATTTGAAAGCAAGGCAGAATTGCAGGAAACAGATTTCAGGAGGTAGATTCGAATCGCCTTTAAAGCACGGGAAAAGCGGCAAAACCTCGACAATGATGCCCTTGGCCAAAAAGGGCGTATGCGTTTTTTCCTGAATATATTCAGGAAAAAACGCATACGCCCTTTTTCGCCAACCAAGCAACCTGGAAAGGCAAATCAGCGCTGCAAAGAAGTCTCGCTTCCCATCGGTCAAAAGGGCCATGCTGAATAAAGTGTCAAAACCAGAAATGCAGGACAGGCCATGGAGAAACGGGAGCCTTGCTACGCTGATGGGTGGGATGTAAATTGCCAACAGCCACTCTGGAGAAGTGTACGGTGTGTCCTGAAGCATCGAAAAAACTCAGCTTAGACAGCATAGGGCACTTCCACTCACGGGCGTATAAATTGGGAAAACTAAAAATCAGCAAGGCACAGGCACCCCAAAGTTTAGGGCTGCTCTGTGGACAAGAACCTCCACTTCGTTACACCTTAAATATCCCAGGAAAGAGAAAAATGGATAAAGAAGTTGTGGTCCTTTTGTACAATGGAATATCACTCAGCCATGAAATCAACGTCATAAGGCTAGTAGCAGCATGATGAGTGGATTTAGGTACGACGATTCTAAGTGAAATAAGTCACACAGAAAAAGACACTTATCATAAGATATCACTTATAGAGGGAATGTAAAAACCGCTACCCTTGAACTGAATTACAAAACAGAACAGAGTCACACGTTTAGAAAACACACTATGGCTGCTTAACGGGAAAGGTGAGGTGGGGTGATGCATAAAACAAGGGTTTCAAATTAGCTCAGAGACCGTTCCATAAACCCAATATGTAATAGACAAGACCTACTCCTTGCTCAGTGATCTGGACTCAAAACTCCCTATTCACCGCCCAAGAATATATCTGACTAGTAAGAATCTTAAAACCTATGTATTGATATCTCTCTGTATGTGAGTCAAGTGGGTGTAAAGCGGCATAAACACAGCAGTGAAAAGCAGCTAAACCCCTTTATAAAAATGAATCACTTTTAAAAACCCAGGAAACAAAGACAGTGAAAGAGAGAGAAATTCTTACAAAATTCGTTCAAGGGCTGTGATGCCACCTGGATTGACCATATCTAGACCCACAGCTGATTGAGGCATAAGGGTGGACACTCTTGGGGTTGAGAGGTTTGGTGAGGTTGGGTGAGCAACCGCAGACCCTTTAGAGTAATACTGCGTGGTACCCATCCCATGGGTCCCAAATCTCCAGGTTCAAGGGCATCTTCCTACATCGAAAACATGCATGAGAATCCCAGACGATGGTACACCGTGTGATCGGGAAAGGTTTCTAAAACGCACCTCATTTCTCATCTCCTTGTGCTCGGGTTCGCCATTCCAGCCGCTTTACTAACAATCTCCCTCCTTGGAGAATCAGCACCTTTAACCTCCTGTTCCGTATAGGTTGCAATCTGTCCTGAGGATGAACGGGAAGAGGGGGAACCAATGAGACACTAGCTCTAGGTGTTGGGACAGGCACAGGTCACTCTATTTTCCCATCAGGAAGAAGAATTAACCACAGGCTCAGCCTGCCGCCCGGGACCAGAATAGGGCCTGAAGCAATCCTGCGCTTTTGCGGCCAGCTCCCAAGAAAGCGAGTTGAAAAATGGAGCTCAGGGGCACTGCAATTCACAAACCTGCAGAGTTATAAATGATAACTCTCGTCCACAAATATATTGACGGAAGACAACGAAGAGGATTTGAAAGCAAGGCAGAATTGCAGGAAACAGATTTCAGGAGGTAGATTCGAATCGCCTTTAAAGCACGGGAAAAGCGGCAAAACCTCGACAATGATGCCCTTGGCCAAAAAGGGCGCATGCGTTTTTTCCTGAATATATTCAGGAAAAAACGCATGCGCCCTTTTTCGCCAACCAAGCAACCTGGAAAGGCAAATCAGCGCTACAAAGAAGTCTCGCTTCCCATCGGTCAAAAGGGCCATGCTGAATAAAGTGTCAAAACCAGAAATGCAGGACAGGCCATGGAGAAACGGGAGACTTGCTACGCTGATGGGCGTGACGTAAATTGCCAACAGCCACTCTGGAGAAGTGTACGGTGTGTCCTGAAACATCTAAAAATCTCAGCTTAGACAGCATAGGGCACTTCCACTCATGGGCGTATAAATTGGGAAAACTAAAAATCAGCAAGGCACAGGCACCCCAAAGTTTAGGGCTGCTCTGTTGACAAGAACCTCCACTTCGTTACACCTTAAATATCCCAGGAAAGAGAAAAATGGATAAAGAAGTTGTGGTCCTTTTGTACAATGGAATATGTCTCAGCCATGAAATCAACGTCATAAGGCTAGTAGCAGCATGATGAGTGGATTTAGGTACGACGATTCTAAGTGAAATAAGTCACACAGAAAAAGACACTTATCATAAGATATCACTTATAGAGGGAATGTAAAAACCGCTACCCTTGAACTGAATTACAAAACAGAACAGAGTCACACGTTTAGAAAACACACTATGGCTGCTTAACGGGAAAGGTGAGGTGGGGTGATGCATAAAACAAGGGTTTCAAATTAGCTCAGAGACCGTTCCATAAACCCAATATGTAATAGACAAGACCTACTCCTTGCTCAGTGATCTGGACTCAAAACCCCCTATTCACCGCCCAAGAATATATCTGACTAGTAAGAATCTTAAAACCTATGTATTGATATCTCTCTGTATGTGAGTCAAGTGGGTGTAAAGCGGCATAAACACAGCAGTGAAAAGCAGCTAAACCCCTTTATAAAAATCAATCACTTTTAAAAACCCGTGAAACAAAGACAGTGAAAGAGAGAGAAATTCTTACAAAATTCGTTCAAGGGCTGTGATGCCACCTGGATTGACCATATCTAGACCCACAGCTGATTGAGGCATAAGGGTGGACACTCTTGGGGTTGAGAGGTTTGGTGAGGTTGGGTGAGCAAACGCAGACCCTTTAGAGTAATACTGCGTGGTACCCATCCCATGGGTCCCAAATCTCCAGGTTCAAGGGCATCTTCCTACATCGAAAACATGCATGAGAATCCCAGACGATGGTACACCGTGTGATCGGGAAAGGTTTCTAAAACGCACCTCATTTCTCATCTCCTTGTGCTCGGGTTCGCCATTCCAGCCGCTTTACTAACAATCTCCCTCCTTGGAGAATCAGCACCTTTAACCTCCTGTTCCGTACAGGTTGCAATCTGTCCTGAGGATGAACGGGAAGAGGGGGAACCAATGAGACACTAGCTCTAGGTGTTGGGACAGGCACAGGTCACTCTATTTTCCCATCAGGAAGAAGAATTAACCACAGGCTCAGCCTGCCGCCCGGGACCAGAATAGGGCCTGAAGCAATCCTGCGCTTTTGCGGCCAGCTCCAAAGAAAGCGAGTTGAAAAATGGAGCTCAGGGGCACTGCAATTCACAAACCTGCAGAGTTATAAATGATAACTCTCGTCCACAAATATATTGACGGAAGACAACGAAGAGGATTTGAAAGCAAGGCAGAATTGCAGGAAACAGATTTCAGGAGGTAGATTCGAATCGCCTTTAAAGCACGGGAAAAGCGGCAAAACCTCGACAATGATGCCCTTGGCCAAAAAGGGCGTATGCGTTTTTTCCTGAATATATTCAGGAAAAAACGCATACGCCCTTTTTCGCCAACCAAGCAACCTGGAAAGGCAAATCAGCGCTGCAAAGAAGTCTCGCTTCCCATCGGTCAAAAGGGCCATGCTGAATAAAGTGTCAAAACCAGAAATGCAGGACAGGCCATGGAGAAACGGGAGACTTGCTACGCTGATGGGTGGGATGTAAATTGCCAACAGCCACTCTGGAGAAGTGTACGGTGTGTCCTGAAGCATCGAAAAAACTCAGCTTAGACAGCATAGGGCACTTCCACTCACGGGCGTATAAATTGGGAAAACTAAAAATCAGCAAGGCACAGGCACCCCAAAGTTTAGGGCTGCTCTGTGGACAAGAACCTCCACTTCGTTACACCTTAAATATCCCAGGAAAGAGAAAAATGGATAAAGAAGTTGTGGTCCTTTTGTACAATGGAATATCACTCAGCCATGAAATCAACGTCATAAGGCTAGTAGCAGCATGATGAGTGGATTTAGGTACGACGATTCTAAGTGAAATAAGTCACACAGAAAAAGACACTTATCATAAGATATCACTTATAGAGGGAATGTAAAAACCGCTACCCTTGAACTGAATTACAAAACAGAACAGAGTCACACGTTTAGAAAACACACTATGGCTGCTTAACGGGAAAGGTGAGGTGGGGTGATGCATAAAACAAGGGTTTCAAATTAGCTCAGAGACCGTTCCATAAACCCAATATGTAATAGACAAGACCTACTCCTTGCTCAGTGATCTGGACTCAAAACTCCCTATTCACCGCCCAAGAATATATCTGACTAGTAAGAATCTTAAAACCTATGTATTGATATCTCTCTGTATGTGAGTCAAGTGGGTGTAAAGCGGCATAAACACAGCAGTGAAAAGCAGCTAAACCCCTTTATAAAAATCAATCACTTTTAAAAACCCAGGAAACAAAGACAGTGAAAGAGAGAGAAATTCTTACAAAATTCGTTCAAGGGCTGTGATGCCACCTGGATTGACCATATCTAGACCCACAGCTGATTGAGGCATAAGGGTGGACACTCTTGGGGTTGAGAGGTTTGGTGAGGTTGGGTGAGCAAACGCAGACCCTTTAGAGTAATACTGCGTGGTACCCATCCCATGGGTCCCAAATCTCCAGGTTCAAGGGCATCTTCCTACATCGAAAACATGCATGAGAATCCCAGACGATGGTACACCGTGTGATCGGGAAAGGTTTCTAAAACGCACCTCATTTCTCATCTCCTTGTGCTCGGGTTCGCCATTCCAGCCGCTTTACTAACAATCTCCCTCCTTGGAGAATCAGCACCTTTAACCTCCTGTTCCGTACAGGTTGCAATCTGTCCTGAGGATGAACGGGAAGAGGGGGAACCAATGAGACACTAGCTCTAGGTGTTGGGACAGGCACAGGTCACTCTATTTTCCCATCAGGAAGAAGAATTAACCACAGGCTCAGCCTGCCGCCCGGGACCAGAATAGGGCCTGAAGCAATCCTGCGCTTTTGCGGCCAGCTCCCAAGAAAGCGAGTTGAAAAATGGAGCTCAGGGGCACTGCAATTCACAAACCTGCAGAGTTATAAATGATAACTCTCGTCCACAAATATATTGACGGAAGACAACGAAGAGGATTTGAAAGCAAGGCAGAATTGCAGGAAACAGATTTCAGGAGGTAGATTCGAATCGCCTTTAAAGCACGGGAAAAGCGGCAAAACCTCGACAATGATGCCCTTGGCCAAAAAGGGCGCATGCGTTTTTTCCTGAATATATTCAGGAAAAAACGCATGCGCCCTTTTTCGCCAACCAAGCAACCTGGAAAGGCAAATCAGCGCTACAAAGAAGTCTCGCTTCCCATCGGTCAAAAGGGCCATGCTGAATAAAGTGTCAAAACCAGAAATGCAGGACAGGCCATGGAGAAACGGGAGACTTGCTACGCTGATGGGCGTGACGTAAATTGCCAACAGCCACTCTGGAGAAGTGTACGGTGTGTCCTGAAACATCTAAAAATCTCAGCTTAGACAGCATAGGGCACTTCCACTCATGGGCGTATAAATTGGGAAAACTAAAAATCAGCAAGGCACAGGCACCCCAAAGTTTAGGGCTGCTCTGTTGACAAGAACCTCCACTTCGTTACACCTTAAATATCCCAGGAAAGAGAAAAATGGATAAAGAAGTTGTGGTCCTTTTGTACAATGGAATATGTCTCAGCCATGAAATCAACGTCATAAGGCTAGTAGCAGCATGATGAGTGGATTTAGGTACGACGATTCTAAGTGAAATAAGTCACACAGAAAAAGACACTTATCATAAGATATCACTTATAGAGGGAATGTAAAAACCGCTACCCTTGAACTGAATTACAAAACAGAACAGAGTCACACGTTTAGAAAACACACTATGGCTGCTTAACGGGAAAGGTGAGGTGGGGTGATGCATAAAACAAGGGTTTCAAATTAGCTCAGAGACCGTTCCATAAACCCAATATGTAATAGACAAGACCTACTCCTTGCTCAGTGATCTGGACTCAAAACCCCCTATTCACCGCCCAAGAATATATCTGACTAGTAAGAATCTTAAAACCTATGTATTGATATCTCTCTGTATGTGAGTCAAGTGGGTGTAAAGCGGCATAAACACAGCAGTGAAAAGCAGCTAAACCCCTTTATAAAAATCAATCACTTTTAAAAACCCGTGAAACAAAGACAGTGAAAGAGAGAGAAATTCTTACAAAATTCGTTCAAGGGCTGTGATGCCACCTGGATTGACCATATCTAGACCCACAGCTGATTGAGGCATAAGGGTGGACACTCTTGGGGTTGAGAGGTTTGGTGAGGTTGGGTGAGCAAACGCAGACCCTTTAGAGTAATACTGCGTGGTACCCATCCCATGGGTCCCAAATCTCCAGGTTCAAGGGCATCTTCCTACATCGAAAACATGCATGAGAATCCCAGACGATGGTACACCGTGTGATCGGGAAAGGT
The DNA here is from genome assembly GCF_028023285.1 of Balaenoptera ricei. Classification (NCBI taxonomy): domain Eukaryota; kingdom Metazoa; phylum Chordata; class Mammalia; order Artiodactyla; family Balaenopteridae; genus Balaenoptera; species Balaenoptera ricei. The sequence continues at coordinate 137,376,429 of NC_082641.1, read as the reverse complement.
TTCTAAAACGCACCTCATTTCTCATCTCCTTGTGCTCGGGTTCGCCATTCCAGCCGCTTTACTAACAATCTCCCTCCTTGGAGAATCAGCACCTTTAACCTCCTGTTCCGTACTGGTTGCAATCTGTCCTGAGGATGAACGGGAAGAGGGGGAACCAATGAGACACTAGCTCTAGGTGTTGGGACAGGCACAGGTCACTCTATTTTCCCATCAGGAAGAAGAATTAACCACAGGCTCAGCCTGCCGCCCGGGACCAGAATAGGGCCTGAAGCAATCCTGCGCTTTTGCGGCCAGCTCCCAAGAAAGCGAGTTGAAAAATGGAGCTCAGGGGCACTGCAATTCACAAACCTGCAGAGTTATAAATGACAACTCTCGTCCACAAATGTATTGACGGAAGACAACGAAGAGGATTTGAAAGCAAGGCAGAATTGCAGGAAACAGATTTCAGGAGGTAGATTCGAATCTCCTTTAAAGCACGGGAAAAGCAGCAAAACCTCGACAATGATGCCCTTGGCCAAAAAGGGCGCATGCGTTTTTTCCTGAATATATTCAGGAAAAAACGCATGCGCCCTTTTTCGCCAACCAAGCAACCTGGAAAGGCAAATCAGCGCTACAAAGAAGTCTCGCTTCCCATCGGTCAAAAGGGCCATGCTGAATAAAGTGTCAAAACCAGAAATGCAGGACAGGCCATGGAGAAACGGGAGACTTGCTACGCTGATGGGCGTGACGTAAATTGCCAACAGCCACTCTGGAGAAGTGTACGGTGTGTCCTGAAACATCTAAAAATCTCAGCTTAGACAGCATAGGGCACTTCCACTCATGGGCGTATAAATTGGGAAAACTAAAAATCAGCAAGGCACAGGCACCCCAAAGTTTAGGGCTGCTCTGTTGACAAGAACCTCCACTTCGTTACACCTTAAATATCCCAGGAAAGAGAAAAATGGATAAAGAAGTTGTGGTCCTTTTGTACAATGGAATATGTCTCAGCCATGAAATCAACGTCATAAGGCTAGTAGCAGCATGATGAGTGGATTTAGGTACGACGATTCTAAGTGAAATAAGTCACACAGAAAAAGACACTTATCATAAGATATCACTTATAGAGGGAATGTAAAAACCGCTACCCTTGAACTGAATTACAAAACAGAACAGAGTCACACGTTTAGAAAACACACTATGGCTGCTTAACGGGAAAGGTGAGGTGGGGTGATGCATAAAACAAGGGTTTCAAATTAGCTCAGAGACCGTTCCATAAACCCAATATGTAATAGACAAGACCTACTCCTTACTCAGTGATCTGGACTCAAAACCCCCTATTCACCGCCCAAGAATATATCTGACTAGTAAGAATCTTAAAACCTATGTATTGATATCTCTCTGTATGTGAGTCAAGTGGGTGTAAAGCGGCATAAACACAGCAGTGAAAAGCAGCTAAACCCCTTTATAAAAATCAATCACTTTTAAAAACCCGTGAAACAAAGACAGTGAAAGAGAGAGAAATTCTTACAAAATTCGTTCAAGGGCTGTGATGCCACCTGGATTGACCATATCTAGACCCACAGCTGATTGAGGCATAAGGGTGGACACTCTTGGGGTTGAGAGGTTTGGTGAGGTTGGGTGAGCAAACGCAGACCCTTTAGAGTAATACTGCGTGGTACCCATCCCATGGGTCCCAAATCTCCAGGTTCAAGGGCATCTTCCTACATCGAAAACATGCATGAGAATCCCAGACGATGGTACACCGTGTGATCGGGAAAGGTTTCTAAAACGCACCTCATTTCTCATCTCCTTGTGCTCGGGTTCGCCATTCCAGCCGCTTTACTAACAATCTCCCTCCTTGGAGAATCAGCACCTTTAACCTCCTGTTCCGTACTGGTTGCAATCTGTCCTGAGGATGAACGGGAAGAGGGGGAACCAATGAGACACTAGCTCTAGGTGTTGGGACAGGCACAGGTCACTCTATTTTCCCATCAGGAAGAAGAATTAACCACAGGCTCAGCCTGCCGCCCGGGACCAGAATAGGGCCTGAAGCAATCCTGCGCTTTTGCGGCCAGCTCCCAAGAAAGCGAGTTGAAAAATGGAGCTCAGGGGCACTGCAATTCACAAACCTGCAGAGTTATAAATGATAACTCTCGTCCACAAATGTATTGACGGAAGACAACGAAGAGGATTTGAAAGCAAGGCAGAATTGCAGGAAACAGATTTCAGGAGGTAGATTCGAATCGCCTTTAAAGCATGGGAAAAGCGGCAAAACCTCGACAATGATGCCCTTGGCCAAAAAGGGCGCATGCGTTTTTTCCTGAATATATTCAGGAAAAAACGCATGCGCCCTTTTTCGCCAACCAAGCAACCTGGAAAGGCAAATCAGCGCTACAAAGAAGTCTCGCTTCCCATCGGTCAAAAGGGCCATGCTGAATAAAGTGTCAAAACCAGAAATGCAGGACAGGCCATGGAGAAACGGGAGACTTGCTACGCTGATGGGCGGGATATAAATTCCCAACAGCCACTCTGGAGAAGTGTACGGTGTGTCCTGAAGCATCGAAAAAACTCAGCTTAGACAGCATAGGGCACTTCCACTCACGGGCGTATAAATTGGGAAAACTAAAAATCAGCAAGGCACAGGCACCCCAAAGTTTAGGGCTGCTCTGTTGACAAGAACCTCCACTTCGTTACACCTTAAATATCCCAGGAAAGAGAAAAATGGATAAAGAAGTTGTGGTCCTTTTGTACAATGGAATATCACTCAGCCATGAAATCAACGTCATAAGGCTAGTAGCAGCATGATGAGTGGATTTAGGTACGACGATTCTAAGTGAAATAAGTCACACAGAAAAAGACACTTATCATAAGATATCACTTATAGAGGGAATGTAAAAACCGCTACCCTTGAACTGAATTACAAAACAGAACAGAGTCACACGTTTAGAAAACACACTATGGCTGCTTAACGGGAAAGGTGAGGTGGGGTGATGCATAAAACAAGGGTTTCAAATTAGCTCAGAGACCGTTCCATAAACCCAATATGTAATAGACAAGACCTACTCCTTGCTCAGTGATCTGGACTCAAAACTCCCTATTCACCGCCCAAGAATATATCTGACTAGTAAGAATCTTAAAACCTATGTATTGATATCTCTCTGTATGTGAGTCAAGTGGGTGTAAAGCGGCATAAACACAGCAGTGAAAAGCAGCTAAACCCCTTTATAAAAATCAATCACTTTTAAAAACCCGTGAAACAAAGACAGTGAAAGAGAGAGAAATTCTTACAAAATTCGTTCAAGGGCTGTGATGCCACCTGGATTGACCATATCTAGACCCACAGCTGATTGAGGCATAAGGGTGGACACTCTTGGGGTTGAGAGGTTTGGTGAGGTTGGGTGAGCAAACGCAGACCCTTTAGAGTAATACTGCGTGGTACCCATCCCATGGGTCCCAAATCTCCAGGTTCAAGGGCATCTTCCTACATCGAAAACATGCATGAGAATCCCAGACGATGGTACACCGTGTGATCGGGAAAGGTTTCTAAAACGCACCTCATTTCTCATCTCCTTGTGCTCGGGTTCGCCATTCCAGCCGCTTTACTAACAATCTCCCTCCTTGGAGAATCAGCACCTTTAACCTCCTGTTCCGTACAGGTTGCAATCTGTCCTGAGGATGAACGGGAAGAGGGGGAACCAATGAGACACTAGCTCTAGGTGTTGGGACAGGCACAGGTCACTCTATTTTCCCATCAGGAAGAAGAATTAACCACAGGCTCAGCCTGCCGCCCGGGACCAGAATAGGGCCTGAAGCAATCCTGCGCTTTTGCGGCCAGCTCCCAAGAAAGCGAGTTGAAAAATGGAGCTCAGGGGCACTGCAATTCACAAACCTGCAGAGTTATAAATGATAACTCTCGTCCACAAATGTATTGACGGAAGACAACGAAGAGGATTTGAAAGCAAGGCAGAATTGCAGGAAACAGATTTCAGGAGGTAGATTCGAATCGCCTTTAAAGCACGGGAAAAGCGGCAAAACCTCGACAATGATGCCCTTGGCCAAAAAGGGCGCATGCGTTTTTTCCTGAATATATTCAGGAAAAAACGCATGCGCCCTTTTTCGCCAACCAAGCAACCTGGAAAGGCAAATCAGCGCTACAAAGAAGTCTCGCTTCCCATCGGTCAAAAGGGCCATGCTGAATAAAGTGTCAAAACCAGAAATGCAGGACAGGCCATGGAGAAACGGGAGACGTGCTACGCTGATGGGCGTGACGTAAATTGCCAACAGCCACTCTGGAGAAGTGTACGGTGTGTCCTGAAACATCTAAAAATCTCAGCTTAGACAGCATAGGGCACTTCCACTCATGGGCGTATAAATTGGGAAAACTAAAAATCAGCAAGGCACAGGCACCCCAAAGTTTAGGGCTGCTCTGTTGACAAGAACCTCCACTTCGTTACACCTTAAATATCCCAGGAAAGAGAAAAATGGATAAAGAAGTTGTGGTCCTTTTGTACAATGGAATATGTCTCAGCCATGAAATCAACGTCATAAGGCTAGTAGCAGCATGATGAGTGGATTTAGGTACGACGATTCTAAGTGAAATAAGTCACACAGAAAAAGACACTTATCATAAGATATCACTTATAGAGGGAATGTAAAAACCGCTACCCTTGAACTGAATTACAAAACAGAACAGAGTCACACGTTTAGAAAACACACTATGGCTGCTTAACGGGAAAGGTGAGGTGGGGTGATGCATAAAACAAGGGTTTCAAATTAGCTCAGAGACCGTTCCATAAACCCAATATGTAATAGACAAGACCTACTCCTTGCTCAGTGATCTGGACTCAAAACCCCCTATTCACCGCCCAAGAATATATCTGACTAGTAAGAATCTTAAAACCTATGTATTGATATCTCTCTGTATGTGAGTCAAGTGGGTGTAAAGCGGCATAAACACAGCAGTGAAAAGCAGCTAAACCCCTTTATAAAAATCAATCACTTTTAAAAACCCGTGAAACAAAGACAGTGAAAGAGAGAGAAATTCTTACAAAATTCGTTCAAGGGCTGTGATGCCACCTGGATTGACCATATCTAGACCCACAGCCGATTGAGGCATAAGGGTGGACACTCTTGGGGTTGAGAGGTTTGGTGAGGTTGGGTGAGCAAACGCAGACCCTTTAGAGTAATACTGCGTGGTACCCATCCCATGGGTCCCAAATCTCCAGGTTCAAGGGCATCTTCCTACATCGAAAACATGCATGAGAATCCCAGACGATGGTACACCGTGTGATCGGGAAAGGTTTCTAAAACGCACCTCATTTCTCATCTCCTTGTGCTCGGGTTCGCCATTCCAGCCGCTTTACTAACAATCTCCCTCCTTGGAGAATCAGCACCTTTAACCTCCTGTTCCGTACTGGTTGCAATCTGTCCTGAGGATGAACGGGAAGAGGGGGAACCAATGAGACACTGGCTCTAGGTGTTGGGACAGGCACAGGTCACTCTATTTTCCCATCAGGAAGAAGAATTAACCACAGGCTCAGCCTGCCGCCCGGGACCAGAATAGGGCCTGAAGCAATCCTGCGCTTTTGCGGCCAGCTCCCAAGAAAGCGAGTTGAAAAATGGAGCTCAGGGGCACTGCAATTCACAAACCTGCAGAGTTATAAATGATAACTCTCGTCCACAAATATATTGACGGAAGACAACGAAGAGGATTTGAAAGCAAGGCAGAATTGCAGGAAACAGATTTCAGGAGGTAGATTCGAATCGCCTTTAAAGCACGGGAAAAGCGGCAAAACCTCGACAATGATGCCCTTGGCCAAAAAGGGCGTATGCGTTTTTTCCTGAATATATTCAGGAAAAAACGCATACGCCCTTTTTCGCCAACCAAGCAACCTGGAAAGGCAAATCAGCGCTGCAAAGAAGTCTCGCTTCCCATCGGTCAAAAGGGCCATGCTGAATAAAGTGTCAAAACCAGAAATGCAGGACAGGCCATGGAGAAACGGGAGACTTGCTACGCTGATGGGTGGGATGTAAATTGCCAACAGCCACTCTGGAGAAGTGTACGGTGTGTCCTGAAGCATCGAAAAAACTCAGCTTAGACAGCATAGGGCACTTCCACTCACGGGCGTATAAATTGGGAAAACTAAAAATCAGCAAGGCACAGGCACCCAAAAGTTTAGGGCTGCTCTGTGGACAAGAACCTCCACTTCGTTACACCTTAAATATCCCAGGAAAGAGAAAAATGGATAAAGAAGTTGTGGTCCTTTTGTACAATGGAATATCACTCAGCCATGAAATCAACGTCATAAGGCTAGTAGCAGCATGATGAGTGGATTTAGGTACGACGATTCTAAGTGAAATAAGTCACACAGAAAAAGACACTTATCATAAGATATCACTTATAGAGGGAATGTAAAAACCGCTACCCTTGAACTGAATTACAAAACAGAACAGAGTCACACGTTTAGAAAACACACTATGGCTGCTTAACGGGAAAGGTGAGGTGGGGTGATGCATAAAACAAGGGTTTCAAATTAGCTCAGAGACCGTTCCATAAACCCAATATGTAATAGACAAGACCTACTCCTTGCTCAGTGATCTGGACTCAAAACTCCCTATTCACCGCCCAAGAATATATCTGACTAGTAAGAATCTTAAAACCTATGTATTGATATCTCTCTGTATGTGAGTCAAGTGGGTGTAAAGCGGCATAAACACAGCAGTGAAAAGCAGCTAAACCCCTTTATAAAAATCAATCACTTTTAAAAACCCAGGAAACAAAGACAGTGAAAGAGAGAGAAATTCTTACAAAATTCGTTCAAGGGCTGTGATGCCACCTGGATTGACCATATCTAGACCCACAGCTGATTGAGGCATAAGGGTGGACACTCTTGGGGTTGAGAGGTTTGGTGAGGTTGGGTGAGCAAACGCAGACCCTTTAGAGTAATACTGCGTGGTACCCATCCCATGGGTCCCAAATCTCCAGGTTCAAGGGCATCTTCCTACATCGAAAACATGCATGAGAATCCCAGACGATGGTACACCGTGTGATCGGGAAAGGTTTCTAAAACGCACCTCATTTCTCATCTCCTTGTGCTCGGGTTCGCCATTCCAGCCGCTTTACTAACAATCTCCCTCCTTGGAGAATCAGCACCTTTAACCTCCTGTTCCGTACAGGTTGCAATCTGTCCTGAGGATGAACGGGAAGAGGGGGAACCAATGAGACACTAGCTCTAGGTGTGGGGACAGGCACAGGTCACTCTATTTTCCCATCAGGAAGAAGAATTAACCACAGGCTCAGCCTGCCGCCCGGGACCAGAATAGGGCCTGAAGCAATCCTGCGCTTTTGCGGCCAGCTCCCAAGAAAGCGAGTTGAAAAATGGAGCTCAGGGGCACTGCAATTCACAAACCTGCAGAGTTATAAATGATAACTCTCGTCCTCAAATATATTGAGGGTAGGCAACGAAGAGGATTTGAAAGCAAGGCAGAAATGCAGGAAACAGATTTCAGGAGGTAGATTCGAATCGCCTTTAAAGCACGGGAAAAGCGGCAAAACCTCGACAATGATGCCCTTGGTCAAAAAGGGCGTATGCGTTTTTTCCTGAATATCTTCAGGAAAAAACGCATACGCCCTTTTTGGCCAACCAAGCAACCTGGAAAGGCAAATCAGCGCTACAAAGAAGTCTCGCTTCCCATCGGTCAAAAGGGCCATGCTGAATAAAGTGTCAAACCCAGAAATGCAGGACAGGCAATGGAGAAACGGGAGCCTTGCTACGCTGATGGGCGCGATGTAAATTGCCAACAGCCACTCTGGAGAAGTGTACGGTGTGTCCTGAAACATCGAAAAAACTCAGCTTAGAGAGCATAGGGCACTTCCACTCATGGGCGTATAAATTGGGAAAACTAAAAATCAGCAAGACACAGGCACCCCAAAGTTTAGGGCTGCTCTGTTGACAAGAACCGCCACTTCGTTACACCTTAAATATCCCAGGAAACAGAAAAATGGATAAAGAAGTTGTGGTCCTTATGTACAATGGAATATCACTCAGCCATGAAATCAATGTCATAAGGCTAGTAGCAGCATGATGAGTGGATTTAGGTACGACGTTTCTAAGTGAAATAAGTCACACAGAAAAAGACACTTATCATAAGATATCACTTATAGAGGGAATGTAAAAACCGCTACCCTTGAACTGAATTACAAAAGAGAACAGAGTCACACGTTTAGAAAACACACTATGGCTGCTTAACGGGAAAGGTGAGGTGGGGTGATGCATAAAAGAAGGGTTTCAAATTAGCTCAGAGACCGTTCCATAAACCCAATATGTAATAGACACGACCTATTCCTTGCTCAGTGAACTGGACTCAACACCCCCTATTCACCGCCCAGGAATATATCTGACTAGTAAGAATCTTAAAACCTTTGTATTGATATCTCTCTGTATGTGAGTCAAGTGGGTGTAAAGCGGCATAAACACAGCAGTGAAAAGCAGCTAAACCCCTTTATAAAAATCAATCACTTTTAAAAACCCGTGAAACAAAGACAGTGAAAGATAGAGAAATTCTTACTAAATTCGTTCACGGGCTGTGATGCCACCTGGATTGACCATATCTAGACCCACAGCTGATTGAGACATAAGGGTGGACACTCTTGGGGCTGAGAGGTTTGGTGAGGTTCGGTGAGCAAACGTAGACCCTTTAAAGTAATACTGCGTGGTTCCCATCCCATGGGTCATCAAATCTCCAGATTCAAGGGCATCTTCCTACTTCGAAAACATGCATGAGAAACCCAGAAGATGGTACACCGTGTGATCGGGAAAGGTTTCTAAAACGCACCTCATTTCTCATCTCCTTGTGCTCGGGTTCGCCATTCCAGCCGCTTTACTAGCAATCTCCCTCCTTGGAGAATCAGCACCTTTAACCTCCTGTTCCGTACAGGTTGCAATTTGTCCTGAGGATGAACGGGAAGAGGGGGAACCAATGAGACACTAGCTCTAGGTGCTGGAACAGGCACAGGTCACTCTATTTTCCCATCAGGAAGAAGAATTAACCACAGGCTCAGCCTGCCGCCCGGGACCAGAATAGGGTCTGAAGCAATCCTGCGCTTTTGCGGCCAGCTCCCAAGAAAGCGAGTTGAAAAATGGAGCTCAGGGGCACTGCAATTCAGAAACCTGCAGAGTTATAAATGATAACTCTCGTCCTCAAATATATTGAGGGAATGCAATGAAGAGGATTTGAAGCAAGGCAGAATTGCAGGAAACAGATTTCAGGAGGTAGATTCGAATCGCCTTCAAAGCACGGGAAAAGCGGCAAAACCTCGACAATGATGCCCTTGGCCAAAAAGGGCGTATGCGTTTTTTCCTGAATATATTCAGGAAAAAACGCATACGCCCTTTTTGGCCAACCAAGCAACCTGGAAAGGCAAATCAGCACTACAAAGAAGTCTCGCTTCCCATCGGTCAAAAGGGCCATGCTGAATAAAGTGTCAAACCCAGAAATGCAGGACAGGCAATGGAGAAATGGGAGCCTTGCTCCGCTGCTGCGCGGGATGTAAATTGCCAACACTCACTCTGGAGAAGTGTACGGTGTGTCCTGAAACATCGAAAAAACTCAGCTTAGAGAGCATAGGGCACTTCCACTCATGGGCGTATAAATTGAGAAAACTAAAAATCAGCAAGACACAGTCACCCCAAAGTTTAGGGCTGCTCTGTTGACAAGAACCTCCACTTCGTTACACCTTAAATATCCCAGGAAAGAGAAAAATGGATAAAGAAGTTGTGGTCCTTATGTACAATGGAATATCACTCAGCCATGAAATCAACGTCATAAGGCTAGTAGCAGCATGATGAGTGGATTTAGGTACGACGATTCTAAGTGAAATAAGTCACACAGAAAAAGACACTTATCATAAGATATCACTTATAGAGGGAATGTAAAAACCGCTACCCTTGAACTGAATTGCAAAACAGAACAGAGTCACACGTTTAGAAAACACACTATGGCTGCTTAACGGGAAAGGTGAGGTGGGGTGATGCATAAAAGAAGGGTTTCAAATTAGCTCAGAGACCGTTCCATAAACCCAATATGTAATAGACAAGACCTACTCCTTGCTCAGTGAACTGGACTCAACACCCCCTATTCACCGCCCAAGAATATATCTGACTAGTAAGAATCTTAAAACCTTTGTATTGATATCTCTCTGTAAGTGAGTCAAGTGGGTGTAAAGCGGCATAAACAAAGCACTGAAAAGCAGCTAAACCCCTTTATAAAAATCAATCACTTTTAAAAACCCGTGAAACAAAGACAGTGAAAGATAGAGAAATTCTTACTAAATTCGTTCAGGGGCTGTGATGCCACCTGGATTGACCATATCTAGACCCACAGCTGATTGAGACATAAGGGTGGACACTCTTGGGGCTGAGAGGTTTGGTGAGGTTGGGTGAGCAAACGCAGACCCTTTAAAGTAATACTGCGTGGTTCCCATCCCATGGGTCCCAAATCTCCAGGTTCAAGGGCATCTTCCTACTTCGAAAACATGCATGAGAAACCCAGAAGATGGTACACCGTGTGATCGGGAAAGGTTTCTAAAACGCACCTCATTTCTCATCTCCTTGTGCTCGGGTTCGCCATTCCAGCCGCTTTACTAGCAATCTCCCTCCTTGGAGAATCAGCACCTTTAACCTCCTGTTCCGTACAGGTTGCCATTTGTCCTGAGGATGAACGGGAAGAGGGGGAACCAATGAGACACTAGCTCTAGGTGTGGGGACAGGCACAGGTCACTCTATTTTCCCATCAGGAAGAAGAATTAACCACAGGCTCAGCCTACCGCCCGGGACCAGAATAGGGCCTGAAGCAATCCTGCGCTTTTGCGGCCAGCTCCCAAGAAAGGGAGTTGAAAAATGGAGCTCAGGGGCACTGCAATTCACAAACCTGCAGAGTTATAAATGATAACTCTCTTCCTCAAATATATTGAGGGTAGGCAACGAAGAGGATTTGAAAGCAAGGCAGAAATGCAGGAAACAGATTTCAGGAGGTAGATTCGAATCGCCCTTAAAGCACGGGAAAAGCGGCAAAACCTCGACAATGATGCCCTTGGCCAAAAAGGGCGTATGCGTTTTTTCCTGAATATATTCAGGAAAAAACGCATACGCCCTTTTTGGCCAACCAAGCAACCTGGAAAGGCAAATCAGTGCTACAAAGAAGTCTCGCTTCCCATCGGTCAAAAGGGCCATGCTGAATAAAGTGTCAAACCCAGAAATGCAGGACAGGTAATGGAGAAATGGGAGCCTTGCTACGCTGCTGGGCGGGATGTAAATTGCCAACAGCCACTCTGGAGAAGTGTACGGTGTGTCCTGAAACTTCGAAAAAACTCAGCTTAGAGAGCATAGGGCACTTCCACTCATGGGCGTATAAATTGGGAAAACTAAAAATCAGCAAGACACAGGCACCCCAAAGTTTAGGGCTGCTCTGTTGACAAGAACCTCCACTTCGTTACACCTTAAATATCCCAGGAAAGAGAAAAATGGATAAAGAAGTTGTGGTCCTTATGTACAATGGAATATCACTCAGCCATGAAATCAACGTCATAAGGCTAGTAGCAGCATGATGAGTGGATTTAGGTACGACGATTCTAAGTGAAATAAGTCACACAGAAAAAGACACTTATCCTAAGATATCACTTATAGAGGGAATGTAAAAACCGCTACCCTTGAACTGAATTACAAAACAGAACAGAGTCACACGTTTAGAAAACACACTATGGCTGCTTAACGGGAAAGGTGAGGTGGGGTGATGCATAAAACAAGGGTTTCAAATTAGCTCAGAGACCGTTCCATAAACCCAATATGTAATAGACAAGACCTACTCCTTGCTCAGTGATCTGGACTCAAAACTCCCTATTCACCGCCCAAGAATATATCTGACTAGTAAGAATCTTAAAACCTATGTATTGATATCTCTCTGTATGTGAGTCAAGTGGGTGTAAAGCGGCATAAACACAGCAGTGAAAAGCAGCTAAACCCCTTTATAAAAATCAATCACTTTTAAAAACCCGTGAAACAAAGACAGTGAAAGAGAGAGAAATTCTTACAAAATTCGTTCAAGGGCTGTGATGCCACCTGGATTGACCATATCTAGACCCACAGCTGATTGAGGCATAAGGGTGGACACTCTTGGGGTTGAGAGGTTTGGTGAGGTTGGGTGAGCAAACGCAGACCCTTTAGAGTAATACTGCGTGGTACCCATCCCATGGGTCCCAAATCTCCAGGTTCAAGGGCATCTTCCTACATCGAAAACATGCATGAGAATCCCAGACGATGGTACACCGTGTGATCGGGAAAGGTTTCTAAAACGCACCTCATTTCTCATCTCCTTGTGCTCGGGTTCGCCATTCCAGCCGCTTTACTAACAATCTCCCTCCTTGGAGAATCAGCACCTTTAACCTCCTGTTCCGTACAGGTTGCAATCTGTCCTGAGGATGAACGGGAAGAGGGGGAACCAATGAGACACTAGCTCTAGGTGTTGGGACAGGCACAGGTCACTCTATTTTCCCATCAGGAAGAAGAATTAACCACAGGCTCAGCCTGCCGCCCGGGACCAGAATAGGGCCTGAAGCAATCCTGCGCTTTTGCGGCCAGCTCCCAAGAAAGCGAGTTGAAAAATGGAGCTCAGGGGCACTGCAATTCACAAACCTGCAGAGTTATAAATGATAACTCTCGTCCACAAATGTATTGACGGAAGACAACGAAGAGGATTTGAAAGCAAGGCAGAATTGCAGGAAACAGATTTCAGGAGGTAGATTCGAATCTCCTTTAAAGCACGGGAAAAGCGGCAAAACCTCGACAATGATGCCCTTGGCCAAAAAGGGCGCATGCGTTTTTTCCTGAATATATTCAGGAAAAAACGCATGCGCCCTTTTTCGCCAACCAAGCAACCTGGAAAGGCAAATCAGCGCTACAAAGAAGTCTCGCTTCCCATCGGTCAAAAGGGCCATGCTGAATAAAGTGTCAAAACCAGAAATGCAGGACAGGCCATGGAGAAACGGGAGACTTGCTACGCTGATGGGTGGGATGTAAATTGCCAACAGCCACTCTGGAGAAGTGTACGGTGTGTCCTGAAGCATCGAAAAAACTCAGCTTAGACAGCATAGGGCACTTCCACTCACGGGCGTATAAATTGGGAAAACTAAAAATCAGCAAGGCACAGGCACCCCAAAGTTTAGGGCTGCTCTGTGGACAAGAACCTCCACTTCGTTACACCTTAAATATCCCAGGAAAGAGAAAAATGGATAAAGAAGTTGTGGTCCTTTTGTACAATGGAATATCACTCAGCCATGAAATCAACGTCATAAGGCTAGTAGCAGCATGATGAGTGGATTTAGGTACGACGATTCTAAGTGAAATAAGTCACACAGAAAAAGACACTTATCATAAGATATCACTTATAGAGGGAATGTAAAAACCGCTACCCTTGAACTGAATTACAAAACAGAACAGAGTCACACGTTTAGAAAACACACTATGGCTGCTTAACGGGAAAGGTGAGGTGGGGTGATGCATAAAACAAGGGTTTCAAATTAGCTCAGAGACCGTTCCATAAACCCAATATGTAATAGACAAGACCTACTCCTTGCTCAGTGATCTGGACTCAAAACTCCCTATTCACCGCCCAAGAATATATCTGACTAGTAAGAATCTTAAAACCTATGTATTGATATCTCTCTGTATGTGAGTCAAGTGGGTGTAAAGCGGCATAAACACAGCAGTGAAAAGCAGCTAAACCCCTTTATAAAAATCAATCACTTTTAAAAACCCAGGAAACAAAGACAGTGAAAGAGAGAGAAATTCTTACAAAATTCGTTCAAGGGCTGTGATGCCACCTGGATTGACCATATCTAGACCCACAGCTGATTGAGGCATAAGGGTGGACACTCTTGGGGTTGAGAGGTTTGGTGAGGTTGGGTGAGCAAACGCAGACCCTTTAGAGTAATACTGCGTGGTACCCATCCCATGGGTCCCAAATCTCCACGTTCAAGGGCATCTTCCTACATCGAAAACATGCATGAGAATCCCAGACGATGGTACACCGTGTGATCGGGAAAGGTTTCTAAAACGCACCTCATTTCTCATCTCCTTGTGCTCGGGTTCGCCATTCCAGCCGCTTTACTAACAATCTCCCTCCTTGGAGAATCAGCACCTTTAACCTCCTGTTCCGTACAGGTTGCAATCTGTCCTGAGGATGAACGGGAAGAGGGGGAACCAATGAGACACTAGCTCTAGGTGTTGGGACAGGCACAGGTCACTCTATTTTCCCATCAGGAAGAAGAATTAACCACAGGCTCAGCCTGCCGCCTGGGACCAGAATAGGGCCTGAAGCAATCCTGCGCTTTTGCGGCCAGCTCCCAAGAAAGCGAGTTGAAAAATGGAGCTCAGGGGCACTGCAATTCACAAACCTGCAGAGTTATAAATGATAACTCTCGTCCACAAATATATTGACGGAAGACAACGAAGAGGATTTGAAAGCAAGGCAGAATTGCAGGAAACAGATTTCAGGAGGTAGATTCGAATCGCCTTTAAAGCACGGGAAAAGCGGCAAAACCTCGACAATGATGCCCTTGGCCAAAAAGGGCGCATGCGTTTTTTCCTGAATATATTCAGGAAAAAACGCATGCGCCCTTTTTCGCCAACCAAGCAACCTGGAAAGGCAAATCAGCGCTACAAAGAAGTCTCGCTTCCCATCGGTCAAAAGGGCCATGCTGAATAAAGTGTCAAAACCAGAAATGCAGGAAAGGCCATGGAGAAACGGGAGACTTGCTACGCTGATGGGTGGGATGTAAATTGCCAACAGCCACTCTGGAGAAGTGTACGGTGTGTCCTGAAGCATCGAAAAAACTCAGCTTAGACAGCATAGGGCACTTCCACTCACGGGCGTATAAATTGGGAAAACTAAAAATCAGCAAGGCACAGGCACCCCAAAGTTTAGGGCTGCTCTGTGGACAAGAACCTCCACTTCGTTACACCTTAAATATCCCAGGAAAGAGAAAAATGGATAAAGAAGTTGTGGTCCTTTTGTACAATGGAATATCACTCAGCCATGAAATCAACGTCATAAGGCTAGTAGCAGCATGATGAGTGGATTTAGGTACGACGATTCTAAGTGAAATAAGTCACACAGAAAAAGACACTTATCATAAGATATCACTTATAGAGGGAATGTAAAAACCGCTACCCTTGAACTGAATTACAAAACAGAACAGAGTCACACGTTTAGAAAACACACTATGGCTGCTTAACGGGAAAGGTGAGGTGGGGTGATGCATAAAACAAGGGTTTCAAATTAGCTCAGAGACCGTTCCATAAACCCAATATGTAATAGACAAGACCTACTCCTTGCTCAGTGATCTGGACTCAAAACTCCCTATTCACCGCCCAAGAATATATCTGACTAGTAAGAATCTTAAAACCTATGTATTGATATCTCTCTGTATGTGAGTCAAGTGGGTGTAAAGCGGCATAAACACAGCAGTGAAAAGCAGCTAAACCCCTTTATAAAAATCAATCACTTTTAAAAACCCAGGAAACAAAGACAGTGAAAGAGAGAGAAATTCTTACAAAATTCGTTCAAGGGCTGTGATGCCACCTGGATTGACCATATCTAGACCCACAGCTGATTGAGGCATAAGGGTGGACACTCTTGGGGTTGAGAGGTTTGGTGAGGTTGGGTGAGCAAACGCAGACCCTTTAGAGTAATACTGCGTGGTACCCATCCCATGGGTCCCAAATCTCCAGGTTCAAGGGCATCTTCCTACATCGAAAACATGCATGAGAATCCCAGACGATGGTACACCGTGTGATCGGGAAAGGTTTCTAAAACGCACCTCATTTCTCATCTCCTTGTGCTCGGGTTCGCCATTCCAGCCGCTTTACTAACAATCTCCCTCCTTGGAGAATCAGCACCTTTAACCTCCTGTTCCGTACAGGTTGCAATCTGTCCTGAGGATGAACGGGAAGAGGGGGAACCAATGAGACACTAGCTCTAGGTGTGGGGACAGGCACAGGTCACTCTATTTTCCCATCAGGAAGAAGAATTAACCACAGGCTCAGCCTGCCGCCCGGGACCAGAATAGGGCCTGAAGCAATCCTGCGCTTTTGCGGCCAGCTCCCAAGAAAGCGAGTTGAAAAATGGAGCTCAGGGGCACTGCAATTCACAAACCTGCAGAGTTATAAATGATAACTCTCGTCCTCAAATATATTGAGGGTAGGCAACGAAGAGGATTTGAAAGCAAGGCAGAAATGCAGGAAACAGATTTCAGGAGGTAGATTCGAATCGCCTTTAAAGCACGGGAAAAGCGGCAAAACCTCGACAATGATGCCCTTGGTCAAAAAGGGCGTATGCGTTTTTTCCTGAATATCTTCAGGAAAAAACGCATACGCCCTTTTTGGCCAACCAAGCAACCTGGAAAGGCAAATCAGCGCTACAAAGAAGTCTCGCTTCCCATCGGTCAAAAGGGCCATGCTGAATAAAGTGTCAAACCCAGAAATGCAGGACAGGCAATGGAGAAACGGGAGCCTTGCTACGCTGATGGGCGCGATGTAAATTGCCAACAGCCACTCTGGAGAAGTGTACGGTGTGTCCTGAAACATCGAAAAAACTCAGCTTAGAGAGCATAGGGCACTTCCACTCATGGGCGTATAAATTGGGAAAACTAAAAATCAGCAAGACACAGGCACCCCAAAGTTTAGGGCTGCTCTGTTGACAAGAACCGCCACTTCGTTACACCTTAAATATCCCAGGAAACAGAAAAATGGATAAAGAAGTTGTGGTCCTTATGTACAATGGAATATCACTCAGCCATGAAATCAATGTCATAAGGCTAGTAGCAGCATGATGAGTGGATTTAGGTACGACGTTTCTAAGTGAAATAAGTCACACAGAAAAAGACACTTATCATAAGATATCACTTATAGAGGGAATGTAAAAACCGCTACCCTTGAACTGAATTACAAAAGAGAACAGAGTCACACGTTTAGAAAACACACTATGGCTGCTGCACGGGAAAGGTGAGGTGGGGTGATGCATAAAACAAGGGTTTCAAATTAGCTCAGAGACCGTTCCATAAACCCAATATGTAATAGACACGACCTATTCCTTGCTCAGTGAACTGGACTCAACACCCCCTATTCACCGCCCAGGAATATATCTGACTAGTAAGAATCTTAAAACCTTTGTATTGATATCTCTCTGTATGTGAGTCAAGTGGGTGTAAAGCGGCATAAACACAGCAGTGAAAAGCAGCTAAACCCCTTTATAAAAATCAATCACTTTTAAAAACCCGTGAAACAAAGACAGTGAAAGATAGAGAAATTCTTACTAAATTCGTTCACGGGCTGTGATGCCACCTGGATTGACCATATCTAGACCCACAGCTGATTGAGACATAAGGGTGGACACTCTTGGGGCTGAGAGGTTTGGTGAGGTTCGGTGAGCAAACGTAGACCCTTTAAAGTAATACTGCGTGGTTCCCATCCCATGGGTCATCAAATCTCCAGATTCAAGGGCATCTTCCTACTTCGAAAACATGCATGAGAAACCCAGAAGATGGTACACCGTGTGATCGGGAAAGGTTTCTAAAACGCACCTCATTTCTCATCTCCTTGTGCTCGGGTTCGCCATTCCAGCCGCTTTACTAGCAATCTCCCTCCTTGGAGAATCAGCACCTTTAACCTCCTGTTCCGTACAGGTTGCAATTTGTCCTGAGGATGAACGGGAAGAGGGGGAACCAATGAGACACTAGCTCTAGGTGCTGGAACAGGCACAGGTCACTCTATTTTCCCATCAGGAAGAAGAATTAACCACAGGCTCAGCCTGCCGCCCGGGACCAGAATAGGGTCTGAAGCAATCCTGCGCTTTTGCGGCCAGCTCCCAAGAAAGCGAGTTGAAAAATGGAGCTCAGGGGCACTGCAATTCAGAAACCTGCAGAGTTATAAATGATAACTCTCGTCCTCAAATATATTGAGGGAATGCAATGAAGAGGATTTGAAGCAAGGCAGAATTGCAGGAAACAGATTTCAGGAGGTAGATTCGAATCGCCTTCAAAGCACGGGAAAAGCGGCAAAACCTCGACAATGATGCCCTTGGCCAAAAAGGGCGTATGCGTTTTTTCCTGAATATATTCAGGAAAAAACGCATACGCCCTTTTTGGCCAACCAAGCAACCTGGAAAGGCAAATCAGCACTACAAAGAAGTCTCGCTTCCCATCGGTCAAAAGGGCCATGCTGAATAAAGTGTCAAACCCAGAAATGCAGGACAGGCAATGGAGAAATGGGAGCCTTGCTCCGCTGCTGCGCGGGATGTAAATTGCCAACACTCACTCTGGAGAAGTGTACGGTGTGTCCTGAAACATCGAAAAAACTCAGCTTAGAGAGCATAGGGCACTTCCACTCATGGGCGTATAAATTGAGAAAACTAAAAATCAGCAAGACACAGTCACCCCAAAGTTTAGGGCTGCTCTGTTGACAAGAACCTCCACTTCGTTACACCTTAAATATCCCAGGAAAGAGAAAAATGGATAAAGAAGTTGTGGTCCTTATGTACAATGGAATATCACTCAGCCATGAAATCAACGTCATAAGGCTAGTAGCAGCATGATGAGTGGATTTAGGTACGACGATTCTAAGTGAAATAAGTCACACAGAAAAAGACACTTATCATAAGATATCACTTATAGAGGGAATGTAAAAACCGCTACCCTTGAACTGAATTGCAAAACAGAACAGAGTCACACGTTTAGAAAACACACTATGGCTGCTTAACGGGAAAGGTGAGGTGGGGTGATGCATAAAAGAAGGGTTTCAAATTAGCTCAGAGACCGTTCCATAAACCCAATATGTAATAGACAAGACCTACTCCTTGCTCAGTGAACTGGACTCAACACCCCCTATTCACCGCCCAAGAATATATCTGACTAGTAAGAATCTTAAAACCTTTGTATTGATATCTCTCTGTAAGTGAGTCAAGTGGGTGTAAAGCGGCATAAACAAAGCACTGAAAAGCAGCTAAACCCCTTTATAAAAATCAATCACTTTTAAAAACCCGTGAAACAAAGACAGTGAAAGATAGAGAAATTCTTACTAAATTCGTTCAGGGGCTGTGATGCCACCTGGATTGACCATATCTAGACCCACAGCTGATTGAGACATAAGGGTGGACACTCTTGGGGCTGAGAGGTTTGGTGAGGTTGGGTGAGCAAACGCAGACCCTTTAAAGTAATACTGCGTGGTTCCCATCCCATGGGTCCCAAATCTCCAGGTTCAAGGGCATCTTCCTACTTCGAAAACATGCATGAGAAACCCAGAAGATGGTACACCGTGTGATCGGGAAAGGTTTCTAAAACGCACCTCATTTCTCATCTCCTTGTGCTCGGGTTCGCCATTCCAGCCGCTTTACTAGCAATCTCCCTCCTTGGAGAATCAGCACCTTTAACCTCCTGTTCCGTACAGGTTGCCATTTGTCCTGAGGATGAACGGGAAGAGGGGGAACCAATGAGACACTAGCTCTAGGTGTGGGGACAGGCACAGGTCACTCTATTTTCCCATCAGGAAGAAGAATTAACCACAGGCTCAGCCTACCGCCCGGGACCAGAATAGGGCCTGAAGCAATCCTGCGCTTTTGCGGCCAGCTCCCAAGAAAGGGAGTTGAAAAATGGAGCTCAGGGGCACTGCAATTCACAAACCTGCAGAGTTATAAATGATAACTCTCTTCCTCAAATATATTGAGGGTAGGCAACGAAGAGGATTTGAAAGCAAGGCAGAAATGCAGGAAACAGATTTCAGGAGGTAGATTCGAATCGCCCTTAAAGCACGGGAAAAGCGGCAAAACCTCGACAATGATGCCCTTGGCCAAAAAGGGCGTATGCGTTTTTTCCTGAATATATTCAGGAAAAAACGCATACGCCCTTTTTGGCCAACCAAGCAACCTGGAAAGGCAAATCAGTGCTACAAAGAAGTCTCGCTTCCCATCGGTCAAAAGGGCCATGCTGAATAAAGTGTCAAACCCAGAAATGCAGGACAGGTAATGGAGAAATGGGAGCCTTGCTACGCTGCTGGGCGGGATGTAAATTGCCAACAGCCACTCTGGAGAAGTGTACGGTGTGTCCTGAAACTTCGAAAAAACTCAGCTTAGAGAGCATAGGGCACTTCCACTCATGGGCGTATAAATTGGGAAAACTAAAAATCAGCAAGACACAGGCACCCCAAAGTTTAGGGCTGCTCTGTTGACAAGAACCTCCACTTCGTTACACCTTAAATATCCCAGGAAAGAGAAAAATGGATAAAGAAGTTGTGGTCCTTATGTACAATGGAATATCACTCAGCCATGAAATCAACGTCATAAGGCTAGTAGCAGCATGATGAGTGGATTTAGGTACGACGATTCTAAGTGAAATAAGTCACACAGAAAAAGACACTTATCCTAAGATATCACTTATAGAGGGAATGTAAAAACCGCTACCCTTGAACTGAATTACAAAACAGAACAGAGTCACACGTTTAGAAAACACACTATGGCTGCTGCACGGGAAAGGTGAGGTGGGGTGATGCATAAAACAAGGGTTTCAAATTAGCTCAGAGACCGTTCCATAAACCCAATATGTAATAGACACGACCTACTCCTTGCTCAGTGAACTGGACTCAACACCCCCTATTCACCGCCCAAGAATATATCTGACTAGTAAGAATCTTAAAACCTTTGTATTGATATCTCTCTGTAAGTGAGTCAAGTGGGTGTAAAGCGACATAAACAAAGCACTGAAAAGCAGCTAAACCCCTTTATAAAAATCAATCACTTTTAAAAACCCTTGAAACAAAGACAGTGAAAGATAGAGAAATTCTTACTAAATTCGTTCAGGGGCTGTGATGCCACCTGGATTGACCATATCTAGACCCACAGCTGATTGAGACATAAGGGTGGACACTCTTGGGGCTGAGAGGTTTGGTGAGGTTGGGTGAGCAAACGCAGACCCTTTAAAGTAATGCTGCGTGGTTCCCATCCCATGGGTCCCAAATCTCCAGGTTCAAGGGCATCTTCCTACTTCGAAAACATGCATGAGAAACCCAGAAGATGGTACACCGTGTGATCGGGAAAGGTTTCTAAAACGCACCTCATTTCTCATCTCCTTGTGCTCGGGTTCGCCATTCCAGCCGCTTTACTAGCAATCTCCCTCATTGGAGAATCAGCACCTTTAACCTCCTGTTCCGTACAGGTTGCAATTTGTCCTGAGGATGAACGGGAAGAGGGGGAACCAATGAGACACTAGCTCTAGGTGTTGGGACAGGCACAGGTCACTCTACTTTCCCATCAGGGAGAAGAATTAACCACAGGCTCAGCCTGCCGCCCGGGACCAGAATAGGGCCTGAAGCAATCCTGCGCTTTTGCGGCCAGCTCCCAAGAAAGCGAGTTGAAAAATGGAGCTCAGGGGCACTGCAATTCACAAACCTGCAGAGTTATAAATGATAACTCTCGTCCACAAATATATTGCGGGAAGGCAAAGAAGAGGATTTGAAAGCAAGGCAGAAATGCAGGAAACAGATTTCAGGAGGTAGATTCGAATCGCCTTTAAAGCACGGGAAAAGCGGCAAAACCTCGACAATGATGCCCTTGGCCAAAAAGGGCGTATGCGTTTTTTCCTGAATATATTCAGGAAAAAACGCATACGCCCTTTTTGGCCAACCAAGCAACCTGGAAAGGCAAATCAGCGCTACAAAGAAGTCTCGCTTGCCATCGGTCAAATAGGCCACGCTGAATAAAGTGTCAAACCCAGAAATGCAGGACAAGCCATGGAGAAACGGGAGCCTTGCTACGCTGATGTGCGCGATGTAAATTGCCAACAGCCACTCTGGAGAAGTGTACGGTGTGTCCTGAAACATCGAAAAAACTCAGCTTAGAGAGCATAGGGCACTTCCACTCATGGGCGTATAAATTGGGAAAACTAAAAATCAGCAAGACACAGGCACCCCAAAGTTTAGGGCTGCTCTGTTGACAAGAACCTCCACTTCGTTACACCTTAAATATCCCAGGAAAGAGAAAAATGGATAAAGAAGTTGTGGTCCTTATGTACAATGGAATATCACTCAGCCATGAAATCAACGTCATAAGGCTAGTAGCAGCATGATGAGTGGATTTAGGTACGACGATTCTAAGTGAAATAAGTCACACAGAAAAAGACACTTATCATAAGATATCACTTATAGAGGGAATGTAAAAACCGCTACCCTTGAACTGAATTACAAAACAGAACACAGTCACACGTTTAGAAAACACACTATGGCTGCTTAACGGGAAAGGTGAGGTGGGGTGATGCATAAAAGAAGGGCTTCAAATTAGCTCAGAGACCGTTCCATAAGCCAAATATGTAATAGACACGAAATACTCCTTGCTCAGTGAACTGGACTCAACACCCCCTATTCACTGCCCAAGAATATATCTGACTAGTAAGAATCTTAAAACCTATGTATTGATATCTCTCTGTAAGTGAATCAAGTGGGTGTAAAGCGGCATAAACACAGCAGTGAAAAGCAGCTAAACCCCTTTATAAAAATCAATCACTTTTAAAGACCGGTGAAACAAAGACAGTGGAAGATAGAGAAATTCTTACTAAATTCGTTCACGGGCTGTGATGCCACCTGGATTGACCATATCTAGACCCACAGCTGATTGAGACATAAGGGTGGACACTCTTGGGGCTGAGAGGTTTGGTGAGGTTGGGTGAGCAAACGCAGACCCTTTAAAGTAATACTGCGTGGTTCCCATCCCATGGGTCCCAAATCTCCAGGTTCAAGGGCATCTTCCTACTTCGAAAACATGCATGAGAAACCCAGAAGATGGTACACCGTGTGATCGGGAAAGGTTTCTAAAACGCACCTCATTTCTCATCTCCTTGTGCTCGGGTTCGCCATTCCAGCCGCTTTACTAGCAATCTCCCTCCTTGGAGAATCAGCACCTTTAACCTCCTGTTCCGTACAGGTTGCCATTTGTCCTGAGGATGAACGGGAAGAGGGGGAACCAATGAGACACTAGCTCTAGGTGTGGGGACAGGCACAGGTCACTCTATTTTCCCATCAGGAAGAAGAATTAACCACAGGCTCAGCCTGCCGCCCGGGACCAGAATAGGGCCTGAAGCAATCCTGCGCTTTTGCGGCCAGCTCCCAAGAAAGGGAGTTGAAAAATGGAGCTCAGGGGCACTGCAATTCACAAACCTGCAGAGTTATAAATGATAACTCTCTTCCTCAAATATATTGAGGGTAGGCAACGAAGAGGATTTGAAAGCAAGGCAGAAATGCAGGAAACAGATTTCAGGAGGTAGATTCGAATCGCCCTTAAAGCACGGGAAAAGCGGCAAAACCTCGACAATGATGCCCTTGGCCAAAAAGGGCGTATGCGTTTTTTCCTGAATATATTCAGGAAAAAACGCATACGCCCTTTTTGGCCAACCAAGCAACCTGGAAAGGCAAATCAGTGCTACAAAGAAGTCTCGCTTCCCATCGGTCAAAAGGGCCATGCTGAATAAAGTGTCAAACCCAGAAATGCAGGACAGGTAATGGAGAAATGGGAGCCTTGCTACGCTGCTGGGCGGGATGTAAATTGCCAACAGCCACTCTGGAGAAGTGTACGGTGTGTCCTGAAACTTCGAAAAAACTCAGCTTAGAGAGCATAGGGCACTTCCACTCATGGGCGTATAAATTGGGAAAACTAAAAATCAGCAAGACACAGGCACCCCAAAGTTTAGGGCTGCTCTGTTGACAAGAACCTCCACTTCGTTACACCTTAAATATCCCAGGAAAGAGAAAAATGGATAAAGAAGTTGTGGTCCTTATGTACAATGGAATATCACTCAGCCATGAAATCAACGTCATAAGGCTAGTAGCAGCATGATGAGTGGATTTAGGTACGACGATTCTAAGTGAAATAAGTCACACAGAAAAAGACACTTATCCTAAGATATCACTTATAGAGGGAATGTAAAAACCGCTACCCTTGAACTGAATTACAAAACAGAACAGAGTCACACGTTTAGAAAACACACTATGGCTGCTGCACGGGAAAGGTGAGGTGGGGTGATGCATAAAACAAGGGTTTCAAATTAGCTCAGAGACCGTTCCATAAACCCAATATGTAATAGACACGACCTACTCCTTGCTCAGTGAACTGGACTCAACACCCCCTATTCACCGCCCAAGAATATATCTGACTAGTAAGAATCTTAAAACCTTTGTATTGATATCTCTCTGTAAGTGAGTCAAGTGGGTGTAAAGCGACATAAACAAAGCACTGAAAAGCAGCTAAACCCCTTTATAAAAATCAATCACTTTTAAAAACCCTTGAAACAAAGACAGTGAAAGATAGAGAAATTCTTACTAAATTCGTTCAGGGGCTGTGATGCCACCTGGATTGACCATATCTAGACCCACAGCTGATTGAGACATAAGGGTGGACACTCTTGGGGCTGAGAGGTTTGGTGAGGTTGGGTGAGCAAACGCAGACCCTTTAAAGTAATGCTGCGTGGTTCCCATCCCATGGGTCCCAAATCTCCAGGTTCAAGGGCATCTTCCTACTTCGAAAACATGCATGAGAAACCCAGAAGATGGTACACCGTGTGATCGGGAAAGGTTTCTAAAACGCACCTCATTTCTCATCTCCTTGTGCTCGGGTTCGCCATTCCAGCCGCTTTACTAGCAATCTCCCTCCTTGGAGAATCAGCACCTTTAACCTCCTGTTCCGTACAGGTTGCAATTTGTCCTGAGGATGAACGGGAAGAGGGGGAACCAATGAGACACTAGCTCTAGGTGTTGGGACAGGCACAGGTCACTCTACTTTCCCATCAGGGAGAAGAATTAACCACAGGCTCAGCCTGCCGCCCGGGACCAGAATAGGGCCTGAAGCAATCCTGCGCTTTTGCGGCCAGCTCCCAAGAAAGCGAGTTGAAAAATGGAGCTCAGGGGCACTGCAATTCACAAACCTGCAGAGTTATAAATGATAACTCTCGTCCACAAATATATTGCGGGAAGGCAACGAAGAGGATTTGAAAGCAAGGCAGAAATGCAGGAAACAGATTTCAGGAGGTAGATTCGAATCGCCTTTAAAGCACGGGAAAAGCGGCAAAACCTCGACAATGATGCCCTTGGCCAAAAAGGGCGTATGCGTTTTTTCCTGAATATATTCAGGAAAAAACGCATACGCCCTTTTTGGCCAACCAAGCAACCTGGAAAGGCAAATCAGCGCTACAAAGAAGTCTCGCTTCCCATCGGTCAAATAGGCCACGCTGAATAAAGTGTCAAACCCAGAAATGCAGGACAAGCCATGGAGAAACGGGAGCCTTGCTACGCTGATGTGCGCGATGTAAATTGCCAACAGCCACTCTGGAGAAGTGTACGGTGTGTCCTGAAACATCGAAAAAACTCAGCTTAGAGAGCATAGGGCACTTCCACTCATGGGCGTATAAATTGGGAAAACTAAAAATCAGCAAGACACAGGCACCCCAAAGTTTAGGGCTGCTCTGTTGACAAGAACCTCCACTTCGTTACACCTTAAATATCCCAGGAAAGAGAAAAATGGATAAAGAAGTTGTGGTCCTTATGTACAATGGAATATCACTCAGCCATGAAATCAACGTCATAAGGCTAGTAGCAGCATGATGAGTGGATTTAGGTACGACGATTCTAAGTGAAATAAGTCACACAGAAAAAGACACTTATCATAAGATATCACTTATAGAGGGAATGTAAAAACCGCTACCCTTGAACTGAATTACAAAACAGAACACAGTCACACGTTTAGAAAACACACTATGGCTGCTTAACGGGAAAGGTGAGGTGGGGTGATGCATAAAAGAAGGGCTTCAAATTAGCTCAGAGACCGTTCCATAAGCCAAATATGTAATAGACACGAAATACTCCTTGCTCAGTGAACTGGACTCAACACCCCCTATTCACTGCCCAAGAATATATCTGACTAGTAAGAATCTTAAAACCTATGTATTGATATCTCTCTGTAAGTGAATCAAGTGGGTGTAAAGCGGCATAAACACAGCAGTGAAAAGCAGCTAAACCCCTTTATAAAAATCAATCACTTTTAAAGACCGGTGAAACAAAGACAGTGGAAGAAAGAGAAATTCTTACTAAATTCGTTCACGGGCTGTGATGCCACCTGGATTGACCATATCTAGACCCACAGCTGATTGAGACATAAGGGTGGACACTCTTGGGGCTGAGAGGTTTGGTGAGGTTGGGTGAGCAAACGCAGACCCTTTAAAGTAATACTGCGTGGTTCCCATCCCATGGGTCCCAAATCTCCAGGTTCAAGGGCATCTTCCTACTTCGAAAACATGCATGAGAAACCCAGAAGATGGTACACCGTGTGATCGGGAAAGGTTTCTAAAACGCACCTCATTTCTCATCTCCTTGTGCTCGGGTTCGCCATTCCAGCCGCTTTACTAGCAATCTCCCTCCTTGGAGAATCAGCACCTTTAACCTCCTGTTCCGTACAGGTTGCCATTTGTCCTGAGGATGAACGGGAAGAGGGGGAACCAATGAGACACTAGCTCTAGGTGTGGGGACAGGCACAGGTCACTCTATTTTCCCATCAGGAAGAAGAATTAACCACAGGCTCAGCCTGCCGCCCGGGACCAGAATAGGGCCTGAAGCAATCCTGCGCTTTTGCGGCCAGCTCCCAAGAAAGGGAGTTGAAAAATGGAGCTCAGGGGCACTGCAATTCACAAACCTGCAGAGTTATAAATGATAACTCTCTTCCTCAAATATATTGAGGGTAGGCAACGAAGAGGATTTGAAAGCAAGGCAGAAATGCAGGAAACAGATTTCAGGAGGTAGATTCGAATCGCCCTTAAAGCACGGGAAAAGCGGCAAAACCTCGACAATGATGCCCTTGGCCAAAAAGGGCGTATGCGTTTTTTCCTGAATATATTCAGGAAAAAACGCATACGCCCTTTTTGGCCAACCAAGCAACCTGGAAAGGCAAATCAGTGCTACAAAGAAGTCTCGCTTCCCATCGGTCAAAAGGGCCATGCTGAATAAAGTGTCAAACCCAGAAATGCAGGACAGGTAATGGAGAAATGGGAGCCTTGCTACGCTGCTGGGCGGGATGTAAATTGCCAACAGCCACTCTGGAGAAGTGTACGGTGTGTCCTGAAACTTCGAAAAAACTCAGCTTAGAGAGCATAGGGCACTTCCACTCATGGGCGTATAAATTGGGAAAACTAAAAATCAGCAAGACACAGGCACCCCAAAGTTTAGGGCTGCTCTGTTGACAAGAACCTCCACTTCGTTACACCTTAAATATCCCAGGAAAGAGAAAAATGGATAAAGAAGTTGTGGTCCTTATGTACAATGGAATATCACTCAGCCATGAAATCAACGTCATAAGGCTAGTAGCAGCATGATGAGTGGATTTAGGTACGACGATTCTAAGTGAAATAAGTCACACAGAAAAAGACACTTATCATAAGATATCACTTATAGAGGGAATGTAAAAACCGCTACCCTTGAACTGAATTACAAAACAGAACAGAGTCACACGTTTAGAAAACACACTATGGCTGCTGCACGGGAAAGGTGAGGTGGGGTGATGCATAAAACAAGGGTTTCAAATTAGCTCAGAGACCGTTCCATAAACCCAATATGTAATAGACACGACCTACTCCTTGCTCAGTGAACTGGACTCAACACCCCCTATTCACCGCCCAAGAATATATCTGACTAGTAAGAATCTTAAAACCTTTGTATTGATATCTCTCTGTAAGTGAGTCAAGTGGGTGTAAAGCGACATAAACAAAGCACTGAAAAGCAGCTAAACCCCTTTATAAAAATCAATCACTTTTAAAAACCCTTGAAACAAAGACAGTGAAAGATAGAGAAATTCTTACTAAATTCGTTCAGGGGCTGTGATGCCACCTGGATTGACCATATCTAGACCCACAGCTGATTGAGACATAAGGGTGGACACTCTTGGGGCTGAGAGGTTTGGTGAGGTTGGGTGAGCAAACGCAGACCCTTTAAAGTAATGCTGCGTGGTTCCCATCCCATGGGTCCCAAATCTCCAGGTTCAAGGGCATCTTCCTACTTCGAAAACATGCATGAGAAACCCAGAAGATGGTACACCGTGTGATCGGGAAAGGTTTCTAAAACGCACCTCATTTCTCATCTCCTTGTGCTCGGGTTCGCCATTCCAGCCGCTTTACTAGCAATCTCCCTCCTTGGAGAATCAGCACCTTTAACCTCCTGTTCCGTACAGGTTGCAATTTGTCCTGAGGATGAACGGGAAGAGGGGGAACCAATGAGACACTAGCTCTAGGTGTTGGGACAGGCACAGGTCACTCTACTTTCCCATCAGGGAGAAGAATTAACCACAGGCTCAGCCTGCCGCCCGGGACCAGAATAGGGCCTGAAGCAATCCTGCGCTTTTGCGGCCAGCTCCCAAGAAAGCGAGTTGAAAAATGGAGCTCAGGGGCACTGCAATTCACAAACCTGCAGAGTTATAAATGATAACTCTCGTCCACAAATATATTGCGGGAAGGCAACGAAGAGGATTTGAAAGCAAGGCAGAAATGCAGGAAACAGATTTCAGGAGGTAGATTCGAATCGCCTTTAAAGCACGGGAAAAGCGGCAAAACCTCGACAATGATGCCCTTGGCCAAAAAGGGCGTATGCGTTTTTTCCTGAATATATTCAGGAAAAAACGCATACGCCCTTTTTGGCCAACCAAGCAACCTGGAAAGGCAAATCAGCGCTACAAAGAAGTCTCGCTTCCCATCGGTCAAATAGGCCACGCTGAATAAAGTGTCAAACCCAGAAATGCAGGACAAGCCATGGAGAAACGGGAGCCTTGCTACGCTGATGTGCGCGATGTAAATTGCCAACAGCCACTCTGGAGAAGTGTACGGTGTGTCCTGAAACATCGAAAAAACTCAGCTTAGAGAGCATAGGGCACTTCCACTCATGGGCGTATAAATTGGGAAAACTAAAAATCAGCAAGACACAGGCACCCCAAAGTTTAGGGCTGCTCTGTTGACAAGAACCTCCACTTCGTTACACCTTAAATATCCCAGGAAAGAGAAAAATGGATAAAGAAGTTGTGGTCCTTATGTACAATGGAATATCACTCAGCCATGAAATCAACGTCATAAGGCTAGTAGCAGCATGATGAGTGGATTTAGGTACGACGATTCTAAGTGAAATAAGTCACACAGAAAAAGACACTTATCATAAGATATCACTTATAGAGGGAATGTAAAAACCGCTACCCTTGAACTGAATTACAAAACAGAACACAGTCACACGTTTAGAAAACACACTATGGCTGCTTAACGGGAAAGGTGAGGTGGGGTGATGCATAAAAGAAGGGCTTCAAATTAGCTCAGAGACCGTTCCATAAGCCAAATATGTAATAGACACGAAATACTCCTTGCTCAGTGAACTGGACTCAACACCCCCTATTCACTGCCCAAGAATATATCTGACTAGTAAGAATCTTAAAACCTATGTATTGATATCTCTCTGTAAGTGAATCAAGTGGGTGTAAAGCGGCATAAACACAGCAGTGAAAAGCAGCTAAACCCCTTTATAAAAATCAATCACTTTTAAAGACCGGTGAAACAAAGACAGTGGAAGATAGAGAAATTCTTACTAAATTCGTTCACGGGCTGTGATGCCACCTGGATTGACCATATCTAGACCCACAGCTGATTGAGACATAAGGGTGGACACTCTTGGGGCTGAGAGGTTTGGTGAGGTTGGGTGAGCAAACGCAGACCCTTTAAAGTAATACTGCGTGGTTCCCATCCCATGGGTCCCAAATCTCCAGGTTCAAGGGCATCTTCCTACTTCGAAAACATGCATGAGAAACCCAGAAGATGGTACACCGTGTGATCGGGAAAGGTTTCTAAAACGCACCTCATTTCTCATCTCCTTGTGCTCGGGTTCGCCATTCCAGCCGCTTTACTAGCAATCTCCCTCCTTGGAGAATCAGCACCTTTAACCTCCTGTTCCGTACAGGTTGCCATTTGTCCTGAGGATGAACGGGAAGAGGGGGAACCAATGAGACACTAGCTCTAGGTGTGGGGACAGGCACAGGTCACTCTATTTTCCCATCAGGAAGAAGAATTAACCACAGGCTCAGCCTGCCGCCCGGGACCAGAATAGGGCCTGAAGCAATCCTGCGCTTTTGCGGCCAGCTCCCAAGAAAGGGAGTTGAAAAATGGAGCTCAGGGGCACTGCAATTCACAAACCTGCAGAGTTATAAATGATAACTCTCTTCCTCAAATATATTGAGGGTAGGCAACGAAGAGGATTTGAAAGCAAGGCAGAAATGCAGGAAACAGATTTCAGGAGGTAGATTCGAATCGCCCTTAAAGCACGGGAAAAGCGGCAAAACCTCGACAATGATGCCCTTGGCCAAAAAGGGCGTATGCGTTTTTTCCTGAATATATTCAGGAAAAAACGCATACGCCCTTTTTGGCCAACCAAGCAACCTGGAAAGGCAAATCAGTGCTACAAAGAAGTCTCGCTTCCCATCGGTCAAAAGGGCCATGCTGAATAAAGTGTCAAACCCAGAAATGCAGGACAGGTAATGGAGAAATGGGAGCCTTGCTACGCTGCTGGGCGGGATGTAAATTGCCAACAGCCACTCTGGAGAAGTGTACGGTGTGTCCTGAAACTTCGAAAAAACTCAGCTTAGAGAGCATAGGGCACTTCCACTCATGGGCGTATAAATTGGGAAAACTAAAAATCAGCAAGACACAGGCACCCCAAAGTTTAGGGCTGCTCTGTTGACAAGAACCTCCACTTCGTTACACCTTAAATATCCCAGGAAAGAGAAAAATGGATAAAGAAGTTGTGGTCCTTATGTACAATGGAATATCACTCAGCCATGAAATCAACGTCATAAAGCTAGTAGCAGCATGATGAGTGGATTTAGGTACGACGATTCTAAGTGAAATAAGTCACACAGAAAAAGACACTTATCATAAGATATCACTTATAGAGGGAATGTAAAAACCGCTACCCTTGAACTGAATTACAAAACAGAACAGAGTCACACGTTTAGAAAACACACTATGGCTGCTGCACGGGAAAGGTGAGGTGGGGTGATGCATAAAACAAGGGTTTCAAATTAGCTCAGAGACCGTTCCATAAACCCAATATGTAATAGACACGACCTACTCCTTGCTCAGTGAACTGGACTCAACACCCCCTATTCACCGCCCAAGAATATATCTGACTAGTAAGAATCTTAAAACCTTTGTATTGATATCTCTCTGTAAGTGAGTCAAGTGGGTGTAAAGCGACATAAACAAAGCACTGAAAAGCAGCTAAACCCCTTTATAAAAATCAATCACTTTTAAAAACCCTTGAAACAAAGACAGTGAAAGATAGAGAAATTCTTACTAAATTCGTTCAGGGGCTGTGATGCCACCTGGATTGACCATATCTAGACCCACAGCTGATTGAGACATAAGGGTGGACACTCTTGGGGCTGAGAGGTTTGGTGAGGTTGGGTGAGCAAACGCAGACCCTTTAAAGTAATGCTGCGTGGTTCCCATCCCATGGGTCCCAAATCTCCAGGTTCAAGGGCATCTTCCTACTTCGAAAACATGCATGAGAAACCCAGAAGATGGTACACCGTGTGATCGGGAAAGGTTTCTAAAACGCACCTCATTTCTCATCTCCTTGTGCTCGGGTTCGCCATTCCAGCCGCTTTACTAGCAATCTCCCTCATTGGAGAATCAGCACCTTTAACCTCCTGTTCCGTACAGGTTGCAATTTGTCCTGAGGATGAACGGGAAGAGGGGGAACCAATGAGACACTAGCTCTAGGTGTTGGGACAGGCACAGGTCACTCTACTTTCCCATCAGGGAGAAGAATTAACCACAGGCTCAGCCTGCCGCCCGGGACCAGAATAGGGCCTGAAGCAATCCTGCGCTTTTGCGGCCAGCTCCCAAGAAAGCGAGTTGAAAAATGGAGCTCAGGGGCACTGCAATTCACAAACCTGCAGAGTTATAAATGATAACTCTCGTCCACAAATATATTGCGGGAAGGCAACGAAGAGGATTTGAAAGCAAGGCAGAAATGCAGGAAACAGATTTCAGGAGGTAGATTCGAATCGCCTTTAAAGCACGGGAAAAGCGGCAAAACCTCGACAATGATGCCCTTGGCCAAAAAGGGCGTATGCGTTTTTTCCTGAATATATTCAGGAAAAAACGCATACGCCCTTTTTGGCCAACCAAGCAACCTGGAAAGGCAAATCAGCGCTACAAAGAAGTCTCGCTTCCCATCGGTCAAATAGGCCACGCTGAATAAAGTGTCAAACCCAGAAATGCAGGACAAGCCATGGAGAAACGGGAGCCTTGCTACGCTGATGTGCGCGATGTAAATTGCCAACAGCCACTCTGGAGAAGTGTACGGTGTGTCCTGAAACATCGAAAAAACTCAGCTTAGAGAGCATAGGGCACTTCCACTCATGGGCGTATAAATTGGGAAAACTAAAAATCAGCAAGACACAGGCACCCCAAAGTTTAGGGCTGCTCTGTTGACAAGAACCTCCACTTCGTTACACCTTAAATATCCCAGGAAAGAGAAAAATGGATAAAGAAGTTGTGGTCCTTATGTACAATGGAATATCACTCAGCCATGAAATCAACGTCATAAGGCTAGTAGCAGCATGATGAGTGGATTTAGGTACGACGATTCTAAGTGAAATAAGTCACACAGAAAAAGACACTTATCATAAGATATCACTTATAGAGGGAATGTAAAAACCGCTACCCTTGAACTGAATTACAAAACAGAACACAGTCACACGTTTAGAAAACACACTATGGCTGCTTAACGGGAAAGGTGAGGTGGGGTGATGCATAAAAGAAGGGCTTCAAATTAGCTCAGAGACCGTTCCATAAGCCAAATATGTAATAGACACGAAATACTCCTTGCTCAGTGAACTGGACTCAACACCCCCTATTCACTGCCCAAGAATATATCTGACTAGTAAGAATCTTAAAACCTATGTATTGATATCTCTCTGTAAGTGAATCAAGTGGGTGTAAAGCGGCATAAACACAGCAGTGAAAAGCAGCTAAACCCCTTTATAAAAATCAATCACTTTTAAAGACCGGTGAAACAAAGACAGTGGAAGATAGAGAAATTCTTACTAAATTCGTTCACGGGCTGTGATGCCACCTGGATTGACCATATCTAGACCCACAGCTGATTGAGACATAAGGGTGGACACTCTTGGGGCTGAGAGGTTTGGTGAGGTTGGGTGAGCAAACGCAGACCCTTTAAAGTAATACTGCGTGGTTCCCATCCCATGGGTCCCAAATCTCCAGGTTCAAGGGCATCTTCCTACTTCGAAAACATGCATGAGAAACCCAGAAGATGGTACACCGTGTGATCGGGAAAGGTTTCTAAAACGCACCTCATTTCTCATCTCCTTGTGCTCGGGTTCGCCATTCCAGCCGCTTTACTAGCAATCTCCCTCCTTGGAGAATCAGCACCTTTAACCTCCTGTTCCGTACAGGTTGCCATTTGTCCTGAGGATGAACGGGAAGAGGGGGAACCAATGAGACACTAGCTCTAGGTGTGGGGACAGGCACAGGTCACTCTATTTTCCCATCAGGAAGAAGAATTAACCACAGGCTCAGCCTGCCGCCCGGGACCAGAATAGGGCCTGAAGCAATCCTGCGCTTTTGCGGCCAGCTCCCAAGAAAGGGAGTTGAAAAATGGAGCTCAGGGGCACTGCAATTCACAAACCTGCAGAGTTATAAATGATAACTCTCTTCCTCAAATATATTGAGGGTAGGCAACGAAGAGGATTTGAAAGCAAGGCAGAAATGCAGGAAACAGATTTCAGGAGGTAGATTCGAATCGCCCTTAAAGCACGGGAAAAGCGGCAAAACCTCGACAATGATGCCCTTGGCCAAAAAGGGCGTATGCGTTTTTTCCTGAATATATTCAGGAAAAAACGCATACGCCCTTTTTGGCCAACCAAGCAACCTGGAAAGGCAAATCAGTGCTACAAAGAAGTCTCGCTTCCCATCGGTCAAAAGGGCCATGCTGAATAAAGTGTCAAACCCAGAAATGCAGGACAGGTAATGGAGAAATGGGAGCCTTGCTACGCTGCTGGGCGGGATGTAAATTGCCAACAGCCACTCTGGAGAAGTGTACGGTGTGTCCTGAAACTTCGAAAAAACTCAGCTTAGAGAGCATAGGGCACTTCCACTCATGGGCGTATAAATTGGGAAAACTAAAAATCAGCAAGACACAGGCACCCCAAAGTTTAGGGCTGCTCTGTTGACAAGAACCTCCACTTCGTTACACCTTAAATATCCCAGGAAAGAGAAAAATGGATAAAGAAGTTGTGGTCCTTATGTACAATGGAATATCACTCAGCCATGAAATCAACGTCATAAGGCTAGTAGCAGCATGATGAGTGGATTTAGGTACGACGATTCTAAGTGAAATAAGTCACACAGAAAAAGACACTTATCCTAAGATATCACTTATAGAGGGAATGTAAAAACCGCTACCCTTGAACTGAATTACAAAACAGAACAGAGTCACACGTTTAGAAAACACACTATGGCTGCTGCACGGGAAAGGTGAGGTGGGGTGATGCATAAAACAAGGGTTTCAAATTAGCTCAGAGACCGTTCCATAAACCCAATATGTAATAGACACGACCTACTCCTTGCTCAGTGAACTGGACTCAACACCCCCTATTCACCGCCCAAGAATATATCTGACTAGTAAGAATCTTAAAACCTTTGTATTGATATCTCTCTGTAAGTGAGTCAAGTGGGTGTAAAGCGACATAAACAAAGCACTGAAAAGCAGCTAAACCCCTTTATAAAAATCAATCACTTTTAAAAACCCTTGAAACAAAGACAGTGAAAGATAGAGAAATTCTTACTAAATTCGTTCAGGGGCTGTGATGCCACCTGGATTGACCAATCTAGACCCACAGCTGATTGAGACATAAGGGTGGACACTCTTGGGGCTGAGAGGTTTGGTGAGGTTGGGTGAGCAAACGCAGACCCTTTAAAGTAATACTGCGTGGTTCCCATCCCATGGGTCCCAAATCTCCAGGTTCAAGGGCATCTTCCTACTTCGAAAACATGCATGAGAAACCCAGAAGATGGTACACCGTGTGATCGGGAAAGGTTTCTAAAACGCACCTCATTTCTCATCTCCTTGTGCTCGGGTTCGCCATTCCAGCCGCTTTACTAGCAATCTCCCTCCTTGGAGAATCAGCACCTTTAACCTCCTGTTCCGTACAGGTTGCCATTTGTCCTGAGGATGAACGGGAAGAGGGGGAACCAATGAGACACTAGCTCTAGGTGTGGGGACAGGCACAGGTCACTCTATTTTCCCATCAGGAAGAAGAATTAACCACAGGCTCAGCCTGCCGCCCGGGACCAGAATAGGGCCTGAAGCAATCCTGCGCTTTTGCGGCCAGCTCCCAAGAAAGGGAGTTGAAAAATGGAGCTCAGGGGCACTGCAATTCACAAACCTGCAGAGTTATAAATGATAACTCTCTTCCTCAAATATATTGAGGGTAGGCAACGAAGAGGATTTGAAAGCAAGGCAGAAATGCAGGAAACAGATTTCAGGAGGTAGATTCGAATCGCCCTTAAAGCACGGGAAAAGCGGCAAAACCTCGACAATGATGCCCTTGGCCAAAAAGGGCGTATGCGTTTTTTCCTGAATATATTCAGGAAAAAACGCATACGCCCTTTTTGGCCAACCAAGCAACCTGGAAAGGCAAATCAGTGCTACAAAGAAGTCTCGCTTCCCATCGGTCAAAAGGGCCATGCTGAATAAAGTGTCAAACCCAGAAATGCAGGACAGGTAATGGAGAAATGGGAGCCTTGCTACGCTGCTGGGCGGGATGTAAATTGCCAACAGCCACTCTGGAGAAGTGTACGGTGTGTCCTGAAACTTCGAAAAAACTCAGCTTAGAGAGCATAGGGCACTTCCACTCATGGGCGTATAAATTGGGAAAACTAAAAATCAGCAAGACACAGGCACCCCAAAGTTTAGGGCTGCTCTGTTGACAAGAACCTCCACTTCGTTACACCTTAAATATCCCAGGAAAGAGAAAAATGGATAAAGAAGTTGTGGTCCTTATGTACAATGGAATATCACTCAGCCATGAAATCAACGTCATAAGGCTAGTAGCAGCATGATGAGTGGATTTAGGTACGACGATTCTAAGTGAAATAAGTCACACAGAAAAAGACACTTATCCTAAGATATCACTTATAGAGGGAATGTAAAAACCGCTACCCTTGAACTGAATTACAAAACAGAACAGAGTCACACGTTTAGAAAACACACTATGGCTGCTGCACGGGAAAGGTGAGGTGGGGTGATGCATAAAACAAGGGTTTCAAATTAGCTCAGAGACCGTTCCATAAACCCAATATGTAATAGACACGACCTACTCCTTGCTCAGTGAACTGGACTCAACACCCCCTATTCACCGCCCAAGAATATATCTGACTAGTAAGAATCTTAAAACCTTTGTATTGATATCTCTCTGTAAGTGAGTCAAGTGGGTGTAAAGCGACATAAACAAAGCACTGAAAAGCAGCTAAACCCCTTTATAAAAATCAATCACTTTTAAAAACCCTTGAAACAAAGACAGTGAAAGATAGAGAAATTCTTACTAAATTCGTTCAGGGGCTGTGATGCCACCTGGATTGACCAATCTAGACCCACAGCTGATTGAGACATAAGGGTGGACACTCTTGGGGCTGAGAGGTTTGGTGAGGTTGGGTGAGCAAACGCAGACCCTTTAAAGTAATACTGCGTGGTTCCCATCCCATGGGTCCCAAATCTCCAGGTTCAAGGGCATCTTCCTACTTCGAAAACATGCATGAGAAACCCAGAAGATGGTACACCGTGTGATCGGGAAAGGTTTCTAAAACGCACCTCATTTCTCATCTCCTTGTGCTCGGGTTCGCCATTCCAGCCGCTTTACTAGCAATCTCCCTCCTTGGAGAATCAGCACCTTTAACCTCCTGTTCCGTACAGGTTGCCATTTGTCCTGAGGATGAACGGGAAGAGGGGGAACCAATGAGACACTAGCTCTAGGTGTGGGGACAGGCACAGGTCACTCTATTTTCCCATCAGCAAGAAGAATTAACCACAGGCTCAGCCTGCCGCCCGGGACCAGAATAGGGCCTGAAGCAATCCTGCGCTTTTGCGGCCAGCTCCCAAGAAAGGGAGTTGAAAAATGGAGCTCAGGGGCACTGCAATTCACAAACCTGCAGAGTTATAAATGATAACTCTCTTCCTCAAATATATTGAGGGTAGGCAACGAAGAGGATTTGAAAGCAAGGCAGAAATGCAGGAAACAGATTTCAGGAGGTAGATTCGAATCGCCCTTAAAGCACGGGAAAAGCGGCAAAACCTCGACAATGATGCCCTTGGCCAAAAAGGGCGTATGCGTTTTTTCCTGAATATATTCAGGAAAAAACGCATACGCCCTTTTTGGCCAACCAAGCAACCTGGAAAGGCAAATCAGTGCTACAAAGAAGTCTCGCTTCCCATCGGTCAAAAGGGCCATGCTGAATAAAGTGTCAAACCCAGAAATGCAGGACAGGTAATGGAGAAATGGGAGCCTTGCTACGCTGCTGGGCGGGATGTAAATTGCCAACAGCCACTCTGGAGAAGTGTACGGTGTGTCCTGAAACTTCGAAAAAACTCAGCTTAGAGAGCATAGGGCACTTCCACTCATGGGCGTATAAATTGGGAAAACTAAAAATCAGCAAGACACAGGCACCCCAAAGTTTAGGGCTGCTCTGTTGACAAGAACCTCCACTTCGTTACACCTTAAATATCCCAGGAAAGAGAAAAATGGATAAAGAAGTTGTGGTCCTTATGTACAATGGAATATCACTCAGCCATGAAATCAACGTCATAAGGCTAGTAGCAGCATGATGAGTGGATTTAGGTACGACGATTCTAAGTGAAATAAGTCACACAGAAAAAGACACTTATCATAAGATATCACTTATAGAGGGAATGTAAAAACCGCTACCCTTGAACTGAATTACAAAACAGAACACAGTCACACGTTTAGAAAACACACTATGGCTGCTTAACGGGAAAGGTGAGGTGGGGTGATGCATAAAAGAAGGGCTTCAAATTAGCTCAGAGACCGTTCCATAAGCCAAATATGTAATAGACACGAAATACTCCTTGCTCAGTGAACTGGACTCAACACCCCCTATTCACTGCCCAAGAATATATCTGACTAGTAAGAATCTTAAAACCTATGTATTGATATCTCTCTGTAAGTGAATCAAGTGGGTGTAAAGCGGCATAAACACAGCAGTGAAAAGCAGCTAAACCCCTTTATAAAAATCAATCACTTTTAAAGACCGGTGAAACAAAGACAGTGGAAGATAGAGAAATTCTTACTAAATTCGTTCACGGGCTGTGATGCCACCTGGATTGACCATATCTAGACCCACAGCTGATTGAGACATAAGGGTGGACACTCTTGGGGCTGAGAGGTTTGGTGAGGTTGGGTGAGCAAACGCAGACCCTTTAAAGTA
Source organism: Balaenoptera ricei (assembly GCF_028023285.1). Taxonomy (NCBI): domain Eukaryota; kingdom Metazoa; phylum Chordata; class Mammalia; order Artiodactyla; family Balaenopteridae; genus Balaenoptera; species Balaenoptera ricei. The sequence continues at coordinate 137,337,827 of NC_082641.1, read as the reverse complement.
ATACTGCGTGGTTCCCATCCCATGGGTCCCAAATCTCCAGGTTCAAGGGCATCTTCCTACTTCGAAAACATGCATGAGAAACCCAGAAGATGGTACACCGTGTGATCGGGAAAGGTTTCTAAAACGCACCTCATTTCTCATCTCCTTGTGCTCGGGTTCGCCATTCCAGCCGCTTTACTAGCAATCTCCCTCCTTGGAGAATCAGCACCTTTAACCTCCTGTTCCGTACAGGTTGCCATTTGTCCTGAGGATGAACGGGAAGAGGGGGAACCAATGAGACACTAGCTCTAGGTGTGGGGACAGGCACAGGTCACTCTATTTTCCCATCAGGAAGAAGAATTAACCACAGGCTCAGCCTGCCGCCCGGGACCAGAATAGGGCCTGAAGCAATCCTGCGCTTTTGCGGCCAGCTCCCAAGAAAGGGAGTTGAAAAATGGAGCTCAGGGGCACTGCAATTCACAAACCTGCAGAGTTATAAATGATAACTCTCTTCCTCAAATATATTGAGGGTAGGCAACGAAGAGGATTTGAAAGCAAGGCAGAAATGCAGGAAACAGATTTCAGGAGGTAGATTCGAATCGCCCTTAAAGCACGGGAAAAGCGGCAAAACCTCGACAATGATGCCCTTGGCCAAAAAGGGCGTATGCGTTTTTTCCTGAATATATTCAGGAAAAAACGCATACGCCCTTTTTGGCCAACCAAGCAACCTGGAAAGGCAAATCAGTGCTACAAAGAAGTCTCGCTTCCCATCGGTCAAAAGGGCCATGCTGAATAAAGTGTCAAACCCAGAAATGCAGGACAGGTAATGGAGAAATGGGAGCCTTGCTACGCTGCTGGGCGGGATGTAAATTGCCAACAGCCACTCTGGAGAAGTGTACGGTGTGTCCTGAAACTTCGAAAAAACTCAGCTTAGAGAGCATAGGGCACTTCCACTCATGGGCGTATAAATTGGGAAAACTAAAAATCAGCAAGACACAGGCACCCCAAAGTTTAGGGCTGCTCTGTTGACAAGAACCTCCACTTCGTTACACCTTAAATATCCCAGGAAAGAGAAAAATGGATAAAGAAGTTGTGGTCCTTATGTACAATGGAATATCACTCAGCCATGAAATCAACGTCATAAGGCTAGTAGCAGCATGATGAGTGGATTTAGGTACAACGATTCTAAGTGAAATAAGTCACACAGAAAAAGACACTTATCCTAAGATATCACTTATAGAGGGAATGTAAAAACCGCTACCCTTGAACTGAATTACAAAACAGAACAGAGTCACACGTTTAGAAAACACACTATGGCTGCTGCACGGGAAAGGTGAGGTGGGGTGATGCATAAAACAAGGGTTTCAAATTAGCTCAGAGACCGTTCCATAAACCCAATATGTAATAGACACGACCTACTCCTTGCTCAGTGAACTGGACTCAACACCCCCTATTCACCGCCCAAGAATATATCTGACTAGTAAGAATCTTAAAACCTTTGTATTGATATCTCTCTGTAAGTGAGTCAAGTGGGTGTAAAGCGACATAAACAAAGCACTGAAAAGCAGCTAAACCCCTTTATAAAAATCAATCACTTTTAAAAACCCTTGAAACAAAGACAGTGAAAGATAGAGAAATTCTTACTAAATTCGTTCAGGGGCTGTGATGCCACCTGGATTGACCAATCTAGACCCACAGCTGATTGAGACATAAGGGTGGACACTCTTGGGGCTGAGAGGTTTGGTGAGGTTGGGTGAGCAAACGCAGACCCTTTAAAGTAATACTGCGTGGTTCCCATCCCATGGGTCCCAAATCTCCAGGTTCAAGGGCATCTTCCTACTTCGAAAACATGCATGAGAAACCCAGAAGATGGTACACCGTGTGATCGGGAAAGGTTTCTAAAACGCACCTCATTTCTCATCTCCTTGTGCTCGGGTTCGCCATTCCAGCCGCTTTACTAGCAATCTCCCTCCTTGGAGAATCAGCACCTTTAACCTCCTGTTCCGTACAGGTTGCCATTTGTCCTGAGGATGAACGGGAAGAGGGGGAACCAATGAGACACTAGCTCTAGGTGTGGGGACAGGCACAGGTCACTCTATTTTCCCATCAGGAAGAAGAATTAACCACAGGCTCAGCCTGCCGCCCGGGACCAGAATAGGGCCTGAAGCAATCCTGCGCTTTTGCGGCCAGCTCCCAAGAAAGGGAGTTGAAAAATGGAGCTCAGGGGCACTGCAATTCACAAACCTGCAGAGTTATAAATGATAACTCTCTTCCTCAAATATATTGAGGGTAGGCAACGAAGAGGATTTGAAAGCAAGGCAGAAATGCAGGAAACAGATTTCAGGAGGTAGATTCGAATCGCCCTTAAAGCACGGGAAAAGCGGCAAAACCTCGACAATGATGCCCTTGGCCAAAAAGGGCGTATGCGTTTTTTCCTGAATATATTCAGGAAAAAACGCATACGCCCTTTTTGGCCAACCAAGCAACCTGGAAAGGCAAATCAGTGCTACAAAGAAGTCTCGCTTCCCATCGGTCAAAAGGGCCATGCTGAATAAAGTGTCAAACCCAGAAATGCAGGACAGGTAATGGAGAAATGGGAGCCTTGCTACGCTGCTGGGCGGGATGTAAATTGCCAACAGCCACTCTGGAGAAGTGTACGGTGTGTCCTGAAACTTCGAAAAAACTCAGCTTAGAGAGCATAGGGCACTTCCACTCATGGGCGTATAAATTGGGAAAACTAAAAATCAGCAAGACACAGGCACCCCAAAGTTTAGGGCTGCTCTGTTGACAAGAACCTCCACTTCGTTACACCTTAAATATCCCAGGAAAGAGAAAAATGGATAAAGAAGTTGTGGTCCTTATGTACAATGGAATATCACTCAGCCATGAAATCAACGTCATAAGGCTAGTAGCAGCATGATGAGTGGATTTAGGTACGACGATTCTAAGTGAAATAAGTCACACAGAAAAAGACACTTATCCTAAGATATCACTTATAGAGGGAATGTAAAAACCGCTACCCTTGAACTGAATTACAAAACAGAACAGAGTCACACGTTTAGAAAACACACTATGGCTGCTGCACGGGAAAGGTGAGGTGGGGTGATGCATAAAACAAGGGTTTCAAATTAGCTCAGAGACCGTTCCATAAACCCAATATGTAATAGACACGACCTACTCCTTGCTCAGTGAACTGGACTCAACACCCCCTATTCACCGCCCAAGAATATATCTGACTAGTAAGAATCTTAAAACCTTTGTATTGATATCTCTCTGTAAGTGAGTCAAGTGGGTGTAAAGCGACATAAACAAAGCACTGAAAAGCAGCTAAACCCCTTTATAAAAATCAATCACTTTTAAAAACCCTTGAAACAAAGACAGTGAAAGATAGAGAAATTCTTACTAAATTCGTTCAGGGGCTGTGATGCCACCTGGATTGACCAATCTAGACCCACAGCTGATTGAGACATAAGGGTGGACACTCTTGGGGCTGAGAGGTTTGGTGAGGTTGGGTGAGCAAACGCAGACCCTTTAAAGTAATACTGCGTGGTTCCCATCCCATGGGTCCCAAATCTCCAGGTTCAAGGGCATCTTCCTACTTCGAAAACATGCATGAGAAACCCAGAAGATGGTACACCGTGTGATCGGGAAAGGTTTCTAAAACGCACCTCATTTCTCATCTCCTTGTGCTCGGGTTCGCCATTCCAGCCGCTTTACTAGCAATCTCCCTCCTTGGAGAATCAGCACCTTTAACCTCCTGTTCCGTACAGGTTGCCATTTGTCCTGAGGATGAACGGGAAGAGGGGGAACCAATGAGACACTAGCTCTAGGTGTGGGGACAGGCACAGGTCACTCTATTTTCCCATCAGCAAGAAGAATTAACCACAGGCTCAGCCTGCCGCCCGGGACCAGAATAGGGCCTGAAGCAATCCTGCGCTTTTGCGGCCAGCTCCCAAGAAAGGGAGTTGAAAAATGGAGCTCAGGGGCACTGCAATTCACAAACCTGCAGAGTTATAAATGATAACTCTCTTCCTCAAATATATTGAGGGTAGGCAACGAAGAGGATTTGAAAGCAAGGCAGAAATGCAGGAAACAGATTTCAGGAGGTAGATTCGAATCGCCCTTAAAGCACGGGAAAAGCGGCAAAACCTCGACAATGATGCCCTTGGCCAAAAAGGGCGTATGCGTTTTTTCCTGAATATATTCAGGAAAAAACGCATACGCCCTTTTTGGCCAACCAAGCAACCTGGAAAGGCAAATCAGTGCTACAAAGAAGTCTCGCTTCCCATCGGTCAAAAGGGCCATGCTGAATAAAGTGTCAAACCCAGAAATGCAGGACAGGTAATGGAGAAATGGGAGCCTTGCTACGCTGCTGGGCGGGATGTAAATTGCCAACAGCCACTCTGGAGAAGTGTACGGTGTGTCCTGAAACTTCGAAAAAACTCAGCTTAGAGAGCATAGGGCACTTCCACTCATGGGCGTATAAATTGGGAAAACTAAAAATCAGCAAGACACAGGCACCCCAAAGTTTAGGGCTGCTCTGTTGACAAGAACCTCCACTTCGTTACACCTTAAATATCCCAGGAAAGAGAAAAATGGATAAAGAAGTTGTGGTCCTTATGTACAATGGAATATCACTCAGCCATGAAATCAACGTCATAAAGCTAGTAGCAGCATGATGAGTGGATTTAGGTACGACGATTCTAAGTGAAATAAGTCACACAGAAAAAGACACTTATCATAAGATATCACTTATAGAGGGAATGTAAAAACCGCTACCCTTGAACTGAATTACAAAACAGAACAGAGTCACACGTTTAGAAAACACACTATGGCTGCTGCACGGGAAAGGTGAGGTGGGGTGATGCATAAAACAAGGGTTTCAAATTAGCTCAGAGACCGTTCCATAAACCCAATATGTAATAGACACGACCTACTCCTTGCTCAGTGAACTGGACTCAACACCCCCTATTCACCGCCCAAGAATATATCTGACTAGTAAGAATCTTAAAACCTTTGTATTGATATCTCTCTGTAAGTGAGTCAAGTGGGTGTAAAGCGACATAAACAAAGCACTGAAAAGCAGCTAAACCCCTTTATAAAAATCAATCACTTTTAAAAACCCTTGAAACAAAGACAGTGAAAGATAGAGAAATTCTTACTAAATTCGTTCAGGGGCTGTGATGCCACCTGGATTGACCATATCTAGACCCACAGCTGATTGAGACATAAGGGTGGACACTCTTGGGGCTGAGAGGTTTGGTGAGGTTGGGTGAGCAAACGCAGACCCTTTAAAGTAATGCTGCGTGGTTCCCATCCCATGGGTCCCAAATCTCCAGGTTCAAGGGCATCTTCCTACTTCGAAAACATGCATGAGAAACCCAGAAGATGGTACACCGTGTGATCGGGAAAGGTTTCTAAAACGCACCTCATTTCTCATCTCCTTGTGCTCGGGTTCGCCATTCCAGCCGCTTTACTAGCAATCTCCCTCATTGGAGAATCAGCACCTTTAACCTCCTGTTCCGTACAGGTTGCAATTTGTCCTGAGGATGAACGGGAAGAGGGGGAACCAATGAGACACTAGCTCTAGGTGTTGGGACAGGCACAGGTCACTCTACTTTCCCATCAGGGAGAAGAATTAACCACAGGCTCAGCCTGCCGCCCGGGACCAGAATAGGGCCTGAAGCAATCCTGCGCTTTTGCGGCCAGCTCCCAAGAAAGCGAGTTGAAAAATGGAGCTCAGGGGCACTGCAATTCACAAACCTGCAGAGTTATAAATGATAACTCTCGTCCACAAATATATTGCGGGAAGGCAACGAAGAGGATTTGAAAGCAAGGCAGAAATGCAGGAAACAGATTTCAGGAGGTAGATTCGAATCGCCTTTAAAGCACGGGAAAAGCGGCAAAACCTCGACAATGATGCCCTTGGCCAAAAAGGGCGTATGCGTTTTTTCCTGAATATATTCAGGAAAAAACGCATACGCCCTTTTTGGCCAACCAAGCAACCTGGAAAGGCAAATCAGCGCTACAAAGAAGTCTCGCTTCCCATCGGTCAAATAGGCCACGCTGAATAAAGTGTCAAACCCAGAAATGCAGGACAAGCCATGGAGAAACGGGAGCCTTGCTACGCTGATGTGCGCGATGTAAATTGCCAACAGCCACTCTGGAGAAGTGTACGGTGTGTCCTGAAACATCGAAAAAACTCAGCTTAGAGAGCATAGGGCACTTCCACTCATGGGCGTATAAATTGGGAAAACTAAAAATCAGCAAGACACAGGCACCCCAAAGTTTAGGGCTGCTCTGTTGACAAGAACCTCCACTTCGTTACACCTTAAATATCCCAGGAAAGAGAAAAATGGATAAAGAAGTTGTGGTCCTTATGTACAATGGAATATCACTCAGCCATGAAATCAACGTCATAAGGCTAGTAGCAGCATGATGAGTGGATTTAGGTACGACGATTCTAAGTGAAATAAGTCACACAGAAAAAGACACTTATCATAAGATATCACTTATAGAGGGAATGTAAAAACCGCTACCCTTGAACTGAATTACAAAACAGAACACAGTCACACGTTTAGAAAACACACTATGGCTGCTTAACGGGAAAGGTGAGGTGGGGTGATGCATAAAAGAAGGGCTTCAAATTAGCTCAGAGACCGTTCCATAAGCCAAATATGTAATAGACACGAAATACTCCTTGCTCAGTGAACTGGACTCAACACCCCCTATTCACTGCCCAAGAATATATCTGACTAGTAAGAATCTTAAAACCTATGTATTGATATCTCTCTGTAAGTGAATCAAGTGGGTGTAAAGCGGCATAAACACAGCAGTGAAAAGCAGCTAAACCCCTTTATAAAAATCAATCACTTTTAAAGACCGGTGAAACAAAGACAGTGGAAGATAGAGAAATTCTTACTAAATTCGTTCACGGGCTGTGATGCCACCTGGATTGACCATATCTAGACCCACAGCTGATTGAGACATAAGGGTGGACACTCTTGGGGCTGAGAGGTTTGGTGAGGTTGGGTGAGCAAACGCAGACCCTTTAAAGTAATACTGCGTGGTTCCCATCCCATGGGTCCCAAATCTCCAGGTTCAAGGGCATCTTCCTACTTCGAAAACATGCATGAGAAACCCAGAAGATGGTACACCGTGTGATCGGGAAAGGTTTCTAAAACGCACCTCATTTCTCATCTCCTTGTGCTCGGGTTCGCCATTCCAGCCGCTTTACTAGCAATCTCCCTCCTTGGAGAATCAGCACCTTTAACCTCCTGTTCCGTACAGGTTGCCATTTGTCCTGAGGATGAACGGGAAGAGGGGGAACCAATGAGACACTAGCTCTAGGTGTGGGGACAGGCACAGGTCACTCTATTTTCCCATCAGGAAGAAGAATTAACCACAGGCTCAGCCTGCCGCCCGGGACCAGAATAGGGCCTGAAGCAATCCTGCGCTTTTGCGGCCAGCTCCCAAGAAAGGGAGTTGAAAAATGGAGCTCAGGGGCACTGCAATTCACAAACCTGCAGAGTTATAAATGATAACTCTCTTCCTCAAATATATTGAGGGTAGGCAACGAAGAGGATTTGAAAGCAAGGCAGAAATGCAGGAAACAGATTTCAGGAGGTAGATTCGAATCGCCCTTAAAGCACGGGAAAAGCGGCAAAACCTCGACAATGATGCCCTTGGCCAAAAAGGGCGTATGCGTTTTTTCCTGAATATATTCAGGAAAAAACGCATACGCCCTTTTTGGCCAACCAAGCAACCTGGAAAGGCAAATCAGTGCTACAAAGAAGTCTCGCTTCCCATCGGTCAAAAGGGCCATGCTGAATAAAGTGTCAAACCCAGAAATGCAGGACAGGTAATGGAGAAATGGGAGCCTTGCTACGCTGCTGGGCGGGATGTAAATTGCCAACAGCCACTCTGGAGAAGTGTACGGTGTGTCCTGAAACTTCGAAAAAACTCAGCTTAGAGAGCATAGGGCACTTCCACTCATGGGCGTATAAATTGGGAAAACTAAAAATCAGCAAGACACAGGCACCCCAAAGTTTAGGGCTGCTCTGTTGACAAGAACCTCCACTTCGTTACACCTTAAATATCCCAGGAAAGAGAAAAATGGATAAAGAAGTTGTGGTCCTTATGTACAATGGAATATCACTCAGCCATGAAATCAACGTCATAAGGCTAGTAGCAGCATGATGAGTGGATTTAGGTACGACGATTCTAAGTGAAATAAGTCACACAGAAAAAGACACTTATCCTAAGATATCACTTATAGAGGGAATGTAAAAACCGCTACCCTTGAACTGAATTACAAAACAGAACAGAGTCACACGTTTAGAAAACACACTATGGCTGCTGCACGGGAAAGGTGAGGTGGGGTGATGCATAAAACAAGGGTTTCAAATTAGCTCAGAGACCGTTCCATAAACCCAATATGTAATAGACACGACCTACTCCTTGCTCAGTGAACTGGACTCAACACCCCCTATTCACCGCCCAAGAATATATCTGACTAGTAAGAATCTTAAAACCTTTGTATTGATATCTCTCTGTAAGTGAGTCAAGTGGGTGTAAAGCGACATAAACAAAGCACTGAAAAGCAGCTAAACCCCTTTATAAAAATCAAACACTTTTAAAAACCCTTGAAACAAAGACAGTGAAAGATAGAGAAATTCTTACTAAATTCGTTCAGGGGCTGTGATGCCACCTGGATTGACCAATCTAGACCCACAGCTGATTGAGACATAAGGGTGGACACTCTTGGGGCTGAGAGGTTTGGTGAGGTTGGGTGAGCAAACGCAGACCCTTTAAAGTAATACTGCGTGGTTCCCATCCCATGGGTCCCAAATCTCCAGGTTCAAGGGCATCTTCCTACTTCGAAAACATGCATGAGAAACCCAGAAGATGGTACACCGTGTGATCGGGAAAGGTTTCTAAAACGCACCTCATTTCTCATCTCCTTGTGCTCGGGTTCGCCATTCCAGCCGCTTTACTAGCAATCTCCCTCCTTGGAGAATCAGCACCTTTAACCTCCTGTTCCGTACAGGTTGCCATTTGTCCTGAGGATGAACGGGAAGAGGGGGAACCAATGAGACACTAGCTCTAGGTGTGGGGACAGGCACAGGTCACTCTATTTTCCCATCAGGAAGAAGAATTAACCACAGGCTCAGCCTGCCGCCCGGGACCAGAATAGGGCCTGAAGCAATCCTGCGCTTTTGCGGCCAGCTCCCAAGAAAGGGAGTTGAAAAATGGAGCTCAGGGGCACTGCAATTCACAAACCTGCAGAGTTATAAATGATAACTCTCTTCCTCAAATATATTGAGGGTAGGCAACGAAGAGGATTTGAAAGCAAGGCAGAAATGCAGGAAACAGATTTCAGGAGGTAGATTCGAATCGCCCTTAAAGCACGGGAAAAGCGGCAAAACCTCGACAATGATGCCCTTGGCCAAAAAGGGCGTATGCGTTTTTTCCTGAATATATTCAGGAAAAAACGCATACGCCCTTTTTGGCCAACCAAGCAACCTGGAAAGGCAAATCAGTGCTACAAAGAAGTCTCGCTTCCCATCGGTCAAAAGGGCCATGCTGAATAAAGTGTCAAACCCAGAAATGCAGGACAGGTAATGGAGAAATGGGAGCCTTGCTACGCTGCTGGGCGGGATGTAAATTGCCAACAGCCACTCTGGAGAAGTGTACGGTGTGTCCTGAAACTTCGAAAAAACTCAGCTTAGAGAGCATAGGGCACTTCCACTCATGGGCGTATAAATTGGGAAAACTAAAAATCAGCAAGACACAGGCACCCCAAAGTTTAGGGCTGCTCTGTTGACAAGAACCTCCACTTCGTTACACCTTAAATATCCCAGGAAAGAGAAAAATGGATAAAGAAGTTGTGGTCCTTATGTACAATGGAATATCACTCAGCCATGAAATCAACGTCATAAGGCTAGTAGCAGCATGATGAGTGGATTTAGGTACGACGATTCTAAGTGAAATAAGTCACACAGAAAAAGACACTTATCCTAAGATATCACTTATAGAGGGAATGTAAAAACCGCTACCCTTGAACTGAATTACAAAACAGAACAGAGTCACACGTTTAGAAAACACACTATGGCTGCTGCACGGGAAAGGTGAGGTGGGGTGATGCATAAAACAAGGGTTTCAAATTAGCTCAGAGACCGTTCCATAAACCCAATATGTAATAGACACGACCTACTCCTTGCTCAGTGAACTGGACTCAACACCCCCTATTCACCGCCCAAGAATATATCTGACTAGTAAGAATCTTAAAACCTTTGTATTGATATCTCTCTGTAAGTGAGTCAAGTGGGTGTAAAGCGACATAAACAAAGCACTGAAAAGCAGCTAAACCCCTTTATAAAAATCAATCACTTTTAAAAACCCTTGAAACAAAGACAGTGAAAGATAGAGAAATTCTTACTAAATTCGTTCAGGGGCTGTGATGCCACCTGGATTGACCAATCTAGACCCACAGCTGATTGAGACATAAGGGTGGACACTCTTGGGGCTGAGAGGTTTGGTGAGGTTGGGTGAGCAAACGCAGACCCTTTAAAGTAATACTGCGTGGTTCCCATCCCATGGGTCCCAAATCTCCAGGTTCAAGGGCATCTTCCTACTTCGAAAACATGCATGAGAAACCCAGAAGATGGTACACCGTGTGATCGGGAAAGGTTTCTAAAACGCACCTCATTTCTCATCTCCTTGTGCTCGGGTTCGCCATTCCAGCCGCTTTACTAGCAATCTCCCTCCTTGGAGAATCAGCACCTTTAACCTCCTGTTCCGTACAGGTTGCCATTTGTCCTGAGGATGAACGGGAAGAGGGGGAACCAATGAGACACTAGCTCTAGGTGTGGGGACAGGCACAGGTCACTCTATTTTCCCATCAGCAAGAAGAATTAACCACAGGCTCAGCCTGCCGCCCGGGACCAGAATAGGGCCTGAAGCAATCCTGCGCTTTTGCGGCCAGCTCCCAAGAAAGGGAGTTGAAAAATGGAGCTCAGGGGCACTGCAATTCACAAACCTGCAGAGTTATAAATGATAACTCTCTTCCTCAAATATATTGAGGGTAGGCAACGAAGAGGATTTGAAAGCAAGGCAGAAATGCAGGAAACAGATTTCAGGAGGTAGATTCGAATCGCCCTTAAAGCACGGGAAAAGCGGCAAAACCTCGACAATGATGCCCTTGGCCAAAAAGGGCGTATGCGTTTTTTCCTGAATATATTCAGGAAAAAACGCATACGCCCTTTTTGGCCAACCAAGCAACCTGGAAAGGCAAATCAGTGCTACAAAGAAGTCTCGCTTCCCATCGGTCAAAAGGGCCATGCTGAATAAAGTGTCAAACCCAGAAATGCAGGACAGGTAATGGAGAAATGGGAGCCTTGCTACGCTGCTGGGCGGGATGTAAATTGCCAACAGCCACTCTGGAGAAGTGTACGGTGTGTCCTGAAACTTCGAAAAAACTCAGCTTAGAGAGCATAGGGCACTTCCACTCATGGGCGTATAAATTGGGAAAACTAAAAATCAGCAAGACACAGGCACCCCAAAGTTTAGGGCTGCTCTGTTGACAAGAACCTCCACTTCGTTACACCTTAAATATCCCAGGAAAGAGAAAAATGGATAAAGAAGTTGTGGTCCTTATGTACAATGGAATATCACTCAGCCATGAAATCAACGTCATAAGGCTAGTAGCAGCATGATGAGTGGATTTAGGTACGACGATTCTAAGTGAAATAAGTCACACAGAAAAAGACACTTATCATAAGATATCACTTATAGAGGGAATGTAAAAACCGCTACCCTTGAACTGAATTACAAAACAGAACACAGTCACACGTTTAGAAAACACACTATGGCTGCTTAACGGGAAAGGTGAGGTGGGGTGATGCATAAAAGAAGGGCTTCAAATTAGCTCAGAGACCGTTCCATAAGCCAAATATGTAATAGACACGAAATACTCCTTGCTCAGTGAACTGGACTCAACACCCCCTATTCACTGCCCAAGAATATATCTGACTAGTAAGAATCTTAAAACCTATGTATTGATATCTCTCTGTAAGTGAATCAAGTGGGTGTAAAGCGGCATAAACACAGCAGTGAAAAGCAGCTAAACCCCTTTATAAAAATCAATCACTTTTAAAGACCGGTGAAACAAAGACAGTGGAAGATAGAGAAATTCTTACTAAATTCGTTCACGGGCTGTGATGCCACCTGGATTGACCATATCTAGACCCACAGCTGATTGAGACATAAGGGTGGACACTCTTGGGGCTGAGAGGTTTGGTGAGGTTGGGTGAGCAAACGCAGACCCTTTAAAGTAATACTGCGTGGTTCCCATCCCATGGGTCCCAAATCTCCAGGTTCAAGGGCATCTTCCTACTTCGAAAACATGCATGAGAAACCCAGAAGATGGTACACCGTGTGATCGGGAAAGGTTTCTAAAACGCACCTCATTTCTCATCTCCTTGTGCTCGGGTTCGCCATTCCAGCCGCTTTACTAGCAATCTCCCTCCTTGGAGAATCAGCACCTTTAACCTCCTGTTCCGTACAGGTTGCCATTTGTCCTGAGGATGAACGGGAAGAGGGGGAACCAATGAGACACTAGCTCTAGGTGTGGGGACAGGCACAGGTCACTCTATTTTCCCATCAGGAAGAAGAATTAACCACAGGCTCAGCCTGCCGCCCGGGACCAGAATAGGGCCTGAAGCAATCCTGCGCTTTTGCGGCCAGCTCCCAAGAAAGGGAGTTGAAAAATGGAGCTCAGGGGCACTGCAATTCACAAACCTGCAGAGTTATAAATGATAACTCTCTTCCTCAAATATATTGAGGGTAGGCAACGAAGAGGATTTGAAAGCAAGGCAGAAATGCAGGAAACAGATTTCAGGAGGTAGATTCGAATCGCCCTTAAAGCACGGGAAAAGCGGCAAAACCTCGACAATGATGCCCTTGGCCAAAAAGGGCGTATGCGTTTTTTCCTGAATATATTCAGGAAAAAACGCATACGCCCTTTTTGGCCAACCAAGCAACCTGGAAAGGCAAATCAGTGCTACAAAGAAGTCTCGCTTCCCATCGGTCAAAAGGGCCATGCTGAATAAAGTGTCAAACCCAGAAATGCAGGACAGGTAATGGAGAAATGGGAGCCTTGCTACGCTGCTGGGCGGGATGTAAATTGCCAACAGCCACTCTGGAGAAGTGTACGGTGTGTCCTGAAACTTCGAAAAAACTCAGCTTAGAGAGCATAGGGCACTTCCACTCATGGGCGTATAAATTGGGAAAACTAAAAATCAGCAAGACACAGGCACCCCAAAGTTTAGGGCTGCTCTGTTGACAAGAACCTCCACTTCGTTACACCTTAAATATCCCAGGAAAGAGAAAAATGGATAAAGAAGTTGTGGTCCTTATGTACAATGGAATATCACTCAGCCATGAAATCAACGTCATAAGGCTAGTAGCAGCATGATGAGTGGATTTAGGTACGACGATTCTAAGTGAAATAAGTCACACAGAAAAAGACACTTATCCTAAGATATCACTTATAGAGGGAATGTAAAAACCGCTACCCTTGAACTGAATTACAAAACAGAACAGAGTCACACGTTTAGAAAACACACTATGGCTGCTGCACGGGAAAGGTGAGGTGGGGTGATGCATAAAACAAGGGTTTCAAATTAGCTCAGAGACCGTTCCATAAACCCAATATGTAATAGACACGACCTACTCCTTGCTCAGTGAACTGGACTCAACACCCCCTATTCACCGCCCAAGAATATATCTGACTAGTAAGAATCTTAAAACCTTTGTATTGATATCTCTCTGTAAGTGAGTCAAGTGGGTGTAAAGCGACATAAACAAAGCACTGAAAAGCAGCTAAACCCCTTTATAAAAATCAATCACTTTTAAAAACCCTTGAAACAAAGACAGTGAAAGATAGAGAAATTCTTACTAAATTCGTTCAGGGGCTGTGATGCCACCTGGATTGACCAATCTAGACCCACAGCTGATTGAGACATAAGGGTGGACACTCTTGGGGCTGAGAGGTTTGGTGAGGTTGGGTGAGCAAACGCAGACCCTTTAAAGTAATACTGCGTGGTTCCCATCCCATGGGTCCCAAATCTCCAGGTTCAAGGGCATCTTCCTACTTCGAAAACATGCATGAGAAACCCAGAAGATGGTACACCGTGTGATCGGGAAAGGTTTCTAAAACGCACCTCATTTCTCATCTCCTTGTGCTCGGGTTCGCCATTCCAGCCGCTTTACTAGCAATCTCCCTCCTTGGAGAATCAGCACCTTTAACCTCCTGTTCCGTACAGGTTGCCATTTGTCCTGAGGATGAACGGGAAGAGGGGGAACCAATGAGACACTAGCTCTAGGTGTGGGGACAGGCACAGGTCACTCTATTTTCCCATCAGGAAGAAGAATTAACCACAGGCTCAGCCTGCCGCCCGGGACCAGAATAGGGCCTGAAGCAATCCTGCGCTTTTGCGGCCAGCTCCCAAGAAAGGGAGTTGAAAAATGGAGCTCAGGGGCACTGCAATTCACAAACCTGCAGAGTTATAAATGATAACTCTCTTCCTCAAATATATTGAGGGTAGGCAACGAAGAGGATTTGAAAGCAAGGCAGAAATGCAGGAAACAGATTTCAGGAGGTAGATTCGAATCGCCCTTAAAGCACGGGAAAAGCGGCAAAACCTCGACAATGATGCCCTTGGCCAAAAAGGGCGTATGCGTTTTTTCCTGAATATATTCAGGAAAAAACGCATACGCCCTTTTTGGCCAACCAAGCAACCTGGAAAGGCAAATCAGTGCTACAAAGAAGTCTCGCTTCCCATCGGTCAAAAGGGCCATGCTGAATAAAGTGTCAAACCCAGAAATGCAGGACAGGTAATGGAGAAATGGGAGCCTTGCTACGCTGCTGGGCGGGATGTAAATTGCCAACAGCCACTCTGGAGAAGTGTACGGTGTGTCCTGAAACTTCGAAAAAACTCAGCTTAGAGAGCATAGGGCACTTCCACTCATGGGCGTATAAATTGGGAAAACTAAAAATCAGCAAGACACAGGCACCCCAAAGTTTAGGGCTGCTCTGTTGACAAGAACCTCCACTTCGTTACACCTTAAATATCCCAGGAAAGAGAAAAATGGATAAAGAAGTTGTGGTCCTTATGTACAATGGAATATCACTCAGCCATGAAATCAACGTCATAAGGCTAGTAGCAGCATGATGAGTGGATTTAGGTACGACGATTCTAAGTGAAATAAGTCACACAGAAAAAGACACTTATCCTAAGATATCACTTATAGAGGGAATGTAAAAACCGCTACCCTTGAACTGAATTACAAAACAGAACAGAGTCACACGTTTAGAAAACACACTATGGCTGCTGCACGGGAAAGGTGAGGTGGGGTGATGCATAAAACAAGGGTTTCAAATTAGCTCAGAGACCGTTCCATAAACCCAATATGTAATAGACACGACCTACTCCTTGCTCAGTGAACTGGACTCAACACCCCCTATTCACCGCCCAAGAATATATCTGACTAGTAAGAATCTTAAAACCTTTGTATTGATATCTCTCTGTATGTGAGTCAAGTGGGTGTAAAGCGGCATAAACACAGCAGTGAAAAGCAGCTAAACCCCTTTATAAAAATCAATAACTTTTAAAAACCCATGAAACAAAGACAGTGAAAGAGAGAGAAATTCTTACAAAATTCGTTCAAGGGCTGTGATGCCACCTGGATTGACCATATCTAGACCCACAGCTGATTGAGACATAAGGGAGGACACTCTTGGGGCTGAGAGGTTTGGTGAGGTTGGGTGAGCAAACGCAGACCCTTTAAAGTAATGCTGCCTGGTTCCCATCCCATGGGTCCCAAATCTCCAGGTTCAAGGGCATCTTCCTACTTCGAAAACATGCATGAGAAACCCAGAAGATGGTACACCGTGTGATCGGGAAAGGTTTCTAAAACGCACCTCATTTCTCATCTCCTTGTGCTCGGGTTCGCCATTCCAGCCGCTTTACTAGCAATCTCCCTCATTGGAGAATCAGCACCTTTAACCTCCTGTTCCGTACAGGTTGCAATTTGTCCTGAGGATGAACGGGAAGAGGGGGAACCAATGAGACACTAGCTCTAGGTGTTGGGACAGGCACAGGTCACTCTACTTTCCCATCAGGGAGAAGAATTAACCACAGGCTCAGCCTGCCGCCCGGGACCAGAATAGGGCCTGAAGCAATCCTGCGCTTTTGCGGCCAGCTCCCAAGAAAGCGAGTTGAAAAATGGAGCTCAGGGGCACTGCAATTCACAAACCTGCAGAGTTATAAATGATAACTCTCGTCCACAAATATATTGCGGGAAGGCAACGAAGAGGATTTGAAAGCAAGGCAGAAATGCAGGAAACAGATTTCAGGAGGTAGATTCGAATCGCCTTTAAAGCACGGGAAAAGCGGCAAAACCTCGACAATGATGCCCTTGGCCAAAAAGGGCGTATGCGTTTTTTCCTGAATATATTCAGGAAAAAACGCATACGCCCTTTTTGGCCAACCAAGCAACCTGGAAAGGCAAATCAGCGCTACAAAGAAGTCTCGCTTCCCATCGGTCAAATAGGCCACGCTGAATAAAGTGTCAAACCCAGAAATGCAGGACAAGCCATGGAGAAACGGGAGCCTTGCTACGCTGATGTGCGCGATGTAAATTGCCAACAGCCACTCTGGAGAAGTGTACGGTGTGTCCTGAAACATCGAAAAAACTCAGCTTAGAGAGCATAGGGCACTTCCACTCATGGGCGTATAAATTGGGAAAACTAAAAATCAGCAAGACACAGGCACCCCAAAGTTTAGGGCTGCTCTGTTGACAAGAACCTCCACTTCGTTACACCTTAAATATCCCAGGAAAGAGAAAAATGGATAAAGAAGTTGTGGTCCTTATGTACAATGGAATATCACTCAGCCATGAAATCAACGTCATAAGGCTAGTAGCAGCATGATGAGTGGATTTAGGTACGACGATTCTAAGTGAAATAAGTCACACAGAAAAAGACACTTATCATAAGATATCACTTATAGAGGGAATGTAAAAACCGCTACCCTTGAACTGAATTACAAAACAGAACACAGTCACACGTTTAGAAAACACACTATGGCTGCTTAACGGGAAAGGTGAGGTGGGGTGATGCATAAAAGAAGGGCTTCAAATTAGCTCAGAGACCGTTCCATAAGCCAAATATGTAATAGACACGAAATACTCCTTGCTCAGTGAACTGGACTCAACACCCCCTATTCACTGCCCAAGAATATATCTGACTAGTAAGAATCTTAAAACCTATGTATTGATATCTCTCTGTAAGTGAATCAAGTGGGTGTAAAGCGGCATAAACACAGCAGTGAAAAGCAGCTAAACCCCTTTATAAAAATCAATCACTTTTAAAGACCGGTGAAACAAAGACAGTGGAAGATAGAGAAATTCTTACTAAATTCGTTCACGGGCTGTGATGCCACCTGGATTGACCATATCTAGACCCACAGCTGATTGAGACATAAGGGTGGACACTCTTGGGGCTGAGAGGTTTGGTGAGGTTGGGTGAGCAAACGCAGACCCTTTAAAGTAATACTGCGTGGTTCCCATCCCATGGGTCCCAAATCTCCAGGTTCAAGGGCATCTTCCTACTTCGAAAACATGCATGAGAAACCCAGAAGATGGTACACCGTGTGATCGGGAAAGGTTTCTAAAACGCACCTCATTTCTCATCTCCTTGTGCTCGGGTTCGCCATTCCAGCCGCTTTACTAGCAATCTCCCTCCTTGGAGAATCAGCACCTTTAACCTCCTGTTCCGTACAGGTTGCCATTTGTCCTGAGGATGAACGGGAAGAGGGGGAACCAATGAGACACTAGCTCTAGGTGTGGGGACAGGCACAGGTCACTCTATTTTCCCATCAGGAAGAAGAATTAACCACAGGCTCAGCCTGCCGCCCGGGACCAGAATAGGGCCTGAAGCAATCCTGCGCTTTTGCGGCCAGCTCCCAAGAAAGGGAGTTGAAAAATGGAGCTCAGGGGCACTGCAATTCACAAACCTGCAGAGTTATAAATGATAACTCTCTTCCTCAAATATATTGAGGGTAGGCAACGAAGAGGATTTGAAAGCAAGGCAGAAATGCAGGAAACAGATTTCAGGAGGTAGATTCGAATCGCCCTTAAAGCACGGGAAAAGCGGCAAAACCTCGACAATGATGCCCTTGGCCAAAAAGGGCGTATGCGTTTTTTCCTGAATATATTCAGGAAAAAACGCATACGCCCTTTTTGGCCAACCAAGCAACCTGGAAAGGCAAATCAGTGCTACAAAGAAGTCTCGCTTCCCATCGGTCAAAAGGGCCATGCTGAATAAAGTGTCAAACCCAGAAATGCAGGACAGGTAATGGAGAAATGGGAGCCTTGCTACGCTGCTGGGCGGGATGTAAATTGCCAACAGCCACTCTGGAGAAGTGTACGGTGTGTCCTGAAACTTCGAAAAAACTCAGCTTAGAGAGCATAGGGCACTTCCACTCATGGGCGTATAAATTGGGAAAACTAAAAATCAGCAAGACACAGGCACCCCAAAGTTTAGGGCTGCTCTGTTGACAAGAACCTCCACTTCGTTACACCTTAAATATCCCAGGAAAGAGAAAAATGGATAAAGAAGTTGTGGTCCTTATGTACAATGGAATATCACTCAGCCATGAAATCAACGTCATAAGGCTAGTAGCAGCATGATGAGTGGATTTAGGTACGACGATTCTAAGTGAAATAAGTCACACAGAAAAAGACACTTATCCTAAGATATCACTTATAGAGGGAATGTAAAAACCGCTACCCTTGAACTGAATTACAAAACAGAACAGAGTCACACGTTTAGAAAACACACTATGGCTGCTGCACGGGAAAGGTGAGGTGGGGTGATGCATAAAACAAGGGTTTCAAATTAGCTCAGAGACCGTTCCATAAACCCAATATGTAATAGACACGACCTACTCCTTGCTCAGTGAACTGGACTCAACACCCCCTATTCACCGCCCAAGAATATATCTGACTAGTAAGAATCTTAAAACCTTTGTATTGATATCTCTCTGTAAGTGAGTCAAGTGGGTGTAAAGCGACATAAACAAAGCACTGAAAAGCAGCTAAACCCCTTTATAAAAATCAATCACTTTTAAAAACCCTTGAAACAAAGACAGTGAAAGATAGAGAAATTCTTACTAAATTCGTTCAGGGGCTGTGATGCCACCTGGATTGACCAATCTAGACCCACAGCTGATTGAGACATAAGGGTGGACACTCTTGGGGCTGAGAGGTTTGGTGAGGTTGGGTGAGCAAACGCAGACCCTTTAAAGTAATACTGCGTGGTTCCCATCCCATGGGTCCCAAATCTCCAGGTTCAAGGGCATCTTCCTACTTCGAAAACATGCATGAGAAACCCAGAAGATGGTACACCGTGTGATCGGGAAAGGTTTCTAAAACGCACCTCATTTCTCATCTCCTTGTGCTCGGGTTCGCCATTCCAGCCGCTTTACTAGCAATCTCCCTCCTTGGAGAATCAGCACCTTTAACCTCCTGTTCCGTACAGGTTGCCATTTGTCCTGAGGATGAACGGGAAGAGGGGGAACCAATGAGACACTAGCTCTAGGTGTGGGGACAGGCACAGGTCACTCTATTTTCCCATCAGGAAGAAGAATTAACCACAGGCTCAGCCTGCCGCCCGGGACCAGAATAGGGCCTGAAGCAATCCTGCGCTTTTGCGGCCAGCTCCCAAGAAAGGGAGTTGAAAAATGGAGCTCAGGGGCACTGCAATTCACAAACCTGCAGAGTTATAAATGATAACTCTCTTCCTCAAATATATTGAGGGTAGGCAACGAAGAGGATTTGAAAGCAAGGCAGAAATGCAGGAAACAGATTTCAGGAGGTAGATTCGAATCGCCCTTAAAGCACGGGAAAAGCGGCAAAACCTCGACAATGATGCCCTTGGCCAAAAAGGGCGTATGCGTTTTTTCCTGAATATATTCAGGAAAAAACGCATACGCCCTTTTTGGCCAACCAAGCAACCTGGAAAGGCAAATCAGTGCTACAAAGAAGTCTCGCTTCCCATCGGTCAAAAGGGCCATGCTGAATAAAGTGTCAAACCCAGAAATGCAGGACAGGTAATGGAGAAATGGGAGCCTTGCTACGCTGCTGGGCGGGATGTAAATTGCCAACAGCCACTCTGGAGAAGTGTACGGTGTGTCCTGAAACTTCGAAAAAACTCAGCTTAGAGAGCATAGGGCACTTCCACTCATGGGCGTATAAATTGGGAAAACTAAAAATCAGCAAGACACAGGCACCCCAAAGTTTAGGGCTGCTCTGTTGACAAGAACCTCCACTTCGTTACACCTTAAATATCCCAGGAAAGAGAAAAATGGATAAAGAAGTTGTGGTCCTTATGTACAATGGAATATCACTCAGCCATGAAATCAACGTCATAAGGCTAGTAGCAGCATGATGAGTGGATTTAGGTACGACGATTCTAAGTGAAATAAGTCACACAGAAAAAGACACTTATCCTAAGATATCACTTATAGAGGGAATGTAAAAACCGCTACCCTTGAACTGAATTACAAAACAGAACAGAGTCACACGTTTAGAAAACACACTATGGCTGCTGCACGGGAAAGGTGAGGTGGGGTGATGCATAAAACAAGGGTTTCAAATTAGCTCAGAGACCGTTCCATAAACCCAATATGTAATAGACACGACCTACTCCTTGCTCAGTGAACTGGACTCAACACCCCCTATTCACCGCCCAAGAATATATCTGACTAGTAAGAATCTTAAAACCTTTGTATTGATATCTCTCTGTAAGTGAGTCAAGTGGGTGTAAAGCGACATAAACAAAGCACTGAAAAGCAGCTAAACCCCTTTATAAAAATCAATCACTTTTAAAAACCCTTGAAACAAAGACAGTGAAAGATAGAGAAATTCTTACTAAATTCGTTCAGGGGCTGTGATGCCACCTGGATTGACCAATCTAGACCCACAGCTGATTGAGACATAAGGGTGGACACTCTTGGGGCTGAGAGGTTTGGTGAGGTTGGGTGAGCAAACGCAGACCCTTTAAAGTAATACTGCGTGGTTCCCATCCCATGGGTCCCAAATCTCCAGGTTCAAGGGCATCTTCCTACTTCGAAAACATGCATGAGAAACCCAGAAGATGGTACACCGTGTGATCGGGAAAGGTTTCTAAAACGCACCTCATTTCTCATCTCCTTGTGCTCGGGTTCGCCATTCCAGCCGCTTTACTAGCAATCTCCCTCCTTGGAGAATCAGCACCTTTAACCTCCTGTTCCGTACAGGTTGCCATTTGTCCTGAGGATGAACGGGAAGAGGGGGAACCAATGAGACACTAGCTCTAGGTGTGGGGACAGGCACAGGTCACTCTATTTTCCCATCAGGAAGAAGAATTAACCACAGGCTCAGCCTGCCGCCCGGGACCAGAATAGGGCCTGAAGCAATCCTGCGCTTTTGCGGCCAGCTCCCAAGAAAGGGAGTTGAAAAATGGAGCTCAGGGGCACTGCAATTCACAAACCTGCAGAGTTATAAATGATAACTCTCTTCCTCAAATATATTGAGGGTAGGCAACGAAGAGGATTTGAAAGCAAGGCAGAAATGCAGGAAACAGATTTCAGGAGGTAGATTCGAATCGCCCTTAAAGCACGGGAAAAGCGGCAAAACCTCGACAATGATGCCCTTGGCCAAAAAGGGCGTATGCGTTTTTTCCTGAATATATTCAGGAAAAAACGCATACGCCCTTTTTGGCCAACCAAGCAACCTGGAAAGGCAAATCAGTGCTACAAAGAAGTCTCGCTTCCCATCGGTCAAAAGGGCCATGCTGAATAAAGTGTCAAACCCAGAAATGCAGGACAGGTAATGGAGAAATGGGAGCCTTGCTACGCTGCTGGGCGGGATGTAAATTGCCAACAGCCACTCTGGAGAAGTGTACGGTGTGTCCTGAAACTTCGAAAAAACTCAGCTTAGAGAGCATAGGGCACTTCCACTCATGGGCGTATAAATTGGGAAAACTAAAAATCAGCAAGACACAGGCACCCCAAAGTTTAGGGCTGCTCTGTTGACAAGAACCTCCACTTCGTTACACCTTAAATATCCCAGGAAAGAGAAAAATGGATAAAGAAGTTGTGGTCCTTATGTACAATGGAATATCACTCAGCCATGAAATCAACGTCATAAGGCTAGTAGCAGCATGATGAGTGGATTTAGGTACGACGATTCTAAGTGAAATAAGTCACACAGAAAAAGACACTTATCCTAAGATATCACTTATAGAGGGAATGTAAAAACCGCTACCCTTGAACTGAATTACAAAACAGAACAGAGTCACACGTTTAGAAAACACACTATGGCTGCTGCACGGGAAAGGTGAGGTGGGGTGATGCATAAAACAAGGGTTTCAAATTAGCTCAGAGACCGTTCCATAAACCCAATATGTAATAGACACGACCTACTCCTTGCTCAGTGAACTGGACTCAACACCCCCTATTCACCGCCCAAGAATATATCTGACTAGTAAGAATCTTAAAACCTTTGTATTGATATCTCTCTGTATGTGAGTCAAGTGGGTGTAAAGCGGCATAAACACAGCAGTGAAAAGCAGCTAAACCCCTTTATAAAAATCAATAACTTTTAAAAACCCATGAAACAAAGACAGTGAAAGAGAGAGAAATTCTTACAAAATTCGTTCAAGGGCTGTGATGCCACCTGGATTGACCATATCTAGACCCACAGCTGATTGAGACATAAGGGAGGACACTCTTGGGGCTGAGAGGTTTGGTGAGGTTGGGTGAGCAAACGCAGACCCTTTAAAGTAATGCTGCCTGGTTCCCATCCCATGGGTCCCAAATCTCCAGGTTCAAGGGCATCTTCCTACTTCGAAAACATGCATGAGAAACCCAGAAGATGGTACACCGTGTGATCGGGAAAGGTTTCTAAAACGCACCTCATTTCTCATCTCCTTGTGCTCGGGTTCGCCATTCCAGCCGCTTTACTAGCAATCTCCCTCATTGGAGAATCAGCACCTTTAACCTCCTGTTCCGTACAGGTTGCAATTTGTCCTGAGGATGAACGGGAAGAGGGGGAACCAATGAGACACTAGCTCTAGGTGTTGGGACAGGCACAGGTCACTCTACTTTCCCATCAGGGAGAAGAATTAACCACAGGCTCAGCCTGCCGCCCGGGACCAGAATAGGGCCTGAAGCAATCCTGCGCTTTTGCGGCCAGCTCCCAAGAAAGCGAGTTGAAAAATGGAGCTCAGGGGCACTGCAATTCACAAACCTGCAGAGTTATAAATGATAACTCTCGTCCACAAATATATTGCGGGAAGGCAACGAAGAGGATTTGAAAGCAAGGCAGAAATGCAGGAAACAGATTTCAGGAGGTAGATTCGAATCGCCTTTAAAGCACGGGAAAAGCGGCAAAACCTCGACAATGATGCCCTTGGCCAAAAAGGGCGTATGCGTTTTTTCCTGAATATATTCAGGAAAAAACGCATACGCCCTTTTTGGCCAACCAAGCAACCTGGAAAGGCAAATCAGCGCTACAAAGAAGTCTCGCTTCCCATCGGTCAAATAGGCCACGCTGAATAAAGTGTCAAACCCAGAAATGCAGGACAAGCCATGGAGAAACGGGAGCCTTGCTACGCTGATGTGCGCGATGTAAATTGCCAACAGCCACTCTGGAGAAGTGTACGGTGTGTCCTGAAACATCGAAAAAACTCAGCTTAGAGAGCATAGGGCACTTCCACTCATGGGCGTATAAATTGGGAAAACTAAAAATCAGCAAGACACAGGCACCCCAAAGTTTAGGGCTGCTCTGTTGACAAGAACCTCCACTTCGTTACACCTTAAATATCCCAGGAAAGAGAAAAATGGATAAAGAAGTTGTGGTCCTTATGTACAATGGAATATCACTCAGCCATGAAATCAACGTCATAAGGCTAGTAGCAGCATGATGAGTGGATTTAGGTACGACGATTCTAAGTGAAATAAGTCACACAGAAAAAGACACTTATCCTAAGATATCACTTATAGAGGGAATGTAAAAACCGCTACCCTTGAACTGAATTACAAAACAGAACAGAGTCACACGTTTAGAAAACACACTATGGCTGCTTAACGGGAAAGGTGAGGTGGGGTGATGCATAAAACAAGGGTTTCAAATTAGCTCAGAGACCGTTCCATAAACCCAATATGTAATAGACACGACCTACTCCTTGCTCAGTGAACTGGACTCAACACCCCCTATTCACCGCCCAAGAATATATCTGACTAGTAAGAATCTTAAAACCTTTGTATTGATATCTCTCTGTATGTGAGTCAAGTGGGTGTAAAGCGGCATAAACACAGCAGTGAAAAGCAGGTAAACCCCTTTATAAAAATCAATCACTTTTAAAAACCCGTGAAACAAAGACAGTGAAAGATAGAGAAATTCTTACTAAATTCGTTCAGGGGCTGTGATGCCACCTGGATTGACCATATCTAGACCCACAGCTGATTGAGACATAAGGGTGGACACTCTTGGGGCTGAGAGGTTTGGTGAGGTTGGGTGAGCAAACGCAGACCCTTTAAAGTAATACTGCGTGGTTCCCATCCCATGGGTCCCAAATCTCCAGGTTCAAGGGCATCTTCCTACTTCGAAAACATGCATGAGAAACCCAGAAGATGGTACACCGTGTGATCGGGAAAGGTTTCTAAAACGCACCTCATTTCTCATCTCCTTGTGCTCGGGTTCGCCATTCCAGCCGCTTTACTAGCAATCTCCCTCCTTGGAGAATCAGCACCTTTAACCTCCTGTTCCGTACAGGTTGCAATTTGTCCTGAGGATGAACGGGAAGAGGGGGAACCAATGAGACACTAGCTCTAGGTGTGGGGACAGGCACAGGTCACTCTATTTTCCCGTCAGGAAGAAGAATTAACCACAGCCTCAGCCTGCCGCCCGGGACCAGAATAGGGCCTGAAGCAATCCTGCGCTTTTGCGGCCAGCTCCCAAGAAAGCGAGTTGAAAAATGGAGCTCACGGGCACTGCAATTCACAAACCTGCAGAGTTATAAATGATAACTCTCTTCCTCATATATATTGAGGGTAGGCAACGAAGAGGATTTGAAAGCAAGGAAGAAATGCAGGAAACAGATTTCAGGAGGTAGATTCAAATCGCCTTTAAAGCACAGGAAAAGCGGCAAAACCTCGACAATGATGCCCTTGGCCAAAAAGGGCGTATGCGTTTTTTCCTGAATATATTCAGGAAAACACGCATACGCCCTTTTTGGCCAACCAAGCAACCTGGAAAGGCAAATCAGCGCTACAAAGAAGTCTCGCTTCCCATCGGTCAAAAGGGCCATGCTGAATAAAGTGTCAAACCCAGAAATGCAGGACAGGCAATGGAGAAATGGGAGCCTTACTACGCTGATGGGCGGGATGTAAATTGCCAACAGCCACTCTGGAGAAGTGTACGGTGTGTCCTGAAACATCGAGAAAACTCAGCTTAGAGAGCATAGGGCACTTCCACTCATGGGCGTATAAATTGGGAAAACTAAAAATCAGCAAGACACAGGCACCCCAAAGTTTAGGGCTGCTCTGTTGACAAGAACCTCCACTTCGTTACACCTTAAATATCCCAGGAAAGAGAAAAATGGATAAAGAAGTTGTGGTCCTTATGTACAATGGAATATCACTCAGCCATGAAATCAACGTCATAAGGCTAGTAACAGCATGATGAGTGGATTTAGGTACGACGATTCTAAGTGAAATAAGTCACACAGAAAAAGACACTTATCATAAGATATCACTTATAGAGGGAATGTAAAAACCGCTACCCTTGAACTGAATTGCAAAACAGAACATAGTCACACGTTTAGAAAACACACTATGGCTGCTTAACGGGAAAGGTGAGGTGGGGTGATGCATAAAAGAAGGGTTTCAAATTAGCTCAGAGACCGTTCCATAAACCCAATATGTAATAGACACGACCTACTCCTTGCTCAGTGAACTGGACTCAACACCCCCTATTCACTGCCCAAGAATATATCTGACTAGTAAGAATCGTAAAACCTATGTATTGATATCTCTCTGTAAGTGAGTCAAGTGGGTGTAAAGCGGCATAAACACAGCAGTGAAAAGCAGCTAAACCCCTTTATAAAAATCAATAACTTTTAAAAACCCATGAAACAAAGACAGTGAAAGAGAGAGAAATTCTTACAAAATTCGTTCAAGGGCTGTGATGCCACCTGGATTGACCATATCTAGACCCACAGCTGATTGAGACATAAGGGAGGACACTCTTGGGGCTGAGAGGTTTGGTGAGGTTGGGTGAGCAAACGCAGACCCTTTAGAGTAATACTGCGTGGTACTCATCCCATGGGTCCCAAATCTCCAGGTTCAAGGGCATCTTCCTACATCGAAAACATGCATGAGAAACCCTGAAGATGGTACACCGTGTGATCGGGAAAGGTTTCTAAAACGCACCTCATTTCTCATCTCCTTGTGCTCGGGTTCGCCATTCCAGCCGCTTTACTAGCAATCTCCCTCATTGGAGAATCAGCACCTTTAACCTCCTGTTCCGTACAGGTTGCAATTTGTCCTGAGGATGAACGGGAAGAGGGGGAACCAATGAGACACTAGCTCTAGGTGTTGGGACAGGCACAGGTCACTCTACTTTCCCATCAGGGAGAAGAATTAACCACAGGCTCAGCCTGCCGCCCGGGACCAGAATAGGTCCTGAAGCAATCCTGCGCTTTTGCGGCCAGCTCCCAAGAAAGCGAGTTGAAAAATGGAGCTCAGGGGCACTGCAATTCACAAACCTGCAGAGTTATAAATGATAACTCTCGTCCACAAATATATTGCGGGAAGGCAACGAAGAGGATTTGAAAGCAAGGCAGAAATGCAGGAAACAGATTTCAGGAGGTAGATTCGAATCGCCTTTAAAGCACGGGAAAAGCGGCAAAACCTCGACAATGATGCCCTTGGCCAAAAAGGGCGTATGCGTTTTTTCCTGAATATATTCAGGAAAAAACGCATACGCCCTTTTTGGCCAACCAAGCAACCTGGAAAAGCAAATCAGCGCTACAAAGAAGTCTCGCTTCCCATCGGTCAAATAGGCCACGCTGAATAAAGTGTCAAACCCAGAAATGCAGGACAAGCCATGGAGAAACGGGAGCCTTGCTACGCTGATGTGCGCGATGTAAATTGCCAACAGCCACTCTGGAGAAGTGTACGGTGTGTCCTGAAACATCGAAAAAACTCAGCTTAGAGAGCATAGGGCACTTCCACTCATGGGCGTATAAATTGGGAAAACTAAAAATCAGCAAGACACAGGCACCCCAAAGTTTAGGGCTGCTCTGTTGACAAGAACCTCCACTTCGTTACACCTTAAATATCCCAGGAAAGAGAAAAATGGATAAAGAAGTTGTGGTCCTTATGTACAATGGAATATCACTCAGCCATGAAATCAACGTCATAAGGCTAGTAGCAGCATGATGAGTGGATTTAGGTACGACGATTCTAAGTGAAATAAGTCACACAGAAAAAGACACTTATCATAAGATATCACTTATAGAGGGAATGTAAAAACCGCTACCCTTGAACTGAATTACAAAACAGAACACAGTCACACGTTTAGAAAACACACTATGGCTGCTTAACGGGAAAGGTGAGGTGGGGTGATGCATAAAAGAAGGGCTTCAAATTAGCTCAGAGACCGTTCCATAAGCCAAATATGTAATAGACACGAAATACTCCTTGCTCAGTGAACTGGACTCAACACCCCCTATTCACTGCCCAAGAATATATCTGACTAGTAAGAATCTTAAAACCTATGTATTGATATCTCTCTTTAAGTGAATCAAGTGGGTGTAAAGCGGCATAAACACAGCAGTGAAAAGCAGCTAAACCCCTTTATAAAAATCAATCACTTTTAAAGACCGGTGAAACAAAGACAGTGGAAGATAGAGAAATTCTTACTAAATTCGTTCACGGGCTGTGATGCCACCTGGATTGACCATATCTAGACCCACAGCTGATTGAGACATAAGGGTGGACACTCTTGGGGCTGAGAGGTTTGGTGAGGTTGGGTGAGCAAACGCAGACCCTTTAAAGTAATACTGCGTGGTTCCCATCCCATGGGTCCCAAATCTCCAGGTTCAAGGGCATCTTCCTACTTCGAAAACATGCATGAGAAACCCAGAAGATGGTACACCGTGTGATCGGGAAAGGTTTCTAAAACGCACCTCATTTCTCATCTCCTTGTGCTCGGGTTCGCCATTCCAGCCGCTTTACTAGCAATCTCCCTCCTTGGAGAATCAGCACCTTTAACCTCCTGTTCCGTACAGGTTGCCATTTGTCCTGAGGATGAACGGGAAGAGGGGGAACCAATGAGACACTAGCTCTAGGTGTGGGGACAGGCACAGGTCACTCTATTTTCCCATCAGGAAGAAGAATTAACCACAGGCTCAGCCTGCCGCCCGGGACCAGAATAGGGCCTGAAGCAATCCTGCGCTTTTGCGGCCAGCTCCCAAGAAAGGGAGTTGAAAAATGGAGCTCAGGGGCACTGCAATTCACAAACCTGCAGAGTTATAAATGATAACTCTCGTCCTCAAATATATTGAGGGTAGGCAACGAAGAGGATTTGAAAGCAAGGCAGAATTGCAGGAAACAGATTTCAGGAGGTAGATTCGAATCGCCCTTAAAGCACGGGAAAAGCGGCAAAACCTCGACAATGATGCCCTTGGCCAAAAAGGGCGTATGCGTTTTTTCCTGAATATATTCAGGAAAAAACGCATACGCCCTTTTTGGCCAACCAAGCAACCTGGAAAGGCAAATCAGTGCTACAAAGAAGTCTCGCTTCCCATCGGTCAAAAGGGCCATGCTGAATAAAGTGTCAAACCCAGAAATGCAGGACAGGTAATGGAGAAATGGGAGCCTTGCTACGCTGCTGGGCGGGATGTAAATTGCCAACAGCCACTCTGGAGAAGTGTACGGTGTGTCCTGAAACTTCGAAAAAACTCAGCTTAGAGAGCATAGGGCACTTCCACTCATGGGCGTATAAATTGGGAAAACTAAAAATCAGCAAGACACAGGCACCCCAAAGTTTAGGGCTGCTCTGTTGACAAGAACCTCCACTTCGTTACACCTTAAATATCCCAGGAAAGAGAAAAATGGATAAAGAAGTTGTGGTCCTTATGTACAATGGAATATCACTCAGCCATGAAATCAACGTCATAAGGCTAGTAGCAGCATGATGAGTGGATTTAGGTACGACGATTCTAAGTGAAATAAGTCACACAGAAAAAGACACTTATCCTAAGATATCACTTATAGAGGGAATGTAAAAACCGCTACCCTTGAACTGAATTACAAAACAGAACAGAGTCACACGTTTAGAAAACACACTATGGCTGCTGCACGGGAAAGGTGAGGTGGGGTGATGCATAAAACAAGGGTTTCAAATTAGCTCAGAGACCGTTCCATAAACCCAATATGTAATAGACACGACCTACTCCTTGCTCAGTGAACTGGACTCAACACCCCCTATTCACCGCCCAAGAATATATCTGACTAGTAAGAATCTTAAAACCTTTGTATTGATATCTCTCTGTAAGTGAGTCAAGTGGGTGTAAAGCGACATAAACAAAGCACTGAAAAGCAGCTAAACCCCTTTATAAAAATCAATCACTTTTAAAAACCCTTGAAACAAAGACAGTGAAAGATAGAGAAATTCTTACTAAATTCGTTCAGGGGCTGTGATGCCACCTGGATTGACCAATCTAGACCCACAGCTGATTGAGACATAAGGGTGGACACTCTTGGGGCTGAGAGGTTTGGTGAGGTTGGGTGAGCAAACGCAGACCCTTTAAAGTAATACTGCGTGGTTCCCATCCCATGGGTCCCAAATCTCCAGGTTCAAGGGCATCTTCCTACTTCGAAAACATGCATGAGAAACCCAGAAGATGGTACACCGTGTGATCGGGAAAGGTTTCTAAAACGCACCTCATTTCTCATCTCCTTGTGCTCGGGTTCGCCATTCCAGCCGCTTTACTAGCAATCTCCCTCCTTGGAGAATCAGCACCTTTAACCTCCTGTTCCGTACAGGTTGCCATTTGTCCTGAGGATGAACGGGAAGAGGGGGAACCAATGAGACACTAGCTCTAGGTGTGGGGACAGGCACAGGTCACTCTATTTTCCCATCAGGAAGAAGAATTAACCACAGGCTCAGCCTGCCGCCCGGGACCAGAATAGGGCCTGAAGCAATCCTGCGCTTTTGCGGCCAGCTCCCAAGAAAGGGAGTTGAAAAATGGAGCTCAGGGGCACTGCAATTCACAAACCTGCAGAGTTATAAATGATAACTCTCTTCCTCAAATATATTGAGGGTAGGCAACGAAGAGGATTTGAAAGCAAGGCAGAAATGCAGGAAACAGATTTCAGGAGGTAGATTCGAATCGCCCTTAAAGCACGGGAAAAGCGGCAAAACCTCGACAATGATGCCCTTGGCCAAAAAGGGCGTATGCGTTTTTTCCTGAATATATTCAGGAAAAAACGCATACGCCCTTTTTGGCCAACCAAGCAACCTGGAAAGGCAAATCAGTGCTACAAAGAAGTCTCGCTTCCCATCGGTCAAAAGGGCCATGCTGAATAAAGTGTCAAACCCAGAAATGCAGGACAGGTAATGGAGAAATGGGAGCCTTGCTACGCTGCTGGGCGGGATGTAAATTGCCAACAGCCACTCTGGAGAAGTGTACGGTGTGTCCTGAAACTTCGAAAAAACTCAGCTTAGAGAGCATAGGGCACTTCCACTCATGGGCGTATAAATTGGGAAAACTAAAAATCAGCAAGACACAGGCACCCCAAAGTTTAGGGCTGCTCTGTTGACAAGAACCTCCACTTCGTTACACCTTAAATATCCCAGGAAAGAGAAAAATGGATAAAGAAGTTGTGGTCCTTATGTACAATGGAATATCACTCAGCCATGAAATCAACGTCATAAGGCTAGTAGCAGCATGATGAGTGGATTTAGGTACGACGATTCTAAGTGAAATAAGTCACACAGAAAAAGACACTTATCCTAAGATATCACTTATAGAGGGAATGTAAAAACCGCTACCCTTGAACTGAATTACAAAACAGAACAGAGTCACACGTTTAGAAAACACACTATGGCTGCTGCACGGGAAAGGTGAGGTGGGGTGATGCATAAAACAAGGGTTTCAAATTAGCTCAGAGACCGTTCCATAAACCCAATATGTAATAGACACGACCTACTCCTTGCTCAGTGAACTGGACTCAACACCCCCTATTCACCGCCCAAGAATATATCTGACTAGTAAGAATCTTAAAACCTTTGTATTGATATCTCTCTGTAAGTGAGTCAAGTGGGTGTAAAGCGACATAAACAAAGCACTGAAAAGCAGCTAAACCCCTTTATAAAAATCAATCACTTTTAAAAACCCTTGAAACAAAGACAGTGAAAGATAGAGAAATTCTTACTAAATTCGTTCAGGGGCTGTGATGCCACCTGGATTGACCAATCTAGACCCACAGCTGATTGAGACATAAGGGTGGACACTCTTGGGGCTGAGAGGTTTGGTGAGGTTGGGTGAGCAAACGCAGACCCTTTAAAGTAATACTGCGTGGTTCCCATCCCATGGGTCCCAAATCTCCAGGTTCAAGGGCATCTTCCTACTTCGAAAACATGCATGAGAAACCCAGAAGATGGTACACCGTGTGATCGGGAAAGGTTTCTAAAACGCACCTCATTTCTCATCTCCTTGTGCTCGGGTTCGCCATTCCAGCCGCTTTACTAGCAATCTCCCTCCTTGGAGAATCAGCACCTTTAACCTCCTGTTCCGTACAGGTTGCCATTTGTCCTGAGGATGAACGGGAAGAGGGGGAACCAATGAGACACTAGCTCTAGGTGTGGGGACAGGCACAGGTCACTCTATTTTCCCATCAGGAAGAAGAATTAACCACAGGCTCAGCCTGCCGCCCGGGACCAGAATAGGGCCTGAAGCAATCCTGCGCTTTTGCGGCCAGCTCCCAAGAAAGGGAGTTGAAAAATGGAGCTCAGGGGCACTGCAATTCACAAACCTGCAGAGTTATAAATGATAACTCTCTTCCTCAAATATATTGAGGGTAGGCAACGAAGAGGATTTGAAAGCAAGGCAGAAATGCAGGAAACAGATTTCAGGAGGTAGATTCGAATCGCCCTTAAAGCACGGGAAAAGCGGCAAAACCTCGACAATGATGCCCTTGGCCAAAAAGGGCGTATGCGTTTTTTCCTGAATATATTCAGGAAAAAACGCATACGCCCTTTTTGGCCAACCAAGCAACCTGGAAAGGCAAATCAGTGCTACAAAGAAGTCTCGCTTCCCATCGGTCAAAAGGGCCATGCTGAATAAAGTGTCAAACCCAGAAATGCAGGACAGGTAATGGAGAAATGGGAGCCTTGCTACGCTGCTGGGCGGGATGTAAATTGCCAACAGCCACTCTGGAGAAGTGTACGGTGTGTCCTGAAACTTCGAAAAAACTCAGCTTAGAGAGCATAGGGCACTTCCACTCATGGGCGTATAAATTGGGAAAACTAAAAATCAGCAAGACACAGGCACCCCAAAGTTTAGGGCTGCTCTGTTGACAAGAACCTCCACTTCGTTACACCTTAAATATCCCAGGAAAGAGAAAAATGGATAAAGAAGTTGTGGTCCTTATGTACAATGGAATATCACTCAGCCATGAAATCAACGTCATAAGGCTAGTAGCAGCATGATGAGTGGATTTAGGTACGACGATTCTAAGTGAAATAAGTCACACAGAAAAAGACACTTATCCTAAGATATCACTTATAGAGGGAATGTAAAAACCGCTACCCTTGAACTGAATTACAAAACAGAACAGAGTCACACGTTTAGAAAACACACTATGGCTGCTGCACGGGAAAGGTGAGGTGGGGTGATGCATAAAACAAGGGTTTCAAATTAGCTCAGAGACCGTTCCATAAACCCAATATGTAATAGACACGACCTACTCCTTGCTCAGTGAACTGGACTCAACACCCCCTATTCACCGCCCAAGAATATATCTGACTAGTAAGAATCTTAAAACCTTTGTATTGATATCTCTCTGTATGTGAGTCAAGTGGGTGTAAAGCGGCATAAACACAGCAGTGAAAAGCAGCTAAACCCCTTTATAAAAATCAATAACTTTTAAAAACCCATGAAACAAAGACAGTGAAAGAGAGAGAAATTCTTACAAAATTCGTTCAAGGGCTGTGATGCCACCTGGATTGACCATATCTAGACCCACAGCTGATTGAGACATAAGGGAGGACACTCTTGGGGCTGAGAGGTTTGGTGAGGTTGGGTGAGCAAACGCAGACCCTTTAAAGTAATGCTGCCTGGTTCCCATCCCATGGGTCCCAAATCTCCAGGTTCAAGGGCATCTTCCTACTTCGAAAACATGCATGAGAAACCCAGAAGATGGTACACCGTGTGATCGGGAAAGGTTTCTAAAACGCACCTCATTTCTCATCTCCTTGTGCTCGGGTTCGCCATTCCAGCCGCTTTACTAGCAATCTCCCTCATTGGAGAATCAGCACCTTTAACCTCCTGTTCCGTACAGGTTGCAATTTGTCCTGAGGATGAACGGGAAGAGGGGGAACCAATGAGACACTAGCTCTAGGTGTTGGGACAGGCACAGGTCACTCTACTTTCCCATCAGGGAGAAGAATTAACCACAGGCTCAGCCTGCCGCCCGGGACCAGAATAGGGCCTGAAGCAATCCTGCGCTTTTGCGGCCAGCTCCCAAGAAAGCGAGTTGAAAAATGGAGCTCAGGGGCACTGCAATTCACAAACCTGCAGAGTTATAAATGATAACTCTCGTCCACAAATATATTGCGGGAAGGCAACGAAGAGGATTTGAAAGCAAGGCAGAAATGCAGGAAACAGATTTCAGGAGGTAGATTCGAATCGCCTTTAAAGCACGGGAAAAGCGGCAAAACCTCGACAATGATGCCCTTGGCCAAAAAGGGCGTATGCGTTTTTTCCTGAATATATTCAGGAAAAAACGCATACGCCCTTTTTGGCCAACCAAGCAACCTGGAAAGGCAAATCAGCGCTACAAAGAAGTCTCGCTTCCCATCGGTCAAATAGGCCACGCTGAATAAAGTGTCAAACCCAGAAATGCAGGACAAGCCATGGAGAAACGGGAGCCTTGCTACGCTGATGTGCGCGATGTAAATTGCCAACAGCCACTCTGGAGAAGTGTACGGTGTGTCCTGAAACATCGAAAAAACTCAGCTTAGAGAGCATAGGGCACTTCCACTCATGGGCGTATAAATTGGGAAAACTAAAAATCAGCAAGACACAGGCACCCCAAAGTTTAGGGCTGCTCTGTTGACAAGAACCTCCACTTCGTTACACCTTAAATATCCCAGGAAAGAGAAAAATGGATAAAGAAGTTGTGGTCCTTATGTACAATGGAATATCACTCAGCCATGAAATCAACGTCATAAGGCTAGTAGCAGCATGATGAGTGGATTTAGGTACGACGATTCTAAGTGAAATAAGTCACACAGAAAAAGACACTTATCATAAGATATCACTTATAGAGGGAATGTAAAAACCGCTACCCTTAAACTGAATTACAAAACAGAACAGAGTCACACGTTTAGAAAACACACTATGGCTGCTTAACGGGAAAGGTGAGGTGGGGTGATGCATAAAACAAGGGTTTCAAATTAGCTCAGAGACCGTTCCATAAACCCAATATGTAATAGACACGACCTACTCCTTGCTCAGTGAACTGGACTCAACACCCCCTATTCACCGCCCAAGAATATATCTGACTAGTAAGAATCTTAAAACCTTTGTATTGATATCTCTCTGTATGTGAGTCAAGTGGGTGTAAAGCGGCATAAACACAGCAGTGAAAAGCAGGTAAACCCCTTTATAAAAATCAATCACTTTTAAAAACCCGTGAAACAAAGACAGTGAAAGATAGAGAAATTCTTACTAAATTCGTTCAGGGGCTGTGATGCCACCTGGATTGACCATATCTAGACCCACAGCTGATTGAGACATAAGGGTGGACACTCTTGGGGCTGAGAGGTTTGGTGAGGTTGGGTGAGCAAACGCAGACCCTTTAAAGTAATACTGCGTGGTTCCCATCCCATGGGTCCCAAATCTCCAGGTTCAAGGGCATCTTCCTACTTCGAAAACATGCATGAGAAACCCAGAAGATGGTACACCGTGTGATCGGGAAAGGTTTCTAAAACGCACCTCATTTCTCATCTCCTTGTGCTCGGGTTCGCCATTCCAGCCGCTTTACTAGCAATCTCCCTCCTTGGAGAATCAGCACCTTTAACCTCCTGTTGCGTACAGGTTGCAATTTGTCCTGAGGATGAACGGGAAGAGGGGGAACCAATGAGACACTAGCTCTAGGTGTGGGGACAGGCACAGGTCACTCTATTTTCCCGTCAGGAAGAAGAATTAACCACAGCCTCAGCCTGCCGCCCGGGACCAGAATAGGGCCTGAAGCAATCCTGCGCTTTTGCGGCCAGCTCCCAAGAAAGCGAGTTGAAAAATGGAGCTCAGGGGCACTGCAATTCACAAACCTGCAGAGTTATAAATGATAACTCTCTTCCTCATATATATTGAGGGTAGGCAACGAAGAGGATTTGAAAGCAAGGAAGAAATGCAGGAAACAGATTTCAGGAGGTAGATTCGAATCGCCTTTAAAGCACAGGAAAAGCGGCAAAACCTCGACAATGATGCCCTTGGCCAAAAAGGGCGTATGCGTTTTTTCCTGAATATATTCAGGAAAACACGCATACGCCCTTTTTGGCCAACCAAGCAACCTGGAAAGGCAAATCAGCGCTACAAAGAAGTCTCGCTTCCCATCGGTCAAAAGGGCCATGCTGAATAAAGTGTCAAACCCAGAAATGCAGGACAGGCAATGGAGAAATGGGAGC
Organism: Balaenoptera ricei; assembly: GCF_028023285.1. Lineage (NCBI taxonomy): Eukaryota > Metazoa > Chordata > Mammalia > Artiodactyla > Balaenopteridae > Balaenoptera > Balaenoptera ricei. Next base: position 137,301,815 of record NC_082641.1, on the reverse strand, counting down.
CTTACTACGCTGATGGGCGGGATGTAAATTGCCAACAGCCACTCTGGAGAAGTGTACGGTGTGTCCTGAAACATCGAGAAAACTCAGCTTAGAGAGCATAGGGCACTTCCACTCATGGGCGTATAAATTGGGAAAACTAAAAATCAGCAAGACACAGGCACCCCAAAGTTTAGGGCTGCTCTGTTGACAAGAACCTCCACTTCGTTACACCTTAAATATCCCAGGAAAGAGAAAAATGGATAAAGAAGTTGTGGTCCTTATGTACAATGGAATATCACTCAGCCATGAAATCAACGTCATAAGGCTAGTAACAGCATGATGAGTGGATTTAGGTACGACGATTCTAAGTGAAATAAGTCACACAGAAAAAGACACTTATCATAAGATATCACTTATAGAGGGAATGTAAAAACCGCTACCCTTGAACTGAATTGCAAAACAGAACATAGTCACACGTTTAGAAAACACACTATGGCTGCTTAACGGGAAAGGTGAGGTGGGGTGATGCATAAAAGAAGGGTTTCAAATTAGCTCAGAGACCGTTCCATAAACCCAATATGTAATAGACACGACCTACTCCTTGCTCAGTGAACTGGACTCAACACCCCCTATTCACTGCCCAAGAATATATCTGACTAGTAAGAATCGTAAAACCTATGTATTGATATCTCTCTGTAAGTGAGTCAAGTGGGTGTAAAGCGGCATAAACACAGCAGTGAAAAGCAGCTAAACCCCTTTATAAAAATCAATAACTTTTAAAAACCCATGAAACAAAGACAGTGAAAGAGAGAGAAATTCTTACAAAATTCGTTCAAGGGCTGTGATGCCACCTGGATTGACCATATCTAGACCCACAGCTGATTGAGACATAAGGGAGGACACTCTTGGGGCTGAGAGGTTTGGTGAGGTTGGGTGAGCAAACGCAGACCCTTTAGAGTAATACTGCGTGGTACTCATCCCATGGGTCCCAAATCTCCAGGTTCAAGGGCATCTTCCTACATCGAAAACATGCATGAGAAACCCTGAAGATGGTACACCGTGTGATCGGGAAAGGTTTCTAAAACGCACCTCATTTCTCATCTCCTTGTGCTCGGGTTCGCCATTCCAGCCGCTTTACTAGCAATCTCCCTCATTGGAGAATCAGCACCTTTAACCTCCTGTTCCGTACAGGTTGCAATTTGTCCTGAGGATGAACGGGAAGAGGGGGAACCAATGAGACACTAGCTCTAGGTGTTGGGACAGGCACAGGTCACTCTACTTTCCCATCAGGGAGAAGAATTAACCACAGGCTCAGCCTGCCGCCCGGGACCAGAATAGGTCCTGAAGCAATCCTGCGCTTTTGCGGCCAGCTCCCAAGAAAGCGAGTTGAAAAATGGAGCTCAGGGGCACTGCAATTCACAAACCTGCAGAGTTATAAATGATAACTCTCGTCCACAAATATATTGCGGGAAGGCAACGAAGAGGATTTGAAAGCAAGGCAGAAATGCAGGAAACAGATTTCAGGAGGTAGATTCGAATCGCCTTTAAAGCACGGGAAAAGCGGCAAAACCTCGACAATGATGCCCTTGGCCAAAAAGGGCGTATGCGTTTTTTCCTGAATATATTCAGGAAAAAACGCATACGCCCTTTTTGGCCAACCAAGCAACCTGGAAAAGCAAATCAGCGCTACAAAGAAGTCTCGCTTCCCATCGGTCAAATAGGCCACGCTGAATAAAGTGTCAAACCCAGAAATGCAGGACAAGCCATGGAGAAACGGGAGCCTTGCTACGCTGATGTGCGCGATGTAAATTGCCAACAGCCACTCTGGAGAAGTGTACGGTGTGTCCTGAAACATCGAAAAAACTCAGCTTAGAGAGCATAGGGCACTTCCACTCATGGGCGTATAAATTGGGAAAACTAAAAATCAGCAAGACACAGGCACCCCAAAGTTTAGGGCTGCTCTGTTGACAAGAACCTCCACTTCGTTACACCTTAAATATCCCAGGAAAGAGAAAAATGGATAAAGAAGTTGTGGTCCTTATGTACAATGGAATATCACTCAGCCATGAAATCAACGTCATAAGGCTAGTAGCAGCATGATGAGTGGATTTAGGTACGACGATTCTAAGTGAAATAAGTCACACAGAAAAAGACACTTATCATAAGATATCACTTATAGAGGGAATGTAAAAACCGCTACCCTTGAACTGAATTACAAAACAGAACACAGTCACACGTTTAGAAAACACACTATGGCTGCTTAACGGGAAAGGTGAGGTGGGGTGATGCATAAAAGAAGGGCTTCAAATTAGCTCAGAGACCGTTCCATAAGCCAAATATGTAATAGACACGAAATACTCCTTGCTCAGTGAACTGGACTCAACACCCCCTATTCACTGCCCAAGAATATATCTGACTAGTAAGAATCTTAAAACCTATGTATTGATATCTCTCTGTAAGTGAATCAAGTGGGTGTAAAGCGGCATAAACACAGCAGTGAAAAGCAGCTAAACCCCTTTATAAAAATCAATCACTTTTAAAGACCGGTGAAACAAAGACAGTGGAAGATAGAGAAATTCTTACTAAATTCGTTCACGGGCTGTGATGCCACCTGGATTGACCATATCTAGACCCACAGCTGATTGAGACATAAGGGTGGACACTCTTGGGGCTGAGAGGTTTGGTGAGGTTGGGTGAGCAAACGCAGACCCTTTAAAGTAATACTGCGTGGTTCCCATCCCATGGGTCCCAAATCTCCAGGTTCAAGGGCATCTTCCTACTTCGAAAACATGCATGAGAAACCCAGAAGATGGTACACCGTGTGATCGGGAAAGGTTTCTAAAACGCACCTCATTTCTCATCTCCTTGTGCTCGGGTTCGCCATTCCAGCCGCTTTACTAGCAATCTCCCTCCTTGGAGAATCAGCACCTTTAACCTCCTGTTCCGTACAGGTTGCCATTTGTCCTGAGGATGAACGGGAAGAGGGGGAACCAATGAGACACTAGCTCTAGGTGTGGGGACAGGCACAGGTCACTCTATTTTCCCATCAGGAAGAAGAATTAACCACAGGCTCAGCCTGCCGCCCGGGACCAGAATAGGGCCTGAAGCAATCCTGCGCTTTTGCGGCCAGCTCCCAAGAAAGGGAGTTGAAAAATGGAGCTCAGGGGCACTGCAATTCACAAACCTGCAGAGTTATAAATGATAACTCTCGTCCTCAAATATATTGAGGGTAGGCAACGAAGAGGATTTGAAAGCAAGGCAGAATTGCAGGAAACAGATTTCAGGAGGTAGATTCGAATCGCCCTTAAAGCACGGGAAAAGCGGCAAAACCTCGACAATGATGCCCTTGGCCAAAAAGGGCGTATGCGTTTTTTCCTGAATATATTCAGGAAAAAACGCATACGCCCTTTTTGGCCAACCAAGCAACCTGGAAAGGCAAATCAGTGCTACAAAGAAGTCTCGCTTCCCATCGGTCAAAAGGGCCATGCTGAATAAAGTGTCAAACCCAGAAATGCAGGACAGGTAATGGAGAAATGGGAGCCTTGCTACGCTGCTGGGCGGGATGTAAATTGCCAACAGCCACTCTGGAGAAGTGTACGGTGTGTCCTGAAACTTCGAAAAAACTCAGCTTAGAGAGCATAGGGCACTTCCACTCATGGGCGTATAAATTGGGAAAACTAAAAATCAGCAAGACACAGGCACCCCAAAGTTTAGGGCTGCTCTGTTGACAAGAACCTCCACTTCGTTACACCTTAAATATCCCAGGAAAGAGAAAAATGGATAAAGAAGTTGTGGTCCTTATGTACAATGGAATATCACTCAGCCATGAAATCAACGTCATAAGGCTAGTAGCAGCATGATGAGTGGATTTAGGTACGACGATTCTAAGTGAAATAAGTCACACAGAAAAAGACACTTATCCTAAGATATCACTTATAGAGGGAATGTAAAAACCGCTACCCTTGAACTGAATTACAAAACAGAACAGAGTCACACGTTTAGAAAACACACTATGGCTGCTGCACGGGAAAGGTGAGGTGGGGTGATGCATAAAACAAGGGTTTCAAATTAGCTCAGAGACCGTTCCATAAACCCAATATGTAATAGACACGACCTACTCCTTGCTCAGTGAACTGGACTCAACACCCCCTATTCACCGCCCAAGAATATATCTGACTAGTAAGAATCTTAAAACCTTTGTATTGATATCTCTCTGTAAGTGAGTCAAGTGGGTGTAAAGCGACATAAACAAAGCACTGAAAAGCAGCTAAACCCCTTTATAAAAATCAATCACTTTTAAAAACCCTTGAAACAAAGACAGTGAAAGATAGAGAAATTCTTACTAAATTCGTTCAGGGGCTGTGATGCCACCTGGATTGACCATATCTAGACCCACAGCTGATTGAGACATAAGGGTGGACACTCTTGGGGCTGAGAGGTTTGGTGAGGTTGGGTGAGCAAACGCAGACCCTTTAAATTAATGCTGCGTGGTTCCCATCCCATGGGTCCCAAATCTCCAGCTTCAAGGGCATCTTCCTACTTCGAAAACATGCATGAGAAACCCAGAAGATGGTACACCGTGTGATCGGGAAAGGTTTCTAAAACGCACCTCATTTCTCATCTCCTTGTGCTCGGGTTCGCCATTCCAGCCGCTTTACTAGCAATCTCCCTCATTGGAGAATCAGCACCTTTAACCTCCTGTTCCGTACAGGTTGCAATTTGTCCTGAGGATGAACGGGAAGAGGGGGAACCAATGAGACACTATCTCTAGGTGTTGGGACAGGCACAGGTCACTCTACTTTCCCATCAGGGAGAAGAATTAACCACAGGCTCAGCCTGCCGCCCGGGACCAGAATAGGTCCTGAAGCAATCCTGCGCTTTTGCGGCCAGCTCCCAAGAAAGCGAGTTGAAAAATGGAGCTCAGGGGCACTGCAATTCACAAACCTGCAGAGTTATAAATGATAACTCTCGTCCACAAATATATTGCGGGAAGGCAACGAAGAGGATTTGAAAGCAAGGCAGAAATGCAGGAAACAGATTTCAGGAGGTAGATTCGAATCGCCTTTAAAGCACGGGAAAAGCGGCAAAACCTCGACAATGATGCCCTTGGCCAAAAAGGGCGTATGCGTTTTTTCCTGAATATATTCAGGAAAAAACGCATACGCCCTTTTTGGCCAACCAAGCAACCTGGAAAGGCAAATCAGCGCTACAAAGAAGTCTCGCTTCCCATCGGTCAAATAGGCCACGCTGAATAAAGTGTCAAACCCAGAAATGCAGGACAAGCCATGGAGAAACGGGAGCCTTGCTACGCTGATGTGCGCGATGTAAATTGCCAACAGCCACTCTGGAGAAGTGTACGGTGTGTCCTGAAACATCGAAAAAACTCAGCTTAGAGAGCATAGGGCACTTCCACTCATGGGCGTATAAATTGGGAAAACTAAAAATCAGCAAGACACAGGCACCCCAAAGTTTAGGGCTGCTCTGTTGACAAGAACCTCCACTTCGTTACACCTTAAATATCCCAGGAAAGAGAAAAATGGATAAAGAAGTTGTGGTCCTTATGTACAATGGAATATCACTCAGCCATGAAATCAACGTCATAAGGCTAGTAGCAGCATGATGAGTGGATTTAGGTACGACGATTCTAAGTGAAATAAGTCACACAGAAAAAGACACTTATCATAAGATATCACTTATAGAGGGAATGTAAAAACCGCTACCCTTGAACTGAATTACAAAACAGAACACAGTCACACGTTTAGAAAACACACTATGGCTGCTTAACGGGAAAGGTGAGGTGGGGTGATGCATAAAAGAAGGGCTTCAAATTAGCTCAGAGACCGTTCCATAAGCCAAATATGTAATAGACACGAAATACTCCTTGCTCAGTGAACTGGACTCAACACCCCCTATTCACTGCCCAAGAATATATCTGACTAGTAAGAATCTTAAAACCTATGTATTGATATCTCTCTGTAAGTGAATCAAGTGGGTGTAAAGCGGCATAAACACAGCAGTGAAAAGCAGCTAAACCCCTTTATAAAAATCAATCACTTTTAAAGACCGGTGAAACAAAGACAGTGGAAGATAGAGAAATTCTTACTAAATTCGTTCACGGGCTGTGATGCCACCTGGATTGACCATATCTAGACCCACAGCTGATTGAGACATAAGGGTGGACACTCTTGGGGCTGAGAGGTTTGGTGAGGTTGGGTGAGCAAACGCAGACCCTTTAAAGTAATACTGCGTGGTTCCCATCCCATGGGTCCCAAATCTCCAGGTTCAAGGGCATCTTCCTACTTCGAAAACATGCATGAGAAACCCAGAAGATGGTACACCGTGTGATCGGGAAAGGTTTCTAAAACGCACCTCATTTCTCATCTCCTTGTGCTCGGGTTCGCCATTCCAGCCGCTTTACTAGCAATCTCCCTCCTTGGAGAATCAGCACCTTTAACCTCCTGTTCCGTACAGGTTGCCATTTGTCCTGAGGATGAACGGGAAGAGGGGGAACCAATGAGACACTAGCTCTAGGTGTGGGGACAGGCACAGGTCACTCTATTTTCCCATCAGGAAGAAGAATTAACCACAGGCTCAGCCTGCCGCCCGGGACCAGAATAGGGCCTGAAGCAATCCTGCGCTTTTGCGGCCAGCTCCCAAGAAAGGGAGTTGAAAAATGGAGCTCAGGGGCACTGCAATTCACAAACCTGCAGAGTTATAAATGATAACTCTCGTCCTCAAATATATTGAGGGTAGGCAACGAAGAGGATTTGAAAGCAAGGCAGAAATGCAGGAAACAGATTTCAGGAGGTAGATTCGAATCGCCCTTAAAGCACGGGAAAAGCGGCAAAACCTCGACAATGATGCCCTTGGCCAAAAAGGGCGTATGCGTTTTTTCCTGAATATATTCAGGAAAAAACGCATACGCCCTTTTTGGCCAACCAAGCAACCTGGAAAGGCAAATCAGTGCTACAAAGAAGTCTCGCTTCCCATCGGTCAAAAGGGCCATGCTGAATAAAGTGTCAAACCCAGAAATGCAGGACAGGTAATGGAGAAATGGGAGCCTTGCTACGCTGCTGGGCGGGATGTAAATTGCCAACAGCCACTCTGGAGAAGTGTACGGTGTGTCCTGAAACTTCGAAAAAACTCAGCTTAGAGAGCATAGGGCACTTCCACTCATGGGCGTATAAATTGGGAAAACTAAAAATCAGCAAGACACAGGCACCCCAAAGTTTAGGGCTGCTCTGTTGACAAGAACCTCCACTTCGTTACACCTTAAATATCCCAGGAAAGAGAAAAATGGATAAAGAAGTTGTGGTCCTTATGTACAATGGAATATCACTCAGCCATGAAATCAACGTCATAAGGCTAGTAGCAGCATGATGAGTGGATTTAGGTACGACGATTCTAAGTGAAATAAGTCACACAGAAAAAGACACTTATCCTAAGATATCACTTATAGAGGGAATGTAAAAACCGCTACCCTTGAACTGAATTACAAAACAGAACAGAGTCACACGTTTAGAAAACACACTATGGCTGCTGCACGGGAAAGGTGAGGTGGGGTGATGCATAAAACAAGGGTTTCAAATTAGCTCAGAGACCGTTCCATAAACCCAATATGTAATAGACACGACCTACTCCTTGCTCAGTGAACTGGACTCAACACCCCCTATTCACCGCCCAAGAATATATCTGACTAGTAAGAATCTTAAAACCTTTGTATTGATATCTCTCTGTAAGTGAGTCAAGTGGGTGTAAAGCGACATAAACAAAGCACTGAAAAGCAGCTAAACCCCTTTATAAAAATCAATCACTTTTAAAAACCCTTGAAACAAAGACAGTGAAAGATAGAGAAATTCTTACTAAATTCGTTCAGGGGCTGTGATGCCACCTGGATTGACCATATCTAGACCCACAGCTGATTGAGACATAAGGGTGGACACTCTTGGGGCTGAGAGGTTTGGTGAGGTTGGGTGAGCAAACGCAGACCCTTTAAAGTAATGCTGCGTGGTTCCCATCCCATGGGTCCCAAATCTCCAGGTTCAAGGGCATCTTCCTACTTCGAAAACATGCATGAGAAACCCAGAAGATGGTACACCGTGTGATCGGGAAAGGTTTCTAAAACGCACCTCATTTCTCATCTCCTTGTGCTCGGGTTCGCCATTCCAGCCGCTTTACTAGCAATCTCCCTCCTTGGAGAATCAGCACCTTTAACCTCCTGTTCCGTACAGGTTGCAATTTGTCCTGAGGATGAACGGGAAGAGGGGGAACCAATGAGACACTAGCTCTAGGTGTTGGGACAGGCACAGGTCACTCTACTTTCCCATCAGGGAGAAGAATTAACCACAGGCTCAGCCTGCCGCCCGGGACCAGAATAGGGCCTGAAGCAATCCTGCGCTTTTGCGGCCAGCTCCCAAGAAAGCGAGTTGAAAAATGGAGCTCAGGGGCACTGCAATTCACAAACCTGCAGAGTTATAAATGATAACTCTCGTCCACAAATATATTGCGGGAAGGCAACGAAGAGGATTTGAAAGCAAGGCAGAAATGCAGGAAACAGATTTCAGGAGGTAGATTCGAATCGCCTTTAAAGCACGGGAAAAGCGGCAAAACCTCGACAATGATGCCCTTGGCCAAAAAGGGCGTATGCGTTTTTTCCTGAATATATTCAGGAAAAAACGCATACGCCCTTTTTGGCCAACCAAGCAACCTGGAAAGGCAAATCAGCGCTACAAAGAAGTCTCGCTTCCCATCGGTCAAATAGGCCACGCTGAATAAAGTGTCAAACCCAGAAATGCAGGACAAGCCATGGAGAAACGGGAGCCTTGCTACGCTGATGTGCGCGATGTAAATTGCCAACAGCCACTCTGGAGAAGTGTACGGTGTGTCCTGAAACATCGAAAAAACTCAGCTTAGAGAGCATAGGGCACTTCCACTCATGGGCGTATAAATTGGGAAAACTAAAAATCAGCAAGACACAGGCACCCCAAAGTTTAGGGCTGCTCTGTTGACAAGAACCTCCACTTCGTTACACCTTAAATATCCCAGGAAAGAGAAAAATGGATAAAGAAGTTGTGGTCCTTATGTACAATGGAATATCACTCAGCCATGAAATCAACGTCATAAGGCTAGTAGCAGCATGATGAGTGGATTTAGGTACGACGATTCTAAGTGAAATAAGTCACACAGAAAAAGACACTTATCATAAGATATCACTTATAGAGGGAATGTAAAAACCGCTACCCTTGAACTGAATTACAAAACAGAACACAGTCACACGTTTAGAAAACACACTATGGCTGCTTAACGGGAAAGGTGAGGTGGGGTGATGCATAAAAGAAGGGCTTCAAATTAGCTCAGAGACCGTTCCATAAGCCAAATATGTAATAGACACGAAATACTCCTTGCTCAGTGAACTGGACTCAACACCCCCTATTCACTGCCCAAGAATATATCTGACTAGTAAGAATCTTAAAACCTATGTATTGATATCTCTCTGTAAGTGAATCAAGTGGGTGTAAAGCGGCATAAACACAGCAGTGAAAAGCAGCTAAACCCCTTTATAAAAATCAATCACTTTTAAAGACCGGTGAAACAAAGACAGTGGAAGATAGAGAAATTCTTACTAAATTCGTTCACGGGCTGTGATGCCACCTGGATTGACCATATCTAGACCCACAGCTGATTGAGACATAAGGGTGGACACTCTTGGGGCTGAGAGGTTTGGTGAGGTTGGGTGAGCAAACGCAGACCCTTTAAAGTAATACTGCGTGGTTCCCATCCCATGGGTCCCAAATCTCCAGGTTCAAGGGCATCTTCCTACTTCGAAAACATGCATGAGAAACCCAGAAGATGGTACACCGTGTGATCGGGAAAGGTTTCTAAAACGCACCTCATTTCTCATCTCCTTGTGCTCGGGTTCGCCATTCCAGCCGCTTTACTAGCAATCTCCCTCCTTGGAGAATCAGCACCTTTAACCTCCTGTTCCGTACAGGTTGCCATTTGTCCTGAGGATGAACGGGAAGAGGGGGAACCAATGAGACACTAGCTCTAGGTGTGGGGACAGGCACAGGTCACTCTATTTTCCCATCAGGAAGAAGAATTAACCACAGGCTCAGCCTGCCGCCCGGGACCAGAATAGGGCCTGAAGCAATCCTGCGCTTTTGCGGCCAGCTCCCAAGAAAGGGAGTTGAAAAATGGAGCTCAGGGGCACTGCAATTCACAAACCTGCAGAGTTATAAATGATAACTCTCTTCCTCAAATATATTGAGGGTAGGCAACGAAGAGGATTTGAAAGCAAGGCAGAAATGCAGGAAACAGATTTCAGGAGGTAGATTCGAATCGCCCTTAAAGCACGGGAAAAGCGGCAAAACCTCGACAATGATGCCCTTGGCCAAAAAGGGCGTATGCGTTTTTTCCTGAATATATTCAGGAAAAAACGCATACGCCCTTTTTGGCCAACCAAGCAACCTGGAAAGGCAAATCAGTGCTACAAAGAAGTCTCGCTTCCCATCGGTCAAAAGGGCCATGCTGAATAAAGTGTCAAACCCAGAAATGCAGGACAGGTAATGGAGAAATGGGAGCCTTGCTACGCTGCTGGGCGGGATGTAAATTGCCAACAGCCACTCTGGAGAAGTGTACGGTGTGTCCTGAAACTTCGAAAAAACTCAGCTTAGAGAGCATAGGGCACTTCCACTCATGGGCGTATAAATTGGGAAAACTAAAAATCAGCAAGACACAGGCACCCCAAAGTTTAGGGCTGCTCTGTTGACAAGAACCTCCACTTCGTTACACCTTAAATATCCCAGGAAAGAGAAAAATGGATAAAGAAGTTGTGGTCCTTATGTACAATGGAATATCACTCAGCCATGAAATCAACGTCATAAGGCTAGTAGCAGCATGATGAGTGGATTTAGGTACGACGATTCTAAGTGAAATAAGTCACACAGAAAAAGACACTTATCCTAAGATATCACTTATAGAGGGAATGTAAAAACCGCTACCCTTGAACTGAATTACAAAACAGAACAGAGTCACACGTTTAGAAAACACACTATGGCTGCTGCACGGGAAAGGTGAGGTGGGGTGATGCATAAAACAAGGGTTTCAAATTAGCTCAGAGACCGTTCCATAAACCCAATATGTAATAGACACGACCTACTCCTTGCTCAGTGAACTGGACTCAACACCCCCTATTCACCGCCCAAGAATATATCTGACTAGTAAGAATCTTAAAACCTTTGTATTGATATCTCTCTGTAAGTGAGTCAAGTGGGTGTAAAGCGACATAAACAAAGCACTGAAAAGCAGCTAAACCCCTTTATAAAAATCAATCACTTTTAAAAACCCTTGAAACAAAGACAGTGAAAGATAGAGAAATTCTTACTAAATTCGTTCAGGGGCTGTGATGCCACCTGGATTGACCATATCTAGACCCACAGCTGATTGAGACATAAGGGTGGACACTCTTGGGGCTGAGAGGTTTGGTGAGGTTGGGTGAGCAAACGCAGACCCTTTAAAGTAATGCTGCGTGGTTCCCATCCCATGGGTCCCAAATCTCCAGGTTCAAGGGCATCTTCCTACTTCGAAAACATGCATGAGAAACCCAGAAGATGGTACACCGTGTGATCGGGAAAGGTTTCTAAAACGCACCTCATTTCTCATCTCCTTGTGCTCGGGTTCGCCATTCCAGCCGCTTTACTAGCAATCTCCCTCATTGGAGAATCAGCACCTTTAACCTCCTGTTCCGTACAGGTTGCAATTTGTCCTGAGGATGAACGGGAAGAGGGGGAACCAATGAGACACTAGCTCTAGGTGTTGGGACAGGCACAGGTCACTCTACTTTCCCATCAGGGAGAAGAATTAACCACAGGCTCAGCCTGCCGCCCGGGACCAGAATAGGGCCTGAAGCAATCCTGCGCTTTTGCGGCCAGCTCCCAAGAAAGCGAGTTGAAAAATGGAGCTCAGGGGCACTGCAATTCACAAACCTGCAGAGTTATAAATGATAACTCTCGTCCACAAATATATTGCGGGAAGGCAACGAAGAGGATTTGAAAGCAAGGCAGAAATGCAGGAAACAGATTTCAGGAGGTAGATTCGAATCGCCTTTAAAGCACGGGAAAAGCGGCAAAACCTCGACAATGATGCCCTTGGCCAAAAAGGGCGTATGCGTTTTTTCCTGAATATATTCAGGAAAAAACGCATACGCCCTTTTTGGCCAACCAAGCAACCTGGAAAGGCAAATCAGCGCTACAAAGAAGTCTCGCTTCCCATCGGTCAAATAGGCCACGCTGAATAAAGTGTCAAACCCAGAAATGCAGGACAAGCCATGGAGAAACGGGAGCCTTGCTACGCTGATGTGCGCGATGTAAATTGCCAACAGCCACTCTGGAGAAGTGTACGGTGTGTCCTGAAACATCGAAAAAACTCAGCTTAGAGAGCATAGGGCACTTCCACTCATGGGCGTATAAATTGGGAAAACTAAAAATCAGCAAGACACAGGCACCCCAAAGTTTAGGGCTGCTCTGTTGACAAGAACCTCCACTTCGTTACACCTTAAATATCCCAGGAAAGAGAAAAATGGATAAAGAAGTTGTGGTCCTTATGTACAATGGAATATCACTCAGCCATGAAATCAACGTCATAAGGCTAGTAGCAGCATGATGAGTGGATTTAGGTACGACGATTCTAAGTGAAATAAGTCACACAGAAAAAGACACTTATCATAAGATATCACTTATAGAGGGAATGTAAAAACCGCTACCCTTGAACTGAATTACAAAACAGAACACAGTCACACGTTTAGAAAACACACTATGGCTGCTTAACGGGAAAGGTGAGGTGGGGTGATGCATAAAAGAAGGGCTTCAAATTAGCTCAGAGACCGTTCCATAAGCCAAATATGTAATAGACACGAAATACTCCTTGCTCAGTGAACTGGACTCAACACCCCCTATTCACTGCCCAAGAATATATCTGACTAGTAAGAATCTTAAAACCTATGTATTGATATCTCTCTGTAAGTGAATCAAGTGGGTGTAAAGCGGCATAAACACAGCAGTGAAAAGCAGCTAAACCCCTTTATAAAAATCAATCACTTTTAAAGACCGGTGAAACAAAGACAGTGGAAGATAGAGAAATTCTTACTAAATTCGTTCACGGGCTGTGATGCCACCTGGATTGACCATATCTAGACCCACAGCTGATTGAGACATAAGGGTGGACACTCTTGGGGCTGAGAGGTTTGGTGAGGTTGGGTGAGCAAACGCAGACCCTTTAAAGTAATACTGCGTGGTTCCCATCCCATGGGTCCCAAATCTCCAGGTTCAAGGGCATCTTCCTACTTCGAAAACATGCATGAGAAACCCAGAAGATGGTACACCGTGTGATCGGGAAAGGTTTCTAAAACGCACCTCATTTCTCATCTCCTTGTGCTCGGGTTCGCCATTCCAGCCGCTTTACTAGCAATCTCCCTCCTTGGAGAATCAGCACCTTTAACCTCCTGTTCCGTACAGGTTGCCATTTGTCCTGAGGATGAACGGGAAGAGGGGGAACCAATGAGACACTAGCTCTAGGTGTGGGGACAGGCACAGGTCACTCTATTTTCCCATCAGGAAGAAGAATTAACCACAGGCTCAGCCTGCCGCCCGGGACCAGAATAGGGCCTGAAGCAATCCTGCGCTTTTGCGGCCAGCTCCCAAGAAAGGGAGTTGAAAAATGGAGCTCAGGGGCACTGCAATTCACAAACCTGCAGAGTTATAAATGATAACTCTCGTCCTCAAATATATTGAGGGTAGGCAACGAAGAGGATTTGAAAGCAAGGCAGAAATGCAGGAAACAGATTTCAGGAGGTAGATTCGAATCGCCCTTAAAGCACGGGAAAAGCGGCAAAACCTCGACAATGATGCCCTTGGCCAAAAAGGGCGTATGCGTTTTTTCCTGAATATATTCAGGAAAAAACGCATACGCCCTTTTTGGCCAACCAAGCAACCTGGAAAGGCAAATCAGTGCTACAAAGAAGTCTCGCTTCCCATCGGTCAAAAGGGCCATGCTGAATAAAGTGTCAAACCCAGAAATGCAGGACAGGTAATGGAGAAATGGGAGCCTTGCTACGCTGCTGGGCGGGATGTAAATTGCCAACAGCCACTCTGGAGAAGTGTACGGTGTGTCCTGAAACTTCGAAAAAACTCAGCTTAGAGAGCATAGGGCACTTCCACTCATGGGCGTATAAATTGGGAAAACTAAAAATCAGCAAGACACAGGCACCCCAAAGTTTAGGGCTGCTCTGTTGACAAGAACCTCCACTTCGTTACACCTTAAATATCCCAGGAAAGAGAAAAATGGATAAAGAAGTTGTGGTCCTTATGTACAATGGAATATCACTCAGCCATGAAATCAACGTCATAAGGCTAGTAGCAGCATGATGAGTGGATTTAGGTACGACGATTCTAAGTGAAATAAGTCACACAGAAAAAGACACTTATCCTAAGATATCACTTATAGAGGGAATGTAAAAACCGCTACCCTTGAACTGAATTACAAAACAGAACAGAGTCACACGTTTAGAAAACACACTATGGCTGCTGCACGGGAAAGGTGAGGTGGGGTGATGCATAAAACAAGGGTTTCAAATTAGCTCAGAGACCGTTCCATAAACCCAATATGTAATAGACACGACCTACTCCTTGCTCAGTGAACTGGACTCAACACCCCCTATTCACCGCCCAAGAATATATCTGACTAGTAAGAATCTTAAAACCTTTGTATTGATATCTCTCTGTAAGTGAGTCAAGTGGGTGTAAAGCGACATAAACAAAGCACTGAAAAGCAGCTAAACCCCTTTATAAAAATCAATCACTTTTAAAAACCCTTGAAACAAAGACAGTGAAAGATAGAGAAATTCTTACTAAATTCGTTCAGGGGCTGTGATGCCACCTGGATTGACCATATCTAGACCCACAGCTGATTGAGACATAAGGGTGGACACTCTTGGGGCTGAGAGGTTTGGTGAGGTTGGGTGAGCAAACGCAGACCCTTTAAAGTAATGCTGCGTGGTTCCCATCCCATGGGTCCCAAATCTCCAGGTTCAAGGGCATCTTCCTACTTCGAAAACATGCATGAGAAACCCAGAAGATGGTACACCGTGTGATCGGGAAAGGTTTCTAAAACGCACCTCATTTCTCATCTCCTTGTGCTCGGGTTCGCCATTCCAGCCGCTTTACTAGCAATCTCCCTCCTTGGAGAATCAGCACCTTTAACCTCCTGTTCCGTACAGGTTGCAATTTGTCCTGAGGATGAACGGGAAGAGGGGGAACCAATGAGACACTAGCTCTAGGTGTTGGGACAGGCACAGGTCACTCTACTTTCCCATCAGGGAGAAGAATTAACCACAGGCTCAGCCTGCCGCCCGGGACCAGAATAGGGCCTGAAGCAATCCTGCGCTTTTGCGGCCAGCTCCCAAGAAAGCGAGTTGAAAAATGGAGCTCAGGGGCACTGCAATTCACAAACCTGCAGAGTTATAAATGATAACTCTCGTCCACAAATATATTGCGGGAAGGCAACGAAGAGGATTTGAAAGCAAGGCAGAAATGCAGGAAACAGATTTCAGGAGGTAGATTCGAATCGCCTTTAAAGCACGGGAAAAGCGGCAAAACCTCGACAATGATGCCCTTGGCCAAAAAGGGCGTATGCGTTTTTTCCTGAATATATTCAGGAAAAAACGCATACGCCCTTTTTGGCCAACCAAGCAACCTGGAAAGGCAAATCAGCGCTACAAAGAAGTCTCGCTTCCCATCGGTCAAATAGGCCACGCTGAATAAAGTGTCAAACCCAGAAATGCAGGACAAGCCATGGAGAAACGGGAGCCTTGCTACGCTGATGTGCGCGATGTAAATTGCCAACAGCCACTCTGGAGAAGTGTACGGTGTGTCCTGAAACATCGAAAAAACTCAGCTTAGAGAGCATAGGGCACTTCCACTCATGGGCGTATAAATTGGGAAAACTAAAAATCAGCAAGACACAGGCACCCCAAAGTTTAGGGCTGCTCTGTTGACAAGAACCTCCACTTCGTTACACCTTAAATATCCCAGGAAAGAGAAAAATGGATAAAGAAGTTGTGGTCCTTATGTACAATGGAATATCACTCAGCCATGAAATCAACGTCATAAGGCTAGTAGCAGCATGATGAGTGGATTTAGGTACGACGATTCTAAGTGAAATAAGTCACACAGAAAAAGACACTTATCATAAGATATCACTTATAGAGGGAATGTAAAAACCGCTACCCTTGAACTGAATTACAAAACAGAACACAGTCACACGTTTAGAAAACACACTATGGCTGCTTAACGGGAAAGGTGAGGTGGGGTGATGCATAAAAGAAGGGCTTCAAATTAGCTCAGAGACCGTTCCATAAGCCAAATATGTAATAGACACGAAATACTCCTTGCTCAGTGAACTGGACTCAACACCCCCTATTCACTGCCCAAGAATATATCTGACTAGTAAGAATCTTAAAACCTATGTATTGATATCTCTCTGTAAGTGAATCAAGTGGGTGTAAAGCGGCATAAACACAGCAGTGAAAAGCAGCTAAACCCCTTTATAAAAATCAATCACTTTTAAAGACCGGTGAAACAAAGACAGTGGAAGATAGAGAAATTCTTACTAAATTCGTTCACGGGCTGTGATGCCACCTGGATTGACCATATCTAGACCCACAGCTGATTGAGACATAAGGGTGGACACTCTTGGGGCTGAGAGGTTTGGTGAGGTTGGGTGAGCAAACGCAGACCCTTTAAAGTAATACTGCGTGGTTCCCATCCCATGGGTCCCAAATCTCCAGGTTCAAGGGCATCTTCCTACTTCGAAAACATGCATGAGAAACCCAGAAGATGGTACACCGTGTGATCGGGAAAGGTTTCTAAAACGCACCTCATTTCTCATCTCCTTGTGCTCGGGTTCGCCATTCCAGCCGCTTTACTAGCAATCTCCCTCCTTGGAGAATCAGCACCTTTAACCTCCTGTTCCGTACAGGTTGCCATTTGTCCTGAGGATGAACGGGAAGAGGGGGAACCAATGAGACACTAGCTCTAGGTGTGGGGACAGGCACAGGTCACTCTATTTTCCCATCAGGAAGAAGAATTAACCACAGGCTCAGCCTGCCGCCCGGGACCAGAATAGGGCCTGAAGCAATCCTGCGCTTTTGCGGCCAGCTCCCAAGAAAGGGAGTTGAAAAATGGAGCTCAGGGGCACTGCAATTCACAAACCTGCAGAGTTATAAATGATAACTCTCTTCCTCAAATATATTGAGGGTAGGCAACGAAGAGGATTTGAAAGCAAGGCAGAAATGCAGGAAACAGATTTCAGGAGGTAGATTCGAATCGCCCTTAAAGCACGGGAAAAGCGGCAAAACCTCGACAATGATGCCCTTGGCCAAAAAGGGCGTATGCGTTTTTTCCTGAATATATTCAGGAAAAAACGCATACGCCCTTTTTGGCCAACCAAGCAACCTGGAAAGGCAAATCAGTGCTACAAAGAAGTCTCGCTTCCCATCGGTCAAAAGGGCCATGCTGAATAAAGTGTCAAACCCAGAAATGCAGGACAGGTAATGGAGAAATGGGAGCCTTGCTACGCTGCTGGGCGGGATGTAAATTGCCAACAGCCACTCTGGAGAAGTGTACGGTGTGTCCTGAAACTTCGAAAAAACTCAGCTTAGAGAGCATAGGGCACTTCCACTCATGGGCGTATAAATTGGGAAAACTAAAAATCAGCAAGACACAGGCACCCCAAAGTTTAGGGCTGCTCTGTTGACAAGAACCTCCACTTCGTTACACCTTAAATATCCCAGGAAAGAGAAAAATGGATAAAGAAGTTGTGGTCCTTATGTACAATGGAATATCACTCAGCCATGAAATCAACGTCATAAGGCTAGTAGCAGCATGATGAGTGGATTTAGGTACGACGATTCTAAGTGAAATAAGTCACACAGAAAAAGACACTTATCCTAAGATATCACTTATAGAGGGAATGTAAAAACCGCTACCCTTGAACTGAATTACAAAACAGAACAGAGTCACACGTTTAGAAAACACACTATGGCTGCTGCACGGGAAAGGTGAGGTGGGGTGATGCATAAAACAAGGGTTTCAAATTAGCTCAGAGACCGTTCCATAAACCCAATATGTAATAGACACGACCTACTCCTTGCTCAGTGAACTGGACTCAACACCCCCTATTCACCGCCCAAGAATATATCTGACTAGTAAGAATCTTAAAACCTTTGTATTGATATCTCTCTGTAAGTGAGTCAAGTGGGTGTAAAGCGACATAAACAAAGCACTGAAAAGCAGCTAAACCCCTTTATAAAAATCAATCACTTTTAAAAACCCTTGAAACAAAGACAGTGAAAGATAGAGAAATTCTTACTAAATTCGTTCAGGGGCTGTGATGCCACCTGGATTGACCATATCTAGACCCACAGCTGATTGAGACATAAGGGTGGACACTCTTGGGGCTGAGAGGTTTGGTGAGGTTGGGTGAGCAAACGCAGACCCTTTAAAGTAATGCTGCGTGGTTCCCATCCCATGGGTCCCAAATCTCCAGGTTCAAGGGCATCTTCCTACTTCGAAAACATGCATGAGAAACCCAGAAGATGGTACACCGTGTGATCGGGAAAGGTTTCTAAAACGCACCTCATTTCTCATCTCCTTGTGCTCGGGTTCGCCATTCCAGCCGCTTTACTAGCAATCTCCCTCATTGGAGAATCAGCACCTTTAACCTCCTGTTCCGTACAGGTTGCAATTTGTCCTGAGGATGAACGGGAAGAGGGGGAACCAATGAGACACTAGCTCTAGGTGTTGGGACAGGCACAGGTCACTCTACTTTCCCATCAGGGAGAAGAATTAACCACAGGCTCAGCCTGCCGCCCGGGACCAGAATAGGGCCTGAAGCAATCCTGCGCTTTTGCGGCCAGCTCCCAAGAAAGCGAGTTGAAAAATGGAGCTCAGGGGCACTGCAATTCACAAACCTGCAGAGTTATAAATGATAACTCTCGTCCACAAATATATTGCGGGAAGGCAACGAAGAGGATTTGAAAGCAAGGCAGAAATGCAGGAAACAGATTTCAGGAGGTAGATTCGAATCGCCTTTAAAGCACGGGAAAAGCGGCAAAACCTCGACAATGATGCCCTTGGCCAAAAAGGGCGTATGCGTTTTTTCCTGAATATATTCAGGAAAAAACGCATACGCCCTTTTTGGCCAACCAAGCAACCTGGAAAGGCAAATCAGCGCTACAAAGAAGTCTCGCTTCCCATCGGTCAAATAGGCCACGCTGAATAAAGTGTCAAACCCAGAAATGCAGGACAAGCCATGGAGAAACGGGAGCCTTGCTACGCTGATGTGCGCGATGTAAATTGCCAACAGCCACTCTGGAGAAGTGTACGGTGTGTCCTGAAACATCGAAAAAACTCAGCTTAGAGAGCATAGGGCACTTCCACTCATGGGCGTATAAATTGGGAAAACTAAAAATCAGCAAGACACAGGCACCCCAAAGTTTAGGGCTGCTCTGTTGACAAGAACCTCCACTTCGTTACACCTTAAATATCCCAGGAAAGAGAAAAATGGATAAAGAAGTTGTGGTCCTTATGTACAATGGAATATCACTCAGCCATGAAATCAACGTCATAAGGCTAGTAGCAGCATGATGAGTGGATTTAGGTACGACGATTCTAAGTGAAATAAGTCACACAGAAAAAGACACTTATCATAAGATATCACTTATAGAGGGAATGTAAAAACCGCTACCCTTGAACTGAATTACAAAACAGAACACAGTCACACGTTTAGAAAACACACTATGGCTGCTTAACGGGAAAGGTGAGGTGGGGTGATGCATAAAAGAAGGGCTTCAAATTAGCTCAGAGACCGTTCCATAAGCCAAATATGTAATAGACACGAAATACTCCTTGCTCAGTGAACTGGACTCAACACCCCCTATTCACTGCCCAAGAATATATCTGACTAGTAAGAATCTTAAAACCTATGTATTGATATCTCTCTGTAAGTGAATCAAGTGGGTGTAAAGCGGCATAAACACAGCAGTGAAAAGCAGCTAAACCCCTTTATAAAAATCAATCACTTTTAAAGACCGGTGAAACAAAGACAGTGGAAGATAGAGAAATTCTTACTAAATTCGTTCACGGGCTGTGATGCCACCTGGATTGACCATATCTAGACCCACAGCTGATTGAGACATAAGGGTGGACACTCTTGGGGCTGAGAGGTTTGGTGAGGTTGGGTGAGCAAACGCAGACCCTTTAAAGTAATACTGCGTGGTTCCCATCCCATGGGTCCCAAATCTCCAGGTTCAAGGGCATCTTCCTACTTCGAAAACATGCATGAGAAACCCAGAAGATGGTACACCGTGTGATCGGGAAAGGTTTCTAAAACGCACCTCATTTCTCATCTCCTTGTGCTCGGGTTCGCCATTCCAGCCGCTTTACTAGCAATCTCCCTCCTTGGAGAATCAGCACCTTTAACCTCCTGTTCCGTACAGGTTGCCATTTGTCCTGAGGATGAACGGGAAGAGGGGGAACCAATGAGACACTAGCTCTAGGTGTGGGGACAGGCACAGGTCACTCTATTTTCCCATCAGGAAGAAGAATTAACCACAGGCTCAGCCTGCCGCCCGGGACCAGAATAGGGCCTGAAGCAATCCTGCGCTTTTGCGGCCAGCTCCCAAGAAAGGGAGTTGAAAAATGGAGCTCAGGGGCACTGCAATTCACAAACCTGCAGAGTTATAAATGATAACTCTCTTCCTCAAATATATTGAGGGTAGGCAACGAAGAGGATTTGAAAGCAAGGCAGAAATGCAGGAAACAGATTTCAGGAGGTAGATTCGAATCGCCCTTAAAGCACGGGAAAAGCGGCAAAACCTCGACAATGATGCCCTTGGCCAAAAAGGGCGTATGCGTTTTTTCCTGAATATATTCAGGAAAAAACGCATACGCCCTTTTTGGCCAACCAAGCAACCTGGAAAGGCAAATCAGTGCTACAAAGAAGTCTCGCTTCCCATCGGTCAAAAGGGCCATGCTGAATAAAGTGTCAAACCCAGAAATGCAGGACAGGTAATGGAGAAATGGGAGCCTTGCTACGCTGCTGGGCGGGATGTAAATTGCCAACAGCCACTCTGGAGAAGTGTACGGTGTGTCCTGAAACTTCGAAAAAACTCAGCTTAGAGAGCATAGGGCACTTCCACTCATGGGCGTATAAATTGGGAAAACTAAAAATCAGCAAGACACAGGCACCCCAAAGTTTAGGGCTGCTCTGTTGACAAGAACCTCCACTTCGTTACACCTTAAATATCCCAGGAAAGAGAAAAATGGATAAAGAAGTTGTGGTCCTTATGTACAATGGAATATCACTCAGCCATGAAATCAACGTCATAAGGCTAGTAGCAGCATGATGAGTGGATTTAGGTACGACGATTCTAAGTGAAATAAGTCACACAGAAAAAGACACTTATCCTAAGATATCACTTATAGAGGGAATGTAAAAACCGCTACCCTTGAACTGAATTACAAAACAGAACAGAGTCACACGTTTAGAAAACACACTATGGCTGCTGCACGGGAAAGGTGAGGTGGGGTGATGCATAAAACAAGGGTTTCAAATTAGCTCAGAGACCGTTCCATAAACCCAATATGTAATAGACACGACCTACTCCTTGCTCAGTGAACTGGACTCAACACCCCCTATTCACCGCCCAAGAATATATCTGACTAGTAAGAATCTTAAAACCTTTGTATTGATATCTCTCTGTAAGTGAGTCAAGTGGGTGTAAAGCGACATAAACAAAGCACTGAAAAGCAGCTAAACCCCTTTATAAAAATCAATCACTTTTAAAAACCCTTGAAACAAAGACAGTGAAAGATAGAGAAATTCTTACTAAATTCGTTCAGGGGCTGTGATGCCACCTGGATTGACCAATCTAGACCCACAGCTGATTGAGACATAAGGGTGGACACTCTTGGGGCTGAGAGGTTTGGTGAGGTTGGGTGAGCAAACGCAGACCCTTTAAAGTAATACTGCGTGGTTCCCATCCCATGGGTCCCAAATCTCCAGGTTCAAGGGCATCTTCCTACTTCGAAAACATGCATGAGAAACCCAGAAGATGGTACACCGTGTGATCGGGAAAGGTTTCTAAAACGCACCTCATTTCTCATCTCCTTGTGCTCGGGTTCGCCATTCCAGCCGCTTTACTAGCAATCTCCCTCCTTGGAGAATCAGCACCTTTAACCTCCTGTTCCGTACAGGTTGCCATTTGTCCTGAGGATGAACGGGAAGAGGGGGAACCAATGAGACACTAGCTCTAGGTGTGGGGACAGGCACAGGTCACTCTATTTTCCCATCAGGAAGAAGAATTAACCACAGGCTCAGCCTGCCGCCCGGGACCAGAATAGGGCCTGAAGCAATCCTGCGCTTTTGCGGCCAGCTCCCAAGAAAGGGAGTTGAAAAATGGAGCTCAGGGGCACTGCAATTCACAAACCTGCAGAGTTATAAATGATAACTCTCTTCCTCAAATATATTGAGGGTAGGCAACGAAGAGGATTTGAAAGCAAGGCAGAAATGCAGGAAACAGATTTCAGGAGGTAGATTCGAATCGCCCTTAAAGCACGGGAAAAGCGGCAAAACCTCGACAATGATGCCCTTGGCCAAAAAGGGCGTATGCGTTTTTTCCTGAATATATTCAGGAAAAAACGCATACGCCCTTTTTGGCCAACCAAGCAACCTGGAAAGGCAAATCAGTGCTACAAAGAAGTCTCGCTTCCCATCGGTCAAAAGGGCCATGCTGAATAAAGTGTCAAACCCAGAAATGCAGGACAGGTAATGGAGAAATGGGAGCCTTGCTACGCTGCTGGGCGGGATGTAAATTGCCAACAGCCACTCTGGAGAAGTGTACGGTGTGTCCTGAAACTTCGAAAAAACTCAGCTTAGAGAGCATAGGGCACTTCCACTCATGGGCGTATAAATTGGGAAAACTAAAAATCAGCAAGACACAGGCACCCCAAAGTTTAGGGCTGCTCTGTTGACAAGAACCTCCACTTCGTTACACCTTAAATATCCCAGGAAAGAGAAAAATGGATAAAGAAGTTGTGGTCCTTATGTACAATGGAATATCACTCAGCCATGAAATCAACGTCATAAGGCTAGTAGCAGCATGATGAGTGGATTTAGGTACGACGATTCTAAGTGAAATAAGTCACACAGAAAAAGACACTTATCCTAAGATATCACTTATAGAGGGAATGTAAAAACTGCTACCCTTGAACTGAATTACAAAACAGAACAGAGTCACACGTTTAGAAAACACACTATGGCTGCTGCACGGGAAAGGTGAGGTGGGGTGATGCATAAAACAAGGGTTTCAAATTAGCTCAGAGACCGTTCCATAAACCCAATATGTAATAGACACGACCTACTCCTTGCTCAGTGAACTGGACTCAACACCCCCTATTCACCGCCCAAGAATATATCTGACTAGTAAGAATCTTAAAACCTTTGTATTGATATCTCTCTGTAAGTGAGTCAAGTGGGTGTAAAGCGACATAAACAAAGCACTGAAAAGCAGCTAAACCCCTTTATAAAAATCAATCACTTTTAAAAACCCTTGAAACAAAGACAGTGAAAGATAGAGAAATTCTTACTAAATTCGTTCAGGGGCTGTGATGCCACCTGGATTGACCAATCTAGACCCACAGCTGATTGAGACATAAGGGTGGACACTCTTGGGGCTGAGAGGTTTGGTGAGGTTGGGTGAGCAAACGCAGACCCTTTAAAGTAATGCTGCGTGGTTCCCATCCCATGGGTCCCAAATCTCCAGGTTCAAGGGCATCTTCCTACTTCGAAAACATGCATGAGAAACCCAGAAGATGGTACACCGTGTGATCGGGAAAGGTTTCTAAAACGCACCTCATTTCTCATCTCCTTGTGCTCGGGTTCGCCATTCCAGCCGCTTTACTAGCAATCTCCCTCATTGGAGAATCAGCACCTTTAACCTCCTGTTCCGTACAGGTTGCAATTTGTCCTGAGGATGAACGGGAAGAGGGGGAACCAATGAGACACTAGCTCTAGGTGTTGGGACAGGCACAGGTCACTCTACTTTCCCATCAGGGAGAAGAATTAACCACAGGCTCAGCCTGCCGCCCGGGACCAGAATAGGGCCTGAAGCAATCCTGCGCTTTTGCGGCCAGCTCCCAAGAAAGCGAGTTGAAAAATGGAGCTCAGGGGCACTGCAATTCACAAACCTGCAGAGTTATAAATGATAACTCTCGTCCACAAATATATTGCGGGAAGGCAACGAAGAGGATTTGAAAGCAAGGCAGAAATGCAGGAAACAGATTTCAGGAGGTAGATTCGAATCGCCTTTAAAGCACGGGAAAAGCGGCAAAACCTCGACAATGATGCCCTTGGCCAAAAAGGGCGTATGCGTTTTTTCCTGAATATATTCAGGAAAAAACGCATACGCCCTTTTTGGCCAACCAAGCAACCTGGAAAGGCAAATCAGCGCTACAAAGAAGTCTCGCTTCCCATCGGTCAAATAGGCCACGCTGAATAAAGTGTCAAACCCAGAAATGCAGGACAAGCCATGGAGAAACGGGAGCCTTGCTACGCTGATGTGCGCGATGTAAATTGCCAAGAGCCACTCTGGAGAAGTGTACGGTGTGTCCTGAAACATCGAAAAAACTCAGCTTAGAGAGCATAGGGCACTTCCACTCATGGGCGTATAAATTGGGAAAACTAAAAATCAGCAAGACACAGGCACCCCAAAGTTTAGGGCTGCTCTGTTGACAAGAACCTCCACTTCGTTACACCTTAAATATCCCAGGAAAGAGAAAAATGGATAAAGAAGTTGTGGTCCTTATGTACAATGGAATATCACTCAGCCATGAAATCAACGTCATAAGGCTAGTAGCAGCATGATGAGTGGATTTAGGTACGACGATTCTAAGTGAAATAAGTCACACAGAAAAAGACACTTATCCTAAGATATCACTTATAGAGGGAATGTAAAAACCGCTACCCTTGAACTGAATTACAAAACAGAACAGAGTCACACGTTTAGAAAACACACTATGGCTGCTTAACGGGAAAGGTGAGGTGGGGTGATGCATAAAACAAGGGTTTCAAATTAGCTCAGAGACCGTTCCATAAACCCAATATGTAATAGACACGACCTACTCCTTGCTCAGTGAACTGGACTCAACACCCCCTATTCACCGCCCAAGAATATATCTGACTAGTAAGAATCTTAAAACCTTTGTATTGATATCTCTCTGTAAGTGAGTCAAGTGGGTGTAAAGCGGCATAAACACAGCAGTGAAAAGCAGCTAAACCCCTTTATAAAAATCAATAACTTTTAAAAACCCATGAAACAAAGACAGTGAAAGAGAGAGAAATTCTTACAAAATTCGTTCAAGGGCTGTGATGCCACCTGGATTGACCATATCTAGACCCACAGCTGATTGAGACATAAGGGAGGACACTCTTGGGGCTGAGAGGTTTGGTGAGGTTGGGTGAGCAAACGCAGACCCTTTAGAGTAATACTGCGTGGTACTCATCCCATGGGTCCCAAATCTCCAGGTTCAAGGGCATCTTCCTACATCGAAAACATGCATGAGAAACCCTGAAGATGGTACACCGTGTGATCGGGAAAGGTTTCTAAAACGCACCTCATTTCTCATCTCCTTGTGCTCGGGTTCGCCATTCCAGCCGCTTTACTAGCAATCTCCCTCATTGGAGAATCAGCACCTTTAACCTCCTGTTCCGTACAGGTTGCAATTTGTCCTGAGGATGAACGGGAAGAGGGGGAACCAATGAGACACTAGCTCTAGGTGTTGGGACAGGCACAGGTCACTCTACTTTCCCATCAGGGAGAAGAATTAACCACAGGCTCAGCCTGCCGCCCGGGACCAGAATAGGTCCTGAAGCAATCCTGCGCTTTTGCGGCCAGCTCCCAAGAAAGCGAGTTGAAAAATGGAGCTCAGGGGCACTGCAATTCACAAACCTGCAGAGTTATAAATGATAACTCTCGTCCACAAATATATTGCGGGAAGGCAACGAAGAGGATTTGAAAGCAAGGCAGAAATGCAGGAAACAGATTTCAGGAGGTAGATTCGAATCGCCTTTAAAGCACGGGAAAAGCGGCAAAACCTCGACAATGATGCCCTTGGCCAAAAAGGGCGTATGCGTTTTTTCCTGAATATATTCAGGAAAAAACGCATACGCCCTTTTTGGCCAACCAAGCAACCTGGAAAGGCAAATCAGCGCTACAAAGAAGTCTCGCTTCCCATCGGTCAAATAGGCCACGCTGAATAAAGTGTCAAACCCAGAAATGCAGGACAAGCCATGGAGAAACGGGAGCCTTGCTACGCTGATGTGCGCGATGTAAATTGCCAACAGCCACTCTGGAGAAGTGTACGGTGTGTCCTGAAACATCGAAAAAACTCAGCTTAGAGAGCATAGGGCACTTCCACTCATGGGCGTATAAATTGGGAAAACTAAAAATCAGCAAGACACAGGCACCCCAAAGTTTAGGGCTGCTCTGTTGACAAGAACCTCCACTTCGTTACACCTTAAATATCCCAGGAAAGAGAAAAATGGATAAAGAAGTTGTGGTCCTTATGTACAATGGAATATCACTCAGCTATGAAATCAACGTCATAAGGCTAGTAGCAGCATGATGAGTGGATTTAGGTACGACGATTCTAAGTGAAATAAGTCACACAGAAAAAGACACTTATCATAAGATATCACTTATAGAGGGAATGTAAAAACCGCTACCCTTGAACTGAATTACAAAACAGAACACAGTCACACGTTTAGAAAACACACTATGGCTGCTTAACGGGAAAGGTGAGGTGGGGTGATGCATAAAAGAAGGGCTTCAAATTAGCTCAGAGACCGTTCCATAAGCCAAATATGTAATAGACACGAAATACTCCTTGCTCAGTGAACTGGACTCAACACCCCCTATTCACTGCCCAAGAATATATCTGACTAGTAAGAATCTTAAAACCTATGTATTGATATCTCTCTGTAAGTGAATCAAGTGGGTGTAAAGCGGCATAAACACAGCAGTGAAAAGCAGCTAAACCCCTTTATAAAAATCAATCACTTTTAAAGACCGGTGAAACAAAGACAGTGGAAGATAGAGAAATTCTTACTAAATTCGTTCACGGGCTGTGATGCCACCTGGATTGACCATATCTAGACCCACAGCTGATTGAGACATAAGGGTGGACACTCTTGGGGCTGAGAGGTTTGGTGAGGTTGGGTGAGCAAACGCAGACCCTTTAAAGTAATACTGCGTGGTTCCCATCCCATGGGTCCCAAATCTCCAGGTTCAAGGGCATCTTCCTACTTCGAAAACATGCATGAGAAACCCAGAAGATGGTACACCGTGTGATCGGGAAAGGTTTCTAAAACGCACCTCATTTCTCATCTCCTTGTGCTCGGGTTCGCCATTCCAGCCGCTTTACTAGCAATCTCCCTCCTTGGAGAATCAGCACCTTTAACCTCCTGTTCCGTACAGGTTGCCATTTGTCCTGAGGATGAACGGGAAGAGGGGGAACCAATGAGACACTAGCTCTAGGTGTGGGGACAGGCACAGGTCACTCTATTTTCCCATCAGGAAGAAGAATTAACCACAGGCTCAGCCTGCCGCCCGGGACCAGAATAGGGCCTGAAGCAATCCTGCGCTTTTGCGGCCAGCTCCCAAGAAAGGGAGTTGAAAAATGGAGCTCAGGGGCACTGCAATTCACAAACCTGCAGAGTTATAAATGATAACTCTCTTCCTCAAATATATTGAGGGTAGGCAACGAAGAGGATTTGAAAGCAAGGCAGAAATGCAGGAAACAGATTTCAGGAGGTAGATTCGAATCGCCCTTAAAGCACGGGAAAAGCGGCAAAACCTCGACAATGATGCCCTTGGCCAAAAAGGGCGTATGCGTTTTTTCCTGAATATATTCAGGAAAAAACGCATACGCCCTTTTTGGCCAACCAAGCAACCTGGAAAGGCAAATCAGTGCTACAAAGAAGTCTCGCTTCCCATCGGTCAAAAGGGCCATGCTGAATAAAGTGTCAAACCCAGAAATGCAGGACAGGTAATGGAGAAATGGGAGCCTTGCTACGCTGCTGGGCGGGATGTAAATTGCCAACAGCCACTCTGGAGAAGTGTACGGTGTGTCCTGAAACTTCGAAAAAACTCAGCTTAGAGAGCATAGGGCACTTCCACTCATGGGCGTATAAATTGGGAAAACTAAAAATCAGCAAGACACAGGCACCCCAAAGTTTAGGGCTGCTCTGTTGACAAGAACCTCCACTTCGTTACACCTTAAATATCCCAGGAAAGAGAAAAATGGATAAAGAAGTTGTGGTCCTTATGTACAATGGAATATCACTCAGCCATGAAATCAACGTCATAAGGCTAGTAGCAGCATGATGAGTGGATTTAGGTACGACGATTCTAAGTGAAATAAGTCACACAGAAAAAGACACTTATCCTAAGATATCACTTATAGAGGGAATGTAAAAACCGCTACCCTTGAACTGAATTACAAAACAGAACAGAGTCACACGTTTAGAAAACACACTATGGCTGCTGCACGGGAAAGGTGAGGTGGGGTGATGCATAAAACAAGGGTTTCAAATTAGCTCAGAGACCGTTCCATAAACCCAATATGTAATAGACACGACCTACTCCTTGCTCAGTGAACTGGACTCAACACCCCCTATTCACCGCCCAAGAATATATCTGACTAGTAAGAATCTTAAAACCTTTGTATTGATATCTCTCTGTAAGTGAGTCAAGTGGGTGTAAAGCGACATAAACAAAGCACTGAAAAGCAGCTAAACCCCTTTATAAAAATCAATCACTTTTAAAAACCCTTGAAACAAAGACAGTGAAAGATAGAGAAATTCTTACTAAATTCGTTCAGGGGCTGTGATGCCACCTGGATTGACCATATCTAGACCCACAGCTGATTGAGACATAAGGGTGGACACTCTTGGGGCTGAGAGGTTTGGTGAGGTTGGGTGAGCAAACGCAGACCCTTTAAAGTAATGCTGCGTGGTTCCCATCCCATGGGTCCCAAATCTCCAGGTTCAAGGGCATCTTCCTACTTCGAAAACATGCATGAGAAACCCAGAAGATGGTACACCGTGTGATCGGGAAAGGTTTCTAAAACGCACCTCATTTCTCATCTCCTTGTGCTCGGGTTCGCCATTCCAGCCGCTTTACTAGCAATCTCCCTCATTGGAGAATCAGCACCTTTAACCTCCTGTTCCGTACAGGTTGCAATTTGTCCTGAGGATGAACGGGAAGAGGGGGAACCAATGAGACACTAGCTCTAGGTGTTGGGACAGGCACAGGTCACTCTACTTTCCCATCAGGGAGAAGAATTAACCACAGGCTCAGCCTGCCGCCCGGGACCAGAATAGGGCCTGAAGCAATCCTGCGCTTTTGCGGCCAGCTCCCAAGAAAGCGAGTTGAAAAATGGAGCTCAGGGGCACTGCAATTCACAAACCTGCAGAGTTATAAATGATAACTCTCGTCCACAAATATATTGCGGGAAGGCAACGAAGAGGATTTGAAAGCAAGGCAGAAATGCAGGAAACAGATTTCAGGAGGTAGATTCGAATCGCCTTTAAAGCACGGGAAAAGCGGCAAAACCTCGACAATGATGCCCTTGGCCAAAAAGGGCGTATGCGTTTTTTCCTGAATATATTCAGGAAAAAACGCATACGCCCTTTTTGGCCAACCAAGCAACCTGGAAAGGCAAATCAGCGCTACAAAGAAGTCTCGCTTCCCATCGGTCAAATAGGCCACGCTGAATAAAGTGTCAAACCCAGAAATGCAGGACAAGCCATGGAGAAACGGGAGCCTTGCTACGCTGATGTGCGCGATGTAAATTGCCAACAGCCACTCTGGAGAAGTGTACGGTGTGTCCTGAAACATCGAAAAAACTCAGCTTAGAGAGCATAGGGCACTTCCACTCATGGGCGTATAAATTGGGAAAACTAAAAATCAGCAAGACACAGGCACCCCAAAGTTTAGGGCTGCTCTGTTGACAAGAACCTCCACTTCGTTACACCTTAAATATCCCAGGAAAGAGAAAAATGGATAAAGAAGTTGTGGTCCTTATGTACAATGGAATATCACTCAGCCATGAAATCAACGTCATAAGGCTAGTAGCAGCATGATGAGTGGATTTAGGTACGACGATTCTAAGTGAAATAAGTCACACAGAAAAAGACACTTATCCTAAGATATCACTTATAGAGGGAATGTAAAAACCGCTACCCTTGAACTGAATTACAAAACAGAACACAGTCACACGTTTAGAAAACACACTATGGCTGCTTAACGGGAAAGGTGAGGTGGGGTGATGCATAAAAGAAGGGCTTCAAATTAGCTCAGAGACCGTTCCATAAGCCAAATATGTAATAGACACGAAATACTCCTTGCTCAGTGAACTGGACTCAACACCCCCTATTCACTGCCCAAGAATATATCTGACTAGTAAGAATCTTAAAACCTATGTATTGATATCTCTCTGTAAGTGAATCAAGTGGGTGTAAAGCGGCATAAACACAGCAGTGAAAAGCAGCTAAACCCCTTTATAAAAATCAATCACTTTTAAAGACCGGTGAAACAAAGACAGTGGAAGATAGAGAAATTCTTACTAAATTCGTTCACGGGCTGTGATGCCACCTGGATTGACCATATCTAGACCCACAGCTGATTGAGACATAAGGGTGGACACTCTTGGGGCTGAGAGGTTTGGTGAGGTTGGGTGAGCAAACGCAGACCCTTTAAAGTAATACTGCGTGGTTCCCATCCCATGGGTCCCAAATCTCCAGGTTCAAGGGCATCTTCCTACTTCGAAAACATGCATGAGAAACCCAGAAGATGGTACACCGTGTGATCAGGAAAGGTTTCTAAAACGCACCTCATTTCTCATCTCCTTGTGCTCGGGTTCGCCATTCCAGCCGCTTTACTAGCAATCTCCCTCCTTGGAGAATCAGCACCTTTAACCTCCTGTTCCGTACAGGTTGCCATTTGTCCTGAGGATGAACGGGAAGAGGGGGAACCAATGAGACACTAGCTCTAGGTGTGGGGACAGGCACAGGTCACTCTATTTTCCCATCAGGAAGAAGAATTAACCACAGGCTCAGCCTGCCGCCCGGGACCAGAATAGGGCCTGAAGCAATCCTGCGCTTTTGCGGCCAGCTCCCAAGAAAGGGAGTTGAAAAATGGAGCTCAGGGGCACTGCAATTCACAAACCTGCAGAGTTATAAATGATAACTCTCGTCCTCAAATATATTGAGGGTAGGCAACGAAGAGGATTTGAAAGCAAGGCAGAAATGCAGGAAACAGATTTCAGGAGGTAGATTCGAATCGCCCTTAAAGCACGGGAAAAGCGGCAAAACCTCGACAATGATGCCCTTGGCCAAAAAGGGCGTATGCGTTTTTTCCTGAATATATTCAGGAAAAAACGCATACGCCCTTTTTGGCCAACCAAGCAACCTGGAAAGGCAAATCAGCGCTACAAAGAAGTCTCGCTTCCCATCGGTCAAATAGGCCACGCTGAATAAAGTGTCAAACCCAGAAATGCAGGACAAGCCATGGAGAAACGGGAGCCTTGCTACGCTGATGTGCGCGATGTAAATTGCCAACAGCCACTCTGGAGAAGTGTACGGTGTGTCCTGAAACATCGAAAAAACTCAGCTTAGAGAGCATAGGGCACTTCCACTCATGGGCGTATAAATTGGGAAAACTAAAAATCAGCAAGACACAGGCACCCCAAAGTTTAGGGCTGCTCTGTTGACAAGAACCTCCACTTCGTTACACCTTAAATATCCCAGGAAAGAGAAAAATGGATAAAGAAGTTGTGGTCCTTATGTACAATGGAATATCACTCAGCCATGAAATCAACGTCATAAGGCTAGTAGCAGCATGATGAGTGGATTTAGGTACGACGATTCTAAGTGAAATAAGTCACACAGAAAAAGACACTTATCATAAGATATCACTTATAGAGGGAATGTAAAAACCGCTACCCTTGAACTGAATTACAAAACAGAACAGAGTCACACGTTTAGAAAACACACTATGGCTGCTTAACGGGAAAGGTGAGGTGGGGTGATGCATAAAACAAGGGTTTCAAATTAGCTCAGAGACCGTTCCATAAACCCAATATGTAATAGACACGACCTACTCCTTGCTCAGTGAACTGGACTCAACACCCCCTATTCACCGCCCAAGAATATATCTGACTAGTAAGAATCTTAAAACCTTTGTATTGATATCTCTCTGTAAGTGAGTCAAGTGGGTGTAAAGCGGCATAAACACAGCAGTGAAAAGCAGCTAAACCCCTTTATAAAAATCAATAACTTTTAAAAACCCATGAAACAAAGACAGTGAAAGAGAGAGAAATTCTTACAAAATTCGTTCAAGGGCTGTGATGCCACCTGGATTGACCATATCTAGACCCACAGCTGATTGAGACATAAGGGAGGACACTCTTGGGGCTGAGAGGTTTGGTGAGGTTGGGTGAGCAAACGCAGACCCTTTAGAGTAATACTGCGTGGTACTCATCCCATGGGTCCCAAATCTCCAGGTTCAAGGGCATCTTCCTACATCGAAAACATGCATGAGAAACCCTGAAGATGGTACACCGTGTGATCGGGAAAGGTTTCTAAAACGCACCTCATTTCTCATCTCCTTGTGCTCGGGTTCGCCATTCCAGCCGCTTTACTAGCAATCTCCCTCATTGGAGAATCAGCACCTTTAACCTCCTGTTCCGTACAGGTTGCAATTTGTCCTGAGGATGAACGGGAAGAGGGGGAACCAATGAGACACTAGCTCTAGGTGTTGGGACAGGCACAGGTCACTCTACTTTCCCATCAGGGAGAAGAATTAACCACAGGCTCAGCCTGCCGCCCGGGACCAGAATAGGTCCTGAAGCAATCCTGCGCTTTTGCGGCCAGCTCCCAAGAAAGCGAGTTGAAAAATGGAGCTCAGGGGCACTGCAATTCACAAACCTGCAGAGTTATAAATGATAACTCTCGTCCACAAATATATTGCGGGAAGGCAACGAAGAGGATTTGAAAGCAAGGCAGAAATGCAGGAAACAGATTTCAGGAGGTAGATTCGAATCGCCTTTAAAGCACGGGAAAAGCGGCAAAACCTCGACAATGATGCCCTTGGCCAAAAAGGGCGTATGCGTTTTTTCCTGAATATATTCAGGAAAAAACGCATACGCCCTTTTTGGCCAACCAAGCAACCTGGAAAGGCAAATCAGCGCTACAAAGAAGTCTCGCTTCCCATCGGTCAAATAGGCCACGCTGAATAAAGTGTCAAACCCAGAAATGCAGGACAAGCCATGGAGAAACGGGAGCCTTGCTACGCTGATGTGCGCGATGTAAATTGCCAACAGCCACTCTGGAGAAGTGTACGGTGTGTCCTGAAACATCGAAAAAACTCAGCTTAGAGAGCATAGGGCACTTCCACTCATGGGCGTATAAATTGGGAAAACTAAAAATCAGCAAGACACAGGCACCCCAAAGTTTAGGGCTGCTCTGTTGACAAGAACCTCCACTTCGTTACACCTTAAATATCCCAGGAAAGAGAAAAATGGATAAAGAAGTTGTGGTCCTTATGTACAATGGAATATCACTCAGCTATGAAATCAACGTCATAAGGCTAGTAGCAGCATGATGAGTGGATTTAGGTACGACGATTCTAAGTGAAATAAGTCACACAGAAAAAGACACTTATCATAAGATATCACTTATAGAGGGAATGTAAAAACCGCTACCCTTGAACTGAATTACAAAACAGAACACAGTCACACGTTTAGAAAACACACTATGGCTGCTTAACGGGAAAGGTGAGGTGGGGTGATGCATAAAAGAAGGGCTTCAAATTAGCTCAGAGACCGTTCCATAAGCCAAATATGTAATAGACACGAAATACTCCTTGCTCAGTGAACTGGACTCAACACCCCCTATTCACTGCCCAAGAATATATCTGACTAGTAAGAATCTTAAAACCTATGTATTGATATCTCTCTGTAAGTGAATCAAGTGGGTGTAAAGCGGCATAAACACAGCAGTGAAAAGCAGCTAAACCCCTTTATAAAAATCAATCACTTTTAAAGACCGGTGAAACAAAGACAGTGGAAGATAGAGAAATTCTTACTAAATTCGTTCACGGGCTGTGATGCCACCTGGATTGACCATATCTAGACCCACAGCTGATTGAGACATAAGGGTGGACACTCTTGGGGCTGAGAGGTTTGGTGAGGTTGGGTGAGCAAACGCAGACCCTTTAAAGTAATACTGCGTGGTTCCCATCCCATGGGTCCCAAATCTCCAGGTTCAAGGGCATCTTCCTACTTCGAAAACATGCATGAGAAACCCAGAAGATGGTACACCGTGTGATCGGGAAAGGTTTCTAAAACGCACCTCATTTCTCATCTCCTTGTGCTCGGGTTCGCCATTCCAGCCGCTTTACTAGCAATCTCCCTCCTTGGAGAATCAGCACCTTTAACCTCCTGTTCCGTACAGGTTGCCATTTGTCCTGAGGATGAACGGGAAGAGGGGGAACCAATGAGACACTAGCTCTAGGTGTGGGGACAGGCACAGGTCACTCTATTTTCCCATCAGGAAGAAGAATTAACCACAGGCTCAGCCTGCCGCCCGGGACCAGAATAGGGCCTGAAGCAATCCTGCGCTTTTGCGGCCAGCTCCCAAGAAAGGGAGTTGAAAAATGGAGCTCAGGGGCACTGCAATTCACAAACCTGCAGAGTTATAAATGATAACTCTCTTCCTCAAATATATTGAGGGTAGGCAACGAAGAGGATTTGAAAGCAAGGCAGAAATGCAGGAAACAGATTTCAGGAGGTAGATTCGAATCGCCCTTAAAGCACGGGAAAAGCGGCAAAACCTCGACAATGATGCCCTTGGCCAAAAAGGGCGTATGCGTTTTTTCCTGAATATATTCAGGAAAAAACGCATACGCCCTTTTTGGCCAACCAAGCAACCTGGAAAGGCAAATCAGTGCTACAAAGAAGTCTCGCTTCCCATCGGTCAAAAGGGCCATGCTGAATAAAGTGTCAAACCCAGAAATGCAGGACAGGTAATGGAGAAATGGGAGCCTTGCTACGCTGCTGGGCGGGATGTAAATTGCCAACAGCCACTCTGGAGAAGTGTACGGTGTGTCCTGAAACTTCGAAAAAACTCAGCTTAGAGAGCATAGGGCACTTCCACTCATGGGCGTATAAATTGGGAAAACTAAAAATCAGCAAGACACAGGCACCCCAAAGTTTAGGGCTGCTCTGTTGACAAGAACCTCCACTTCGTTACACCTTAAATATCCCAGGAAAGAGAAAAATGGATAAAGAAGTTGTGGTCCTTATGTACAATGGAATATCACTCAGCCATGAAATCAACGTCATAAGGCTAGTAGCAGCATGATGAGTGGATTTAGGTACGACGATTCTAAGTGAAATAAGTCACACAGAAAAAGACACTTATCCTAAGATATCACTTATAGAGGGAATGTAAAAACCGCTACCCTTGAACTGAATTACAAAACAGAACAGAGTCACACGTTTAGAAAACACACTATGGCTGCTGCACGGGAAAGGTGAGGTGGGGTGATGCATAAAACAAGGGTTTCAAATTAGCTCAGAGACCGTTCCATAAACCCAATATGTAATAGACACGACCTACTCCTTGCTCAGTGAACTGGACTCAACACCCCCTATTCACCGCCCAAGAATATATCTGACTAGTAAGAATCTTAAAACCTTTGTATTGATATCTCTCTGTAAGTGAGTCAAGTGGGTGTAAAGCGACATAAACAAAGCACTGAAAAGCAGCTAAACCCCTTTATAAAAATCAATCACTTTTAAAAACCCTTGAAACAAAGACAGTGAAAGATAGAGAAATTCTTACTAAATTCGTTCAGGGGCTGTGATGCCACCTGGATTGACCAATCTAGACCCACAGCTGATTGAGACATAAGGGTGGACACTCTTGGGGCTGAGAGGTTTGGTGAGGTTGGGTGAGCAAACGCAGACCCTTTAAAGTAATACTGCGTGGTTCCCATCCCATGGGTCCCAAATCTCCAGGTTCAAGGGCATCTTCCTACTTCGAAAACATGCATGAGAAACCCAGAAGATGGTACACCGTGTGATCGGGAAAGGTTTCTAAAACGCACCTCATTTCTCATCTCCTTGTGCTCGGGTTCGCCATTCCAGCCGCTTTACTAGCAATCTCCCTCATTGGAGAATCAGCACCTTTAACCTCCTGTTCCGTACAGGTTGCAATTTGTCCTGAGGATGAACGGGAAGAGGGGGAACCAATGAGACACTAGCTCTAGGTGTTGGGACAGGCACAGGTCACTCTACTTTCCCATCAGGGAGAAGAATTAACCACAGGCTCAGCCTGCCGCCCGGGACCAGAATAGGGCCTGAAGCAATCCTGCGCTTTTGCGGCCAGCTCCCAAGAAAGCGAGTTGAAAAATGGAGCTCAGGGGCACTGCAATTCACAAACCTGCAGAGTTATAAATGATAACTCTCGTCCACAAATATATTGCGGGAAGGCAACGAAGAGGATTTGAAAGCAAGGCAGAAATGCAGGAAACAGATTTCAGGAGGTAGATTCGAATCGCCTTTAAAGCACGGGAAAAGCGGCAAAACCTCGACAATGATGCCCTTGGCCAAAAAGGGCGTATGCGTTTTTTCCTGAATATATTCAGGAAAAAACGCATACGCCCTTTTTGGCCAACCAAGCAACCTGGAAAGGCAAATCAGCGCTACAAAGAAGTCTCGCTTCCCATCGGTCAAATAGGCCACGCTGAATAAAGTGTCAAACCCAGAAATGCAGGACAAGCCATGGAGAAACGGGAGCCTTGCTACGCTGATGTGCGCGATGTAAATTGCCAACAGCCACTCTGGAGAAGTGTACGGTGTGTCCTGAAACATCGAAAAAACTCAGCTTAGAGAGCATAGGGCACTTCCACTCATGGGCGTATAAATTGGGAAAACTAAAAATCAGCAAGACACAGGCACCCCAAAGTTTAGGGCTGCTCTGTTGACAAGAACCTCCACTTCGTTACACCTTAAATATCCCAGGAAAGAGAAAAATGGATAAAGAAGTTGTGGTCCTTATGTACAATGGAATATCACTCAGCCATGAAATCAACGTCATAAGGCTAGTAGCAGCATGATGAGTGGATTTAGGTACGACGATTCTAAGTGAAATAAGTCACACAGAAAAAGACACTTATCCTAAGATATCACTTATAGAGGGAATGTAAAAACCGCTACCCTTGAACTGAATTACAAAACAGAACACAGTCACACGTTTAGAAAACACACTATGGCTGCTTAACGGGAAAGGTGAGGTGGGGTGATGCATAAAAGAAGGGCTTCAAATTAGCTCAGAGACCGTTCCATAAGCCAAATATGTAATAGACACGAAATACTCCTTGCTCAGTGAACTGGACTCAACACCCCCTATTCACTGCCCAAGAATATATCTGACTAGTAAGAATCTTAAAACCTATGTATTGATATCTCTCTGTAAGTGAATCAAGTGGGTGTAAAGCGGCATAAACACAGCAGTGAAAAGCAGCTAAACCCCTTTATAAAAATCAATCACTTTTAAAGACCGGTGAAACAAAGACAGTGGAAGATAGAGAAATTCTTACTAAATTCGTTCACGGGCTGTGATGCCACCTGGATTGACCATATCTAGACCCACAGCTGATTGAGACATAAGGGTGGACACTCTTGGGGCTGAGAGGTTTGGTGAGGTTGGGTGAGCAAACGCAGACCCTTTAAAGTAATACTGCGTGGTTCCCATCCCATGGGTCCCAAATCTCCAGGTTCAAGGGCATCTTCCTACTTCGAAAACATGCATGAGAAACCCAGAAGATGGTACACCGTGTGATCGGGAAAGGTTTCTAAAACGCACCTCATTTCTCATCTCCTTGTGCTCGGGTTCGCCATTCCAGCCGCTTTACTAGCAATCTCCCTCCTTGGAGAATCAGCACCTTTAACCTCCTGTTCCGTACAGGTTGCCATTTGTCCTGAGGATGAACGGGAAGAGGGGGAACCAATGAGACACTAGCTCTAGGTGTGGGGACAGGCACAGGTCACTCTATTTTCCCATCAGGAAGAAGAATTAACCACAGGCTCAGCCTGCCGCCCGGGACCAGAATAGGGCCTGAAGCAATCCTGCGCTTTTGCGGCCAGCTCCCAAGAAAGGGAGTTGAAAAATGGAGCTCAGGGGCACTGCAATTCACAAACCTGCAGAGTTATAAATGATAACTCTCTTCCTCAAATATATTGAGGGTAGGCAACGAAGAGGATTTGAAAGCAAGGCAGAAATGCAGGAAACAGATTTCAGGAGGTAGATTCGAATCGCCCTTAAAGCACGGGAAAAGCGGCAAAACCTCGACAATGATGCCCTTGGCCAAAAAGGGCGTATGCGTTTTTTCCTGAATATATTCAGGAAAAAACGCATACGCCCTTTTTGGCCAACCAAGCAACCTGGAAAGGCAAATCAGTGCTACAAAGAAGTCTCGCTTCCCATCGGTCAAAAGGGCCATGCTGAATAAAGTGTCAAACCCAGAAATGCAGGACAGGTAATGGAGAAATGGGAGCCTTGCTACGCTGCTGGGCGGGATGTAAATTGCCAACAGCCACTCTGGAGAAGTGTACGGTGTGTCCTGAAACTTCGAAAAAACTCAGCTTAGAGAGCATAGGGCACTTCCACTCATGGGCGTATAAATTGGGAAAACTAAAAATCAGCAAGACACAGGCACCCCAAAGTTTAGGGCTGCTCTGTTGACAAGAACCTCCACTTCGTTACACCTTAAATATCCCAGGAAAGAGAAAAATGGATAAAGAAGTTGTGGTCCTTATGTACAATGGAATATCACTCAGCCATGAAATCAACGTCATAAGGCTAGTAGCAGCATGATGAGTGGATTTAGGTACGACGATTCTAAGTGAAATAAGTCACACAGAAAAAGACACTTATCCTAAGATATCACTTATAGAGGGAATGTAAAAACCGCTACCCTTGAACTGAATTACAAAACAGAACAGAGTCACACGTTTAGAAAACACACTATGGCTGCTGCACGGGAAAGGTGAGCTGGGGTGATGCATAAAACAAGGGTTTCAAATTAGCTCAGAGACCGTTCCATAAACCCAATATGTAATAGACACGACCTACTCCTTGCTCAGTGAACTGGACTCAACACCCCCTATTCACCGCCCAAGAATATATCTGACTAGTAAGAATCTTAAAACCTTTGTATTGATATCTCTCTGTAAGTGAGTCAAGTGGGTGTAAAGCGACATAAACAAAGCACTGAAAAGCAGCTAAACCCCTTTATAAAAATCAATCACTTTTAAAAACCCTTGAAACAAAGACAGTGAAAGATAGAGAAATTCTTACTAAATTCGTTCAGGGGCTGTGATGCCACCTGGATTGACCATATCTAGACCCACAGCTGATTGAGACATAAGGGTGGACACTCTTGGGGCTGAGAGGTTTGGTGAGGTTGGGTGAGCAAACGCAGACCCTTTAAAGTAATGCTGCGTGGTTCCCATCCCATGGGTCCCAAATCTCCAGGTTCAAGGGCATCTTCCTACTTCGAAAACATGCATGAGAAACCCAGAAGATGGTACACCGTGTGATCGGGAAAGGTTTCTAAAACGCACCTCATTTCTCATCTCCTTGTGCTCGGGTTCGCCATTCCAGCCGCTTTACTAGCAATCTCCCTCATTGGAGAATCAGCACCTTTAACCTCCTGTTCCGTACAGGTTGCAATTTGTCCTGAGGATGAACGGGAAGAGGGGGAACCAATGAGACACTAGCTCTAGGTGTTGGGACAGGCACAGGTCACTCTACTTTCCCATCAGGGAGAAGAATTAACCACAGGCTCAGCCTGCCGCCCGGGACCAGAATAGGGCCTGAAGCAATCCTGCGCTTTTGCGGCCAGCTCCCAAGAAAGCGAGTTGAAAAATGGAGCTCAGGGGCACTGCAATTCACAAACCTGCAGAGTTATAAATGATAACTCTCGTCCACAAATATATTGCGGGAAGGCAACGAAGAGGATTTGAAAGCAAGGCAGAAATGCAGGAAACAGATTTCAGGAGGTAGATTCGAATCGCCTTTAAAGCACGGGAAAAGCGGCAAAACCTCGACAATGATGCCCTTGGCCAAAAAGGGCGTATGCGTTTTTTCCTGAATATATTCAGGAAAAAACGCATACGCCCTTTTTGGCCAACCAAGCAACCTGGAAAGGCAAATCAGCGCTACAAAGAAGTCTCGCTTCCCATCGGTCAAATAGGCCACGCTGAATAAAGTGTCAAACCCAGAAATGCAGGACAAGCCATGGAGAAACGGGAGCCTTGCTACGCTGATGTGCGCGATGTAAATTGCCAACAGCCACTCTGGAGAAGTGTACGGTGTGTCCTGAAACATCGAAAAAACTCAGCTTAGAGAGCATAGGGCACTTCCACTCATGGGCGTATAAATTGGGAAAACTAAAAATCAGCAAGACACAGGCACCCCAAAGTTTAGGGCTGCTCTGTTGACAAGAACCTCCACTTCGTTACACCTTAAATATCCCAGGAAAGAGAAAAATGGATAAAGAAGTTGTGGTCCTTATGTACAATGGAATATCACTCAGCCATGAAATCAACGTCATAAGGCTAGTAGCAGCATGATGAGTGGATTTAGGTACGACGATTCTAAGTGAAATAAGTCACACAGAAAAAGACACTTATCCTAAGATATCACTTATAGAGGGAATGTAAAAACCGCTACCCTTGAACTGAATTACAAAACAGAACACAGTCACACGTTTAGAAAACACACTATGGCTGCTTAACGGGAAAGGTGAGGTGGGGTGATGCATAAAAGAAGGGCTTCAAATTAGCTCAGAGACCGTTCCATAAGCCAAATATGTAATAGACACGAAATACTCCTTGCTCAGTGAACTGGACTCAACACCCCCTATTCACTGCCCAAGAATATATCTGACTAGTAAGAATCTTAAAACCTATGTATTGATATCTCTCTGTAAGTGAATCAAGTGGGTGTAAAGCGGCATAAACACAGCAGTGAAAAGCAGCTAAACCCCTTTATAAAAATCAATCACTTTTAAAGACCGGTGAAACAAAGACAGTGGAAGATAGAGAAATTCTTACTAAATTCGTTCACGGGCTGTGATGCCACCTGGATTGACCATATCTAGA
This sequence comes from Balaenoptera ricei, assembly GCF_028023285.1. Classification (NCBI taxonomy): domain Eukaryota; kingdom Metazoa; phylum Chordata; class Mammalia; order Artiodactyla; family Balaenopteridae; genus Balaenoptera; species Balaenoptera ricei. The sequence goes on along the minus strand of NC_082641.1, from coordinate 137,260,488 downwards.
CCCACAGCTGATTGAGACATAAGGGTGGACACTCTTGGGGCTGAGAGGTTTGGTGAGGTTGGGTGAGCAAACGCAGACCCTTTAAAGTAATACTGCGTGGTTCCCATCCCATGGGTCCCAAATCTCCAGGTTCAAGGGCATCTTCCTACTTCGAAAACATGCATGAGAAACCCAGAAGATGGTACACCGTGTGATCGGGAAAGGTTTCTAAAACGCACCTCATTTCTCATCTCCTTGTGCTCGGGTTCGCCATTCCAGCCGCTTTACTAGCAATCTCCCTCCTTGGAGAATCAGCACCTTTAACCTCCTGTTCCGTACAGGTTGCCATTTGTCCTGAGGATGAACGGGAAGAGGGGGAACCAATGAGACACTAGCTCTAGGTGTGGGGACAGGCACAGGTCACTCTATTTTCCCATCAGGAAGAAGAATTAACCACAGGCTCAGCCTGCCGCCCGGGACCAGAATAGGGCCTGAAGCAATCCTGCGCTTTTGCGGCCAGCTCCCAAGAAAGGGAGTTGAAAAATGGAGCTCAGGGGCACTGCAATTCACAAACCTGCAGAGTTATAAATGATAACTCTCTTCCTCAAATATATTGAGGGTAGGCAACGAAGAGGATTTGAAAGCAAGGCAGAAATGCAGGAAACAGATTTCAGGAGGTAGATTCGAATCGCCCTTAAAGCACGGGAAAAGCGGCAAAACCTCGACAATGATGCCCTTGGCCAAAAAGGGCGTATGCGTTTTTTCCTGAATATATTCAGGAAAAAACGCATACGCCCTTTTTGGCCAACCAAGCAACCTGGAAAGGCAAATCAGTGCTACAAAGAAGTCTCGCTTCCCATCGGTCAAAAGGGCCATGCTGAATAAAGTGTCAAACCCAGAAATGCAGGACAGGTAATGGAGAAATGGGAGCCTTGCTACGCTGCTGGGCGGGATGTAAATTGCCAACAGCCACTCTGGAGAAGTGTACGGTGTGTCCTGAAACTTCGAAAAAACTCAGCTTAGAGAGCATAGGGCACTTCCACTCATGGGCGTATAAATTGGGAAAACTAAAAATCAGCAAGACACAGGCACCCCAAAGTTTAGGGCTGCTCTGTTGACAAGAACCTCCACTTCGTTACACCTTAAATATCCCAGGAAAGAGAAAAATGGATAAAGAAGTTGTGGTCCTTATGTACAATGGAATATCACTCAGCCATGAAATCAACGTCATAAGGCTAGTAGCAGCATGATGAGTGGATTTAGGTACGACGATTCTAAGTGAAATAAGTCACACAGAAAAAGACACTTATCCTAAGATATCACTTATAGAGGGAATGTAAAAACCGCTACCCTTGAACTGAATTACAAAACAGAACAGAGTCACACGTTTAGAAAACACACTATGGCTGCTGCACGGGAAAGGTGAGCTGGGGTGATGCATAAAACAAGGGTTTCAAATTAGCTCAGAGACCGTTCCATAAACCCAATATGTAATAGACACGACCTACTCCTTGCTCAGTGAACTGGACTCAACACCCCCTATTCACCGCCCAAGAATATATCTGACTAGTAAGAATCTTAAAACCTTTGTATTGATATCTCTCTGTAAGTGAGTCAAGTGGGTGTAAAGCGACATAAACAAAGCACTGAAAAGCAGCTAAACCCCTTTATAAAAATCAATAACTTTTAAAAACCCATGAAACAAAGACAGTGAAAGAGAGAGAAATTCTTACAAAATTCGTTCAAGGGCTGTGATGCCACCTGGATTGACCATATCTAGACCCACAGCTGATTGAGACATAAGGGAGGACACTCTTGGGGCTGAGAGGTTTGGTGAGGTTGGGTGAGCAAACGCAGACCCTTTAAAGTAATGCTGCCTGGTTCCCATCCCATGGGTCCCAAATCTCCAGGTTCAAGGGCATCTTCCTACTTCGAAAACATGCATGAGAAACCCAGAAGATGGTACACCGTGTGATCGGGAAAGGTTTCTAAAACGCACCTCATTTCTCATCTCCTTGTGCTCGGGTTCGCCATTCCAGCCGCTTTACTAGCAATCTCCCTCATTGGAGAATCAGCACCTTTAACCTCCTGTTCCGTACAGGTTGCAATTTGTCCTGAGGATGAACGGGAAGAGGGGGAACCAATGAGACACTAGCTCTAGGTGTTGGGACAGGCACAGGTCACTCTACTTTCCCATCAGGGAGAAGAATTAACCACAGGCTCAGCCTGCCGCCCGGGACCAGAATAGGGCCTGAAGCAATCCTGCGCTTTTGCGGCCAGCTCCCAAGAAAGCGAGTTGAAAAATGGAGCTCAGGGGCACTGCAATTCACAAACCTGCAGAGTTATAAATGATAACTCTCGTCCACAAATATATTGCGGGAAGGCAACGAAGAGGATTTGAAAGCAAGGCAGAAATGCAGGAAACAGATTTCAGGAGGTAGATTCGAATCGCCTTTAAAGCACGGGAAAAGCGGCAAAACCTCGACAATGATGCCCTTGGCCAAAAAGGGCGTATGCGTTTTTTCCTGAATATATTCAGGAAAAAACGCATACGCCCTTTTTGGCCAACCAAGCAACCTGGAAAGGCAAATCAGCGCTACAAAGAAGTCTCGCTTCCCATCGGTCAAATAGGCCACGCTGAATAAAGTGTCAAACCCAGAAATGCAGGACAAGCCATGGAGAAACGGGAGCCTTGCTACGCTGATGTGCGCGATGTAAATTGCCAAGAGCCACTCTGGAGAAGTGTACGGTGTGTCCTGAAACATCGAAAAAACTCAGCTTAGAGAGCATAGGGCACTTCCACTCATGGGCGTATAAATTGGGAAAACTAAAAATCAGCAAGACACAGGCACCCCAAAGTTTAGGGCTGCTCTGTTGACAAGAACCTCCACTTCGTTACACCTTAAATATCCCAGGAAAGAGAAAAATGGATAAAGAAGTTGTGGTCCTTATGTACAATGGAATATCACTCAGCCATGAAATCAACGTCATAAGGCTAGTAGCAGCATGATGAGTGGATTTAGGTACGACGATTCTAAGTGAAATAAGTCACACAGAAAAAGACACTTATCCTAAGATATCACTTATAGAGGGAATGTAAAAACCGCTACCCTTGAACTGAATTACAAAACAGAACAGAGTCACACGTTTAGAAAACACACTATGGCTGCTGCACGGGAAAGGTGAGGTGGGGTGATGCATAAAACAAGGGTTTCAAATTAGCTCAGAGACCGTTCCATAAACCCAATATGTAATAGACACGACCTACTCCTTGCTCAGTGAACTGGACTCAACACCCCCTATTCACCGCCCAAGAATATATCTGACTAGTAAGAATCTTAAAACCTTTGTATTGATATCTCTCTGTATGTGAGTCAAGTGGGTGTAAAGCGGCATAAACACAGCAGTGAAAAGCAGCTAAACCCCTTTATAAAAATCAATAACTTTTAAAAACCCATGAAACAAAGACAGTGAAAGAGAGAGAAATTCTTACAAAATTCGTTCAAGGGCTGTGATGCCACCTGGATTGACCATATCTAGACCCACAGCTGATTGAGACATAAGGGAGGACACTCTTGGGGCTGAGAGGTTTGGTGAGGTTGGGTGAGCAAACGCAGACCCTTTAAAGTAATGCTGCCTGGTTCCCATCCCATGGGTCCCAAATCTCCAGGTTCAAGGGCATCTTCCTACTTCGAAAACATGCATGAGAAACCCAGAAGATGGTACACCGTGTGATCGGGAAAGGTTTCTAAAACGCACCTCATTTCTCATCTCCTTGTGCTCGGGTTCGCCATTCCAGCCGCTTTACTAGCAATCTCCCTCATTGGAGAATCAGCACCTTTAACCTCCTGTTCCGTACAGGTTGCAATTTGTCCTGAGGATGAACGGGAAGAGGGGGAACCAATGAGACACTAGCTCTAGGTGTTGGGACAGGCACAGGTCACTCTACTTTCCCATCAGGGAGAAGAATTAACCACAGGCTCAGCCTGCCGCCCGGGACCAGAATAGGGCCTGAAGCAATCCTGCGCTTTTGCGGCCAGCTCCCAAGAAAGCGAGTTGAAAAATGGAGCTCAGGGGCACTGCAATTCACAAACCTGCAGAGTTATAAATGATAACTCTCGTCCACAAATATATTGCGGGAAGGCAACGAAGAGGATTTGAAAGCAAGGCAGAAATGCAGGAAACAGATTTCAGGAGGTAGATTCGAATCGCCTTTAAAGCACGGGAAAAGCGGCAAAACCTCGACAATGATGCCCTTGGCCAAAAAGGGCGTATGCGTTTTTTCCTGAATATATTCAGGAAAAAACGCATACGCCCTTTTTGGCCAACCAAGCAACCTGGAAAGGCAAATCAGCGCTACAAAGAAGTCTCGCTTCCCATCGGTCAAATAGGCCACGCTGAATAAAGTGTCAAACCCAGAAATGCAGGACAAGCCATGGAGAAACGGGAGCCTTGCTACGCTGATGTGCGCGATGTAAATTGCCAAGAGCCACTCTGGAGAAGTGTACGGTGTGTCCTGAAACATCGAAAAAACTCAGCTTAGAGAGCATAGGGCACTTCCACTCATGGGCGTATAAATTGGGAAAACTAAAAATCAGCAAGACACAGGCACCCCAAAGTTTAGGGCTGCTCTGTTGACAAGAACCTCCACTTCGTTACACCTTAAATATCCCAGGAAAGAGAAAAATGGATAAAGAAGTTGTGGTCCTTATGTACAATGGAATATCACTCAGCCATGAAATCAACGTCATAAGGCTAGTAGCAGCATGATGAGTGGATTTAGGTACGACGATTCTAAGTGAAATAAGTCACACAGAAAAAGACACTTATCCTAAGATATCACTTATAGAGGGAATGTAAAAACCGCTACCCTTGAACTGAATTACAAAACAGAACAGAGTCACACGTTTAGAAAACACACTATGGCTGCTGCACGGGAAAGGTGAGGTGGGGTGATGCATAAAACAAGGGTTTCAAATTAGCTCAGAGACCGTTCCATAAACCCAATATGTAATAGACACGACCTACTCCTTGCTCAGTGAACTGGACTCAACACCCCCTATTCACCGCCCAAGAATATATCTGACTAGTAAGAATCTTAAAACCTTTGTATTGATATCTCTCTGTATGTGAGTCAAGTGGGTGTAAAGCGGCATAAACACAGCAGTGAAAAGCAGCTAAACCCCTTTATAAAAATCAATAACTTTTAAAAACCCATGAAACAAAGACAGTGAAAGAGAGAGAAATTCTTACAAAATTCGTTCAAGGGCTGTGATGCCACCTGGATTGACCATATCTAGACCCACAGCTGATTGAGACATAAGGGAGGACACTCTTGGGGCTGAGAGGTTTGGTGAGGTTGGGTGAGCAAACGCAGACCCTTTAAAGTAATGCTGCCTGGTTCCCATCCCATGGGTCCCAAATCTCCAGGTTCAAGGGCATCTTCCTACTTCGAAAACATGCATGAGAAACCCAGAAGATGGTACACCGTGTGATCGGGAAAGGTTTCTAAAACGCACCTCATTTCTCATCTCCTTGTGCTCGGGTTCGCCATTCCAGCCGCTTTACTAGCAATCTCCCTCATTGGAGAATCAGCACCTTTAACCTCCTGTTCCGTACAGGTTGCAATTTGTCCTGAGGATGAACGGGAAGAGGGGGAACCAATGAGACACTAGCTCTAGGTGTTGGGACAGGCACAGGTCACTCTACTTTCCCATCAGGGAGAAGAATTAACCACAGGCTCAGCCTGCCGCCCGGGACCAGAATAGGGCCTGAAGCAATCCTGCGCTTTTGCGGCCAGCTCCCAAGAAAGCGAGTTGAAAAATGGAGCTCAGGGGCACTGCAATTCACAAACCTGCAGAGTTATAAATGATAACTCTCGTCCACAAATATATTGCGGGAAGGCAACGAAGAGGATTTGAAAGCAAGGCAGAAATGCAGGAAACAGATTTCAGGAGGTAGATTCGAATCGCCTTTAAAGCACGGGAAAAGCGGCAAAACCTCGACAATGATGCCCTTGGCCAAAAAGGGCGTATGCGTTTTTTCCTGAATATATTCAGGAAAAAACGCATACGCCCTTTTTGGCCAACCAAGCAACCTGGAAAGGCAAATCAGCGCTACAAAGAAGTCTCGCTTCCCATCGGTCAAATAGGCCACGCTGAATAAAGTGTCAAACCCAGAAATGCAGGACAAGCCATGGAGAAACGGGAGCCTTGCTACGCTGATGTGCGCGATGTAAATTGCCAAGAGCCACTCTGGAGAAGTGTACGGTGTGTCCTGAAACATCGAAAAAACTCAGCTTAGAGAGCATAGGGCACTTCCACTCATGGGCGTATAAATTGGGAAAACTAAAAATCAGCAAGACACAGGCACCCCAAAGTTTAGGGCTGCTCTGTTGACAAGAACCTCCACTTCGTTACACCTTAAATATCCCAGGAAAGAGAAAAATGGATAAAGAAGTTGTGGTCCTTATGTACAATGGAATATCACTCAGCCATGAAATCAACGTCATAAGGCTAGTAGCAGCATGATGAGTGGATTTAGGTACGACGATTCTAAGTGAAATAAGTCACACAGAAAAAGACACTTATCATAAGATATCACTTATAGAGGGAATGTAAAAACCGCTACCCTTGAACTGAATTACAAAACAGAACAGAGTCACACGTTTAGAAAACACACTATGGCTGCTTAACGGGAAAGGTGAGGTGGGGTGATGCATAAAACAAGGGTTTCAAATTAGCTCAGAGACCGTTCCATAAACCCAATATGTAATAGACACGACCTACTCCTTGCTCAGTGAACTGGACTCAACACCCCCTATTCACCGCCCAAGAATATATCTGACTATTAAGAATCTTAAAACCTTTGTATTGATATCTCTCTGTATGTGAGTCAAGTGGGTGTAAAGCGGCATAAACACAGCAGTGAAAAGCAGGTAAACCCCTTTATAAAAATCAATCACTTTTAAAAACCCGTGAAACAAAGACAGTGAAAGATAGAGAAATTCTTACTAAATTCGTTCAGGGGCTGTGATGCCACCTGGATTGACCATATCTAGACCCACAGCTGATTGAGACATAAGGGTGGACACTCTTGGGGCTGAGAGGTTTGGTGAGGTTGGGTGAGCAAACGCAGACCCTTTAAAGTAATACTGCGTGGTTCCCATCCCATGGGTCCCAAATCTCCAGGTTCAAGGGCATCTTCCTACTTCGAAAACATGCATGAGAAACCCAGAAGATGGTACACCGTGTGATCGGGAAAGGTTTCTAAAACGCACCTCATTTCTCATCTCCTTGTGCTCGGGTTCGCCATTCCAGCCGCTCTACTAGCAATCTCCCTCCTTGGAGAATCAGCACCTTTAACCTCCTGTTCCGTACAGGTTGCAATTTGTCCTGAGGATGAACGGGAAGAGGGGGAACCAATGAGACACTAGCTCTAGGTGTGGGGACAGGCACAGGTCACTCTATTTTCCCGTCAGGAAGAAGAATTAACCACAGCCTCAGCCTGCCGACCGGGACCAGAATAGGGCCTGAAGCAATCCTGCGCTTTTGCGGCCAGCTCCCAAGAAAGCGAGTTGAAAAATGGAGCTCACGGGCACTGCAATTCACAAACCTGCAGAGTTATAAATGATAACTCTCTTCCTCATATATATTGAGGGTAGGCAACGAAGAGGATTTGAAAGCAAGGAAGAAATGCAGGAAACAGATTTCAGGAGGTAGATTCGAATCGCCTTTAAAGCACAGGAAAAGCGGCAAAACCTCGACAATGATGCCCTTGGCCAAAAAGGGCGTATGCGTTTTTTCCTGAATATATTCAGGAAAACACGCATACGCCCTTTTTGGCCAACCAAGCAACCTGGAAAGGCAAATCAGCGCTACAAAGAAGTCTCGCTTCCCATCGGTCAAAAGGGCCATGCTGAATAAAGTGTCAAACCCAGAAATGCAGGACAGGCAATGGAGAAATGGGAGCCTTACTACGCTGATGGGCGGGATGTAAATTGCCAACAGCCACTCTGGAGAAGTGTACGGTGTGTCCTGAAACATCGAGAAAACTCAGCTTAGAGAGCATAGGGCACTTCCACTCATGGGCGTATAAATTGGGAAAACTAAAAATCAGCAAGACACAGGCACCCCAAAGTTTAGGGCTGCTCTGTTGACAAGAACCTCCACTTCGTTACACCTTAAATATCCCAGGAAAGAGAAAAATGGATAAAGAAGTTGTGGTCCTTATGTACAATGGAATATCACTCAGCCATGAAATCAACGTCATAAGGCTAGTAACAGCATGATGAGTGGATTTAGGTACGACGATTCTAAGTGAAATAAGTCACACAGAAAAAGACACTTATCATAAGATATCACTTATAGAGGGAATGTAAAAACCGCTACCCTTGAACTGAATTGCAAAACAGAACATAGTCACACGTTTAGAAAACACACTATGGCTGCTTAACGGGAAAGGTGAGGTGGGGTGATGCATAAAAGAAGGGTTTCAAATTAGCTCAGAGACCGTTCCATAAACCCAATATGTAATAGACACGACCTACTCCTTGCTCAGTGAACTGGACTCAACACCCCCTATTCACTGCCCAAGAATATATCTGACTAGTAAGAATCGTAAAACCTATGTATTGATATCTCTCTGTAAGTGAGTCAAGTGGGTGTAAAGCGGCATAAACACAGCAGTGAAAAGCAGCTAAACCCCTTTATAAAAATCAATAACTTTTAAAAACCCATGAAACAAAGACAGTGAAAGAGAGAGAAATTCTTACAAAATTCGTTCAAGGGCTGTGATGCCACCTGGATTGACCATATCTAGACCCACAGCTGATTGAGACATAAGGGAGGACACTCTTGGGGCTGAGAGGTTTGGTGAGGTTGGGTGAGCAAACGCAGACCCTTTAGAGTAATACTGCGTGGTACTCATCCCATGGGTCCCAAATCTCCAGGTTCAAGGGCATCTTCCTACATCGAAAACATGCATGAGAAACCCTGAAGATGGTACACCGTGTGATCGGGAAAGGTTTCTAAAACGCACCTCATTTCTCATCTCCTTGTGCTCGGGTTCGCCATTCCAGCCGCTTTACTAGCAATCTCCCTCCTTGGAGAATCAGCACCTTTAACCTCCTGTTCCGTACAGGTTGCCATTTGTCCTGAGGATGAACGGGAAGAGGGGGAACCAATGAGACACTAGCTCTAGGTGTGGGGACAGGCACAGGTCACTCTATTTTCCCATCAGGAAGAAGAATTAACCACAGGCTCAGCCTGCCGCCCGGAACCAGAATAGGGCCTGAAGCAATCCTGCGCTTTTGCGGCCAGCTCCCAAGAAAGCGAGTTGAAAAATGGAGCTCAGGGGCACTGCAATTCACAAACCTGCAGAGTTATAAATGATAACTCTCTTCCTCAAATATATTGAGGGTAGGCAACGAAGAGGATTTGAAAGCAAGGCAGAAATGCAGGAAACAGATTTCAGGAGGTAGATTCGAATCGCCTTTAAAGCACGGGAAAAGCGGCAAAACCTCGACAATGATGCCCTTGGCCAAAAAGGGCGTATGCGTTTTTTCCTGAATATATTCAGGAAAAAACGCATACGCCCTTTTTGGCCAACCAAGCAACCTGGAAAGGCAAATCAGCGCTACAAAGAAGTCTCGCTTCCCATCGGTCAAATAGGCCACGCTGAATAAAGTGTCAAACCCAGAAATGCAGGACAGGCCATGGAGAAACGGGAGCCTTGCTACGCTGATGGGCGGGATGTAAATTGCCAACAGCCACTCTGGAGAAGTGTACGGTGTGTCCTGAAACATCGAAAAAACTCAGATTAGAGAGCATACGGCACTTCCACTCACGGGCGTATAAATTGGGAAAACTAAAAATCAGCAAGGCACAGGCACCCCAAAGTTTAGGGCTGCTCTGTTGACAAGAACCTCCACTTCGTTACACCTTAAATATCCCAGGAAAGAGAAAAATGGATAAAGAAGTTGTGGTCCTTATGTACAATGGAATATCACTCAGCCATGAAATCAACGTCATAAGGCTAGTAGCAGCATGATGAGTGGATTTAGGTACGACGATTCTAAGTGAAATAAGTCACACAGAAAAAGACACTTATCATAAGATATCACTTATAGAGGGAATGTAAAAACCGCTACCCTTGAACTGAATTACAAAACAGAACAGAGTCACACGTTTAGAAAACACACTATGGCTGCTTAACGGGAAAGGTGAGGTGGGGTGATGCATAAAAGAAAGGTTTCAAATTAGCTCAGATACCGTTCCATAAACCCAATAAGTAATAGACACGACCTACTCCTTGCTCAGTGAACTGGACTCAACACCCCCTATTCACCGCCCAAGAATATATCTGACTAGTAAGAATCTTTAAACCTATGTATTGATATCTCTCTGTAAGTGAGTCAAGTGGGTGTAAAGCGGCATAAACACAGCAGTGAAAAGCAGCTAAACCCCTTTATAAAAATCAATCACTTTTAAAAACCCGTGAAACAAAGACAGTGAAAGAGAGAGAAATTCTTACAAAATTCGTTCAAGGGCTGTGATGCCACGTGGATTGACCATATCTAGACCCACAGCTGATTGAGGCATAAGGGTGGACACTCTTGGGGCTGAGAGGTTTGGTGAGGTTGGGTGAGCAAACGCAGACCCTTTAGAGTAATACTGTGTGGTACCCATCCCATGGGTCCCAAATCTCCAGGTTCAAGGGCATCTTCCTACATCGAAAACATGCATGAGAATCCCAGAAGATGGTACACCGTGTGATCGGGAAAGGTTTCTAAAACTCACCTCATTTCTCATCTCCTTGTGCTCGGGTTCGCCATTCCAGCCGCTTTACTAGCAATCTCCCTCCTTGGAGAATCAGCACCTTTAACCTCCTGTTCCGTACAGGTTGCAATTTGTCCTGAGGATGAACGGGAAGAGGGGGAACCAATGAGACACTAGCTCTAGGTGTTGGGACAGGCACAGGTCACTCTATTTTCCCATCAGGAAGAAGAATTAACCACAGGCTCAGCCTGCCGCCCGGGACCAGAATAGGGCCTGAAGCAATCCTGCGCTTTTGCGGCCAGCTCCCAAGAAAGCGAGTTGAAAAATGGAGCTCAGGGGCACTGCAATTCACAAACCTGCAGAGTTATAAATGATAACTCTCGTCCACAAATATATTGACGGAAGACAACGAAGAGGATTTGAAAGCAAGGCAGAATTGCAGGAAACAGATTTCAGGAGGTAGATTCGAATCGCCTTTAAAGCACGGGAAAAGCGGCAAAACCTCGACAATGATGCCCTTGGCCAAAAAGGGCGTATGCGTTTTTTCCTGAATATATTCAGGAAAAAACGCATACGCCCTGTTTGGCCAACCAAGCAACCCGGAAAGGAAAATCAGCGCTACAAAGAAGTCTCGCTTCCCATCGGTCAAAAGGGCCATGCTGAATAAAGTGTCAAAACCAGAAATGCAGGACAGGCCATGGAGAAACGGGAGCCTTGCTACGCTGATGGGCGGGATGGAAATTGCCAACAGCCACTCTGCAGAAGTGTACGGTGTGTCCTGAAACATCGAAAAAACTCAGCTTAGAGAGCATAGGGCACTTCCACTCATGGGCGTATAAATTGGGAAAACTAAAAATCAGCAAGACACAGGCACCCCAAAGTTTAGGGCTGCTCTGTTGACAAGAACCTCCACTTCGTTACACCTTAAATATCCCAGGAAAGAGAAAAATGGATAAAGAAGTTGTGGTCCTTTTGTACAATGGAATATCACTCAGCCATGAAATCAACGTCATAAGGCTAGTAGCAGCATGATGAGTGGATTTAGGTACGACAATTCTAAGTGAAATAAGTCACACAGAAAAAGACACTTATCATAAGATATCACTTATAGAGGGAATGTAAAAACCGCTACCCTTGAACTGAATTACAAAACAGAACAGAGTCACACGTTTAGAAAACACACTATGGCTGCTTAACGGGAAAGGTGAGGTCGGGTGATGCATAAAAGAAGGGTTTCAAATTAGCTCAGATACCGTTGCATAAACCCAATAAGTAATAGACACAACCTACTCCTTGCTCAGTGATCTGGACTCAAAACCCCGTATTCACCGCCCAAGAATATATCTGACTAGTAAGAATCTTAAAACGTATGTATTGATATCTTTCTGTATGTGAGTCAAGTGGGTTAAAAGCGGCATAAACACAGCAGTAAAAAACAGCTAATCCCCTTTATAAAAATCAATTACTTTTAAAAAAACATCAAACAAAGACAGTGAAAGAGAGAGAAATACTTAGAAAATTCGTTCAAGGGCTGTGATGCCACCTGGATTGACCATATATAGACCCACAGCTGATTGAGACATAAGGGTGGACACTCTTGGGGCTGAGAGTTTTGGTGAGGTTGGGTAAGCAAACGCAGACCCTTTAAAGTAATACTGCGTGGTACCCATCCCATGTGTTCCAAATCTCCAGGTTCAAGGGCATCTTCCTACAGAGAAAGAATGCTTGGGAAACCCGGTGGATGGTATACAGTGTGATCGAGAATGGTTTCTGAAACGCACCTTATTCCTCATCTCTTGGTTCTCGGGTTCGCCATTCCAGCCGCTTTACTTACAATCTCCCCACTTGGAGAATCAGCACCTTTAACCTCCTGTTCCGTACAGGTTGCAATTTGTCCTGCGGATGAATGGGAAGAGGGGAACCCATGAGAGGCTAGCTCTAGGTGTTGGGACAGGCCCAGGTCACCCTAATTTCCCATCAGGAAGAAGAATTAACCACAGGCTCAGCCTGCGCCCCGGAACCAGAATACGGCCTGAAGCAATCCTGCGGGTTTGCGGCCAGCTCCCAAAAAAGCGATTTGGAAAATGGAGCTCAGGAGCATGGCAATTCACAAATCTGCAGAGTTATAAATGATAACTCTTGTCTGAAAATGTATTGAGGTAAGGCAACGAAGAGGATTTCAAAGCAATACAGAATTGCAGGAAACAGTTTTTTCCAGGTAGATTGGACTCGCCTTTAAAGCACATGAAATTCCGCAGAACTTCGACAATGATGCACTTGGCCAAAAAGGGCGTCTGCGTTCTTTCCTGAATAAATTTTGGAAAAAACGCAGATGCTCTTTTTGGCCAATTAAACAAGCGGGCAATGCAAAGCAGTATTACAAAAAGTGTCTCACTTCGCATTGGTCCAAAGGCCCATGCTGAAAAAGTGTAAAACCCACAAATGCAGGACAGGCCATGGAGAAAAGGGAGCCTTGTTATGCTGATCGGCGGGATGTAAATTGCCACCGGCGACTCTTGAGAAGTGTATGCTGTATCTTAAAACTTCTAAAAAGCAGAGCTACAGAGCATACAGCACTTCCCCTCATGGGCGTATATCTTGGGAAAACCAAAAAATCGACAAGACACAGGCACCCCAAAGTTTCGGCCTGCTCTGTTTAGAAATGCCTCGATTTGGGTACAACTTACATGTCCTTGGAAGGAAAAAATGGAGAAAGAAGATGTGGTACTTATGTACAATGAAATATTACTCAGCAATTAAATCAATGAAATAAGGCCAGTGGCAGCAACTCGTGGAGACTGAGGTACGATCATTCTAAGTGACATAAGTCAGACATAAAAAGAGAATTATCATAAGGTATCACTTATAGATAGTATCTAAAATGCTTTCACATGAACGCAATTACAAAACAGAAACGGAGTCACACATTTAGAAAACACACTTATGGCTGCTAAAGGAGAAAGGTGGGGCGGGGTGATGCATAAACCAGGAGGTTGAAATTAGCACAGATACGGTTCCATAAACAAAATAGGTATTCGACAGGACCTACTCTATAGCTCAAAGAGCTGGACTCAGCACACTGTTGTCACCAGAAAAGGATATATAAGACTGGTAAGAATCTGTAAAAGAATTTATTGATGTCTCTCTTTAAGTGAATCAAGTGGATAGATGTAGAGCAGGAAGAAACCCAGTATTGAAAATCAGCTATACCCCATTATAAAATTAAATAACAAGAACAAAATAAAGACAGTGAGAGAGAGAGAAATTCTTACAAAATGTGTTCAAGGGCTGTGATGCAACCTGGACTGACCATATCTAGACACAGAGCTGGATGGGACCTAAGGCTCTACACTCGTTGGTCTGAGAGGCTTCGTGAGGATGGGACAGCAAATGCAGCACTTTTAGAGTAATACTGCCTGGCCCCCATTCCATGGGTTCCATATCTCCAGGTGCAGGGGACCCTTCGTACAGCTAAAACATGCATGGCACATCCAGAGGATGGTACACCGTCTGATCGGGAAGAGTTTGGAAAAGTCACCTCATCTCCACGTCTCCTGGTATTCGGGTTCCCCAGCTCCTTTCCTTAGAGTCTCCCCACTTTGGGAAGGCAGCACACTCAACAGCCGGTTTTGCACGGCTTGGAATTTTCCGGTGAAGAAGGGGAATGGCGGGATGGAATGAGACACAAGCCTTAGATGTTTGGACAGGCATATGCCACTCTAGTTTCCTACCTGGAAGAAGAATTTCCCTATCCTTCAGGTGCCCCAGTAACTGGAATGGGTCTGTAGAAATCCTGCCCCTTTGTATCTGCTTCCCTAAACAAGTTGAAAACCGGTGCTCAGGGGCACTGCAATTCACAAACATGCAGGGTTGTAATTGACACCTCTAATGGAGTCATTTCTTGAGCCAAGTATTCGTAAAGGCCTTGTAAGCAAGGCAGAATTGCAGGAAAGGGATTTCAAGGGGTAGTTTGCACTCGTCATTAAAGCACATGCAAAGCTGCTGAACATCGCCAATGATGCAGTTTGCCAAACAGGCCGTATGCGTTATTCCTTAATCTATTCAGGAAAAACCCTTACTCCATTTTTGGCCAACAGAACAGGCGGGCAATGTAAATTAATACTACAAAGAGATATCACTTCGCACCAGTCAGAATGGCCAACCTCACAAACTGTAAAACCTGAAATGCAGGACAGGGCGTGGAGAAAAGGGAACCCTGACAAGCTGATGGTGGGAATGTAAATTGCTAACAGCCACTCTGGAGAAGTGGGTGGTGATTCCTTAAAAATCTAAAAACCAGAGCTTCAGAGCATATGGCGCTTCCACTCCTGGGCCTGTATCTTGGAAAAAACGTAAATTGACAGGACCCAGGCACTCTAAAATTTATGCAGCCCTGTTTACAAGAGCCTCTACTCGGAAGCTACCTAAAAGTCCTTGGAAGGAAGAATGGATAAAGAAATTATGGTAGATATGTACAATGGAATATTACTCAGCCATGAAGTGAATGAAATAAGGCCATTTAGGGCCACTCAGAAGGACCTACATACATTCATACTAAGTGTCATAAATCAGGCAATGAAAACTATCATATGATATTACTTATCGGTGGAATCTAAAAATTGATAGAAAGGTACTATCTTACAACACAGAAACAGAGTCCCAGACTTAGAACACAAACTTATGGTTACCAAACTGGAAAGGTGTGTTGGAGGCATAAATCATGAGGTTGGAGTTAGTATATACATATTTACAGAGAGAAAACTTGTAATCAACATGGACCTGCTGTAGAGCACTTGGAACTCTTCTCAACACCCTTTAGCAACCTCAATGGGAAAATAATTCTAAAAAGAATATATAGTTATCTCTGTATAAATGAATCATGTTGGTGTATGTCAAAAATGAACACAACATGATAAATCAACTATGTACTCCATTATAAATTTAAAATTAAGTTAAAGAAAAGAAAAATGATCACTAAATTTGTTTAGTCGCAGTGAACGTACTAGTGTCACATCCCTGGACACAGACACAATTTGGTCCCAGGGCTGGACTGTTGTGGGCCTGAGGACCTCGGGAGGATATGCCAGCTAATTCGCCCCCCTTGAACATGTAGTACCTGGTCCCCTCTGCATGGGATCACTATCTCCAGATCTAAGTGTGCCCTCATACTACTAAACCAACCCTCTGACACCCAAAGGATGGTGGACTCTCTGGGCTGGATGACATTTGGAAAATCACCTGCTCTCAACATATCCTGGTGTTTGGGTTCCGACCTCCCGACTCCTTCGTAAGGGTCATCCCACTCTACAAGACAGCACCCTCAACAGGTGATTTTGCAGGGGTTTATACTTGTTCGGGGGATGAAGGGTAAGGGGGAAGAAGGAATGGGACAGAAGCCCTTACATGTTTGGTCAGGCACATTCCACTCTAATTTAATACCCAAGAACAGGACTTGCCCTACATCTAAGGTTGTGT
This sequence comes from Balaenoptera ricei, assembly GCF_028023285.1. NCBI lineage: Eukaryota > Metazoa > Chordata > Mammalia > Artiodactyla > Balaenopteridae > Balaenoptera > Balaenoptera ricei. Next base: position 137,244,256 of record NC_082641.1, on the reverse strand, counting down.
CAGTAACCAGAGAGGGACAGTAGAAATCCTGCCGCCTTCTGTTTACCATAACAACAATTTTAAAACTGGACCTTATACGCACTTCATATTCACAATGCCTGGGGAGCTGTAAATGACAACAGCCCTCAAAAAATGTCTTGGGGTAGGTAATCGAAGTAGACTTCAAAACAAGGCAACCTTTCAATAAACCTTTTTCTAGGGGTAAATCTTACTGACACTGTTCAAAAAAAAAGCACATATGAAGATACTCACCATTGCTTTATGTTAGACAAATGCAAATCAGATGTACAAAGAAGTATCACCTGGAACCACTCAGAATAGCCACCATCACAATGTCTACAAACAAGAAATGCTTCAGAGGGTGTGGAAAAAAGAGAAACCTACTACTTTTTTTTTTTTTTTTAATCTGCGTTGGGTCTTCGTTGCTGCGCGCGGCTTTTCTATAGTTGCAGCAAGCGGGGGCTACTCATCATTGTGGTACGAAGCCTTCTCTTTGTGGTGGCTTCTCTTGTTGTGGAGCACAAGCTGTAGGCACACAGGCTTCAGTAGTTGTGGCTCGTGGGCTCTAGAGCGCAGACTGAGTAGTTGTGGTGCACGGGCTTACTTGTTCTGTGGCATGTGAGATCTTCCCGGGCCAGGGCTCCAACCTGTGTCCCCTGAACTGGCAGGCAGATTCTTAACCACTGCACCACCAATTCTATGCTATCGGTGGCAATGCCAATTGGTAACAGCCACTATGGAGCACAGAATGGAGGTTACCAGAGTAAGGGGAGGTGGGAGGGATAAATTGGAAATTGGGATTGACATATACACACCGCTATATATAAAAGAGATAACAAATAAGGGCTTACTGTATAGCACAGGGAACTCTACTCAATACTCTGTAATGACCTGTATGGGAAAGGAATCCAAAAAGGATTGGATATATGTATAACTGCTTCACTGTGCTGTGCAGCAGAAAGTAACACAACATTGTAAATCAACTCTATTCCAAAAAAATTGAAATTGAAATGAAATGAAGTAAAATAAAATAAAATAGAGCTACCAGATGATCCAGCAAGTTCACTCCTGTGTGCATATCTGGAGGAAAGCATAAATCGAAAAGACACATCTTCCCCAATGTTCACTGCAACACTTTTTACAATAGCGAAGACATGGAAGCAACCAAAATGTCCATCAACATATGAATATAGGTAAAGAATATGTGATACATATATATAATGGAATATGACTCAGCCATAAAATAGAAGAAAATAATGTCAGTTGCAGTAACATGGATGGACCTAGAGATGATTGTACTAAGTGAAGTAAGTCAGACAGAGTAAGACAAATATTGGATGATATCACTTCTAGGTGGAAGCTAAACATTGATACAAATGAACTAACTTACAAAACAGAGGCAGACTCACAGACTTGGAAAACAAACTTATGGTTACCAAAGGGGAGAGGTGGGGGGTAGGGATAAATCAGGAGCTTGGGGTAAACATACGAATACTACTATATATAACAGATAAGCAACAAGGACCTACTGTATAGCACAGGGAGCTCTACTCAGTATTCTGGGAATACCGTTATCAGAAAAGAATCTGATAAAGAATGAATATATGCATATGTGTAACTGAATCACTTGCTGTGCAGCTGAAATGAACACAACATTGTAAATCAACTATACTCCAATAAAATTTAAATTTCAAAATAAAGAAAATCACCTATATTTCAAAAGAAAAAAAAAAAGAATTCCCATCTCTTTATATGGCTTGATAGCTTACTTTTTTAGTGCTCAATATTATCCCATTCCCAGAATATATTAATACTATATCATTTCATTCACCTATTGGAGGACACCTTAGTTTCATTCACATTTTGGCAATATTGAATTAGGTGCTATAAGTATCCATATGCAGGTTTTCCTCTGGAAGTATGTTTTAAACTACTTTCAGTAAATATCCATGAGAACACTTGACGGATTGTACAGTAAGGGAATGCTCAATATTCTAGCAAGTGTCAATCAGACTACCAAAGTAGCTGTATTATTTTTCATTTCCACCAATGACAAATGACATTTCCTATTGTTCCACATCTCCTACAGAATTTGTTCTTGTCATTGTTCACATTTTAGCCATTCTAAGTGTGTTACATAGTGGTATGGAATTGTATTTTTAATTTGCTTTTTCATGGCAGCATGTAATCTGGATTATTCTTCTGTATACTTATATGCATAGTGTCTATTTTCTTTAGTGAGGTGTCCATAAAGTATATTGGTCCACATTTTATTTAGGTTGCTTTCATTTTTTTCTACCCAATCTGTATTTGTTTTATTTATTTTCGTGCCTTGTTGCATTAGCAAGGACTTGGAGTAAAATATGGAAAAGGAGTCATGAAAGGGGACATCCTTGCTTTTACCTGAACTTAGTGGAAAAGCTTCATGGTTTTGACCATTAATCATGATGTAAGATAAAAGTTTCCTGTAAATCTTTGTTATCAACTTGAGAAAGCTCCAGTCTATTTCTTTAACTGAGAGTTTTTATGAAGAATGGGTGTTAGATTTTTTCAAAGGTCTTCTGAATCTATTGATATGCTAATGGTTGTCTTTAAGGTGTTGATATGATGGATATAATTATTTGATTCTAGAATGTTGAACCAGCCTTTCATACCTGGGATTATTTCCTCTCATTCATGATATAAAATTCTCTCAAAATATTGTTGGATTCGATTTGGTAATATTTTGTTGAGGATTTTTGCATTGATGTTCCTGAGAGATATTGGTCAGTTTTCTTTACTATTCATATGTTCTTCTAAGTTTGGATGTTGTGGATTTAGTGTCAGACATTCATTTGGGGAGATTCTCAGTCATTTTTAAAAAATATTTTCTGTTCTTTATTATCTTTATTCTCCTCCTGCTATACCCATTATGTATAGGTCACAGCATTTTTCATTGTTCCACAATTATTGATTACTCTGTTCTGTTGATTTCTTTCCTGCCCATTTTCTCTTTTCTTTTGAGATTTAAAGGTTTCTCCTGATACGTCTTCAAGCTCACAGATATTTCTCCTCAGCCAGCTCTTTGACTGCTAAAACAAAATACGAGAGACTTGGTATTTTATAAACAACAGAATATTTTTGTTTTCTCATAATTGCTGAGGCTGAAAAGTTCAAGAACAAGTAACCAGGGGCTTCCCTGGAGGTGCAGTGGTTAAGAATCTGCCTACCAATAAAGGGGACAAGGGTTCGAGCCCTGGTCCAGGAAGATCCCACATACCATGGAACAACTAAGCCCGTGCACCACAAATACTGAGCCTGTGCTCTAGAGGCCACAGGCCACAACTACTGAGCCCGTGAGCCACCACTACTGAAACCCACACGCCTAGAGCCCGTGCTCCACAACAAGAGAAGCCACTCAATGAGAAGCCCGCGCAACGCACCAAAGACCCAACACAGCCAAAAAATTAATTAATTAATTATCTAATTATTTTTTTAAAAAAAAGAACAAGTTGCCAGCTGACTTAGTGTCTGGCGAGGGACCAATTTCTGGTTCATAATGTGGGTCTTCTCGCTCGGCAATGAAATCATGGAATGGGCATAAGATCTTCTGTGTGCTACATTTATTAGGTCACTAATCCCATGTTTGAGGTCTCTGGCCTCATAACCTAATCACCTCCCAAAAGCCCCACCTCCTAATACCATCAACATGGGAGCTAGGTTTCAAAATTTTAAAATTAGAGGTACAAAATATTTACACCATAACAGGGACCACAGAGTTAACTGATTTTTCCTTTCATGTTAAAGGTTTGCACATTTATATTTATTATATAATCCCAAAACCCTTGTTTTTTTTTTTTTTATAAGATTCTTTTTCCGTATACGCCAGTACAGACCACTGATTAGAGTTCCCTGTGCTATAAAGCAGGTCTTTATCTATTTTTTATATAGTAGTGTGTATAAGTCAGTCCCAATCTCCCAATTTATCCCTTCCCCACTTATTCCCTGGTAACCATAAGTTTGTTTTCTATATCCATGATTCTATTTCTGTTGTGTAAATAAGTTCATTTGTACCTTTTTTTTTTCTTTTTTAGATTCCTCATATAAGCAATATCATATGATATCTGTCTTTCTGTGTCTGACTTGCTTCACTCAGTATAACAATCTCTAGGTCCATCCATGTTGCTACAAAACCCTTAATTGTTAAGGATAACTCTCAATTTTTCCCAGTATCATCAGCAATTCTTTCTGGCAGACACGTGATAACACTTTTTAAACAGGGATATTGAGACCAAGGCTCCTGACCTGCAAACAAACAAAACATCATTCATATAGTGAAAACTTTGCAAATCAAAGGATGAAAGCACTTGGTCTAAATCCCTTTGCACCCACTGCTGACAGAGGGCAGAGGAGTTTGACTCACTAATCTTCCTTACGTGCACTTCTTCCTAATGGGGTATTCCATGTAAAACTTATAAGAAGCGGGGATGTATCATGGAACACACCAATCGCTACTACAGATTCTGAAGCAGCAAAACAAAACAAAACAAAAAAAAAACATGATGAATCCATCCAAAGGGTTCTGTCCACATTGTTACAATAGTTTCCTTCACACTGTGAACCCTTTTCAAACCCTATCACTTGAACCTATTTTTATTTTTTTCAACAAAAATAATGTTAATCTGCAGTCAGACGCTCCAGTAATATTACACTATCCCTTGTGCAAGTATGTAGGGATTTGAGGAGCTATGGGAGGCCACCATGAGAGGTTGCCTAGAGTAATTAGGACATTTCATTTAATGTTGGTTCTTCTCCCTAAGATGTCTGCTATCCTCTTCTTTTTGTAGCTACTAGCATTGAGAAAGTGACCAAGATAAGGCCCTTCTCTTTTACTGCCCATGAATGCAACTGTGATTAACCCCACAGAACTTGGTGCTTCCAGAATCCCCTGAACCTACTGACCCTCCATGCATGGCATGACATAGATAAGGATGGTGACGTGTATCCTTGTATAGAGCATGTTATAAAATGTTTGACTCTTCCCTTCCTCATAATTCCAAAGAATAGATTTCTTTGGATTTCTGCTTAATGCTGCTGGAGTTGGTACAAAAGTTGAGGGAGGTATCAGGGCACACCAAAAGAGAGGGTAACTGCACAGAAAATACAAGCAGGTACATTTCTGTGTAGTTTCAAGCAGCTTATTTGCTATATCAACCATGGTGACATGTTGACCCTTCCTCTTTCTACTAGTAGTACAACAAACATAAAGGATATTTAGGCTGCTTGTTTTATCCCCACCTCTCACAATTGATCTGCATTAACATATAGGACAATGAAGGGCCCTTTCTACCATCTTAACCAATATTTGAGAACTAGAAAATGTCCAGATTTTTCTGGGGTTTATTTTCATATTCCCCAATCAGGCCTATGAAGGAATCTTACCTATTGTGTTTAGTGAAGTCATATCTCTGACGGCATCCCATCATCAACAAAACTGGAAAGAAATTTGAAGGGTCTTCGATTTTACCATATTTGAAATAACAATATTTTAGCCTGCCACGTTTTTGGATTTTAGAAAAAAATATTTTAAATGAGACAAAAAATCATTTTTATGACACAAAAAGACAGCAATAGTTTTATATTTTTATCTGTTCCACTTGCACACAAGTGTCTCATGGGGTTATGTAAAGCTCTCCTGTTGGGTGCTGTGCATGGTGCAAGTATGGATTAAAGCTTAGCTATGACTCGAAAATTTTACTACTACGTGTATACTGAACAATAATTTATACACACACCACCAAAGCTCAAGTTCTAGAATTTATATACCAGTGCTGTTCTCAATAGACACAAACTGAAAATCACTCATATTGTAATACACATTGGAATAAATTAATTAATAGTTAAATATTTACATTATGGAATCCTATGCAACAGTGGCAATGCATGATCACAACAACAGGCAACCATATAGGCATATTCACAAACAACATAAAATAAAAAAGCCCAATCCAAAAGTGATTTTACTGTGCCATAACATTTATATAAAATACAAAATACAGGTAAAGTTATCTTTTTGTTAGATACCAGAACAATATTAAACCTTAAGGGGAGTCACTAGAATGGGACCAGGGGGCCTCTGAGTATCTGGCAATTTTCTGTGTCTTTATCTAGAAGCTATGTTTAGAGTGTATTCAGATGCTGAATTTTCTGAAATTTGTCATTTCCTTACAAACCATGCATGTTTTTCGTTGTTTTTTATACATAACAAAAACTAAAAAAGATAGACCGGGAAGGTAATTGTATTAGCACTTTAATATCCATGCTTTTCAAGGTGGAAGTGAAAAGTATTAAATACTTGACATTGTGATTACTTCTTAAAAGTAAGGTGAAAATTTGAGGTTAATAAATAAGACATGCTTCTTCATATATAATCCTCAAAGAGGAGGGGTAGAAAGGAGTATTATTATTTATTTCTTTAATACAGAATCGTTAAGATAGAAAATAATGAAAACAGACTAGGTTTAAAAAAGAGCACACTGGACTTCCCTGGTGGCACAATGGGTAAGAATTTGCCTGCCAATGCAGGGAACAGGGGTTCCATCCCTGGTCTGGGAAGATCCCACATGCCACAGAGCAACTAAGCCCGTGTGCCACAATTACTGAGCCTGTGCTCTAGAGCCTGCAAGCAACAACTATTGAGCCTGCATGACACAACTACTGAAGCCCATGCACCTAGAGCCCATACTCCACAACAAGAGAAACCACCGCAAGGAGAAGCCCGTGCACCACAACGATGAGTAACCCCTGCTTCTCTAGTAACAACTGGAGAAACCCTGTGCAGCAACGAAGACCCAACACAACCAAACATTTAAAAAATTAAATCTTTTGACTTCTGAGATGACTCACTCACGTGGCTGTAGGTAAGAGGCCTCAGTTCCTTGCCACATGGATCTCTCCTTAGGGCTGCTTGAGTGTCCTCATGACATGGCAGCTGGCTTACCCCAGGATGAGTGATCTAGCAGAAACCAAAGCAGAAGCTGCAATGCCTTTTATAACTTTGGAAGCTGCACTTTGTCATTTCTGCAATTTCTTATTAGTTAAACAGTCAACCCTTTTCAAGTGCGAGGAGCCACACTGGTACATGGAGACTGGGAGATAATTAGGGGATAATTAGGTCCATCTTGGAGGCTGGCTACCAAAGTGGCTGACTAGCCAAAGTCTGAATTTTGTTTTCTTCATTTCTGGAGAGAAAATGGTCAGTGAACCTCATTGGTGGTCTTTGAGATGTACCAAAGCTACCTCTTGCTCTCACCCCCAGCTGTGTGGCTGACGGGGTCTTGGTGCTCCAGCCAGGTGTCAAGCCTGTGCCTCTGAGGTGGGAGAGCCGAGTTCAGGACATTGGTCTACCAGAGACCTCTGGCACCTTGTAATATCAAATGGCGAAAGCTCTTCCAGAGATATCCGTCTCAACGCTAAGACCCATCTCCACTCAGAGACCAGCAAGATCCAGTGCTGGACATCCCATGCCAAACAACTAGCAAGACAGGAATGCAGGCCCACCCATTAGCAGAGAGGCTGCCGAAAATCACAATAAGGTCACAGACACCCCAAAACACACCACCAGATGCGGATCTGTCCACCAGAAAGACAAGATCCAGACACACCCACCAGAACAGGCACCAGTCCCCTCCATCAGAAAGCCTACACAACCCACTGAACCAACCTTAGCCACTGGGGGCAGACACCAAATACAACGGGAACTACGAATCTGCAGCCTCTGAAAAGGAGACCCCAAACACAGTCCCCAAAGCCAAATGAGAAGACACAGAAACACACAGCAGATGAAGGAGCAAGGTAAAAACCCACCAGACCAAACAAATGTGGAGGAAATAGGCAGGCTACCTGAAAATGAATTCAGAGTAATGATAATAAAGATGATCCCAAATCTTGGTACTGGAATGGAGAATAGACAAGAAACGTTTAACAAGGACCTAGAAGAACTAAAGAGCAAACAAACAATGATGAACAACACAATAAACGGAATTAAAAATTCTCTAGAAGGAAACAATAGCAGAATAACTGAGGCAGAAGAATGGATAAATGACCTGGAAGATAAAATAGTGGAAATAACTACTGCAAAGCAAAATAAAGAAAAAAGAATGAAAAGAATTGAGGACAATCTGAGACATCTCTGGGAAAACATTAAACACACCAACATTCGAATATAGGGGTCCCAGAAGTAGAAGAGAAAAAGAAAGACACTGAGAAAATATTTAAAGAGATTATAGTTGAAAACTTCCCTAATATGGGAAAGGAAATCGTTAATCAAGTCCAGGAAGCGCAGGGAGTCCCATACAAGATAAACCCAAGGAGAAACATGCCAAAACATCTATTAATCAAACTATCAAAAATTAAATACAAAGAAAAAATATTAAAAGCAGCAAGGGAAAAACAACAAATAACATACAAGGGAATCCCCGTAAGGTTAACAGCTGAACTTTCAGCAGAAACTCTGCAAGCCAGAAGGGACTGGCAGGACATATTTAAAGTAATGAAAGGGGAAAAGCTACAACCAAGATTACTCGACCCACCAAGGATCTCGTTCAGATTCGACAGAGAAATTAAAACCTTTACAGACAAGCAAAAGCTAAGAGAATTCAGCACCACCAAACCCGCTTTACAACAAATGCTAAAAGAACTTCTCTAGGCAGGAAACACAAGAGAAGGAAAAGACCTACAATAAGAAACCCAAAACAATTAAGAAAATGGTAATAAGAACATACATATCAATAATTACCTTAAATGTAAATGGATTAAATGCTCCAACCAAAAGACATAGACTGGCTGAATGGATCCGAAAACACGACCGGTATGTATGTGGTCTACAAGAGACCCACTTCAGACATAGGGACACATACGGATGGAAAGTGAGGGGATGGAATAAGATATTCCATGCAAATGGAAATCAAAAGAAAGCTAGAGTAGCAATTCTCATATCAGACAAAAAAGACTTTAAAATAAAGACTATTACAGGAGACAAAGAAGGACACTACATAATGATCAAGGGATCAATCCAAGAAGAAGATATAACAATTGTATAATTTTATGCACCCAACATAGGAGCACCTCAATACATAAGGCAAATGCTAACAGCCATAAAAGGGGAAATCGACAGTAACACAATCATAGTAGGGGACTTCAGCACCCCTCTTTCACCAATGAACAGATCATCCACAATGAAAATAAATAAGGAAACACAAGCTTTAAATGATACATTAAACAAGATGGACTTAATTGATATTTATAGGACATTCCATCCAAAAACAACAGAATACACTTTTTCTCAAGTGCTCCTGGAACATTCTCCAGGATAGATCATATCTTGGGTCACAAATCAAGCCTTGGTAAATATAAGAAAATTGAAATCGTATCAAGTATCTTTTCCAACCACAATGCTATCAGACTAGATATCAATTACAGGGAAAAAGTCTGTAAAAAATAAAAACACATGGACGCTCAACAATACACTACTTAATAACCAAGACATCACTGAAGAAATCAAAGAGGAAATAAAAAAATACCTAGAAACAAATGACAATGAAAACATGAAGACCCAAAACCTATGGGATGCAGCAAGAGCAGTTCTAAGAGAGAAGTTTGTAGCAATACAATCCTACCTCAAGAAACAAGAAATATCTCAAATAAACAAGTTAACCTTACACCTAAAGCAATTAGAGAAAGAAAGAAAAAAAAAAAAAAAAAAACAAAGTCAGCAGAGGAAAGACATCATAAAGATCAGACCAGAAATAAATGAAAAAGAAATGAAGGAAACAACAGCAAAGATCAAAACAACTAAAAGCTGGTTCCTGGAGAGGATAAACAAAATTGATAAACCATTAGCCAGACTCATCAAGAAAAAAAGGGAGACGACTCAAATCAATAGAATTACAAATGAAAAAGAAGAAGTAACAACTGACACTGCAGACATACAAAGGATCATGAGAGATTACTGCAAGCAACTATATGCCAATAAAATGGACAACCTGGAAGAAATGGACAAATGCTTAGAAAAGCACAACCTTCCAAGACTGAACCAGGAAGAAATAGAAACTACAAACAAACCAATCCCAAGCACTGAACTTGAGACTGTGATTAAAAATCTTCCAACAAACAAAAGCCCAGGACCAGATGGCTTCACAGGCAAATTCTATCAAACATTTAGAGAAGAGTTAACACCTATCCTTCTCAAACTCTTCCAAAATATAGCAGAGGGAGGAACTCTCCCAAACTTATTCTATGAGACCACCATCTCCCTGACACCAAAACCAGACAAAGATGTCACAAAGAAAGAAAACTACAGGTCAATATCACTGATGAACATAGCTGCAAAAATCCACTGCACAATACTAGCAAACAGAATCCAACAGCGCCTTAAAAGGATCATACACCATGATCAAGTGGGGTTTATCCCAGGGATGCAAGGATTCTTCAATACATGCAAATCAATGTGATACACCATATTAAAAAACTGAAGGATAAAAACAATATGGTCATCTCAATAGATGCAGAAAATGCTTTCGACAATATTAAACACCCATTTATCATAAAAACCCTCCAGAAAGTAGGCATAGAGGGAACTTTCCTCAACATAATAAAGGCCATATATGACAAACCCACAGCCAGCATCGTTCTCAATGGTGAAAAAGTGAAACCATTTCCACCAAGATCAGGAACAAGACAAGGTTGCCCACTCTCACCACTATTATTCCACACACTTTTGGAATTTTTAGCTACAGCAATCAGAGAAGAAAAAGAAATAAAAGGAATCCAAATCGGAAAAGAAGAAGTTAAGCTCTCACTGTTTGCAGATGACATGATACTATACGTAGAGAATCCTAAAGATGCTACCAGAAACCTACTAGAGTTAATCAATGAACTGGTAAGGTTGCAGGATACAAAATTAATGTACAGATATCTCTTTCATTCCTATACACTAAAGATGAAAATTCTGAAAGAGAAATTAGGGAAACACTCCCATTTACCACTGCAACACAAAGAATAAAATACCTAGGAATAAACCTACCTAAGGAGACAAAAGACGTTTACTCAACAAATTATAAGACACTGATGAAAGAAATCAAAGATGACACAAACAGATACAGAGATATACCATGTTCTTGGATTGGAAGAATCAGCATTGTGAAAATGACTCTACTACCCAAAGCAATCTACAGATTCAATGCAATCCCTATCAAACTACCAATGGAATTTTTCAGAGAACTAGAACAAAAAAATTTCACAATTTGTATGGAAACACAAAAGACCCCGAACAGCCAAAGCAATCTTGAGAAGAAAAACAGAGCTGGAGGAATCAGGCTCCCTGACTTCAGACAATACTACAAAGCTACAGTAGTCAAGACAGTATGGTACTGGCACAAAAACAGAAATATAGAGCAATGGAACAGGAGAGAAAGCCCAGACATAAACCCATACACATATGGTCGCCTTATTTTTGATAAAGGAGGCAAGAATATACAATGGAGAAATCACAGCCTCTTCAATAAGTGGTGCTGGGAAAACTGGACAGCTACCAGTAAAAGAATGAAATTAGAAGACTCCCTAACACCATACACAAAAATAAACTCAAAATGGATTAAAGACCTAAATGTAAGGCCAGACACTATCAAACTCTTAGAGGAAAACATAGGCAGAACACTCTATGACATCAATCACAGCAAGATCCTTTTTGACCCACCTCCTAGAAAACGGAAATTAAAAAGAAACATAAACAAATGAGACCTAAGGAGACTTAAAAGCTTTTGCACAGCAAAGGAAAACATAAACAAGACGAAAAGGCCACCCTCAGAATGGGAGAAAATATTTGCCAACGAAGCAGCTGACAAAGGATTAATCTCCAAACTTTACAAGCAGCCCATGCAGCTCAATATCAAAAAACAAACAAACAAACAAACAACCCAATCCATAAATGGGCAGAAGACCTAAATAGACATTTCTCCAAAGAAGATATACAGATTGCCAACAAACACATGAAAGAATGCTCAACATCACTGATCATTAGAGAAATGCAAGTCGAAATTACAATGAGGTATCACCACACACAGGTAAGAATGGCCATCATCAAAAAAATCTACAAACAATAAATGCTGCAGAGGTGTGGAAAAAAGGGAACCCTCTTGCACCGTTGGTGGGAGTGTAAATTGATACAGCCACTATCGAGAACGGTATCGAGGTTCCTTAAAAAACTAAAAATAGAACTACCATATGACACAGCAATCCCACTACTGGGCATACACCTGGAGAAAACCATAATTCAAAAAGAGTCATGTTCCACAATGTTCATTGCAGCTCTATTTGCAATAGCCAGGACATGGAAGCAACCTAAGTGTCCATCAACTGATGAATGGGTAAAAAAGATGTTGCACGTCTTCAATATAAAATGGAATATTACTCAGCCATAAAAAGAAATGAAATTGAGTTATTTGTAGTGAGATGGATGGACCTAGAGTCTGTCATACAGAGTGAAGTAAGTCAGAAAGAGAAAAATAAATACTGTATGCTAACACATATATGTGGAATCTAAAAAGAAAAGGAAAAGAAACGGTTGGGAAGAACCTAGGGACAGGACAGGAATAAAGACGCAGACATAGAGAATGGACTTGAGGACATGGGGAGGGGGAAGGGTAAGCTGGGACGAAGTGAGAGAGTGGCATGGACTTATATATACTACCAAATGTAAAATAGCTAGCTAGTAGGAAACAGCTGCATAGAAGAGGGAGATCAGCTCAGTGCTTTATGACCACTTAGAGGGGTGGGATAGGGAGGACGGGAGGGAGACGCAACAGGGAGGAGATATGGGGATATATGGATATGTATAGCTGATTCACTTTGTTCTAAAGCAGAGACTAACACACCATTGTAAAGCAATTAGAGTCCAATAAAGATGTTAAAATTAAATAAATAAATAAATAAATGAATAATTTATGCCCCCCCTCCAAATTAAATCTTTTTTAAAAATAAATAAATAAAAAAGAGCACTCCATGACATGGAACGCTAAACCTAAGTATTTTCAGTACTATAGTAAATGTAAATGGATTAATATCTCCTATTAAAGTGTAATTTTTTATATTATGTGGAACTAAATTTTTTTCACAATATACAGGTAAAATAAAAGAATTACATTAGAAAGGAGAAAACATTCCATGTATTTAAAAACAATAAAACAATAAGCATATAATATGCATCTTAGATATAAGTAGTCTTTAAGTTCAGAACAATTTGTCATTATTGTAATTAGTATTATTATACCAATTTCTTTAAAACATTTCAATACTTGTTGTATTTGAAAAAATATCTTAATATTTTTTCTTCTCTCTTTTGTGGTCTAATACATGGTAAGTATTTAGCTGCTAACATAACTTAAAAATATATTTTGTTTTTTTACAGCCGAACAAAACTGAATCAAGAAGAAATAGATAACTTGAACATACTGATCACTAAAAGCAAAATAGAGGGCTTCCCTGGTGGCGCGGTGGTTGAGAATCTGCCTGCCAATGCAGGGGACACGGGTTCGAGCCCTGGTCTAGGAAGATCCCACATGCCGCGGAGCAACTGGGCCCGTGAGCCACAACTACTGAGCCTGAGCGTCTGGAGCCCATGCTCCACAACAAGAGAGGTCACGATAGTGAGAGGCCCACGCACCGTGATGAAGAGTGGCCCCCGCTCGCTGCAACTAGAGAAAGCCCTCGCACAGAAACGAAGACCCAACACAGCCAAAATAAATAAATAAATAACTAGAATTTAAAAAAAAAAATAGAATCTGTAATTTAAAAAACTCCCTACCAACAGAAGTCCAGGATCAGATGGTTTCACAGGCAAATTCTACCAAATATAAAAAGCAGAACTTACACTGATTCTTCTCAAACTCTTCGAAAAGATTGAAGAGTAAGGAATACTTCCAAAGACATTCTATGAAGCCACTATCACGCTGATATCAAAAACAGATGGGGAGGGGGGACTTCCCTGGTGGCACAGTGGTTAAGAATCTGTCTGCCACTGCAGGGGACATAGGTTCGAGACCTGGTCTGGAAAGATCCCACATGCCATGGAGCAACTAAGCCTGTGTGCCACAACTACTGAGCCTGCGCTCTACAGCCCACGAGCCACAACTACTGAGCCTGATAGCCACAACTGCTGAAGCCCACGCACCTAGAGCCCATGATCTGCAACAAAAGAAGCCACCACAATGAACAGCCTGCACACCACAACGAAGAGTAGCCCCCGCTCACCGCAACTAGAGAGCGCCCGAGCACAGCAACGAATGCCCAATGCATCCAGAAATAAAGAAAGAAAGAAATTTACTTAAAAAAAAAACAAATAAAACTGATGGGGACTTTTCTGGTGGTCCAGCAGTTAAGATTTCGCCTTCCAGTGCAGGGGGTGCAGGTTCGATCCCTGGTTTTGGAGCTAAGATCCCACATGCCTCACAAACAAGAAACCAAAACATAAAACAGAAGCAATATTGGAACAAATTCAATAAAGACTTTTAAAAAAAACACAGAGAAAGACACTACCAAAAAAGAAAACTGCAGGCCAATATCGTTGATAAATATAGATGCAAAAATTCTCAACTGAATATTAGAAAACCGAATCCGACAACACATAAGAGGATCATACACCATGACCAAATTTGATTCACCCCAGTTTCACAAAGCTGTTTCAACATATGCAAATCAATCAACATGATACACCCCATCGACAAAGGAAAAACAAGAAACAAACGATCATCTCAATAGATGGCGAAAAAGCATTTGAAAAGCTTCAACATCCATTCATGGTAAAAACACTTACCAACGTGGGTACAGAGGAAACATATCTCAACATAATAAAAGCTATTTATGACAAACCCACAGCCAATATAATACTCAACGTTCATAAGCTGAAAGCCTTCCCGCTAACATCTGGAACAAGACAAGGATGCCCACTCTCACGTCTTCTCTTCAACATAGTATTGGAAGTCCTAGCCACAACAATCAGACAAGAAAAAGAAATAAAATCTAACCAAATTGGAAGGGAAGAGGTAAAGTTGCCATTATATGCAGATGACATGATAATATATATAAAGGAAACCCTAAAAATTCCACACAAACACTACTAGAACTGATAAACAAATTCAGCAAAGTAGCAGGATACAAGATTAACATATATAAATTGGTTGCATTTCCTGGTTTTTCTTTCTTTTTTTTTTTTAAATTTATTTTGGCTGCATTGGGTCTTCATTGCTGTGCACGGGGTTTCTCTAGTTGTGGCCAGTGGGGACTAGACTTTCTTGTGGTGCGCAGGCTTCTCATTGCAGTGGCTTCTCTTGTTGTGGAGCACGGGCTCTAGGCATGCAGGCTTAAGTAGTTGTGGCACATGGGCTCAGTATTTGTGGCTCACTGGCTCTAGAGTGCAGGCTAAGTAGTTGTGGCACACAGGTTTAGTTGCTCCACGGCATGTGAGATCTTCCTGCATCAGGGCTCAAACCCGTGTCCCCTGTATTGGCAGGCGGAGTCTCAACCACGGAGCCACCAGGGAAGTCCCTGGTTGCATTTCTTTACACTGACAATGAAATATCAGAAAGGAAATGTAAACAAGCAATCCTTTTTTTAATGGCATCAAAAAAAAAATGCTTAGGAATAAACCTCACCAAGGAGGTGAAAGACTTATATACTGAGAACTACAAAACATTAGTAAAGGAAGCTGAAGATGATTCAAAGAAATGGAAAGACATCCCACGCTCTTGGATGGGAGGAATTAATACTGTTAAAATGGCTATACTACCCAAAGCAATCTACAGATTTAATGTGATCCCTATCAAATTACCCATGACATTTTCCCCAGAACTAGAACAAATAATCCTAAAATGTATCTGGAACCATAAAAAGTCAGAAATGTGAACACAATCCCCAGGAAAAAGAACAAAGCAGGAGGCATAACCCTCCTAAACTTCAGAAAAGACTACAAAGTTACAGTAATCAAAGCCGCATTGTATTGGCACAGAAAGAGATACATGGATCAATGGAATAGAATCGAGAGCTAAGAAATAAACCCACACACCTATGGTCAATTAACCTTTGACAAAGGAGGCAAGAATATACAATGGGGAAAAGACAGTCTCTTCAGCAAGTGGTGTTTTGAAAGTTGGAGAGCCGTATGCAAATCAGTGAAGTCAGAACATACCCTCACACCATACACAAAAATAAACTCAAAACGGCTTATATGCTTAAATATAAGATAGGACACCTTATAACTCCTAGAAGAGAACATAAGCAAAACATTCTCTGACATAAGTCATACCAAAATTTTCCTAGGTAGTTCTCCCTAGGCAGTACCAATACAGTAAGTCACCTACATACGAACCTTCAAGTTGCAAACTTTCAAAGATGCAAACGTCCATTCGCGTGTCCAATCATGTAAGTTAGTTCACGTGTCTGACATACATTGTCACGTGCGTGCTTCCTCTATATGTGGTTGTGCTTTTGTGTACTTTACAGTACTGTATAGAGTACAGTAGTACAGTACCTTTATTTCAAGCCCAAGATGTCTGGAAGCAAGCGTAAAAGCAGACGTGATGTAGCTGGTACTGTTAAGAAGCGCCAAGCGATAATGACGGAAAAAAAAGTGAAAGTAATTGAGAGAGTGGAGCGAGGCAAAAAGATGTTAGACATCGCTCATTCTTATAATATGAATCATTCAATCATTGGCACGAATCTAAAGAACAAGGACAAGATCACGGAACATGTGAAGTCTGCTGTGCCGACGATGTTGACACAATATCCAAGAAGCATGGAAAAGTGATGGAGGAGATGGAGAAACTTCTCAGTGTGCGGATGCAGGATCAACATCAGCGCTGAGTCCTGCTCAACTTAACGCTGATTCAAGAGAAAGCTAAAAGCCTTTATGAAGACTTGAAGAAGAAACACGGCAAAGAATCAGAGGGCACATCTTTTAATGCCAGCCATGGCTGGTTTCATCGGTTCAAGGCTAGAGCCAGCCTTCACAATGTAAAAGTAAGTGGAGAGACAGCAAGTGCAGATAGGGTAGCTGTCCAGGAACTTCCAGAAACACTTTGAGAAATTATTGATGATGGTGTGTATTTGCCCAACCAGGTTTTTAATGTGGATGAGACACAACTGTACTGGAAGAGGATGCCAGACCGAAGTTACGTCAGTAAGGAGGAAAAGTTGATGCCGGGCTGTAAAGCAGCAAAGGATAGGCTAACTGTTGTTTGGTGGCAATGCTTCCGGTGAATTGAAGCTGAAACCTCTCTTAGTTTATCATTCACAGAACCCAAGAACCCTTAAAAACATAGCCAAGGGCTCTCTTCCTGTTGTGTGGAAGCGTAACCCCAAATCCCGGATTACACAGGCCACGTTCCAGGACTGGTTTTGCCACCACTTTATCCCAGATGTAGAGGAATATTGCTTGGAGAAGGACGTTCCAGCAAAACATTCTTTTGCTGCTCGACTATGCTCTGGGCCACCCCCCATTCATGGATGACTTTCATCCCAACGTCAAAGTACTGCATCTGTCACCAAATACTACGTTGCTCATCCAACCTATGGACCAGGGCGTTATAGCGACTTTCAAGAAATATTATTTATGTCACACTTTTTGTCAGGCAGTAAAGGTAAGTGACAAATCAGGAACAACCTAGGGACAACTTTGGGAGGACTATAACATCTACAAGACCATAAAAAACATTGACTTTGCATGGTGTGAGGGTATGGCGGTCACGATGAATGGGGTTTGGAAGAACCTTTGCCCACAGTTTGTTCATGATTTTTGTGGATTTGAGAAGGTAGATCAGAAGTCCGAAGAGGTCTTCAGCAATGTAGTGACCCTCAGCGAGAAGCTGGAGCTAGATCTGCAAGAGGACGATTTCGCTGAACTCCTTGCTGTGCAACATGAGGAGCTTACTGATGGAATTGGAGGCCCAGAGAAAGGATGAAGAGGGACAGGAGGAAGAAAAAGTAACTGAAGAACTGAAGAGATTCACCACACAGAAAATGGCAAGGGAATCTTCGTTATTTGAGGAAGCACTGTTAGTTTTTGAGGCACAGGACCCGAACCTAGAATGGGACCCAAAGGTGGCAGCAGCCATTCAGATTGCAATCCAGTGTTACCTTGTCATCTATGATGAGAAAAAAAGAGCTACTACCCAGACATCAATGGATCATTCTTTCAAGAGGGTAGATAGAATTAAATCCAGCAAGGAACCAGAACCTTTGCCATCAACGTCAGGTATGAGTGAAATTGCAGCTTGCCCTCTGTCTCCTACTGCTGATAATCCTTCACCCCTACCATCTCCCACCTCCCCTCCCTCCTCCAACCAGTAACTCTGCTCGCCTGTTCCCTCGATGCCAGCCCGAGTATCCCAGCTGTTGTACTGTATTACTGTACTTTTCAAGTTACTGTACTGTAAGATTAAAAATGCTTTCTTTGTTTTTGTGCTTGTTTTTTATGTATTGTTTGCGTGAAAAGTATTATAAACCTATTACGGTACAATACCATATAGCCGACTGTGTAAGTTGGGTACCTAGGCGAACTTTGTTGGACTTACAAACAAATTGAACTTACAAACGCACTCTTGGAACAGAACTTGTTCATATGTAGGGGACTTACTGTAAAAGCAAAAAAGAAACAGGAACTAATCAAACTTATAAGCTTTTGCACAGCAAAGGAAACCATAATCAAAATGAAAATACAACCTATGGACTGGGAGAAAATATTAGCAAATGATGAGACTGACAAGGGCTTAATTTCCAAACTATACAAACAGCTCATACAACTCAATAACAAAATAACAAACAACTCAATGGAAAAATGGGTAGAAGACCTAAATAAACATTTCTCCAAAGAAGACATACAGAGAGCCAATAGGCACACGAAAAGATGCTCATCATCACTAATTATTAGATAAATGCAAATCCAAATTACAATGAGGTATCACTTCACACTGATCAGAATGGCCATCATTAAAAAAAAAATCTACAATTAACAAATGCTGGAGGGGGTATGGAGAAAAGGGAACCCTTCTACACTGTCGGTGGCCATGTAAGTTGGTGCAGCCACTAAGGAAAACAGTATGGAGGTTCCTCAAAAAAACTATAGAGTTGCCATATGATCTAGCAATCCCACTTGTGGACATATATCTAGACAAAACTATAATTCAAAAAGATACATGAAACCCTATGTTCATAGCAGCACTATTTATAACAGCCAAGACATGGAAACAACCTAAATGTTCTTTGAAAAACGAGTGTATAAAGAAGGTGTGGTATACGTATACAAAAGATATTACTCAGACATAAAAAAGAATGAAATAATGCCATTTGCAGCAACATGGATGGACCTAGAGGTAATGATACTAAGTGAAGTAAGTCAGAGAGAGAAAGACAAATACCATATAATATCACTTATATGTGGAATCGAAAACAGGACACAAATGAGCATGTCAGCGAAACAGAAACAAACACACAGATATAGAAAAGAGAGTTGTGGTTGCCAAGGAGAGAGTGAAGGAAAGATTGGGAGTTTTGGAATAGCAGAAGCAAACTATTCTACATAGGATAGACAACCCACCAAGACCTACTGTATAGCACAGGAAACTATATTCAATATCCTGTGATAAACCATAATGGAAAAGAATAGATATAGACATATAGATATAGATATATAGATATAGATAGATATATAGATAGATATATATAAAACTGAATCACTTTGCTGAACAGCAGAAATTAATACAACAATGTACAAAGGCTGCAGAGGGTGTGGAGAAAAGGGAACCCTCCTGAACTGTTGGTGGGAATGTAAACTGATACAGCCACTATGGAGAACAGTATGGAGATTCCTTAAAAGCTAAAAAATAGAACTACCATATGACCCAGCAATCCCACTACTGGGCATATACCCGGAGAAAACCATAATTCAAAAAGATACAGGTACCACAATGTTCACTGTAGCACTATTTACAATAGCCAGGACATAGAAGCAACCTAAATGTCCATCGACAGATGAATATATAAAGAAGATGTGGCACATCTATACAATGGAGTATTACTCAGCCATAAAAAGGAACAAGATTGAGTTATTTGCAGTGAGGTGGTTGGACCTAGAGTCTGTCATACAGAGTGAAGTAAGTCAGAAAGAGAAAAATAAATACCGTACGCTAACACATATATATGGAATCTAGAAAAATGGTACTGACGAACCTAGTGACAGGGCAGGAATAAAGACACAGATGTAGAGAACGGACTTAAGGACACAGGGGGCAACGGGAGACAGGGACATAGTGAGAGAGTAGCACTGACATATATACACTACCAAATGTAAAATAGCTAGTGGTAAGCTGCCGCATAGCACAGGGAGATCAGCTCGGTGCTTTATGTCCCCCAGAGGGGTGGGATAGGGAGTGTGGGAGGGAGGCTCAAGGGGGGGGGGATATGGGGAATATATGTATACATATAGCTGATTCACTTTGTTGTAAAGCAGAAACTAATACAGTGTTATAAAGTAAGTATACTCCAATAAACATGTATTTAAAACACCCACAACATTGTAAATCAACTACACTTGAAAATATTTCTTAAGTGCAAACAATTTTCTGAATGTAAGTTTTACTGTGTGTGTGTGTACCACAGGTTCAATATATATGAATTATGTCAAATTGATTACATTGCTTTTCAAAATAAAGAATTTTTGATATTTTACATCAGCCTCATGTTATAAATGCAGAAAAACTATATTATTTTTTTTCTAAAGTTCAGAAATAGCCATTTTGCTCATTCGGTATGCTGTAAACCATTAACTCTTAAGAAGGGATTCGTGACCTCTTCCTTCCAAAGAAATATTTCTCCACTCACACAAGTTTAATAGAATGTTCCACCATGAACTGACTTCCCACCTTAGAGACACGAGATTTGCATCCTGAAATCTCTTTCTTGCAAAAATGTCCAATTATCATCCTAGCATTACAGAAAAGAAATGCTTTTTTCCAGATCTCAAATTCCATACAACTTTAGTCAAGACATCATGTATGTTTTTTTTCACACACACACACAGACTGTATTTTATTTTTACAAGAGATAAATCAACTGACACCAAGCACTGTCAATGGATGACCACAACAAAAGCAACAATGATTGCAATTACCAAACACGAAACACACTCATACTATGTCATAATATTGACATTCAGTCCAGTAATCCTCCACTGTAACAGCTCCTTTACTTTGCAGTGAAAGACATCATGCATTTTTAAATAATCAGCACTCACCTGAGGTCTTTAAAAATCAACATAAACATAATTTTGTGTTCTTTCATTTACTCTGGTTCTAAGTGGTCATTTCTAAACGAAAGTATTTAAGTATGTTAACGTCATCTTATTTTTTTTTATTAACGTCATCTTATAACATCATATTTCAAATGACTACCGTGTCTCCAAAGATGAAATATGAGGAACTCACAATTAGGCTCTCCAAAGTTTTCATCTCTGAATGTGTATGACCCTTCTGCTGAACTCCACACTGTTCATTATTCTCTGAGAATATTCTTTTTCTTGTATGGCCATCTCACATGCTCTTTCATTTCATGAAGTTTTTTCCTACAATGTTATGCCTAGTTTATTTCTGAGAATATGCATTATTTCAGAATGATATTTATAGACACAAAGACTTCTCTATAATTCCCTGAGAGTTTCAAGAACTGCTTCTTCTTTTTTTTTTTTTAATACCTAGATTCTGAAGCTCTCCACAAAGCATTACTAAACTTGCATTTACATAAGTATCTACATATTAATCACACATTAATGCATTCACAATTGTATTATGATTTATTGCTAATTTTGGAGCTGTCTTATTTACCACCCTCTTGGAAATCACTTTAATATTTGCACTTAGGACTTGAAAGAGAATGGATAAATAAAAACCTGAAGAATATGCAAATACAATTTATATATTTCTCATAAAATTAGGTGATTATCTAACCTTTATCCAGAAAAAAAGAAGAGCCCAGATACTCTGCAGGCATGATCCTCGAGAATGTGTGGTCTTCCAGCAGGAAAACATGCAGTAATCCATGTGGCAGAGTTTACCTGTGACCAGCTGGGGTTAGTGACCTATGCATTCCTTACATGCAACATATCAGGAGTGGAAAAAGGGAATTTGTCCGTTGTGGCAATAAGTATAATGAAGATTTGTAGCAGGTCATGCTCATATGTTCAACACAGGTACAATCAAAAGTTTGCTCAATTCTGGTAGATCTAAGTCTGTATCTGTTACCTTGTCTTTAACGAGGAAATGTCAGAACTGACTTACCAAAAAAAAAAGTGTTTTGTTTGTTTGTTTGTTTTAATTAGAGTCACGGTGAGTAAGGCAGAGTTCAGAACAGCTAATGTTAGTTAGTGATTCTCTCATCAGGAAATACAGTTTCTACTTCCCTGTTTATTCTCCACATCCTGTAGTAAGTAAAGTTTCAATGAAAGATAAATGTACAGCGTGAAAAGAAAAGAAAACTTACATGTGTTGATAAGGTCATTTTGACAGGTTTTACCACGTATGTCAATGTTTCTGGGGATGGACGCAAGCCAGAGCTCCCTACTCTGACATTTTCACTGATGTCATTCCCCTTGATCCTCAATTTGAAAGTGGATAAAAATGTTTTCTATGCTTTCTTCTTTAAGAAATTAAATAAAGAATGCTTTCTAGACATGATCCTCTAATGATTTGTAGTCAGTGGTCATCAACAGAGGAAAAGCACAGAATCTCATCCCCACAGAAGGGTGACATTCAGTCAGGTAAGAAAATTCTCCCCGAAATCAGAGCTTCATCTTTAACATGCAATCAAAGGCTTTCACAGGTTCTTCATCACTCTGCACTCAGCCCTACCATATGGGATTGGCTCTGAGAATCTCACATCAGATGACTGACAAACATGTCATAGTACACTGATCTGGTACCAGATCCTGCCTCTCTTAATGATCTCCCACAGGGACATTGGAATATTCTAGGATATTTCCTGGAGCCCTCTATTCTACACAGGTACACTTCCAAGTAGAAGCAGAAGCTTGGATTCTCACTGGGACCCCTGCTCTGTCCAACCAACCTCTCTAGAAATATGATGTTCTAATCTCTCCTGATTAGAACATTTCAAGGTCTCTCCCTGTGCTAATTTAGTAAAGGTAAAAGAGAAACAAGAAAGAGCAAACTATGCAGGGAGCAATATATAAGATTCCTTTACTTAACGTATTTATCTGATATACCCAAATCCTGAGAAATATAGATTCATTTCATAATGTTCAAGAAAAGAGGAGGAGGAACCTCCATGCCAACAGTATATATAAAATGGAATCAATATTGCATAAGCTCCAGCTTAAGCTTAGCTACGAGGTACTAACCCTTCTCATAAAGAAGCAATAGTTCTCCATCATTTGAAGCACACTGAGGACTCAGACAGCTGGACACTGAAGGTGTAGCCTCCTCACTCGAATTCTGTACCTGCATCACAGAGCAGTGAAATATTCCCAAAGAATTATTAAGGATGAGGGGGGAAGGCGAAATAAAAAAGATGAATCCATAGTCTGTCCTACCGTCTGTTCTGTTGGATATTACCACCATCTTGGCCCAATATGACCTTCCCACTTTTCTCTGGGTCTCCCTACTTTCCACCTCCATCCTCTCATTGTATCTTACCTACACTTGGGAACGACTCTAGTTTTTCCACTTATCTTTATCAACAAGTAATCCAAATAGCAACTGTGTATATAACTCCTTAGAAACCTCAGGTCTGACTCAGTAATAATACATGACCTTCAAAGTCCAAAGTTTTCCTAATTCCCTTTATTATTATTTTTTTCTAATTTCCATGTACTTACACTCTTAAGACCTCCACTGTTCTCAGGTTCGTCTTCCCTGCAAAATCTGTCAACCTAGACATAGACTTAAGTACCACCCTCTAATTATCTCCTAGGGAATCCAATTTTTAAAAAAGCCTCAGCAAGCCTTATGGACTTTATTAAAGACTCTTTAAGATAACCCATGGGAGATAGCAGCACACCCACAGATATCTATCTAATACACCCTCAGAGTAATTTTTTTTTCTCTTTTATAAAGTCTCTTCTGGCCAATGAAGACTCTCAGCTCTTCTTCTTCAACATATGCAGTGTCTCACCCTTCTGATTGCTCTCTGCTCTATCCCAGGTCCACTCCCTTTCCTGATATTACATTCTTTCCCAATTTTGTATGTTGGTAAAATCAAATAACATAAAATATAACATGTTAGTTATTATAAAGTGCACCGTTCAGTGATATTAAATGCATTCATATTATTGGGCGATCAACATCACCATTTATCTTTCTAATTCTTTTCTACGTTTTAAAACCGTAACTCTATATCCTTTAAATATAACTTTCCTTTTTGTTCCATAACCACCTGAGAAGCGTCATTACCCTCCCAATTTCTGTGGTTTTGACTACCCTAAGTACCCCCATAAAATTGAAATAAGTAGTTGTATTGTTATGACTCACTAAAAGTCACAAAAATGGCATTTTTGGTAGCTAAATTTCCTCAAGATTCACCCATGTTGTAGCATATTCCTAGATCTTTTCCTTCTTAACACTGAATAATATTGTATTATATGGGTATACCACACTTTGCTTATCCAGGAACTAGTGGATGAACACTTAGGTTGCTTTCATATTATAGCTACTGTGATGATTACTGCTCTAAACACTGGAGTACAAATATTTCTTTAAGACCCTGATTTCAATACCTTTGGGTATACCTCATAGTAAAATTCCTGGATCATGTAGTAAGTCTATTTTTCAATATCTGAAAAATTGCCATACTCTTTTGCAAAGCAGCTGTATCATTCTGCATTCCCTCTGACATAGCACAATGGTTCCAACTCCCTCACATCCTCACCAACAGTTGTTTTCTGCTTGTGTATGTGTGTGTGTGCTTGTGTGTGTATGCATGCACACAAATATATAAACATGCATTTAGTGATATGGAGCATCTATTCAAGTGCTTAGTCATTTGTACATCTTTTTGAAGAACCATCTATTCAAGTCTTTTATCCATTTTTGAATCAGGGTGTTTGCTTTTTGTTCAGTTGTAGGAGTTCTCTGTATATTCTGAATAGAAATCTCTTGTCAGATAGATGGCTCTGAAATATTTTCTCCCATCTTGTGGGTTGCCATTTTATTCTGTTTACATTTCTTTGATACACATTTTTTTTTAACTTATGTACTGCAAATTGTTTATTTTTTTGTTAGCTGTACCTTTGTTGTTCCTTCGTTTCATATGGAGGAAAACACTGCCAAATCCAATATCATGAAGCTCTTGTCCTGTATCTTCTTCTAAGACTTTTTATATTATTAGGTCTTATATTTAGTTTCTTGATACGTTGATACGTTTAATTTTTGCATATGATGTTAGGTAAGGGTCCGTCTTCCTTCTTTTGCATGTTGACCACAAGACTTCTCAGCACCATGTGTTGAAAATACTATCCTTTCTACTTTGAAAAGTCTTGGCAACTTGTCAAAAATCATTTGGCCATATATCAGGGTTTATTTCTGGGTGTTGTATTCTATTCTATTCTATTGGTCTTGAATAAGGGAGAAAATAGTATAACCTATCCAGGTTGATGAAGAACATAAAGAAAGACCAGGACTGAGAATTAGGAGGGCAATATAAAACAGCAGGGAGTAAAAGACAGTGTGAGAGAAGATCTTGTATTTGCGAGTTCATGGAAATAGGATCATGCTAAAACCACTAAGCGCCTGACTTTGAACAATACGGTAAATGTGCCAGCAAGAAACATAACACTTACCCATCTCTGGGAAATATAGTATGGGCATAAAGATAAACTACACACAAATATATTAAAAAGGGAAGGGTTTTCATGGTGTGAGAATATTGTGGCATTTGACATACAATTTACTTCTGTTCTACCATTGTCTCTAAAATTTATCAAAGTGTATATACAAGCAATTCCAATTCTGGTAATGTGCTTGACAGGTTTATATATGAACTTCAGTAGAGCAGTAAATGTACATTCATAGTAGGACTGTTCCCTAAACCAAAAAACAAAACACAAAAACTGCAAAGACTAGAGTTCACTTTGTCAACACACATACAGATGCAATGATGGTTAATGGTCCGAAAACAGAAGGTGAGCATGGGTGCAAGAGGTTAATCCCCAGGCTGGGGTGGGGTGCAGAGTTTGAGGGTAACACAAGTAGAAAAGGCTTTTGTCCTATCCTTGATTTTTGAGGTATGGAAATTCACAGGTCACTACCTTCATTTCAAACTGAATGAATGCACTATTCAATTTTTTTAAACAGGCGAAGGAAACATGAGTGATAATAAATTTCAAACTGTCGCTAATCAAATAAGATACTAAGAAAACTTAAATAATATGATTTAAGAATGAAGTAGAGAGATTGTCCAACATGGTAGCATTCAAAGACCCAGAGCTTGATGCCTCTCATGGGCACACCAAAGTCACAACTGTTTACAGAACAGCAATTGATGAAAAAGGCCGGGACCTACCATAAAAGATGTTTTACAGCTAAAGATATAAGGAAGGCACCTCGACAAGACAGAAAGGAAGGGCAAAATCTCAATAGAGTCAAGACCCATACCACCAAGTGGGTGGCCCACAAATGGGAGAATAATTACAATTTCAGAGGTGCTCCCAGGTAGCAAGGGGTATGAAGCCAACATCAGGCTCCCAAGCCCAGGGATCCTGTTGTGGAAAGAAGAGTTCCTAGAAAGTTGGGCTTTGAAGACCAGTAGTGCTTATTTTCCAGAGAGCCAGAGGGTTGTGGGAAATAGAGATTCCACTCTTAAAAGATGCTCACAAAATCCCACATGATCTGAGAATCAGAACAGAAGCAGTCATTTGAAAGGATCCTGGGTCACACCTACCTCCTGATCTTGGAGAGTCTCCCAGAGAGGCAAGAGGCAACTACAGCACAGCCTCAGGGACAGAGACACTGGCAGCAGCCATTCGGGGGAGCTCCTTCTACCTCGTGGATGCTGGTACCAGCAAGCATAATTTCAGAATCCTCCCTGTAGCTTATCAGCCTCAGGACCGAGCCCCACCCATTTCCACCAGACTACAGACACAAGTACTAGGATGCTGCAGGCCAAGCAACTAACTGAGCAGGGGCATAGCCCCATCCACCAGCAAACAGGCTGCCTTCAGATCCTCTCAGTGCACAGCTGCCCCTGGACATGGGTCCAGCCACCAAAAGCCCCAGGACCAGCCCCCACACCTCAGTGGACAAGCACCAGCCCCAGAGTCCCTGGCCCCTCTGACAAGTGAGCCTGCTCTGGCCTTGGAGTCAGCCTCACCATCGGCAGGTGGTAACTGCACAGGGACTGGATGGAGCTTGGACCTACCCAACAGCAAACCTGCTTTAGCAGTGGGATCAGCCTCATACACCAACAGGCACACACCAGCTCCAGGAATACCACAGCCCAGCAGCCTGTGTAACCAGGCCACTTAATTGCAGGCCAGAAGCAGCCATGGACTCAGCTGGGTCCTGACCCTGCCCATCAGAATGCCAACACAAGATTAGGGATACCCCCGGCCCTGCAGAGAGCTGTGTCAGGAACAGTGATCCAACACCAACTCTGTGGCTCCTGGGCCCTGCAGCCAGAACGCAGAACCTGTCTCTTCCTCCCAGTAGCCAGCATAGCCCCAGAACCAGTGACTGGGCACTAGCCCTGATATCACCTGGACTGCAATTCTACCCATAAGTGAACCAGCACCAGATTTGGTGTCCCCCAGAGTTGTGCAGCCAGCTGCCTTATGATTTAGTCTCACCAAGCAGCACAGATAGCCTCCATACAAGGCAGAGCCTGGCAAACAAGCAGTCTGGGGGCAGCCAAGCCTACCAGACCACCCACAGTAGTCAGCCCACCACAGCAGAAGAGCCCAAGCAGCCCACATAGGGGGTACACCTAGAATATATAGCTCTAGTGACCAGGGGAGAGGGGGCTGCTGGGACCCATAGGACAGCTCCTACAAAAGGCCACTTCCCCAAGGTCAGGAAATGTAACGAACCTACTACACACATAGCAATAAAAACGGGAAGTTAAGAAAAATGAGGTGACACAGAAACACGATCCAAATGAAGGACCAAGATAAGAATTCAGAAGAAGATCTAAGTGAAGTGGAGATAGCCAATCTCCTCAACAAAGGGTTCAAGGTAATGACTGTAAAGATGATCAAAGAACTCAGGAGAAGAATGGACGACCAGAGCAAGAAGTTAGAATTTTTTTTAAAAAGAGTTAGACATTAAAGAACAACAAAACAGAGATGAGGAATACAATAACTGAAATGAAAAATACATTAAAGGAAACGACTGTAGACTAAATGATACAGAGGAATGAATCAGAAAACTGAAGGACAGAGTACTGGCAATCACTGAAGATGAACGGTAAAACAATAGATTAAACTGAAATGAGGAAAGTTGAACAGACTTGTGAAACAACATCAAGTGTACTAATATTTGCATCATACTGGTCCCAGAAGCAAAAAGGAAAGACAAAGCAGTGTAGAACATACCTGAAGACATAAGAGTTGAAAACTTCCCTAACCTGGGAAAGAAAACAGACATCCAAGTCCAGTAAACACAGTAAGGCCAAAAAAGGATCAACCCAAAGAGGACCACACCAAGACTCATGGTAATTAAAATGGAAAAAAAAAAATAAAGATAAAAAGACACTATTAAAAGGAGCAAAGGAAAAGCAACAAGTTACAAACATGGGAAATTGCATAAAGTTATCTGCTGACTTTTCAGGATAACCTCTGCATGCCAGAAGGGAGTGGCATGGTATATTTAAAGTCATGAAAGGGAAAAACCTATAAGCAAAAATACTCTACCCAGCAAGGCTCTCCCTCAGCTTTGATGGTGAGATCTAAAGTTTTACAGAGAAGCAAAACTAAAAGAGCTCAGCATCGCCAAATCAGCTTTATGAGAAATCTTAAAGGGGCTTTTCTAAGTGAAAAAGTAAAGGTCACGATTGAAACATAAAAATTAGGAAAGGAAACTTACTACAGGAAAAACCTCATTGGTTAAGGCAAATATTCAACAAAGGTAGTAAATCAACCATGGACACAGCTAATAGGAAGGATGAAAAAAAAAACAGTAATAAAATCATCTATATTCACAATAAGAAGTTAAGGGACACACAAAACAGGTAGATGTAAAATATAAGGTCAAATTCAGTAACTGTGGGGGAGCAGAGTAACAATGCAGGGTTGTTAGTGCCCATGTGAAATTAAGAGCTCAGCAACTTAAATAATCACACACACACACACACACACACATAAACAAAACTGAAAGAAATCCAAACATAATATTAAAGATAGTCCTCACATCACAGATGAAGGGAATAAAAGGGGAAGAAAGGAACACTGAAGAAATTAAAGAGGGATTCTAAAAATACCCAAGACAAATGAAAATGAACACACAATGATCCAAAATCTATGGGACACAGCCAACGCAGTTCACAGGGGGAAGTTATAGTGATACAAGCTTATTCTTAGGAATCAAGAAAAATATCAAATAAACAACCTAACATTACACCTGAAGGAATTAGAAAAAGAAGAAAAAACAAAACTCAAAGCTGTCAGAAAGAAAAATTAAGAAAACTATACCATATGCAATGACATCAAAAAGAATAAGATACCTAGGAATAAACACACCTAAGCAGGTAAAAGACATGTGCTCAGAAATCTCTCAGCCATTGGTGAAAGAAGTTGAAGACAACACAAAAAGATGGAAAAATATAGCATGTGCATCGACTGGAAGAATTAATACTGTTAAAATAACCATACTACCAAAGACCATCTACAGATTTAATGCAATCCCTATCAGAATACCAAAGCATTTTCACAGAACTTGAAAAAGTAATTTTAAAATTTGTATAGAAACACAAAGACCCCAAATAGCCAAACAATCTTGAGAAAGAACACAGCTGGAGGCATCACGCACCTTGACTTCAGACTATACTGCAAAGCGACAGTAATCAAAGAGAAAGGTACCAGAGCAAAAACAGACACAAAGATCACTGGAATAGAATAGAGATCCCAGAAATAAGCCCACATACTTATATTTAATTGATTTATGACAAAGCAGGCAATATGGAGAAAAAACTGCCTCTTCAATAAGTGGTACTGGGAAAACTGGTCAGCTACATGGAAAAGAATAAAATTAGATTATTTTAGCACACCATATATAAAATAAATGCAAAACTGAATAAAGACCTAAATGTAGGACCAGAAACCATAAAACCCCTAGAGGAAAATATAGAACATTCTTCAACATAAATGATAGCAACAGTTTTAGGTTCAGTCTACTAAGGCAAATGAAACAAAAGCAAAAATAAACAAATGGGACTTCACTAAACTTAAAAGATTTTGCACAGCAAAGGAAACCAAAGACAAAATGAAAAGACAACCTGCTGAGGGAGAGACAATATTTGCACATGATAAGAGATTAACATCAAAAAAGATGACCAAGCAAGGGTTCATACCTAAACTACAGAAACAGCACATACAACTCAATATCAAAAAAAACACCCAAAATCTTTTTTTAAAAAATGAGAAGACCAAAATGGACATTTTTTCCAAGGAAAAACTACATATAGAGAGCCAGAACTCACAAAGATGCTAAACATAGCTAATCGGCAGTAAAATGCAAATCAAAACTATGAGATATATCACCTCAGTCTTGTCAGAATGGCTGTCATCCAAAAGATCACAAATAACAAAGGTTGGTGAGGATGTGGAGAAAGGGAAACTCTTGTACACTCTTGATGTGAATGTGAAGTAGTGCAGCTACTGTGGAAAGCAGAATGGAGGTTCCACAAAAAACGAAAAATAGAACTACCATGATATCCAGCAATTTCACTGTTGGGTATATCAGAAGAAAACAAAAACACTATTTCAAAAAAAATGACTGCACACCAATGTTCATAACAGTGTTATTTGCCATAGCCAAGATATAGAGTCAAACTAAGTGTTCATCAATAGCTTCGTGGATAAAAAAGATTTTTTATGATGACTTCAGCAAAAAATGAAATTTTGCCATTTGCAAGAACATGGATGGATTTGGAGGGTATTATGCTTAGTAAAATAAACCGCAGAGAAAACAAGCATGGCATGTTATGAGAAAAAAAGCATGGTATGGTATGAGAAAGCAAGCATGGTATGTTATCACTTACACGTGGCATCTAAAAAATTGAATACAATAACAACAAAAAAACAGACTCACAGATTAAAGAACAGACTAGTGGTTACCAGCAGGGACAGATAGGGTGGAGGAGCAAAATAGTGGTAGGAGATTTTGAGGTACAATCCACTATGTATAAAATCAATAATCTACAGTGATGTACTGTATAGCATGGGGAATATAGCCACTCTTTTACAATAACTATAAATGGAGAAGAACCTAAACATTTATGAATCACTATGCTGTACCTCTGAAACTAATATAATAATGTAAATTAACTATAGATCAATAAAATATAAAGTAAGAAATAATAAAGGGGAGACACAGATTATTAGATAGAAATCAATTAAATAAACACAAGTTTTGGAAATCAAGGAATTAAAAAACAACACATAAGACACAACATTGGCATTTAAAGTGTACAATCTATTCATTTAAAAGAAATCATTTAAGTGGTAAAAAATGGTACCCATTCTCACAATTTTGTATATCTAGGATAAATTATTATCTACAAAAATATGTTACAAATACTCACTCAAAAAGAAAGAGAAAATTGGGATAAACCCATTTTAGTATCCAAAATATCAAAGTCTCTATGCAAAATTGATTTGAATAAGTTCTGTTAGCCACTTCTAGTTTCTTTGTGATGTAAAATCTTTTAAAGCATAAAAATCAGCCTTTCTACATTATTCCATTAGACATACATAGAAGTTAAAAGAAATGAGAAGACAGAACAATCAACCAGGAAGGTGAATTTACTGAGAAACAGTCATTCGTTCTCCCTCCTCCTTTTCTTTTCCTCCTTTTCCAGGTCTCTTTGGGTTCCGATCAAGAGAAATCTTGAGAGTTCTGAGAATATTTCTTTGAGGGCTTCAAATCACCATACCTACATCCTCTGCCACAACTACACACCCGGGAACAAAAATAAACCTCTGCTATCTACTCACGTAGGAGGGATTCATGCAGAATAAACTCCTACATGGAGACCAACAGGTGAGTTTTCTACCTGTTCTTTCTAATGTCCTTCCATTATAGTAAATCCCACACATTATGAGGAAGAAACGGTTATGTGAGCTTTTCCTTGAAGTCAAAAAACTTGCATTCATTTCAAGTACCTGGTGATCATAGGGTACAGCCAGGGAAGGTGCCATCCCCCTTGGGGGGAGGGGCGGTGGATGGGCTCCCGCACCCATGCACCTCCTGATGCACAGATTCTGGAGAAACAAAGGGCAGTCACACCGCAGTCAGCCTGTCAGGCTGTCGGGCCACTGGGCAACCCGACCAGCCTGGAAGTGGCCCATCAGTTTGCTGAAAGCAAAACCCTGTCCCCCCTGTGAAGCCAGGCAATTTGGGTCAGAGAGTCAGAGGAGACCGGTAATCAACTCCTCCTCTCTGCTCACCTCCTTGGGGTTACAGCAACCCCATCTCCAAACCCAAATCTGACCCTGGAGTGCCAAACTGGGAGTGGCAGGTGGGCTCTGCCGGTGCTTCAGCGCCCTCTGGAGGTTGTCTGCTCTAATGGCAACTCTCAGCCCTTCCTCCTCCTCCTTCCCTAGTCCTGGGGACTGCCTTGGCCTCCTGCAGCTGCTGGCCTGAATTCATTCTTCTTTTTTCTCCAATTACAATGAAGTGTCTTACAGAGGTTTGGAATCTCTTGAAGAAGGAAGATCTTTTAGCCAATACACCTTAGCCGTGAGAAGTTGGTTTCAAGAATGAACCTGAAATACTGTATTTTTCTCCTGATGATTCCAAGGAGAGACAGCTCAAGTTTTCTAAATCATAAGAAAAACCAAGGTAAATATGATATTCTGAGCCAGAGATGAAAAAGCAGTTTTTAGCACCCCCTCCTCATGTCATATGACCGGGATTTAAATCAATCAACTGCCACTGGTTTTTAAATCAAGTGACCCAACTTTAAATCCATCAGCTGCTTCCCTGTAACTCACGTGACTTGGCTTTGAATAGTAAGAAATGCAGAGGTATAAAAATGATGTTCTGAACAATAAATGGAAAGACAACATTTTAGAAAGTTTTTTCCTTTTCGAATGGACCATTCATTGCCTAGAGAATAAAGGATTCCCTTGTGGATTTCTTGAACTGTAAACACATACATTGTCTCCGTTGGCTTGATTGACTTAGATTTTGGGTTTTTTTTGTTGTTGTTGTTGTTAACATCTTTATTGGAGTATAATTGCTTTACCTTGTTGTGTTAGCTTCTGCTGTATAACAAAGTGAATCAACTATTCGTATACATATATCCCCATATCCTCTCCCTCTTGTGTCTCCCTCCCACCTTCCCTATCCCACCCCTCTAGGTGGTCACAAAGCACTGAGCTGATCTCCCTGTGCTATATGCAGCTGCTTCCCAATAGCTATCTATTTCACCTTTGGTAGTGTATATATGTCCATGCCACTCTCTCACTTCATCCCAGCATACCCTTCCCCCTCCCTGTGTCCTCAGGTCCGTTCTCTACATCTACGTCTTTATTCCTCGGCAGCGACTCCTGCTAGGGACGGATACTTCCTTTTATGCTCAGGGAAATCCCCTAGTTTGAATATGATTTGAGTTTGATCCTGTGAAACCATCAGAACTTCCCACCAGAGATAAATGAGGAGATTCTGGCCTTTATTAGTATGCATGATGAACACGGGTGTCCTGGCTGTACTTGCCAACCCTCCTATTTTACCCACCTATTTTTATCCACCTTCCTCCCTGTGAGTACCTTTGACCAACCCTGAGTTCAGACTCCTGACCTATTACAGTGACTTTGTCAGCCTTTCTTTAAAAATGGACAGGTAATAAAACGAATTTAACCTAGAAGCAGCAGCTCAGTAAGGGAAATAAAATCATCAGAAGTTATCTAATCACAGCCACAGCCATCCAGGGCTCTGTCTTACCTGCTGGGTCATAAGAATGGGACCTTCCTAAACTTGAAGGGCATCCAATCAAATAGGTAAAGGTCTGCTCACCTCTGGCTCTTGGAGGGATTGCTAGGCACTCTACCCAGTGTATACTAACTGCAAAACACTGTCATGGTTGTGAAACACCTATGTTCCAGGAAAGCTTTTTGGGGTGCATGGGGAAGGTTTCTTTTTGACATCAAGCAAAAAATAAATCACCAAGCTCTTTGAGCACAGGGGTTCTTAAGAGGGCAGTAGAAGGAAGGAATGGGCAGAAAAGATGATCTCCAGTGAAGTGAAGGCCGTTTTTCCAAAAGAGTAGGATTTAGTCTCAGTTTAAGGAGAACACTTTTAAATAGCTGGGACAGCTCCAAACTGCAGTTTAGGGAACGAGTGCTTCAAAAGAACAGTGCTTTAAAAGTCCTGGCAAGGCAGCAAGAGGATGAAGAGTTGGTTTTGCATAGTTTTGAACACAGGAGTAAAGAAGCAGAGGCATCTCTGACTAAAAAGGCCCTGAGATCCTATGGCATCAATGGGTCAGTTGCAGGGGCAGGGGGTGTGGAGGGCGATATTTCTCTCTCAACGTCTCCCAGGGCAGCCACCCCTCCCGACCCCACCCCCCCACTCCCGTCACCCTTCCTCCCTCCACTGTTGGGTCCCCAGGGACAGCACTTTTCAAGCTGGAGCCCTCAGGCACCATCTCTGCTGTCTGGATTCTTCCTGGAGCCTGGCAAGTTCTGGGACAGGAAGGCGGGTCTGCAAGGCCGCTGCGGTGCAGTCGGACCTGGAGGCCTGGAGGGGAACTGGAGCCCTGAAGCCCACCCACGTCCTTGAAGCCGAGGGAGGAACACATCCTCCTAACAGTACTTCTCAGGGGTCAGCGTGCTCCCCACCCGACGGTGATCCATACTCACTTGAGGCAGCAAGGACTGCCTCTAACTGGCCCCCTCGATTCCGCCTTAAGGGTCCTCGCACATGTGTGATAGCGCAGGCCCCGGATCTCTTTAGTCATCTGAGGCCAGTGCTGCCGGCATCCCTCCAGTCCCATCCCCCAGCCCCTCCCTCTGGGACTGTATCTAATAGAAGAAAGAGCACAGAGGAATTGGCTGAATCAAGGGACCTGGGAGCCTGGGGATGAGTTTGAAGACCGAGAACCTAAGGCGCAATTACATATTATTGGAAACTCTTGTGGAGTGTGTGTGGGGGGGAGGTTAGGAGGCTGAGAGGCTGAGTCGACCTGGTGAGTCCAGCCCCAGGACACTACACAGCCCTGTCCCCCTTTCCCTGCCATCAGACAAGCGGTGCCGCAACTCCAGCCGGGACTCTGCACTTCCCCCTCCCTGATTCTCCAGAAGAGCAGGTGGCCCCCCTCTGAGGGCAGGGGCAAGACAACGGACCAAGTCCCCCTGCACTAAGGTGCTACTGGAAGCTCTTCCTGAACAGCAGTGCTGGCTTGGAGCGAACCCGTGCACCGCCAAAGTTGGTCTCGTCCTGCAGCTGAGGGACGCAGGCTTTAAGTCAGCTGCCTTGGCTTTAAATCAATCAGTCCCCCCTTTAAGTCAGGTGACCCAACTTTAAATCACTGTGTGCCCCTCAAGCCTGCCACTTCAAAAGTTGGGAACTTCACTTTGATCCCAGCACCTCACACAGCTGAATGCACACTGTAGTCACCCCCAAGCCTGGCTTAGAGGCAGGCTATAAGGTAAGGGGATGGGCTGCACACATGGTGAGGAGGGTGCACTTCATGTACCAGAAGGGTCCAGGTACTCTGGGTACAGCAAGCAGTGCACGATACAGCAGCTCCCTGGCAAAGCTGGTGATGCACAGGGGGAGCAGGCACACCCAGGCACGCAGAGGTTCCAGGCCGGGAGCTGGGGCACAGCCAGCCGGGAGGGTGTGAAAGCCGAGGATCTGAGCCTTCTTGAGAAAGGCAGACACAGAGGATGGATGAGAAACAAAGACCAGATGAAACATGGATTTGAAAAGCACACCCTGCTCTTGAAATTGGGGTGGGGTCACCCCAGATTTGAGTCTTCTTACGCCCCAGTACCTAGTGCTTTGGTATTTGCACAATTACTTCTAAAATGTGACTGATAATATCTAAACCATAGAATACTGCATTTGGAGTGGTTTTGCGTGTTTATGTTTCTATAGTGGAATAATCTTTTCTACAAGAAAAATGTACACAATCTGGAATAAATTCAAACCCCTCTTTAAAAAGTACTATATCGGACTTCCCTGGTGGCGCAGTGGTGAAGAATCTGCCTGCCAAGGTAGGGGACATGGGTTCGAGCCCTGGTCAGGGAAGATCCCACATGCCGTGAAGCAGCTAAGCCCATGGGCCACAACTACAGAGCCTGCAGACCACAACTACTGAAGCCCACGCGCCTAGAACCGGTGCTCCACAACAAGCGCAGCAAGAGAAGCCACCGCAATGAGAAACCCGCGCACCGCAACAAAGAGTAGCCCCCGCTTGCCGCAACTAGAGAAAACCTGCGCATAGCAACGAAGACCCAACGCAGCCAAAAACAAATTAATTAAATAATTAGTTAACTATTTTTAAAAAAGTACTATATCCTTCTGTACAGCTTCTCTGGGAAGCACAGAGAGATGGCGTAGGAGAGTGAGAAAGACCAATATTTAGTGCACATCTCTCATGCAGGTGCTCTGCTGGCTCAGATAGATTTATCTCCACTTTACAAAGGAGGAAATAGTCTCAGAGAGGTTTAGTAATTTTCCCAAAGCCAAACAGCTATGGAGTGGCAGAACCAAGATCTGAACCAAGTCTGTTACCTTCAAAGCCTAAGTCCTCATCACAACAAAACTCAATTAATATTTACATTTATCGAATTACATTGCAACCTGGGGAGTTCTTGGCACAATCCTGAATAAGAGTGAGAAAGAAAGAAATAGCATTGTTCCTACAGTCAACCCAAATTTTTGGAGCAGCTGCTAGATGCCTGGCCCTTTTGGGGGTTCAGCAGTGATCAAGACAGGAAGAGTCCTGCTTTCATGAACCACGTAGTGGGGAGGAGAGACGGGTGCAACTTGGGTGAGGGATTTCACCTTGCTGGACCTCTGTTTTGTCATCTGGAAAATGGGATGGGTGTTCCTCATTTTCTGGGATTGTCCAGCCCTCACATTCTCTGATTCCATAAGAAGCATTTGTTTTCCTGTTTCTTTAAACTTCATTCAGGCCGTGAGCTGTGATGAATGTTGTTAGCTGCTCCCCAAATCACTCTATCCCCACCCTTTCCCTGTGATCAGGTCTTTCCCGAAACATGACTCACAGTCAGTCAAGTCACAGAACCTAAGGGGCACCCAGCAGAAAAATTCCAACCCTTGCTTCCCAGGAGCTCTGCGGTCTACCTGCCAGGTAAACTTAACTCACCTGGCACAAGGTGGCCATCCCTGGTTTCACATCAACATGATCTCAGGCACAAACCTCCTTGTTTTTCCATTTTGTCTTTAAGTTACTTGTTGAAACAACTGCACAAATATGACACAGATATAAAATCAGGCATCTTCTGCCCCCAGTGCCTACTAATAAATGATTTTCTGCCACTTTAATGATAAAGATAGAACATTTCAACATTCTGCTACCCTTATTATTTGTCATTTTTGTTGATATTTCTATTGACTACATCTTTCAATATTTTAACAATGGAACATTTATTTAGGTGGTTCCAGACCCAGCCTTTAGTGGTAAAGGTTTTGTTGTGATATTTCTATTATGTTTCCTTTAAAAATCATTATCCTATTTAAATGGATTAAGTCAATTCTATAGGCATTTATCTTATGATATTGATGAAATTGATACATAGAGGGCAGTAGTACAAGTTGATTGGACTTGAGAACCTCTATTAGCACAGTTAAGTATAAATATTATCTATATGTAAACCAAAGTACAGGCCGAGTGAGATTCTCTGACTTTTTTCCACTGTCTGCCCCTCAAGCCTGTGAGAAATGGAATATTTCTTGCCCTATCAGTAAACAAAGGATGTCACAGTCTTCAGCACTTGCAGCCCTCCAATGTGAGCCGGCGGGCCCTGAGGCACTCAGGATATGCAAATACAGAATGCAGGCCCCAGAGAGCTGAGGTGCATATCAAAGGAAGGATTTCAGTGAGCCCAGGCAAAGAAAAGCGCCGCATTCCTCACCTTGGGAGAGCTGGTTTTCCTTAGTTAACAATCACCTTTTGATGTTCCCCATTACCTGCGCCAGTCCCCTGCCCTGTCCCCTCCCCCCGGTACTTTAGCTCAGGGAGGAGGGAGCGCAGAGGGACTCAGCTGAATAAGGGGCCTGCGCGCCTCGGGAGTTTTCAGCCGCTTTCCCCGCAGTCGGGAGGAGGGGCGCTGACGCTGCAGCCAGAACCTGCGCCTCCCTTGCCCCGTTTCCCCTCAGGACGCTCAGGCCGACCCCCTCCCCACGCCCACCAGGCCTCGCGAGCCAGGCCGAGGGCAGGGGCGAGAGGAGGGACCGAAGTTCCCGGGGACCAGACGCTGGAGGCCGCTCTTTCTGCACAGCAGCGGCGGGTGGCAGCGAACCCCTGCCCCTCAGAAGCTGGTCTTGTGCTGCCGCCCGGGCACCGGACCAGGCGGAGGGTCGGCGCCCACTTACCCGGCCCGCCGTCCCCGCGACTGTCATGGCTTCGGCCGCCGGGGCACCTCCAGAGCCGGCAGCCTCAGTGAGGTCGCCCTCCCCTCGGGCTCCGGGGCAGTTCCGTGAAGGCGGATGGAAGAGACGCCGCCCGAGCCGGGAGTTCCAGCTCTGAGGAAACGCGGGCTCTGTTCAGCGCGCAGTGGGTGGGACCGCTCTGCCCCGAGGCCTTCCGGGAGGGAGCGGGGCGGCGGGGGAGGGAGCCGCCAGGAGCGCAGGGCCCCGTCG
The DNA here is from genome assembly GCF_028023285.1 of Balaenoptera ricei. Taxonomy (NCBI): domain Eukaryota; kingdom Metazoa; phylum Chordata; class Mammalia; order Artiodactyla; family Balaenopteridae; genus Balaenoptera; species Balaenoptera ricei. Next base: position 137,205,176 of record NC_082641.1, on the reverse strand, counting down.
GGGGTCCTGGAGGGGCGGCCCGGCCTGGGGGCCACGCCCACTGTGGCCACAGCCCAGGCCTTTTTCCTGGAATCCTACACAAAAAAGTTAGAAAGATACACAGTCTATAGTAAATATTCACAAATGATTGTTGCTGCTGTGCTCACTATTCTATTAAAGGTGTAAAATCCATAAAACACTTTAAGTTCAAAATTAAATATGAATTTTTACCTTTCTAATTAGGTCTCTGATATTCACAGTTGTGGTTAATGAATCAGAGACTGTGGCATCACTAGTTAAAAATGAGCTTGTTAAAAAAATAGAACTCAGGCCCACCGGACCTACTGAATCACAATCTGCACTTTTACAATCTCCCCAGTGTTCTTGTGCACCCATGAATAGTTGAAAGGTACATTTCTACCTCGACAGGTCTTTTCTCTATGAGAAATACACACATTTTATCCAGTTTGACATAAATAAAACACTCAAAAATGCATATGCCTGTGTTGAAACCATCATTTTATCATTTCTTTTCCAGACAAGTATAGTCTCTATACTGGTTTTGTGGATCACATGCCATACTCTTTTCTTGTAGTTAGAAATAAGGTAGAGAAAGTTACTTTGGAAAAAAAAAAAAAAAAAAAAAAAAAAATATATATATATATATATATATATATATATATATATATATATATTAGTGGATAATTGAAGACACTCTTCTAAATTAAAACCTTCTCTTAACTTGCTGTTTTCTTCTTGGGTCATATTATGAACTCTTCCCGTGGCCACATGGCATGTGTACGTTTAATTTCAGGGACTGCTGACATTCCAGGATGTGGCCATAGATTTCTGTCAAGAGGAGTGAGAATGCCTGGACCAAGATCAATGGGAATTGTACAGGGATGTGATGTTAGAGAAGTATAGGAACCTGCTCTCCTTGGGTGAGGATACCTTCCTTCCAGAATTCCTTATCCAACCACAGGGTTTGGAGTCCTTCATTTGTAGAATGTCTCCTGGAATCTTCTGCTTCCTACAATAGGGTTTCAGATTGCAACGTTTCAGGAAAGATTGGGAGTTTGTGGGTATAATTTTTCTTATTCTTTTAAAATTGCAGCCTCCCTTTTAATATACTTTGTAACTGCTTGGGATGTGTCTATATGAACTGTGTACTATATGCTTCTGTTATAGTCCTTACAATATTTTATTGTCTTATTTTCTGTAACAATTTTCCATGGATTCTTTGGGCTTAAGGTATATTAAAAGGGAGACTGCGAATCTGGGACTTCCCTGGTGATGCAGTGATTAAGAATTCGCCTGCCAATGCAGGGGACCCGGTTCGATCCCCGGTCCGGGAAGATCTCACGTGCCACGGAACAACTAAGCCAGTGGGCCACAACTACTGAGTCTGCACGCCACAACTACTGAAGCCGGTGTGTCTTGAGCCCGTGCGCCATTTATTTTTTGGAGAATAAAACCACTTCTGAGTGATTAAAATTTAGGCCAGCTAGTCAAAATGCTTTATCACCTGTTCTTCTAAAACACTGGTCAATGGAACAAGTTTTACTAGGGATAACAGTGTAATTGTATTCTGGAGTTCATATGGGCAATATGGTTTATGACCTTGACGCTGGATCACGACATTTCAACGGTATAACTGCTATTAATTGTCTGTTTGTTCAACGATTAAAGTCTCACGTGATCTGAGTTCAGACGGGAGTCATCCTGGTTGGTTTCTGTCTATTGCAGTTTTCTTCCAGTATGAAAGGACAAGAGCAATACGGCTTACTTTACAAAATGTCTTCAAACTAAATGATGATATAATCTACATTCAATTAATTTATACATACCCTACTGTAGAACAGGGTTCGTTACGGTGGCAGAGCCCGGTAATTATGTAAAACTGAAACTTTTTCTGCACTGGTTCAAGTCCTCTTCCTAAGAATATCTTTATAATCAACATTCTTTCACAAATTACCCAATTTAATTCACCATAGCATTCCTCATATTAACTAAATGGAAAATCCTAGGCTATATACAAATCCAGAAAGGGCCAAAAATCATCAGCCCCCATGGATGATTACAACCCATTGCTGAGGCGTTCAAATTACTTATTAAAGAACCACTATGTCCATCAACATCATCAATTTATATATTATTGCCCCAATGCTAGCCTTAACCCTGGCTCTCACAACATGAATTCCTCTTCCCATATCTTATCCACTAATTAGTATAAATGTAGGCATATTATTTCTATTAGCCATGTCACACCTAGCCATTTATTCCATCCTCAGATCTGGATGAACTTCACATTCAAAATACTCACTCACTGGAGCTCTAGGAACAATAGCACAGACAATCATCTCATATGAAGTAATGTAGCAGTTATTCTATTCTCAGTCTTACTGGTAAATGGATCATTTACACTTTCAACAGTAATTATTACACAAGAACACCTATGACTAATTTTCTCCTGACCCCTACCCAGAATTTGATTATCTCCGCAGTAGCAGAAATCCAATGAAGCCCCACTTGATTTAACGGAAGTAGCATCAAAACCTGTATATGTCTTCAATGTAGAAAATGTAGCAGGCCCATTCACCCCGTCCTTCCTAGAGAATATGTCAATTTCCCTATAATAAACATTTCCACAGCAATCTATTTTTAGGAGCATTCGACAATCCCTAGGTGCCAGAATTATAGATTATTTCATCTTGTAAATATAGTTTTTTTTTAAAAATAATTTTTATAGTTTTACTACCTTTAAACAAAATGTACTCCATTGCTGTGGAATATTCCTTCATAGGAGCGTGCATGGTTCATTTCTGCATCCGTCTGTGATGGCCTTCAGGTTCTTTCAGGTTTGGCTCCTGTGGCTGCAAGTCCATGTCCGTGTGTCCTGGTGCAGGGCTGGTGGGTTTGTGTTCAACTGGGAGGAGCACTGTGGGTCTCTGTGCACGGACTTCGCTATCTGAGGCCCGATTGCTTCAGAAGTGGTTGCATCCCCCCGTTGCGTACCAGGCTTTCCATTGCTCCACATCCTGCTGATATTTGATACTATGTCTTTCATGTCTGCCATTCTGGTAGGTGTATGCACAGTATTTTTCTTATGGCTTTAATCCCTCTGTTGTTTGTGAAGTTGTGCATCTTGCGGTATTCATGGACTATTTCCTGTTGTTTTTTAAAAAGTTTTAAAAATTGTGGTCTGGTACACATAACATAAAATGTACTATCTTAACCATTTTTAAGTGCACATTTCAGAGTCAGGAAGTAATTCACACTGTTGTGCAAACCTGACCACCATCATCCTCCAGAACTTTTTCATCTTGCAAAATTGAAACAGTCCCCATTAAACACTCACTCCCCATTGTCCCTCCCTCAGCCTCTGGCACTCAACATCCTACTTTATGTCTCTATATTTCCGACTGCTCTAGGGGCCTTGTATGAGTGGATCAAGCACTGTTTGTTTTTTTGTGTCTAGCTTACATCACTGAGCATAATGCCCTCAAGGTTCATCCCTGCTGCATCCTGTGTCAGAATTGACTTCCTTTTTAGGCTGAATAGCATTCCCTTGTATTGATGGACCGTGTTTTTCTTCTCCATTCATCCATTAGTGGACACATGTAATATCTACATTCATTTCTACTGTCATAATATTTGTGGAATAAAATCAGAAAGTCCTATGAATCAAAAGTCATTTGCCATTAACTTTTTTCTTAAACTTTTTGTTGTGGAAAACATCAAGGCTAAGAAAAGGGAAAAATACATGTCAGCTTCACTTGTGTTCAGGAATTAATGCTTTACGGATTCCCTTTATTCCCTGTGTGTGTGCTATGCGTGTGCATGTGCCTGTTTGCATACATATGCTGTGCATGTGCATAGGTATGTGCACTTGCACACATTAGTGTGTGCATGGGCATATGGGTGCATGTGTGTTCACATGCTAGTGTGTGAATATATTTGTGCTGTGCACGTGCATATGTTTGTGTGTGTGCTGTGCCTGCCTGTGCGCACACCTGTGTGTTTGCTGGAACCACTTGCAAGTTGGCTGCAGACTGAATTGTGCCCCAGATATATCCGCACGCAGCTGCTCTAACAATCCTGCGTAGCCCCGTAAAGGTCACAGATCTCAGGGATTTAAATGGATGGAGCAGGATATCCTGACACAGAGTTTGTCTTCCAATGACTGTCACTGTCTCAGTAACATCCTTCACACCTTCTTTAAGCCCCATTCAGGGTCCAGTTTAGACTCCCATTACATTCAGTCACCTGTCCCAGGTCCCTTAAAGCAACAATGTCACCGTTGGAGAGCCCGGCCAAGGCTGGGGGTGCCCCTCCTGTTGGCCTGGCCTCCAGGCCCTGCCCTTGGCTCCCGTTTTCTCATATCTCAGCCAGGCTCCGACTTGGATGGGGCCGCCACCTCTTTCCTCACAGGGTCCCATCGCCCAGTCAAGGGGGTTCATTCTCCCCAAACACAGCATCAGGAGTCGGGGGGTGACAGTCCCCACTGGGTCTCCTTCATGAGAGACCCTGTGCTGTTGAAAGAGCAGGCACCCTGCCCTCGGGGGTGGGAGACTGGGGGGCGACATGCGGCCCACGATGGGCAGGCGGGTCTCCGGGTGGGGCGAGCCAGTGTGCAAGGAGTTCCGCGGTGGGTTCTCCTCTCCAACGGCTTCTGTGCCCCTACCTCTCCCCGTGCCTCCCCTCGAAGACAGCGCGGTGCCCGGGACGGGAACCATGGGAGCCGTCAGCCACCGCCTCCTCTACACACACACACACACACACACACGCACACGCACACGCACACGCACACGCACACGCACACGCTGCAGGGAAGCAGGACCTGAGTGCAGGGCTCTCAGCGGCCCTGAGCGCCCCGCCCGGAATCGGCCGGCCGAATGGACAGACCGGATCTCCCGGCCCGGACCATGCAGGACTCTCCTGCCTGGGCTTCCAGTGTGGCCGCCTCCTTCTGGAAGCCTGGGAGGCTGGAATCAGGCCACTTCTTGTCTGTCCTGGCAGCAGACTGGGCTGCACTCTAAGAAGTTTGTGGCTCGCCCGTGGATCCTGACCATCAGGTGGCCAGAGAAATTGGGAACATTTCTGTTTTGCCTGTTGAAATGTTTAATGACAAAGATTTTGTTCACTTTCCTGATGTGGGTGTCCAAAGATGAGAGACCCATGTGTGTGATCTGTACCTCCTATGAGATCAGCCCTAAGCTAGTTTAAACATGATCAAGTTGTGTCTACATGGTAGATTTAGACCTCTGCATGTCCTGTCTACTGATTATGTTTAGAGCTGACCATGTGTTGTCTATAATAAGAAGATTTAGACCTGACCATGTTCTGTGTACGCTAGGACTATGGGGACCTGGGTAGAGACCCGGCCTGGCCTCAGTACTGGGAAGCTCCGTGCCTGCATCTGAATGTCAGTGCTTAGATGTCTGGGGTCTGGAGCTGAGGTGGGCTTGTCTACGTAACAGCCTCTCTTCTGAGTGTGGTGACCTGGTCCTCCCAAGGGTCAGTGCTATGGTCGGGGCCTTAGTCTTAATCCCTGCAAGGTTCACCTTCCCTGGGGCTCATGGAGAATCCTCAGGAGGACTACCTGGCAATAATTCCAATTTACCAGCACGTGCATGGTGCATAGGGAAGCAGGTTTAGCTGCTGAATTTATTGCAGGGCACGCAGATCGGGCAAAAGGCCGATGGGTGACAGCTGAGGCTGCTGCTGAGCTCTCCCTCCAGTCTACCGTCCCTACTCAGCAGAGTCCAGAGCTGCCCCTCGGCTTTCAGCCCTGCTGTCCTGTGAGTTTTCTCAACATGTAAGTGAGACGAGAAAGGACTGAGCATGCCAGCACCAGGGTCGTGTGTTCAAATCTAGTAGGAAAGCTTTAAAAACAGTTAAAATCACACAGAACCAAAGTGAGCAGAGGAGGACTCCTCTGGGACAAGTGTGGGGAAGGGAGACCCACCTGACACTTTTTCCCATCCCAGGAGGTCCCAGGGACCCAGCTTGTTTCCACATTGGGGGAGCCCCCTGCAGAGCCATGGTGTCCTGACCAAGGGGACGTGTGACCCCAGGTGCAGGGTCTGGGGAGGTGAGGTCACCCTGGGACTGTGGACATGTGACCCAGGTGGAGGGGTCTGGGGAGGTGGGTCACCCTGGTGAGTGTGGATGTGTGGCCCCAGGTATAGGGTGCGGGGACTGTGTGGGTCTCACCATACCTGCATGGGTCAGGATCACATGGATGGGGAGACCGCATATGCGCTCTTTGCCTGCAGTGTGTCCTGTCCCCTTTGAGATTTCCAACCTCTGCATTAAGGGTGTTGTCCTGATTAACCTGTGGTTCCTTTTCTTCTCTTCATCTTGTCACAATCATATGAGGTCAGGCATGTTTGAGTGGGTTGCTGCTCTGTGTTCCGGTGAGTGACAACATTTGGTGGTATCATATTAATACTATAGCATATCATATGTCTAATCTATGGGGGTCACCACTGCCTGGGTCCCCCTGGACAGAGGTCAGGTGAGCACAGACTAGCCCCCCCTAAGAATGGTCTCCCACGTGCTCTGTGAGGGTACCGTGATGGCCCCTAAGGTAGGGGACTGTGTCTGGGCCTCCGACAGTTGTGATGAAGGGGAGTCGAAATGGAATCTCAATTAACAAGACATTATTTTAAGATTTTATTTTAAGTGAAATAAAACACACGTCACATACCCTTTACCATCATCACCATTTTAAGTGCACGTTTCTGAGGCATCAGATATATTCACTTTCTCGTGGAGCCATCACCACCATCCCTAGAACTTTTCATCTTGCAAAACCAAAATTCCACAACCATGAAAGTCTCATTCCCCATTCCCTCCCACTGCCCCTGGCACCGATATCCACTTCAGTCCCTGAGTTGTCGACTCCAGGGCACCCACTGGAGTGGAATCCTGCAGTGTTTGCTGACGGGTCATTTTGGAAGAGCTGACTTTCAGTCTGAAGCTCTGCCTGTTCACATCTGAAGAATCTGCATTTAAGGAGAGGGTGTATGAGGAAGCGGGTGTATGCGGGACAAAGGTGTCCGGGGTGCAGGTGAGCCAGGACCTGACCAGCTGCTTTTTGGGTCCTCTGGTCCCATCTCTTGGTCTGTGCCTCATCTGCATCATCACTGTCCCCGCTGGCACCGCTGGGGTGTTGTTGTCTGAGTGAGAGTCCCCTGGTGCCCCTGCTCTCCTCCCCTCCTCCTGCTGGTTGCGGAGGGAACTGCTTGCTGTGTGGTCTCTACTCCTGAGGCATGAAGGACCCTGTAGCATGGACCTGCAGAGTGTGGGGTGTGGTCCCAAGAGCATGGGGCCCACATAGGACACGACATCGGGGCGTGACAAGTGCTAGGGCTGCCTCATCACTGACAGGGAATGTTGCCCAGATCCTGCTCGAGAGGGCGTGGTGGGTGGCCTGGGACCCTAGAGGCCCCATTCCTATACTGGAGCTTGGAGAGTGCATCCCCATGGGCTCCAGATTCACCCCATATCTCAGCCATGTCCCTCTGTCCTGTCTTTGAACTCAGGAAAACGAGCTCTCTTGTCCACAACATAGGCCTGGTCCTGTTGATATTAGGATTCTTTAAGTTAGGCGTCCTGGGATAGCAGCTCCTTTTAGGCCTGAGAAGGAACAACTCCGGAGTGTACAACAATTTCAGATGAAACTAATATTCAATGACTATCCCTAACTACTCGGTTGTTGACTTCTATTAGTCATTATTCTCCTGGTTTTAGCTCGGATGTGGGGATTACAGAGGAGTCAACATTTAAATCTTCGTAATCTGTGTATTTGTAGCTTCAGTATCATTACTGACCCATAGTTTTTTATGGTTTGGGAAGAGTTATTGATTTCATGTATCATGTAAAGGATTCACAATGATGATAGGGCAATTAAGATTACAATAATAGCTAGTAAATTGTTCACATTTTCTCTACCTGTGCATCTATTGTATGCATATGAGTTTAGATGTCAATATTAGTGAAATGATATAGAGGACTAGAGAACTTATTTTAAAAATCACTATTAATGTGTTATGAAGAAAATGTAAAAGTTCTTCCATAATCGGTGATGTTGTATCTTGAGAGCCTAGATGAAATTGATATGCCTTAGTGATATACAGGATTTTAGCCTATCATTTAACTTTGACAAAGCTACATCACATTTTACTTTTATCTCATTTATTGAGGAAGACATAATTGTTATGGTGTTGGCTTGAAACTGGTTGAAAAGGACTTGAGTCCTTCCTTATTTTACATTTACATAGGTAGGATCTTGAAACATAGGATATGGTGGAGGACATCCGTGTAACCATTCTAGGTTAGGAGTAGCAATTTCCACTGCTAAGACTTCTTGTTTAGACACAGATGCTTTTCAAAGTATGAAGATTATTAGCATTACTGCTGCTACTGAGATGAATGAGCCTAAAGACAAAATATTTCATGTTGTGTGTGCCTCAGGGTACTCAGACTAACGTAGTGACATCCCTGAGAGGCCACGAAAGTGCTGCAGGAAGTCATATTTACTACTACAAATATACTTGTGAAGTGAATTTTTGCTCATGCTGAGTTAACTGTATAACCTGAGGAGAGTGGGAATCAGTGTAGGAAGCCTCCTATAATAGTGAAGACTGCTCCCATGGACATTAGGTCATGGAAGTGTGCTACTACCTAGTATGTATCCTGGAGGACAATGTCTGGGGATGAGTTGGCTAAGATGATTCCTGTCAATCCACCTACTGTAAAAAGAAAAACTAAAGCCTAAAACTCATAATGTAGTGGGAGGTCATATAGTATTACCTCCGTGAACAGTTGCTAACCAGGGACTTCCCTGGGGACGCAGTGGTTAAGAATTCGCCTGCCAATGCAGGGGACACGGGTTTGAGCCCTTGTCTGGGAAGATTCCACATGCCGCGGAGCAAAAAGCCCGTGTGCCACAACTACTGAGCCTGCCCTCTAGAGCCCGCAAGCCACAACTACTGAAGCCCATGTGCCTAGAGGCCGTGCTCTGCAACAAGAGAAGCCACTGCAATGAAAGGGCTGCACACCGCAACGAAGAGTAGCTGCCGCTCACCGCAACCAGAGAAAGCCCATGCGCAGCAACCAAGACCCAACTCAGCCAAAAAAAAAAAAAAAAAAGCAAAGAAAAAGAAAAATTAAATAAAGAGTTGCTAATCAGCTCGATACTTTTACTCCTGTAGGGATAGAAGTAATTACGGTAGCTGATGCAAAGTATGCTCCTGAGTCCACAGCTATCCCTATGGTAAACATATGATGGGCCCACAAGAGAACTCCTAAAAAACCAGTGGACATGACTCATACTATTCCCAGATAGCTGAAAGGCAATTTTTGTCCTAAATAGTATGTAATGATATGTGAGTTTATAACAAACCCTGTTAGGCCATGAATACAGACTTCAGGGTGAGCAAAGTATCAAAGGAGGTGTTGGTATAGGATTCGGTCTCCTCCTGCAGGGTCAAAGAAAGTAGTGTTTAGATTTCTATCTCTTAACAGCATGGCAATTCTGACTGCTTGGACTGAGATTGGTAATTATAGTAATATGGCTATAGTTGGGGAAGATTAAACAAATAATGGTGTTTGGTATTGGGATATGACTGCTGGTTTTGTATTAAAGACTATAGTAATAAAAGTAATAATACCAAGAATTGAGGAGACACCTGCTAAATGTAAGGAGAAAACAGTTAGGTCGACAGAGGCTCCTGCATGGGCCAGATTGCAGGCTAGAGCTGAATACACGGTTCCACTGGTACCAGAACCAGCTTCTACTATTGGTGATATGAGTAGGAGTAAGAATGATGGGGGAAGTAGTCAAAAGTTTATATGATTTATTGGGGGAAATGCTACTTCAGGTGTCCGAGTTATTAGTGGCCCAAGTCAGTTTTCAAAGCCTGCAATCATAACGGGTACAGCTATAAAGAAAATTATTACAAGTGCAGGGACTGTTATGACTACCTTACAGATTTGGGCATCTCCAAGTAGCGGTCCAGGTCAGCATAGCTCAGCCTAGATTAATATAATTAAGGTGCTGCCTGCTACTCCAGCTCAAGCACCAAATAGTAAATATAAAATGCCGATATCTTTGTGATTTGTTGAAAATAATCAGCAGTGTATGAACAGAGGTAAAATGACTGAGTTAGCATTAGACTGTAAATCTAAAGACAGAGATTGAGCCCTCTTTCTGGCAAACCCTGTGGTGAATCAACAAATTGAATTGTAACTTCAGAGAAGCAGCTTCAATTCTGCCAGTGATGTTCCTGCCTTTTTTTTTTTTCTTTATTTCTTTCTCAAATGAAGGAGAAGCAGACTGAAGCCAGCTGACTAGAGGATTTGCCTGTTAACTAAAGTTTCCTGGGGTTAAAACTCATCAATCTCGTAAAGATTTGGCTTCAATACAGTGTTTGCTTTACATTCAATTGATGTAGAATAAAGTCTTGCAATCCTTATTTTTAGGAATTAAGTAAATTTCACTTGTTTAGGGTTTTGAAAGCTCTTGGTCTGAACTAACCTAAACTCCTAGTCCAGCACCGATAGAATGGGTGTTGTGTGTAGTAATCGTGTGGGTATTATGATTGGTAATGATAGGAAGGTTATTTCTTTGTATGTTCAAATTGTTTTGTGTTGGTGTTGTTTAATGAAGGGAATATAGTTAGTGATGTGGAGTATGTTAGCTGCAAGTAGAAATATATGCTGAGGACTGCTATGATGGCTATTAGTGTTGGTAGAATGATGTTGTCGTTTTTGTTATCTCTTGGATAATTATTCATTTGGGTAGAAACCCTGATAGTGATGGGCGATGTCCTAATGATACTATAATGGTGAGGAAAATGATTGTGATGGGAGGTGTTTTATCTCATGTGTGGGATAATGATACTCTTGTAGTACATGATCTGGGCATAAATAAGAAGAAGATAGTGTTGTTATGATATAAATTAGTATGTTTAGGATTGTTATAATCTGAATATACATTATAATAGCTGTTATTCATCCTATATGGGCAATTGATGAGGAGGGTGTAATATTTTCCAGGTGAGTATGGCGAAGTCTGCCTCCGCCTCCAGCTATGATTTATAATATCACTATGATTAATAGTATATTTAGGTTGATGGATGGTGACATGTGGTATAAAACTGATAGGGGTGCAATTTTGTCATGTTGATAGCATCAGGTCTGCTGTTCATGGGATGCCTTGTGTGACTTCAGGCACTCAGAAGTGAAATGGGGAAAGTCCTACTTTTGTGACAAGGGCGATTGTCATGAGGGTGGATGCTGCTGGATTAAAGATTCTTGTTATTCATTGTGCTCTTTGACCAGAGTATATTAGATTAATGATAATAGCCATTATAAGTAGTATTGACGTGGTGGACTGTTTTAGGAAATATTTGTTGGATGCTTCTGTAGCTTATGGGTTCATGTTTTTTATTAGAATGGGGATACCATTAACCAGTGTGAGCTTGTTATACAATTATATTTCCTGAGAAAACGGTCAGTAGAATGATGGTAAAAACAATGAGAGTTTATTAGCACAGGAAGGATATACAAAAATATTTTGGGGGTATGGGCCTGAAGCTTACTTAGAGAACTTTACTATATAGCATGTGGTGTAATGTGGTAGGTAGCATGGAGAATGTAAAATTATTAGGAAGAATTCAATTCCAGGAATAAGAGCATTGAAACCTCTATGATTTACTCTATCAAAGTAACTCTTTTGTCAGACATATTTCTTAAATTTGTGGTGGGTTGCCTGGTATGATGACAAGTAGTGAAAACTCTCATATACATAGGGTTAATGTTAGTCGTAAAAAAACTTTTTATAAGAGATATATCCGTTGATCATATCAAAATTGTAGGTAGGAGGTTCAAATTCATAGAAAGGAGATTGTTAGATGTGTTTTAATGATGACTTGGGCTGTATATAATTCTGGCACCTAGGGATTGTCGAATGCTCCTAAAAATAGATTGCTGTGGAAATGTTTATTATAGGGAAATTGACATATTCTCTAGGAAGGACGGGGTGAATGGGCCTGCTACATTTTCTACATTGAAGACATATACAGGTTTTGATGCTACTTCCGTTAAATCAAGTGGGGCTTCATTGGATTTCTGCTACTGCGGAGATAATCAAATTCTGGGTAGGGGTCAGGAGAAAATTAGTCATAGGTGTTCTTGTGTAATAATTACTGTTGAAAGTGTAAATGATCCATTTACCAGTAAGACTGAGAATAGAATAACTGCTACATTACTTCATATGAGATGATTGTCTGTGCTATTGTTCCTAGAGCTCCAGTGAGTGAGTATTTTGAATGTGAAGTTCATCCAGATCTGAGGATGGAATAAATGGCTAGGTGTGACATGGCTAATAGAAATAATATGCCTACATTTATACTAATTAGTGGATAAGATATGGGAAGAGGAATTCATGTTGTGAGAGCCAGGGTTAAGGCTAGCATTGGGGCAATAATATATAAATTGATGATGTTGATGGACATAGTGGTTCTTTAATAAGTAATTTGAACGCCTCAGCAATGGGTTGTAATCATCCATGGGGGCTGATGATTTTTGGCCCTTTCTGGATTTGTATATAGCCTAGGATTTTCCATTTAGTTAATATGAGGAATGCTATGGTGAATTAAATTGGGTAATTTGTGAAAGAATGTTGATTATAAAGATATTCTTAGGAAGAGGACTTGAACCAGTGCAGAAAAAGTTTCAGTTTTACATAATTACCGGGCTCTGCCACCGTAACGAACCCTGTTCTACAGTAGGGTATGTATAAATTAATTGAATGTAGATTATATCATCATTTAGTTTGAAGACATTTTGTAAAGTAAGCCGTATTGCTCTTGTCCTTTCATACTGGAAGAAAACTGCAATAGACAGAAACCAACCAGGATGACTCCCGTCTGAACTCAGATCACGTGAGACTTTAATCGTTGAACAAACAGACAATTAATAGCAGTTATACCGTTGAAATGTCGTGATCCAGCGTCAAGGTCATAAACCATATTGCCCATATGAACTCCAGAATACAATTACACTGTTATCCCTAGTAAAACTTGTTCCATTGACCAGTGTTTTAGAAGAACAGGTGATAAAGCATTTTGACTAGCTGGCCTAAATTTTAATCACTCAGAAGTGGTTTTATTCTCCAAAAAATAAATGGCGCACGGGCTCAAGACACACCGGCTTCAGTAGTTGTGGCGTGCAGACTCAGTAGTTGTGGCCCACTGGCTTAGTTGTTCCGTGGCACGTGAGATCTTCCCGGACCGGGGATCGAACCGGGTCCCCTGCATTGGCAGGCGAATTCTTAATCACTGCATCACCAGGGAAGTCCCAGATTCGCAGTCTCCCTTTTAATATACCTTAAGCCCAAAGAATCCATGGAAAATTGTTACAGAAAATAAGACAATAAAATATTGTAAGGACTATAACAGAAGCATATAGTACACAGTTCATATAGACACATCCCAAGCAGTTACAAAGTATATTAAAAGGGAGGCTGCAATTTTAAAAGAATAAGAAAAATTATACCCACAAACTCCCAATCTTTCCTGAAACGTTGCAATCTGAAACCCTATTGTAGGAAGCAGAAGATTCCAGGAGACATTCTACAAATGAAGGACTCCAAACCCTGTGGTTGGATAAGGAATTCTGGAAGGAAGGTATCCTCACCCAAGGAGAGCAGGTTCCTATACTTCTCTAACATCACATCCCTGTACAATTCCCATTGATCTTGGTCCAGGCATTCTCACTCCTCTTGACAGAAATCTATGGCCACATCCTGGAATGTCAGCAGTCCCTGAAATTAAACGTACACATGCCATGTGGCCACGGGAAGAGTTCATAATATGACCCAAGAAGAAAACAGCAAGTTAAGAGAAGGTTTTAATTTAGAAGAGTGTCTTCAATTATCCACTAATATATATATATATATATATATATATATATATATATATATATATATTTTTTTTTTTTTTCCAAAGTAACTTTCTCTACCTTATTTCTAACTACAAGAAAAGAGTATGGCATGTGATCCACAAAACCAGTATAGAGACTATACTTGTCTGGAAAAGAAATGATAAAATGATGGTTTCAACACAGGCATATGCATTTTTGAGTGTTTTATTTATGTCAAACTGGATAAAATGTGTGTATTTCTCATAGAGAAAAGACCTGTCGAGGTAGAAATGTACCTTTCAACTATTCATGGGTGCACAAGAACACTGGGGAGATTGTAAAAGTGCAGATTGTGATTCAGTAGGTCCGGTGGGCCTGAGTTCTATTTTTTTAACAAGCTCATTTTTAACTAGTGATGCCACAGTCTCTGATTCATTAACCACAACTGTGAATATCAGAGACCTAATTAGAAAGGTAAAAATTCATATTTAATTTTGAACTTAAAGTGTTTTATGGATTTTACACCTTTAATAGAATAGTGAGCACAGCAGCAACAATCATTTGTGAATATTTACTATAGACTGTGTATCTTTCTAACTTTTTTGTGTAGGATTCCAGGAAAAAGGCCTGGGCTGTGGCCACAGTGGGCGTGGCCCCCAGGCCGGGCCGCCCCTCCAGGACCCCCGACGGGGCCCTGCGCTCCTGGCGGCTCCCTCCCCCGCCGCCCCGCTCCCTCCCGGAAGGCCTCGGGGCAGAGCGGTCCCACCCACTGCGCGCTGAACAGAGCCCGCGTTTCCTCAGAGCTGGAACTCCCGGCTCGGGCGGCGTCTCTTCCATCCGCCTTCACGGAACTGCCCCGGAGCCCGAGGGGAGGGCGACCTCACTGAGGCTGCCGGCTCTGGAGGTGCCCCGGCGGCCGAAGCCATGACAGTCGCGGGGACGGCGGGCCGGGTAAGTGGGCGCCGACCCTCCGCCTGGTCCGGTGCCCGGGCGGCAGCACAAGACCAGCTTCTGAGGGGCAGGGGTTCGCTGCCACCCGCCGCTGCTGTGCAGAAAGAGCGGCCTCCAGCGTCTGGTCCCCGGGAACTTCGGTCCCTCCTCTCGCCCCTGCCCTCGGCCTGGCTCGCGAGGCCTGGTGGGCGTGGGGAGGGGGTCGGCCTGAGCGTCCTGAGGGGAAACGGGGCAAGGGAGGCGCAGGTTCCGGCTGCAGCGTCAGCGCCCCTCCTCCCGACTGCGGGGAAAGCGGCTGAAAACTCCCGAGGCGCGCAGGCCCCTTATTCAGCTGAGTCCCTCTGCGCTCCCTCCTCCCTGAGCTAAAGTACCGGGGGGAGGGGACAGGGCAGGGGACTGGCGCAGGTAATGGGGAACATCAAAAGGTGATTGTTAACTAAGGAAAACCAGCTCTCCCAAGGTGAGGAATGCGGCGCTTTTCTTTGCCTGGGCTCACTGAAATCCTTCCTTTGATATGCACCTCAGCTCTCTGGGGCCTGCATTCTGTATTTGCATATCCTGAGTGCCTCAGGGCCCGCCGGCTCACATTGGAGGGCTGCAAGTGCTGAAGACTGTGACATCCTTTGTTTACTGATAGGGCAAGAAATATTCCATTTCTCACAGGCTTGAGGGGCAGACAGTGGAAAAAAGTCAGAGAATCTCACTCGGCCTGTACTTTGGTTTACATATAGATAATATTTATACTTAACTGTGCTAATAGAGGTTCTCAAGTCCAATCAACTTGTACTACTGCCCTCTATGTATCAATTTCATCAATATCATAAGATAAATGCCTATAGAATTGACTTAATCCATTTAAATAGGATAATGATTTTTAAAGGAAACATAATGGAAATATCACAACAAAACCTTTACCACTAAAGGCTGGGTCTGGAACCACCTAAATAAATGTTCCATTGTTAAAATATTGAAAGATGTAGTCAATAGAAATATCAACAAAAATGACAAATAATAAGGGTAGCAGAATGTTGAAATGTTCTATCTTTATCATTAAAGTGGCAGAAAATCATTTATTAGTAGGCACTGGGGGCAGAAGATGCCTGATTTTATATCTGTGTCATATTTGTGCAGTTGTTTCAACAAGTAACTTAAAGACAAAATGGAAAAACAAGGAGGTTTGTGCCTGAGATCATGTTGATGTGAAACCAGGGATGGCCACCTTGTGCCAGGTGAGTTAAGTTTACCTGGCAGGTAGACCGCAGAGCTCCTGGGAAGCAAGGGTTGGAATTTTTCTGCTGGGTGCCCCTTAGGTTCTGTGACTTGACTGACTGTGAGTCATGTTTCGGGAAAGACCTGATCACAGGGAAAGGGTGGGGATAGAGTGATTTGGGGAGCAGCTAACAACATTCATCACAGCTCACGGCCTGAATGAAGTTTAAAGAAACAGGAAAACAAATGCTTCTTATGGAATCAGAGAATGTGAGGGCTGGACAATCCCAGAAAATGAGGAACACCCATCCCATTTTCCAGATGACAAAACAGAGGTCCAGCAAGGTGAAATCCCTCACCCAAGTTGCACCCGTCTCTCCTCCCCACTACGTGGTTCATGAAAGCAGGACTCTTCCTGTCTTGATCACTGCTGAACCCCCAAAAGGGCCAGGCATCTAGCAGCTGCTCCAAAAATTTGGGTTGACTGTAGGAACAATGCTATTTCTTTCTTTCTCACTCTTATTCAGGATTGTGCCAAGAACTCCCCAGGTTGCAATGTAATTCGATAAATGTAAATATTAATTGAGTTTTGTTGTGATGAGGACTTAGGCTTTGAAGGTAACAGACTTGGTTCAGATCTTGGTTCTGCCACTCCATAGCTGTTTGGCTTTGGGAAAATTACTAAACCTCTCTGAGACTATTTCCTCCTTTGTAAAGTGGAGATAAATCTATCTGAGCCAGCAGAGCACCTGCATGAGAGATGTGCACTAAATATTGGTCTTTCTCACTCTCCTACGCCATCTCTCTGTGCTTCCCAGAGAAGCTGTACAGAAGGATATAGTACTTTTTTAAAAATAGTTAACTAATTATTTAATTAATTTGTTTTTGGCTGCGTTGGGTCTTCGTTGCTATGCGCAGGTTTTCTCTAGTTGCGGCAAGCGGGGGCTACTCTTTGTTGCGGTGCGCGGGTTTCTCATTGCGGTGGCTTCTCTTGCTGCGCTTGTTGTGGAGCACCGGTTCTAGGCGCGTGGGCTTCAGTAGTTGTGGTCTGCAGGCTCTGTAGTTGTGGCCCATGGGCTTAGCTGCTTCACGGCATGTGGGATCTTCCCTGACCAGGGCTCGAACCCATGTCCCCTACCTTGGCAGGCAGATTCTTCACCACTGCGCCACCAGGGAAGTCCGATATAGTACTTTTTAAAGAGGGGTTTGAATTTATTCCAGATTGTGTACATTTTTCTTGTAGAAAAGATTATTCCACTATAGAAACATAAACACGCAAAACCACTCCAAATGCAGTATTCTATGGTTTAGATATTATCAGTCACATTTTAGAAGTAATTGTGCAAATACCAAAGCACTAGGTACTGGGGCGTAAGAAGACTCAAATCTGGGGTGACCCCACCCCAATTTCAAGAGCAGGGTGTGCTTTTCAAATCCATGTTTCATCTGGTCTTTGTTTCTCATCCATCCTCTGTGTCTGCCTTTCTCAAGAAGGCTCAGATCCTCGGCTTTCACACCCTCCCGGCTGGCTGTGCCCCAGCTCCCGGCCTGGAACCTCTGCGTGCCTGGGTGTGCCTGCTCCCCCTGTGCATCACCAGCTTTGCCAGGGAGCTGCTGTATCGTGCACTGCTTGCTGTACCCAGAGTACCTGGACCCTTCTGGTACATGAAGTGCACCCTCCTCACCATGTGTGCAGCCCATCCCCTTACCTTATAGCCTGCCTCTAAGCCAGGCTTGGGGGTGACTACAGTGTGCATTCAGCTGTGTGAGGTGCTGGGATCAAAGTGAAGTTCCCAACTTTTGAAGTGGCAGGCTTGAGGGGCACACAGTGATTTAAAGTTGGGTCACCTGACTTAAAGGGGGGACTGATTGATTTAAAGCCAAGGCAGCTGACTTAAAGCCTGCGTCCCTCAGCTGCAGGACGAGACCAACTTTGGCGGTGCACGGGTTCGCTCCAAGCCAGCACTGCTGTTCAGGAAGAGCTTCCAGTAGCACCTTAGTGCAGGGGGACTTGGTCCGTTGTCTTGCCCCTGCCCTCAGAGGGGGGCCACCTGCTCTTCTGGAGAATCAGGGAGGGGGAAGTGCAGAGTCCCGGCTGGAGTTGCGGCACCGCTTGTCTGATGGCAGGGAAAGGGGGACAGGGCTGTGTAGTGTCCTGGGGCTGGACTCACCAGGTCGACTCAGCCTCTCAGCCTCCTAACCTCCCCCCCACACACACTCCACAAGAGTTTCCAATAATATGTAATTGCGCCTTAGGTTCTCGGTCTTCAAACTCATCCCCAGGCTCCCAGGTCCCTTGATTCAGCCAATTCCTCTGTGCTCTTTCTTCTATTAGATACAGTCCCAGAGGGAGGGGCTGGGGGATGGGACTGGAGGGATGCCGGCAGCACTGGCCTCAGATGACTAAAGAGATCCGGGGCCTGCGCTATCACACATGTGCGAGGACCCTTAAGGCGGAATCGAGGGGGCCAGTTAGAGGCAGTCCTTGCTGCCTCAAGTGAGTATGGATCACCGTCGGGTGGGGAGCACGCTGACCCCTGAGAAGTACTGTTAGGAGGATGTGTTCCTCCCTCGGCTTCAAGGACGTGGGTGGGCTTCAGGGCTCCAGTTCCCCTCCAGGCCTCCAGGTCCGACTGCACCGCAGCGGCCTTGCAGACCCGCCTTCCTGTCCCAGAACTTGCCAGGCTCCAGGAAGAATCCAGACAGCAGAGATGGTGCCTGAGGGCTCCAGCTTGAAAAGTGCTGTCCCTGGGGACCCAACAGTGGAGGGAGGAAGGGTGACGGGAGTGGGGGGGTGGGGTCGGGAGGGGTGGCTGCCCTGGGAGACGTTGAGAGAGAAATATCGCCCTCCACACCCCCTGCCCCTGCAACTGACCCATTGATGCCATAGGATCTCAGGGCCTTTTTAGTCAGAGATGCCTCTGCTTCTTTACTCCTGTGTTCAAAACTATGCAAAACCAACTCTTCATCCTCTTGCTGCCTTGCCAGGACTTTTAAAGCACTGTTCTTTTGAAGCACTCGTTCCCTAAACTGCAGTTTGGAGCTGTCCCAGCTATTTAAAAGTGTTCTCCTTAAACTGAGACTAAATCCTACTCTTTTGGAAAAACGGCCTTCACTTCACTGGAGATCATCTTTTCTGCCCATTCCTTCCTTCTACTGCCCTCTTAAGAACCCCTGTGCTCAAAGAGCTTGGTGATTTATTTTTTGCTTGATGTCAAAAAGAAACCTTCCCCATGCACCCCAAAAAGCTTTCCTGGAACATAGGTGTTTCACAACCATGACAGTGTTTTGCAGTTAGTATACACTGGGTAGAGTGCCTAGCAATCCCTCCAAGAGCCAGAGGTGAGCAGACCTTTACCTATTTGATTGGATGCCCTTCAAGTTTAGGAAGGTCCCATTCTTATGACCCAGCAGGTAAGACAGAGCCCTGGATGGCTGTGGCTGTGATTAGATAACTTCTGATGATTTTATTTCCCTTACTGAGCTGCTGCTTCTAGGTTAAATTCGTTTTATTACCTGTCCATTTTTAAAGAAAGGCTGACAAAGTCACTGTAATAGGTCAGGAGTCTGAACTCAGGGTTGGTCAAAGGTACTCACAGGGA
This sequence comes from Balaenoptera ricei, assembly GCF_028023285.1. Classification (NCBI taxonomy): domain Eukaryota; kingdom Metazoa; phylum Chordata; class Mammalia; order Artiodactyla; family Balaenopteridae; genus Balaenoptera; species Balaenoptera ricei. Next base: position 137,185,500 of record NC_082641.1, on the reverse strand, counting down.
GGAAGGTGGATAAAAATAGGTGGGTAAAATAGGAGGGTTGGCAAGTACAGCCAGGACACCCGTGTTCATCATGCATACTAATAAAGGCCAGAATCTCCTCATTTATCTCTGGTGGGAAGTTCTGATGGTTTCACAGGATCAAACTCAAATCATATTCAAACTAGGGGATTTCCCTGAGCATAAAAGGAAGTATCCGTCCCTAGCAGGAGTCGCTGCCGAGGAATAAAGACGTAGATGTAGAGAACGGACCTGAGGACACAGGGAGGGGGAAGGGTATGCTGGGATGAAGTGAGAGAGTGGCATGGACATATATACACTACCAAAGGTGAAATAGATAGCTATTGGGAAGCAGCTGCATATAGCACAGGGAGATCAGCTCAGTGCTTTGTGACCACCTAGAGGGGTGGGATAGGGAAGGTGGGAGGGAGACACAAGAGGGAGAGGATATGGGGATATATGTATACGAATAGTTGATTCACTTTGTTATACAGCAGAAGCTAACACAACAAGGTAAAGCAATTATACTCCAATAAAGATGTTAACAACAACAACAACAAAAAAAACCCAAAATCTAAGTCAATCAAGCCAACGGAGACAATGTATGTGTTTACAGTTCAAGAAATCCACAAGGGAATCCTTTATTCTCTAGGCAATGAATGGTCCATTCGAAAAGGAAAAAACTTTCTAAAATGTTGTCTTTCCATTTATTGTTCAGAACATCATTTTTATACCTCTGCATTTCTTACTATTCAAAGCCAAGTCACGTGAGTTACAGGGAAGCAGCTGATGGATTTAAAGTTGGGTCACTTGATTTAAAAACCAGTGGCAGTTGATTGATTTAAATCCCGGTCATATGACATGAGGAGGGGGTGCTAAAAACTGCTTTTTCATCTCTGGCTCAGAATATCATATTTACCTTGGTTTTTCTTATGATTTAGAAAACTTGAGCTGTCTCTCCTTGGAATCATCAGGAGAAAAATACAGTATTTCAGGTTCATTCTTGAAACCAACTTCTCACGGCTAAGGTGTATTGGCTAAAAGATCTTCCTTCTTCAAGAGATTCCAAACCTCTGTAAGACACTTCATTGTAATTGGAGAAAAAAGAAGAATGAATTCAGGCCAGCAGCTGCAGGAGGCCAAGGCAGTCCCCAGGACTAGGGAAGGAGGAGGAGGAAGGGCTGAGAGTTGCCATTAGAGCAGACAACCTCCAGAGGGCGCTGAAGCACCGGCAGAGCCCACCTGCCACTCCCAGTTTGGCACTCCAGGGTCAGATTTGGGTTTGGAGATGGGGTTGCTGTAACCCCAAGGAGGTGAGCAGAGAGGAGGAGTTGATTACCGGTCTCCTCTGACTCTCTGACCCAAATTGCCTGGCTTCACAGGGGGGACAGGGTTTTGCTTTCAGCAAACTGATGGGCCACTTCCAGGCTGGTCGGGTTGCCCAGTGGCCCGACAGCCTGACAGGCTGACTGCGGTGTGACTGCCCTTTGTTTCTCCAGAATCTGTGCATCAGGAGGTGCATGGGTGCGGGAGCCCATCCACCGCCCCTCCCCCCAAGGGGGATGGCACCTTCCCTGGCTGTACCCTATGATCACCAGGTACTTGAAATGAATGCAAGTTTTTTGACTTCAAGGAAAAGCTCACATAACCGTTTCTTCCTCATAATGTGTGGGATTTACTATAATGGAAGGACATTAGAAAGAACAGGTAGAAAACTCACCTGTTGGTCTCCATGTAGGAGTTTATTCTGCATGAATCCCTCCTACGTGAGTAGATAGCAGAGGTTTATTTTTGTTCCCGGGTGTGTAGTTGTGGCAGAGGATGTAGGTATGGTGATTTGAAGCCCTCAAAGAAATATTCTCAGAACTCTCAAGATTTCTCTTGATCGGAACCCAAAGAGACCTGGAAAAGGAGGAAAAGAAAAGGAGGAGGGAGAACGAATGACTGTTTCTCAGTAAATTCACCTTCCTGGTTGATTGTTCTGTCTTCTCATTTCTTTTAACTTCTATGTATGTCTAATGGAATAATGTAGAAAGGCTGATTTTTATGCTTTAAAAGATTTTACATCACAAAGAAACTAGAAGTGGCTAACAGAACTTATTCAAATCAATTTTGCATAGAGACTTTGATATTTTGGATACTAAAATGGGTTTATCCCAATTTTCTCTTTCTTTTTGAGTGAGTATTTGTAACATATTTTTGTAGATAATAATTTATCCTAGATATACAAAATTGTGAGAATGGGTACCATTTTTTACCACTTAAATGATTTCTTTTAAATGAATAGATTGTACACTTTAAATGCCAATGTTGTGTCTTATGTGTTGTTTTTTAATTCCTTGATTTCCAAAACTTGTGTTTATTTAATTGATTTCTATCTAATAATCTGTGTCTCCCCTTTATTATTTCTTACTTTATATTTTATTGATCTATAGTTAATTTACATTATTATATTAGTTTCAGAGGTACAGCATAGTGATTCATAAATGTTTAGGTTCTTCTCCATTTATAGTTATTGTAAAAGAGTGGCTATATTCCCCATGCTATACAGTACATCACTGTAGATTATTGATTTTATACATAGTGGATTGTACCTCAAAATCTCCTACCACTATTTTGCTCCTCCACCCTATCTGTCCCTGCTGGTAACCACTAGTCTGTTCTTTAATCTGTGAGTCTGTTTTTTTGTTGTTATTGTATTCAATTTTTTAGATGCCACGTGTAAGTGATAACATACCATGCTTGCTTTCTCATACCATACCATGCTTTTTTTCTCATAACATGCCATGCTTGTTTTCTCTGCGGTTTATTTTACTAAGCATAATACCCTCCAAATCCATCCATGTTCTTGCAAATGGCAAAATTTCATTTTTTGCTGAAGTCATCATAAAAAATCTTTTTTATCCACGAAGCTATTGATGAACACTTAGTTTGACTCTATATCTTGGCTATGGCAAATAACACTGTTATGAACATTGGTGTGCAGTCATTTTTTTTGAAATAGTGTTTTTGTTTTCTTCTGATATACCCAACAGTGAAATTGCTGGATATCATGGTAGTTCTATTTTTCGTTTTTTGTGGAACCTCCATTCTGCTTTCCACAGTAGCTGCACTACTTCACATTCACATCAAGAGTGTACAAGAGTTTCCCTTTCTCCACATCCTCACCAACCTTTGTTATTTGTGATCTTTTGGATGACAGCCATTCTGACAAGACTGAGGTGATATATCTCATAGTTTTGATTTGCATTTTACTGCCGATTAGCTATGTTTAGCATCTTTGTGAGTTCTGGCTCTCTATATGTAGTTTTTCCTTGGAAAAAATGTCCATTTTGGTCTTCTCATTTTTTAAAAAAAGATTTTGGGTGTTTTTTTTGATATTGAGTTGTATGTGCTGTTTCTGTAGTTTAGGTATGAACCCTTGCTTGGTCATCTTTTTTGATGTTAATCTCTTATCATGTGCAAATATTGTCTCTCCCTCAGCAGGTTGTCTTTTCATTTTGTCTTTGGTTTCCTTTGCTGTGCAAAATCTTTTAAGTTTAGTGAAGTCCCATTTGTTTATTTTTGCTTTTGTTTCATTTGCCTTAGTAGACTGAACCTAAAACTGTTGCTATCATTTATGTTGAAGAATGTTCTATATTTTCCTCTAGGGGTTTTATGGTTTCTGGTCCTACATTTAGGTCTTTATTCAGTTTTGCATTTATTTTATATATGGTGTGCTAAAATAATCTAATTTTATTCTTTTCCATGTAGCTGACCAGTTTTCCCAGTACCACTTATTGAAGAGGCAGTTTTTTCTCCATATTGCCTGCTTTGTCATAAATCAATTAAATATAAGTATGTGGGCTTATTTCTGGGATCTCTATTCTATTCCAGTGATCTTTGTGTCTGTTTTTGCTCTGGTACCTTTCTCTTTGATTACTGTCGCTTTGCAGTATAGTCTGAAGTCAAGGTGCGTGATGCCTCCAGCTGTGTTCTTTCTCAAGATTGTTTGGCTATTTGGGGTCTTTGTGTTTCTATACAAATTTTAAAATTACTTTTTCAAGTTCTGTGAAAATGCTTTGGTATTCTGATAGGGATTGCATTAAATCTGTAGATGGTCTTTGGTAGTATGGTTATTTTAACAGTATTAATTCTTCCAGTCGATGCACATGCTATATTTTTCCATCTTTTTGTGTTGTCTTCAACTTCTTTCACCAATGGCTGAGAGATTTCTGAGCACATGTCTTTTACCTGCTTAGGTGTGTTTATTCCTAGGTATCTTATTCTTTTTGATGTCATTGCATATGGTATAGTTTTCTTAATTTTTCTTTCTGACAGCTTTGAGTTTTGTTTTTTCTTCTTTTTCTAATTCCTTCAGGTGTAATGTTAGGTTGTTTATTTGATATTTTTCTTGATTCCTAAGAATAAGCTTGTATCACTATAACTTCCCCCTGTGAACTGCGTTGGCTGTGTCCCATAGATTTTGGATCATTGTGTGTTCATTTTCATTTGTCTTGGGTATTTTTAGAATCCCTCTTTAATTTCTTCAGTGTTCCTTTCTTCCCCTTTTATTCCCTTCATCTGTGATGTGAGGACTATCTTTAATATTATGTTTGGATTTCTTTCAGTTTTGTTTATGTGTGTGTGTGTGTGTGTGTGTGATTATTTAAGTTGCTGAGCTCTTAATTTCACATGGGCACTAACAACCCTGCATTGTTACTCTGCTCCCCCACAGTTACTGAATTTGACCTTATATTTTACATCTACCTGTTTTGTGTGTCCCTTAACTTCTTATTGTGAATATAGATGATTTTATTACTGTTTTTTTTTTCATCCTTCCTATTAGCTGTGTCCATGGTTGATTTACTACCTTTGTTGAATATTTGCCTTAACCAATGAGGTTTTTCCTGTAGTAAGTTTCCTTTCCTAATTTTTATGTTTCAATCGTGACCTTTACTTTTTCACTTAGAAAAGCCCCTTTAAGATTTCTCATAAAGCTGATTTGGCGATGCTGAGCTCTTTTAGTTTTGCTTCTCTGTAAAACTTTAGATCTCACCATCAAAGCTGAGGGAGAGCCTTGCTGGGTAGAGTATTTTTGCTTATAGGTTTTTCCCTTTCATGACTTTAAATATACCATGCCACTCCCTTCTGGCATGCAGAGGTTATCCTGAAAAGTCAGCAGATAACTTTATGCAATTTCCCATGTTTGTAACTTGTTGCTTTTCCTTTGCTCCTTTTAATAGTGTCTTTTTATCTTTATTTTTTTTTTCCATTTTAATTACCATGAGTCTTGGTGTGGTCCTCTTTGGGTTGATCCTTTTTTGGCCTTACTGTGTTTACTGGACTTGGATGTCTGTTTTCTTTCCCAGGTTAGGGAAGTTTTCAACTCTTATGTCTTCAGGTATGTTCTACACTGCTTTGTCTTTCCTTTTTGCTTCTGGGACCAGTATGATGCAAATATTAGTACACTTGATGTTGTTTCACAAGTCTGTTCAACTTTCCTCATTTCAGTTTAATCTATTGTTTTACCGTTCATCTTCAGTGATTGCCAGTACTCTGTCCTTCAGTTTTCTGATTCATTCCTCTGTATCATTTAGTCTACAGTCGTTTCCTTTAATGTATTTTTCATTTCAGTTATTGTATTCCTCATCTCTGTTTTGTTGTTCTTTAATGTCTAACTCTTTTTAAAAAAAATTCTAACTTCTTGCTCTGGTCGTCCATTCTTCTCCTGAGTTCTTTGATCATCTTTACAGTCATTACCTTGAACCCTTTGTTGAGGAGATTGGCTATCTCCACTTCACTTAGATCTTCTTCTGAATTCTTATCTTGGTCCTTCATTTGGATCGTGTTTCTGTGTCACCTCATTTTTCTTAACTTCCCGTTTTTATTGCTATGTGTGTAGTAGGTTCGTTACATTTCCTGACCTTGGGGAAGTGGCCTTTTGTAGGAGCTGTCCTATGGGTCCCAGCAGCCCCCTCTCCCCTGGTCACTAGAGCTATATATTCTAGGTGTACCCCCTATGTGGGCTGCTTGGGCTCTTCTGCTGTGGTGGGCTGACTACTGTGGGTGGTCTGGTAGGCTTGGCTGCCCCCAGACTGCTTGTTTGCCAGGCTCTGCCTTGTATGGAGGCTATCTGTGCTGCTTGGTGAGACTAAATCATAAGGCAGCTGGCTGCACAACTCTGGGGGACACCAAATCTGGTGCTGGTTCACTTATGGGTAGAATTGCAGTCCAGGTGATATCAGGGCTAGTGCCCAGTCACTGGTTCTGGGGCTATGCTGGCTACTGGGAGGAAGAGACAGGTTCTGCGTTCTGGCTGCAGGGCCCAGGAGCCACAGAGTTGGTGTTGGATCACTGTTCCTGACACAGCTCTCTGCAGGGCCGGGGGTATCCCTAATCTTGTGTTGGCATTCTGATGGGCAGGGTCAGGACCCAGCTGAGTCCATGGCTGCTTCTGGCCTGCAATTAAGTGGCCTGGTTACACAGGCTGCTGGGCTGTGGTATTCCTGGAGCTGGTGTGTGCCTGTTGGTGTATGAGGCTGATCCCACTGCTAAAGCAGGTTTGCTGTTGGGTAGGTCCAAGCTCCATCCAGTCCCTGTGCAGTTACCACCTGCCGATGGTGAGGCTGACTCCAAGGCCAGAGCAGGCTCACTTGTCAGAGGGGCCAGGGACTCTGGGGCTGGTGCTTGTCCACTGAGGTGTGGGGGCTGGTCCTGGGGCTTTTGGTGGCTGGACCCATGTCCAGGGGCAGCTGTGCACTGAGAGGATCTGAAGGCAGCCTGTTTGCTGGTGGATGGGGCTATGCCCCTGCTCAGTTAGTTGCTTGGCCTGCAGCATCCTAGTACTTGTGTCTGTAGTCTGGTGGAAATGGGTGGGGCTCGGTCCTGAGGCTGATAAGCTACAGGGAGGATTCTGAAATTATGCTTGCTGGTACCAGCATCCACGAGGTAGAAGGAGCTCCCCCGAATGGCTGCTGCCAGTGTCTCTGTCCCTGAGGCTGTGCTGTAGTTGCCTCTTGCCTCTCTGGGAGACTCTCCAAGATCAGGAGGTAGGTGTGACCCAGGATCCTTTCAAATGACTGCTTCTGTTCTGATTCTCAGATCATGTGGGATTTTGTGAGCATCTTTTAAGAGTGGAATCTCTATTTCCCACAACCCTCTGGCTCTCTGGAAAATAAGCACTACTGGTCTTCAAAGCCCAACTTTCTAGGAACTCTTCTTTCCACAACAGGATCCCTGGGCTTGGGAGCCTGATGTTGGCTTCATACCCCTTGCTACCTGGGAGCACCTCTGAAATTGTAATTATTCTCCCATTTGTGGGCCACCCACTTGGTGGTATGGGTCTTGACTCTATTGAGATTTTGCCCTTCCTTTCTGTCTTGTCGAGGTGCCTTCCTTATATCTTTAGCTGTAAAACATCTTTTATGGTAGGTCCCGGCCTTTTTCATCAATTGCTGTTCTGTAAACAGTTGTGACTTTGGTGTGCCCATGAGAGGCATCAAGCTCTGGGTCTTTGAATGCTACCATGTTGGACAATCTCTCTACTTCATTCTTAAATCATATTATTTAAGTTTTCTTAGTATCTTATTTGATTAGCGACAGTTTGAAATTTATTATCACTCATGTTTCCTTCGCCTGTTTAAAAAAATTGAATAGTGCATTCATTCAGTTTGAAATGAAGGTAGTGACCTGTGAATTTCCATACCTCAAAAATCAAGGATAGGACAAAAGCCTTTTCTACTTGTGTTACCCTCAAACTCTGCACCCCACCCCAGCCTGGGGATTAACCTCTTGCACCCATGCTCACCTTCTGTTTTCGGACCGTTAACCATCATTGCATCTGTATGTGTGTTGACAAAGTGAACTCTAGTCTTTGCAGTTTTTGTGTTTTGTTTTTTGGTTTAGGGAACAGTCCTACTATGAATGTACATTTACTGCTCTACTGAAGTTCATATATAAACCTGTCAAGCACATTACCAGAATTGGAATTGCTTGTATATACACTTTGATAAATTTTAGAGACAATGGTAGAACAGAAGTAAATTGTATGTCAAATGCCACAATATTCTCACACCATGAAAACCCTTCCCTTTTTAATATATTTGTGTGTAGTTTATCTTTATGCCCATACTATATTTCCCAGAGATGGGTAAGTGTTATGTTTCTTGCTGGCACATTTACCGTATTGTTCAAAGTCAGGCGCTTAGTGGTTTTAGCATGATCCTATTTCCATGAACTCGCAAATACAAGATCTTCTCTCACACTGTCTTTTACTCCCTGCTGTTTTATATTGCCCTCCTAATTCTCAGTCCTGGTCTTTCTTTATGTTCTTCATCAACCTGGATAGGTTATACTATTTTCTCCCTTATTCAAGACCAATAGAATAGAATAGAATACAACACCCAGAAATAAACCCTGATATATGGCCAAATGATTTTTGACAAGTTGCCAAGACTTTTCAAAGTAGAAAGGATAGTATTTTCAACACATGGTGCTGAGAAGTCTTGTGGTCAACATGCAAAAGAAGGAAGACGGACCCTTACCTAACATCATATGCAAAAATTAAACGTATCAACGTATCAAGAAACTAAATATAAGACCTAATAATATAAAAAGTCTTAGAAGAAGATACAGGACAAGAGCTTCATGATATTGGATTTGGCAGTGTTTTCCTCCATATGAAACGAAGGAACAACAAAGGTACAGCTAACAAAAAAATAAACAATTTGCAGTACATAAGTTAAAAAAAAATGTGTATCAAAGAAATGTAAACAGAATAAAATGGCAACCCACAAGATGGGAGAAAATATTTCAGAGCCATCTATCTGACAAGAGATTTCTATTCAGAATATACAGAGAACTCCTACAACTGAACAAAAAGCAAACACCCTGATTCAAAAATGGATAAAAGACTTGAATAGATGGTTCTTCAAAAAGATGTACAAATGACTAAGCACTTGAATAGATGCTCCATATCACTAAATGCATGTTTATATATTTGTGTGCATGCATACACACACAAGCACACACACACATACACAAGCAGAAAACAACTGTTGGTGAGGATGTGAGGGAGTTGGAACCATTGTGCTATGTCAGAGGGAATGCAGAATGATACAGCTGCTTTGCAAAAGAGTATGGCAATTTTTCAGATATTGAAAAATAGACTTACTACATGATCCAGGAATTTTACTATGAGGTATACCCAAAGGTATTGAAATCAGGGTCTTAAAGAAATATTTGTACTCCAGTGTTTAGAGCAGTAATCATCACAGTAGCTATAATATGAAAGCAACCTAAGTGTTCATCCACTAGTTCCTGGATAAGCAAAGTGTGGTATACCCATATAATACAATATTATTCAGTGTTAAGAAGGAAAAGATCTAGGAATATGCTACAACATGGGTGAATCTTGAGGAAATTTAGCTACCAAAAATGCCATTTTTGTGACTTTTAGTGAGTCATAACAATACAACTACTTATTTCAATTTTATGGGGGTACTTAGGGTAGTCAAAACCACAGAAATTGGGAGGGTAATGACGCTTCTCAGGTGGTTATGGAACAAAAAGGAAAGTTATATTTAAAGGATATAGAGTTACGGTTTTAAAACGTAGAAAAGAATTAGAAAGATAAATGGTGATGTTGATCGCCCAATAATATGAATGCATTTAATATCACTGAACGGTGCACTTTATAATAACTAACATGTTATATTTTATGTTATTTGATTTTACCAACATACAAAATTGGGAAAGAATGTAATATCAGGAAAGGGAGTGGACCTGGGATAGAGCAGAGAGCAATCAGAAGGGTGAGACACTGCATATGTTGAAGAAGAAGAGCTGAGAGTCTTCATTGGCCAGAAGAGACTTTATAAAAGAGAAAAAAAAATTACTCTGAGGGTGTATTAGATAGATATCTGTGGGTGTGCTGCTATCTCCCATGGGTTATCTTAAAGAGTCTTTAATAAAGTCCATAAGGCTTGCTGAGGCTTTTTTAAAAATTGGATTCCCTAGGAGATAATTAGAGGGTGGTACTTAAGTCTATGTCTAGGTTGACAGATTTTGCAGGGAAGACGAACCTGAGAACAGTGGAGGTCTTAAGAGTGTAAGTACATGGAAATTAGAAAAAAATAATAATAAAGGGAATTAGGAAAACTTTGGACTTTGAAGGTCATGTATTATTACTGAGTCAGACCTGAGGTTTCTAAGGAGTTATATACACAGTTGCTATTTGGATTACTTGTTGATAAAGATAAGTGGAAAAACTAGAGTCGTTCCCAAGTGTAGGTAAGATACAATGAGAGGATGGAGGTGGAAAGTAGGGAGACCCAGAGAAAAGTGGGAAGGTCATATTGGGCCAAGATGGTGGTAATATCCAACAGAACAGACGGTAGGACAGACTATGGATTCATCTTTTTTATTTCGCCTTCCCCCCTCATCCTTAATAATTCTTTGGGAATATTTCACTGCTCTGTGATGCAGGTACAGAATTCGAGTGAGGAGGCTACACCTTCAGTGTCCAGCTGTCTGAGTCCTCAGTGTGCTTCAAATGATGGAGAACTATTGCTTCTTTATGAGAAGGGTTAGTACCTCGTAGCTAAGCTTAAGCTGGAGCTTATGCAATATTGATTCCATTTTATATATACTGTTGGCATGGAGGTTCCTCCTCCTCTTTTCTTGAACATTATGAAATGAATCTATATTTCTCAGGATTTGGGTATATCAGATAAATACGTTAAGTAAAGGAATCTTATATATTGCTCCCTGCATAGTTTGCTCTTTCTTGTTTCTCTTTTACCTTTACTAAATTAGCACAGGGAGAGACCTTGAAATGTTCTAATCAGGAGAGATTAGAACATCATATTTCTAGAGAGGTTGGTTGGACAGAGCAGGGGTCCCAGTGAGAATCCAAGCTTCTGCTTCTACTTGGAAGTGTACCTGTGTAGAATGGAGGGCTCCAGGAAATATCCTAGAATATTCCAATGTCCCTGTGGGAGATCATTAAGAGAGGCAGGATCTGGTACCAGATCAGTGTACTATGACATGTTTGTCAGTCATCTGATGTGAGATTCTCAGAGCCAATCCCATATGGTAGGGCTGAGTGCAGAGTGATGAAGAACCTGTGAAAGCCTTTGATTGCATGTTAAAGATGAAGCTCTGATTTCGGGGAGAATTTTCTTACCTGACTGAATGTCACCCTTCTGTGGGGATGAGATTCTGTGCTTTTCCTCTGTTGATGACCACTGACTACAAATCATTAGAGGATCATGTCTAGAAAGCATTCTTTATTTAATTTCTTAAAGAAGAAAGCATAGAAAACATTTTTATCCACTTTCAAATTGAGGATCAAGGGGAATGACATCAGTGAAAATGTCAGAGTAGGGAGCTCTGGCTTGCGTCCATCCCCAGAAACATTGACATACGTGGTAAAACCTGTCAAAATGACCTTATCAACACATGTAAGTTTTCTTTTCTTTTCACGCTGTACATTTATCTTTCATTGAAACTTTACTTACTACAGGATGTGGAGAATAAACAGGGAAGTAGAAACTGTATTTCCTGATGAGAGAATCACTAACTAACATTAGCTGTTCTGAACTCTGCCTTACTCACCGTGACTCTGATTAAAACAAACAAACAAACAAAACACTTTTTTTTTTGGTAAGTCAGTTCTGACATTTCCTCGTTAAAGACAAGGTAACAGATACAGACTTAGATCTACCAGAATTGAGCAAACTTTTGATTGTACCTGTGTTGAACATATGAGCATGACCTGCTACAAATCTTCATTATACTTATTGCCACAACGGACAAATTCCCTTTTTCCACTCCTGATATGTTGCATGTAAGGAATGCATAGGTCACTAACCCCAGCTGGTCACAGGTAAACTCTGCCACATGGATTACTGCATGTTTTCCTGCTGGAAGACCACACATTCTCGAGGATCATGCCTGCAGAGTATCTGGGCTCTTCTTTTTTTCTGGATAAAGGTTAGATAATCACCTAATTTTATGAGAAATATATAAATTGTATTTGCATATTCTTCAGGTTTTTATTTATCCATTCTCTTTCAAGTCCTAAGTGCAAATATTAAAGTGATTTCCAAGAGGGTGGTAAATAAGACAGCTCCAAAATTAGCAATAAATCATAATACAATTGTGAATGCATTAATGTGTGATTAATATGTAGATACTTATGTAAATGCAAGTTTAGTAATGCTTTGTGGAGAGCTTCAGAATCTAGGTATTAAAAAAAAAAAAAGAAGAAGCAGTTCTTGAAACTCTCAGGGAATTATAGAGAAGTCTTTGTGTCTATAAATATCATTCTGAAATAATGCATATTCTCAGAAATAAACTAGGCATAACATTGTAGGAAAAAACTTCATGAAATGAAAGAGCATGTGAGATGGCCATACAAGAAAAAGAATATTCTCAGAGAATAATGAACAGTGTGGAGTTCAGCAGAAGGGTCATACACATTCAGAGATGAAAACTTTGGAGAGCCTAATTGTGAGTTCCTCATATTTCATCTTTGGAGACACGGTAGTCATTTGAAATATGATGTTATAAGATGACGTTAATAAAAAAAAATAAGATGACGTTAACATACTTAAATACTTTCGTTTAGAAATGACCACTTAGAACCAGAGTAAATGAAAGAACACAAAATTATGTTTATGTTGATTTTTAAAGACCTCAGGTGAGTGCTGATTATTTAAAAATGCATGATGTCTTTCACTGCAAAGTAAAGGAGCTGTTACAGTGGAGGATTACTGGACTGAATGTCAATATTATGACATAGTATGAGTGTGTTTCGTGTTTGGTAATTGCAATCATTGTTGCTTTTGTTGTGGTCATCCATTGACAGTGCTTGGTGTCAGTTGATTTATCTCTTGTAAAAATAAAATACAGTCTGTGTGTGTGTGTGAAAAAAAACATACATGATGTCTTGACTAAAGTTGTATGGAATTTGAGATCTGGAAAAAAGCATTTCTTTTCTGTAATGCTAGGATGATAATTGGACATTTTTGCAAGAAAGAGATTTCAGGATGCAAATCTCGTGTCTCTAAGGTGGGAAGTCAGTTCATGGTGGAACATTCTATTAAACTTGTGTGAGTGGAGAAATATTTCTTTGGAAGGAAGAGGTCACGAATCCCTTCTTAAGAGTTAATGGTTTACAGCATACCGAATGAGCAAAATGGCTATTTCTGAACTTTAGAAAAAAAATAATATAGTTTTTCTGCATTTATAACATGAGGCTGATGTAAAATATCAAAAATTCTTTATTTTGAAAAGCAATGTAATCAATTTGACATAATTCATATATATTGAACCTGTGGTACACACACACACAGTAAAACTTACATTCAGAAAATTGTTTGCACTTAAGAAATATTTTCAAGTGTAGTTGATTTACAATGTTGTGGGTGTTTTAAATACATGTTTATTGGAGTATACTTACTTTATAACACTGTATTAGTTTCTGCTTTACAACAAAGTGAATCAGCTATATGTATACATATATTCCCCATATCCCCCCCCCCTTGAGCCTCCCTCCCACACTCCCTATCCCACCCCTCTGGGGGACATAAAGCACCGAGCTGATCTCCCTGTGCTATGCGGCAGCTTACCACTAGCTATTTTACATTTGGTAGTGTATATATGTCAGTGCTACTCTCTCACTATGTCCCTGTCTCCCGTTGCCCCCTGTGTCCTTAAGTCCGTTCTCTACATCTGTGTCTTTATTCCTGCCCTGTCACTAGGTTCGTCAGTACCATTTTTCTAGATTCCATATATATGTGTTAGCGTACGGTATTTATTTTTCTCTTTCTGACTTACTTCACTCTGTATGACAGACTCTAGGTCCAACCACCTCACTGCAAATAACTCAATCTTGTTCCTTTTTATGGCTGAGTAATACTCCATTGTATAGATGTGCCACATCTTCTTTATATATTCATCTGTCGATGGACATTTAGGTTGCTTCTATGTCCTGGCTATTGTAAATAGTGCTACAGTGAACATTGTGGTACCTGTATCTTTTTGAATTATGGTTTTCTCCGGGTATATGCCCAGTAGTGGGATTGCTGGGTCATATGGTAGTTCTATTTTTTAGCTTTTAAGGAATCTCCATACTGTTCTCCATAGTGGCTGTATCAGTTTACATTCCCACCAACAGTTCAGGAGGGTTCCCTTTTCTCCACACCCTCTGCAGCCTTTGTACATTGTTGTATTAATTTCTGCTGTTCAGCAAAGTGATTCAGTTTTATATATATCTATCTATATATCTATCTATATCTATATATCTATATCTATATGTCTATATCTATTCTTTTCCATTATGGTTTATCACAGGATATTGAATATAGTTTCCTGTGCTATACAGTAGGTCTTGGTGGGTTGTCTATCCTATGTAGAATAGTTTGCTTCTGCTATTCCAAAACTCCCAATCTTTCCTTCACTCTCTCCTTGGCAACCACAACTCTCTTTTCTATATCTGTGTGTTTGTTTCTGTTTCGCTGACATGCTCATTTGTGTCCTGTTTTCGATTCCACATATAAGTGATATTATATGGTATTTGTCTTTCTCTCTCTGACTTACTTCACTTAGTATCATTACCTCTAGGTCCATCCATGTTGCTGCAAATGGCATTATTTCATTCTTTTTTATGTCTGAGTAATATCTTTTGTATACGTATACCACACCTTCTTTATACACTCGTTTTTCAAAGAACATTTAGGTTGTTTCCATGTCTTGGCTGTTATAAATAGTGCTGCTATGAACATAGGGTTTCATGTATCTTTTTGAATTATAGTTTTGTCTAGATATATGTCCACAAGTGGGATTGCTAGATCATATGGCAACTCTATAGTTTTTTTGAGGAACCTCCATACTGTTTTCCTTAGTGGCTGCACCAACTTACATGGCCACCGACAGTGTAGAAGGGTTCCCTTTTCTCCATACCCCCTCCAGCATTTGTTAATTGTAGATTTTTTTTTTAATGATGGCCATTCTGATCAGTGTGAAGTGATACCTCATTGTAATTTGGATTTGCATTTATCTAATAATTAGTGATGATGAGCATCTTTTCGTGTGCCTATTGGCTCTCTGTATGTCTTCTTTGGAGAAATGTTTATTTAGGTCTTCTACCCATTTTTCCATTGAGTTGTTTGTTATTTTGTTATTGAGTTGTATGAGCTGTTTGTATAGTTTGGAAATTAAGCCCTTGTCAGTCTCATCATTTGCTAATATTTTCTCC
This sequence comes from Balaenoptera ricei, assembly GCF_028023285.1. NCBI lineage: Eukaryota > Metazoa > Chordata > Mammalia > Artiodactyla > Balaenopteridae > Balaenoptera > Balaenoptera ricei. The sequence goes on along the minus strand of NC_082641.1, from coordinate 137,170,259 downwards.
CAGTCCATAGGTTGTATTTTCATTTTGATTATGGTTTCCTTTGCTGTGCAAAAGCTTATAAGTTTGATTAGTTCCTGTTTCTTTTTTGCTTTTACAGTAAGTCCCCTACATATGAACAAGTTCTGTTCCAAGAGTGCGTTTGTAAGTTCAATTTGTTTGTAAGTCCAACAAAGTTCGCCTAGGTACCCAACTTACACAGTCGGCTATATGGTATTGTACCGTAATAGGTTTATAATACTTTTCACGCAAACAATACATAAAAAACAAGCACAAAAACAAAGAAAGCATTTTTAATCTTACAGTACAGTAACTTGAAAAGTACAGTAATACAGTACAACAGCTGGGATACTCGGGCTGGCATCGAGGGAACAGGCGAGCAGAGTTACTGGTTGGAGGAGGGAGGGGAGGTGGGAGATGGTAGGGGTGAAGGATTATCAGCAGTAGGAGACAGAGGGCAAGCTGCAATTTCACTCATACCTGACGTTGATGGCAAAGGTTCTGGTTCCTTGCTGGATTTAATTCTATCTACCCTCTTGAAAGAATGATCCATTGATGTCTGGGTAGTAGCTCTTTTTTTCTCATCATAGATGACAAGGTAACACTGGATTGCAATCTGAATGGCTGCTGCCACCTTTGGGTCCCATTCTAGGTTCGGGTCCTGTGCCTCAAAAACTAACAGTGCTTCCTCAAATAACGAAGATTCCCTTGCCATTTTCTGTGTGGTGAATCTCTTCAGTTCTTCAGTTACTTTTTCTTCCTCCTGTCCCTCTTCATCCTTTCTCTGGGCCTCCAATTCCATCAGTAAGCTCCTCATGTTGCACAGCAAGGAGTTCAGCGAAATCGTCCTCTTGCAGATCTAGCTCCAGCTTCTCGCTGAGGGTCACTACATTGCTGAAGACCTCTTCGGACTTCTGATCTACCTTCTCAAATCCACAAAAATCATGAACAAACTGTGGGCAAAGGTTCTTCCAAACCCCATTCATCGTGACCGCCATACCCTCACACCATGCAAAGTCAATGTTTTTTATGGTCTTGTAGATGTTATAGTCCTCCCAAAGTTGTCCCTAGGTTGTTCCTGATTTGTCACTTACCTTTACTGCCTGACAAAAAGTGTGACATAAATAATATTTCTTGAAAGTCGCTATAACGCCCTGGTCCATAGGTTGGATGAGCAACGTAGTATTTGGTGACAGATGCAGTACTTTGACGTTGGGATGAAAGTCATCCATGAATGGGGGGTGGCCCAGAGCATAGTCGAGCAGCAAAAGAATGTTTTGCTGGAACGTCCTTCTCCAAGCAATATTCCTCTACATCTGGGATAAAGTGGTGGCAAAACCAGTCCTGGAACGTGGCCTGTGTAATCCGGGATTTGGGGTTACGCTTCCACACAACAGGAAGAGAGCCCTTGGCTATGTTTTTAAGGGTTCTTGGGTTCTGTGAATGATAAACTAAGAGAGGTTTCAGCTTCAATTCACCGGAAGCATTGCCACCAAACAACAGTTAGCCTATCCTTTGCTGCTTTACAGCCCGGCATCAACTTTTCCTCCTTACTGACGTAACTTCGGTCTGGCATCCTCTTCCAGTACAGTTGTGTCTCATCCACATTAAAAACCTGGTTGGGCAAATACACACCATCATCAATAATTTCTCAAAGTGTTTCTGGAAGTTCCTGGACAGCTACCCTATCTGCACTTGCTGTCTCTCCACTTACTTTTACATTGTGAAGGCTGGCTCTAGCCTTGAACCGATGAAACCAGCCATGGCTGGCATTAAAAGATGTGCCCTCTGATTCTTTGCCGTGTTTCTTCTTCAAGTCTTCATAAAGGCTTTTAGCTTTCTCTTGAATCAGCGTTAAGTTGAGCAGGACTCAGCGCTGATGTTGATCCTGCATCCGCACACTGAGAAGTTTCTCCATCTCCTCCATCACTTTTCCATGCTTCTTGGATATTGTGTCAACATCGTCGGCACAGCAGACTTCACATGTTCCGTGATCTTGTCCTTGTTCTTTAGATTCGTGCCAATGATTGAATGATTCATATTATAAGAATGAGCGATGTCTAACATCTTTTTGCCTCGCTCCACTCTCTCAATTACTTTCACTTTTTTTTCCGTCATTATCGCTTGGCGCTTCTTAACAGTACCAGCTACATCACGTCTGCTTTTACGCTTGCTTCCAGACATCTTGGGCTTGAAATAAAGGTACTGTACTACTGTACTCTATACAGTACTGTAAAGTACACAAAAGCACAACCACATATAGAGGAAGCACGCACGTGACAATGTATGTCAGACACGTGAACTAACTTACATGATTGGACACGCGAATGGACGTTTGCATCTTTGAAAGTTTGCAACTTGAAGGTTCGTATGTAGGTGACTTACTGTATTGGTACTGCCTAGGGAGAACTACCTAGGAAAATTTTGGTATGACTTATGTCAGAGAATGTTTTGCTTATGTTCTCTTCTAGGAGTTATAAGGTGTCCTATCTTATATTTAAGCATATAAGCCGTTTTGAGTTTATTTTTGTGTATGGTGTGAGGGTATGTTCTGACTTCACTGATTTGCATACGGCTCTCCAACTTTCAAAACACCACTTGCTGAAGAGACTGTCTTTTCCCCATTGTATATTCTTGCCTCCTTTGTCAAAGGTTAATTGACCATAGGTGTGTGGGTTTATTTCTTAGCTCTCGATTCTATTCCATTGATCCATGTATCTCTTTCTGTGCCAATACAATGCGGCTTTGATTACTGTAACTTTGTAGTCTTTTCTGAAGTTTAGGAGGGTTATGCCTCCTGCTTTGTTCTTTTTCCTGGGGATTGTGTTCACATTTCTGACTTTTTATGGTTCCAGATACATTTTAGGATTATTTGTTCTAGTTCTGGGGAAAATGTCATGGGTAATTTGATAGGGATCACATTAAATCTGTAGATTGCTTTGGGTAGTATAGCCATTTTAACAGTATTAATTCCTCCCATCCAAGAGCGTGGGATGTCTTTCCATTTCTTTGAATCATCTTCAGCTTCCTTTACTAATGTTTTGTAGTTCTCAGTATATAAGTCTTTCACCTCCTTGGTGAGGTTTATTCCTAAGCATTTTTTTTTTGATGCCATTAAAAAAAGGATTGCTTGTTTACATTTCCTTTCTGATATTTCATTGTCAGTGTAAAGAAATGCAACCAGGGACTTCCCTGGTGGCTCCGTGGTTGAGACTCCGCCTGCCAATACAGGGGACACGGGTTTGAGCCCTGATGCAGGAAGATCTCACATGCCGTGGAGCAACTAAACCTGTGTGCCACAACTACTTAGCCTGCACTCTAGAGCCAGTGAGCCACAAATACTGAGCCCATGTGCCACAACTACTTAAGCCTGCATGCCTAGAGCCCGTGCTCCACAACAAGAGAAGCCACTGCAATGAGAAGCCTGCGCACCACAAGAAAGTCTAGTCCCCACTGGCCACAACTAGAGAAACCCCGTGCACAGCAATGAAGACCCAATGCAGCCAAAATAAATTTAAAAAAAAAAAAGAAAGAAAAACCAGGAAATGCAACCAATTTATATATGTTAATCTTGTATCCTGCTACTTTGCTGAATTTGTTTATCAGTTCTAGTAGTGTTTGTGTGGAATTTTTAGGGTTTCCTTTATATATATTATCATGTCATCTGCATATAATGGCAACTTTACCTCTTCCCTTCCAATTTGGTTAGATTTTATTTCTTTTTCTTGTCTGATTGTTGTGGCTAGGACTTCCAATACTATGTTGAAGAGAAGACGTGAGAGTGGGCATCCTTGTCTTGTTCCAGATGTTAGCGGGAAGGCTTTCAGCTTATGAACGTTGAGTATTATATTGGCTGTGGGTTTGTCATAAATAGCTTTTATTATGTTGAGATATGTTTCCTCTGTACCCACGTTGGTAAGTGTTTTTACCATGAATGGATGTTGAAGCTTTTCAAATGCTTTTTCGCCATCTATTGAGATGATCGTTTGTTTCTTGTTTTTCCTTTGTCGATGGGGTGTATCATGTTGATTGATTTGCATATGTTGAAACAGCTTTGTGAAACTGGGGTGAATCAAATTTGGTCATGGTGTATGATCCTCTTATGTGTTGTCGGATTCGGTTTTCTAATATTCAGTTGAGAATTTTTGCATCTATATTTATCAACGATATTGGCCTGCAGTTTTCTTTTTTGGTAGTGTCTTTCTCTGTGTTTTTTTTAAAAGTCTTTATTGAATTTGTTCCAATATTGCTTCTGTTTTATGTTTTGGTTTCTTGTTTGTGAGGCATGTGGGATCTTAGCTCCAAAACCAGGGATCGAACCTGCACCCCCTGCACTGGAAGGCGAAATCTTAACTGCTGGACCACCAGAAAAGTCCCCATCAGTTTTATTTGTTTTTTTTTTAAGTAAATTTCTTTCTTTCTTTATTTCTGGATGCATTGGGCATTCGTTGCTGTGCTCGGGCGCTCTCTAGTTGCGGTGAGCGGGGGCTACTCTTCGTTGTGGTGTGCAGGCTGTTCATTGTGGTGGCTTCTTTTGTTGCAGATCATGGGCTCTAGGTGCGTGGGCTTCAGCAGTTGTGGCTATCAGGCTCAGTAGTTGTGGCTCGTGGGCTGTAGAGCGCAGGCTCAGTAGTTGTGGCACACAGGCTTAGTTGCTCCATGGCATGTGGGATCTTTCCAGACCAGGTCTCGAACCTATGTCCCCTGCAGTGGCAGACAGATTCTTAACCACTGTGCCACCAGGGAAGTCCCCCCTCCCCATCTGTTTTTGATATCAGCGTGATAGTGGCTTCATAGAATGTCTTTGGAAGTATTCCTTACTCTTCAATCTTTTCGAAGAGTTTGAGAAGAATCAGTGTAAGTTCTGCTTTTTATATTTGGTAGAATTTGCCTGTGAAACCATCTGATCCTGGACTTCTGTTGGTAGGGAGTTTTTTAAATTACAGATTCTATTTTTTTTTTTAAATTCTAGTTATTTATTTATTTATTTTGGCTGTGTTGGGTCTTCGTTTCTGTGCGAGGGCTTTCTCTAGTTGCAGCGAGCGGGGGCCACTCTTCATCACGGTGCGTGGGCCTCTCACTATCGTGACCTCTCTTGTTGTGGAGCATGGGCTCCAGACGCTCAGGCTCAGTAGTTGTGGCTCACGGGCCCAGTTGCTCCGCGGCATGTGGGATCTTCCTAGACCAGGGCTCGAACCCGTGTCCCCTGCATTGGCAGGCAGATTCTCAACCACCGCGCCACCAGGGAAGCCCTCTATTTTGCTTTTAGTGATCAGTATGTTCAAGTTATCTATTTCTTCTTGATTCAGTTTTGTTCGGCTGTAAAAAAACAAAATATATTTTTAAGTTATGTTAGCAGCTAAATACTTACCATGTATTAGACCACAAAAGAGAGAAGAAAAAATATTAAGATATTTTTTCAAATACAACAAGTATTGAAATGTTTTAAAGAAATTGGTATAATAATACTAATTACAATAATGACAAATTGTTCTGAACTTAAAGACTACTTATATCTAAGATGCATATTATATGCTTATTGTTTTATTGTTTTTAAATACATGGAATGTTTTCTCCTTTCTAATGTAATTCTTTTATTTTACCTGTATATTGTGAAAAAAATTTAGTTCCACATAATATAAAAAATTACACTTTAATAGGAGATATTAATCCATTTACATTTACTATAGTACTGAAAATACTTAGGTTTAGCGTTCCATGTCATGGAGTGCTCTTTTTTATTTATTTATTTTTAAAAAAGATTTAATTTGGAGGGGGGGCATAAATTATTCATTTATTTATTTATTTATTTAATTTTAACATCTTTATTGGACTCTAATTGCTTTACAATGGTGTGTTAGTCTCTGCTTTAGAACAAAGTGAATCAGCTATACATATCCATATATCCCCATATCTCCTCCCTGTTGCGTCTCCCTCCCGCCCTCCCTATCCCACCCCTCTAAGTGGTCATAAAGCACTGAGCTGATCTCCCTCTTCTATGCAGCTGTTTCCTACTAGCTAGCTATTTTACATTTGGTAGTATATATAAGTCCATGCCACTCTCTCACTTCGTCCCAGCTTACCCTTCCCCCTCCCCATGTCCTCAAGTCCATTCTCTATGTCTGCGTCTTTATTCCTGTCCTGTCCCTAGGTTCTTCCCAACCGTTTCTTTTCCTTTTCTTTTTAGATTCCACATATATGTGTTAGCATACAGTATTTATTTTTCTCTTTCTGACTTACTTCACTCTGTATGACAGACTCTAGGTCCATCCATCTCACTACAAATAACTCAATTTCATTTCTTTTTATGGCTGAGTAATATTCCATTTTATATTGAAGACGTGCAACATCTTTTTTACCCATTCATCAGTTGATGGACACTTAGGTTGCTTCCATGTCCTGGCTATTGCAAATAGAGCTGCAATGAACATTGTGGAACATGACTCTTTTTGAATTATGGTTTTCTCCAGGTGTATGCCCAGTAGTGGGATTGCTGTGTCATATGGTAGTTCTATTTTTAGTTTTTTAAGGAACCTCGATACCGTTCTCGATAGTGGCTGTATCAATTTACACTCCCACCAACGGTGCAAGAGGGTTCCCTTTTTTCCACACCTCTGCAGCATTTATTGTTTGTAGATTTTTTTGATGATGGCCATTCTTACCTGTGTGTGGTGATACCTCATTGTAATTTCGACTTGCATTTCTCTAATGATCAGTGATGTTGAGCATTCTTTCATGTGTTTGTTGGCAATCTGTATATCTTCTTTGGAGAAATGTCTATTTAGGTCTTCTGCCCATTTATGGATTGGGTTGTTTGTTTGTTTGTTTGTTTTTTGATATTGAGCTGCATGGGCTGCTTGTAAAGTTTGGAGATTAATCCTTTGTCAGCTGCTTCGTTGGCAAATATTTTCTCCCATTCTGAGGGTGGCCTTTTCGTCTTGTTTATGTTTTCCTTTGCTGTGCAAAAGCTTTTAAGTCTCCTTAGGTCTCATTTGTTTATGTTTCTTTTTAATTTCCGTTTTCTAGGAGGTGGGTCAAAAAGGATCTTGCTGTGATTGATGTCATAGAGTGTTCTGCCTATGTTTTCCTCTAAGAGTTTGATAGTGTCTGGCCTTACATTTAGGTCTTTAATCCATTTTGAGTTTATTTTTGTGTATGGTGTTAGGGAGTCTTCTAATTTCATTCTTTTACTGGTAGCTGTCCAGTTTTCCCAGCACCACTTATTGAAGAGGCTGTGATTTCTCCATTGTATATTCTTGCCTCCTTTATCAAAAATAAGGCGACCATATGTGTATGGGTTTATGTCTGGGCTTTCTCTCCTGTTCCATTGCTCTATATTTCTGTTTTTGTGCCAGTACCATACTGTCTTGACTACTGTAGCTTTGTAGTATTGTCTGAAGTCAGGGAGCCTGATTCCTCCAGCTCTGTTTTTCTTCTCAAGATTGCTTTGGCTGTTCGGGGTCTTTTGTGTTTCCATACAAATTGTGAAATTTTTTTGTTCTAGTTCTCTGAAAAATTCCATTGGTAGTTTGATAGGGATTGCATTGAATCTGTAGATTGCTTTGGGTAGTAGAGTCATTTTCACAATGCTGATTCTTCCAATCCAAGAACATGGTATATCTCTGTATCTGTTTGTGTCATCTTTGATTTCTTTCATCAGTGTCTTATAATTTGTTGAGTAAACGTCTTTTGTCTCCTTAGGTAGGTTTATTCCTAGGTATTTTATTCTTTGTGTTGCAGTGGTAAATGGGAGTGTTTCCCTAATTTCTCTTTCAGAATTTTCATCTTTAGTGTATAGGAATGAAAGAGATATCTGTACATTAATTTTGTATCCTGCAACCTTACCAGTTCATTGATTAACTCTAGTAGGTTTCTGGTAGCATCTTTAGGATTCTCTACGTATAGTATCATGTCATCTGCAAACAGTGAGAGCTTAACTTCTTCTTTTCCGATTTGGATTCCTTTTATTTCTTTTTCTTCTCTGATTGCTGTAGCTAAAAATTCCAAAAGTGTGTGGAATAATAGTGGTGAGAGTGGGCAACCTTGTCTTGTTCCTGATCTTGGTGGAAATGGTTTCACTTTTTCACCATTGAGAACGATGCTGGCTGTGGGTTTGTCATATATGGCCTTTATTATGTTGAGGAAAGTTCCCTCTATGCCTACTTTCTGGAGGGTTTTTATGATAAATGGGTGTTTAATATTGTCGAAAGCATTTTCTGCATCTATTGAGATGACCATATTGTTTTTATCCTTCAGTTTTTTAATATGGTTTATCACATTGATTTGCATGTATTGAAGAATCCTTGCATCCCTGGGATAAACCCCACTTGATCATGGTGTATGATCCTTTTAAGGCGCTGTTGGATTCTGTTTGCTAGTATTGTGCAGTGGATTTTTGCAGCTATGTTCATCAGTGATATTGACCTGTAGTTTTCTTTCTTTGTGACATCTTTGTCTGGTTTTGGTGTCAGGGAGATGGTGGTCTCATAGAATAAGTTTGGGAGAGTTCCTCCCTCTGCTATATTTTGGAAGAGTTTGAGAAGGATAGGTGTTAACTCTTCTCTAAATGTTTGATAGAATTTGCCTGTGAAGCCATCTGGTCCTGGGCTTTTGTTTGTTGGAAGATTTTTAATCACAGTCTCAAGTTCAGTGCTTGGGATTGGTTTGTTTGTAGTTTCTATTTCTTCCTGGTTCAGTCTTGGAAGGTTGTGCTTTTCTAAGCATTTGTCCATTTCTTCCAGGTTGTCCATTTTATTGGCATATAGTTGCTTGCAGTAATCTCTCATGATCCTTTGTATGTCTGCAGTGTCAGTTGTTACTTCTTCTTTTTCATTTGTAATTCTATTGATTTGAGTCGTCTCCCTTTTTTTCTTGATGAGTCTGGCTAATGGTTTATCAATTTTGTTTATCCTCTCCAGGAACCAGCTTTTAGTTGTTTTGATCTTTGCTGTTGTTTCCTTCATTTCTTTTTCATTTATTTCTGGTCTGATCTTTATGATGTCTTTCCTCTGCTGACTTTGTTTTTTTTTTTTTTTTTTCTTTCTTTCTCTAATTGCTTTAGGTGTAAGGTTAACTTGTTTATTTGAGATATTTCTTGTTTCTTGAGGTAGGATTGTATTGCTACAAACTTCTCTCTTAGAACTGCTCTTGCTGCATCCCATAGGTTTTGGGTCTTCATGTTTTCATTGTCATTTGTTTCTAGGTATTTTTTTATTTCCTCTTTGATTTCTTCAGTGATGTCTTGGTTATTAAGTAGTGTATTGTTGAGCGTCCATGTGTTTTTATTTTTTACAGACTTTTTCCCTGTAATTGATATCTAGTCTGATAGCATTGTGGTTGGAAAAGATACTTGATACGATTTCAATTTTCTTATATTTACCAAGGCTTGATTTGTGACCCAAGATATGATCTATCCTGGAGAATGTTCCAGGAGCACTTGAGAAAAAGTGTATTCTGTTGTTTTTGGATGGAATGTCCTATAAATATCAATTAAGTCCATCTTGTTTAATGTATCATTTAAAGCTTGTGTTTCCTTATTTATTTTCATTGTGGATGATGTGTTCATTGGTGAAAGAGGGGTGCTGAAGTCCCCTACTATGATTGTGTTACTGTCGATTTCCCCTTTTATGGCTGTTAGCATTTGCCTTATGTATTGAGGTGCTCCTATGTTGGGTGCATAAAATTATACAATTGTTATATCTTCTTCTTGGATTGATCCCTTGATCATTATGTAGTGTCCTTCTTTGTCTCCTGTAATAGTCTTTATTTTAAAGTCTTTTTTGTCTGATATGAGAATTGCTACTCTAGCTTTCTTTTGATTTCCATTTGCATGGAATATCTTATTCCATCCCCTCACTTTCCATCCGTATGTGTCCCTATGTCTGAAGTGGGTCTCTTGTAGACCACATACATACCGGTCGTGTTTTCGGATCCATTCAGCCAGTCTATGTCTTTTGGTTGGAGCATTTAATCCATTTACATTTAAGGTAATTATTGATATGTATGTTCTTATTACCATTTTCTTAATTGTTTTGGGTTTCTTATTGTAGGTCTTTTCCTTCTCTTGTGTTTCCTGCCTAGAGAAGTTCTTTTAGCATTTGTTGTAAAGCGGGTTTGGTGGTGCTGAATTCTCTTAGCTTTTGCTTGTCTGTAAAGGTTTTAATTTCTCTGTCGAATCTGAACGAGATCCTTGGTGGGTCGAGTAATCTTGGTTGTAGCTTTTCCCCTTTCATTACTTTAAATATGTCCTGCCAGTCCCTTCTGGCTTGCAGAGTTTCTGCTGAAAGTTCAGCTGTTAACCTTACGGGGATTCCCTTGTATGTTATTTGTTGTTTTTCCCTTGCTGCTTTTAATATTTTTTCTTTGTATTTAATTTTTGATAGTTTGATTAATAGATGTTTTGGCATGTTTCTCCTTGGGTTTATCTTGTATGGGACTCCCTGCGCTTCCTGGACTTGATTAACGATTTCCTTTCCCATATTAGGGAAGTTTTCAACTATAATCTCTTTAAATATTTTCTCAGTGTCTTTCTTTTTCTCTTCTACTTCTGGGACCCCTATATTCGAATGTTGGTGTGTTTAATGTTTTCCCAGAGATGTCTCAGATTGTCCTCAATTCTTTTCATTCTTTTTTCTTTATTTTGCTTTGCAGTAGTTATTTCCACTATTTTATCTTCCAGGTCATTTATCCATTCTTCTGCCTCAGTTATTCTGCTATTGTTTCCTTCTAGAGAATTTTTAATTCCGTTTATTGTGTTGTTCATCATTGTTTGTTTGCTCTTTAGTTCTTCTAGGTCCTTGTTAAACGTTTCTTGTCTATTCTCCATTCCAGTACCAAGATTTGGGATCATCTTTATTATCATTACTCTGAATTCATTTTCAGGTAGCCTGCCTATTTCCTCCACATTTGTTTGGTCTGGTGGGTTTTTACCTTGCTCCTTCATCTGCTGTGTGTTTCTGTGTCTTCTCATTTGGCTTTGGGGACTGTGTTTGGGGTCTCCTTTTCAGAGGCTGCAGATTCGTAGTTCCCGTTGTATTTGGTGTCTGCCCCCAGTGGCTAAGGTTGGTTCAGTGGGTTGTGTAGGCTTTCTGATGGAGGGGACTGGTGCCTGTTCTGGTGGGTGTGTCTGGATCTTGTCTTTCTGGTGGACAGATCCGCATCTGGTGGTGTGTTTTGGGGTGTCTGTGACCTTATTGTGATTTTCGGCAGCCTCTCTGCTAATGGGTGGGCCTGCATTCCTGTCTTGCTAGTTGTTTGGCATGGGATGTCCAGCACTGGATCTTGCTGGTCTCTGAGTGGAGATGGGTCTTAGCGTTGAGACGGATATCTCTGGAAGAGCTTTCGCCATTTGATATTACAAGGTGCCAGAGGTCTCTGGTAGACCAATGTCCTGAACTCGGCTCTCCCACCTCAGAGGCACAGGCTTGACACCTGGCTGGAGCACCAAGACCCCGTCAGCCACACAGCTGGGGGTGAGAGCAAGAGGTAGCTTTGGTACATCTCAAAGACCACCAATGAGGTTCACTGACCATTTTCTCTCCAGAAATGAAGAAAACAAAATTCAGACTTTGGCTAGTCAGCCACTTTGGTAGCCAGCCTCCAAGATGGACCTAATTATCCCCTAATTATCTCCCAGTCTCCATGTACCAGTGTGGCTCCTCGCACTTGAAAAGGGTTGACTGTTTAACTAATAAGAAATTGCAGAAATGACAAAGTGCAGCTTCCAAAGTTATAAAAGGCATTGCAGCTTCTGCTTTGGTTTCTGCTAGATCACTCATCCTGGGGTAAGCCAGCTGCCATGTCATGAGGACACTCAAGCAGCCCTAAGGAGAGATCCATGTGGCAAGGAACTGAGGCCTCTTACCTACAGCCACGTGAGTGAGTCATCTCAGAAGTCAAAAGATTTAATTTTTTAAATGTTTGGTTGTGTTGGGTCTTCGTTGCTGCACAGGGTTTCTCCAGTTGTTACTAGAGAAGCAGGGGTTACTCATCGTTGTGGTGCACGGGCTTCTCCTTGCGGTGGTTTCTCTTGTTGTGGAGTATGGGCTCTAGGTGCATGGGCTTCAGTAGTTGTGTCATGCAGGCTCAATAGTTGTTGCTTGCAGGCTCTAGAGCACAGGCTCAGTAATTGTGGCACACGGGCTTAGTTGCTCTGTGGCATGTGGGATCTTCCCAGACCAGGGATGGAACCCCTGTTCCCTGCATTGGCAGGCAAATTCTTACCCATTGTGCCACCAGGGAAGTCCAGTGTGCTCTTTTTTAAACCTAGTCTGTTTTCATTATTTTCTATCTTAACGATTCTGTATTAAAGAAATAAATAATAATACTCCTTTCTACCCCTCCTCTTTGAGGATTATATATGAAGAAGCATGTCTTATTTATTAACCTCAAATTTTCACCTTACTTTTAAGAAGTAATCACAATGTCAAGTATTTAATACTTTTCACTTCCACCTTGAAAAGCATGGATATTAAAGTGCTAATACAATTACCTTCCCGGTCTATCTTTTTTAGTTTTTGTTATGTATAAAAAACAACGAAAAACATGCATGGTTTGTAAGGAAATGACAAATTTCAGAAAATTCAGCATCTGAATACACTCTAAACATAGCTTCTAGATAAAGACACAGAAAATTGCCAGATACTCAGAGGCCCCCTGGTCCCATTCTAGTGACTCCCCTTAAGGTTTAATATTGTTCTGGTATCTAACAAAAAGATAACTTTACCTGTATTTTGTATTTTATATAAATGTTATGGCACAGTAAAATCACTTTTGGATTGGGCTTTTTTATTTTATGTTGTTTGTGAATATGCCTATATGGTTGCCTGTTGTTGTGATCATGCATTGCCACTGTTGCATAGGATTCCATAATGTAAATATTTAACTATTAATTAATTTATTCCAATGTGTATTACAATATGAGTGATTTTCAGTTTGTGTCTATTGAGAACAGCACTGGTATATAAATTCTAGAACTTGAGCTTTGGTGGTGTGTGTATAAATTATTGTTCAGTATACACGTAGTAGTAAAATTTTCGAGTCATAGCTAAGCTTTAATCCATACTTGCACCATGCACAGCACCCAACAGGAGAGCTTTACATAACCCCATGAGACACTTGTGTGCAAGTGGAACAGATAAAAATATAAAACTATTGCTGTCTTTTTGTGTCATAAAAATGATTTTTTGTCTCATTTAAAATATTTTTTTCTAAAATCCAAAAACGTGGCAGGCTAAAATATTGTTATTTCAAATATGGTAAAATCGAAGACCCTTCAAATTTCTTTCCAGTTTTGTTGATGATGGGATGCCGTCAGAGATATGACTTCACTAAACACAATAGGTAAGATTCCTTCATAGGCCTGATTGGGGAATATGAAAATAAACCCCAGAAAAATCTGGACATTTTCTAGTTCTCAAATATTGGTTAAGATGGTAGAAAGGGCCCTTCATTGTCCTATATGTTAATGCAGATCAATTGTGAGAGGTGGGGATAAAACAAGCAGCCTAAATATCCTTTATGTTTGTTGTACTACTAGTAGAAAGAGGAAGGGTCAACATGTCACCATGGTTGATATAGCAAATAAGCTGCTTGAAACTACACAGAAATGTACCTGCTTGTATTTTCTGTGCAGTTACCCTCTCTTTTGGTGTGCCCTGATACCTCCCTCAACTTTTGTACCAACTCCAGCAGCATTAAGCAGAAATCCAAAGAAATCTATTCTTTGGAATTATGAGGAAGGGAAGAGTCAAACATTTTATAACATGCTCTATACAAGGATACACGTCACCATCCTTATCTATGTCATGCCATGCATGGAGGGTCAGTAGGTTCAGGGGATTCTGGAAGCACCAAGTTCTGTGGGGTTAATCACAGTTGCATTCATGGGCAGTAAAAGAGAAGGGCCTTATCTTGGTCACTTTCTCAATGCTAGTAGCTACAAAAAGAAGAGGATAGCAGACATCTTAGGGAGAAGAACCAACATTAAATGAAATGTCCTAATTACTCTAGGCAACCTCTCATGGTGGCCTCCCATAGCTCCTCAAATCCCTACATACTTGCACAAGGGATAGTGTAATATTACTGGAGCGTCTGACTGCAGATTAACATTATTTTTGTTGAAAAAAATAAAAATAGGTTCAAGTGATAGGGTTTGAAAAGGGTTCACAGTGTGAAGGAAACTATTGTAACAATGTGGACAGAACCCTTTGGATGGATTCATCATGTTTTTTTTTTGTTTTGTTTTGTTTTGCTGCTTCAGAATCTGTAGTAGCGATTGGTGTGTTCCATGATACATCCCCGCTTCTTATAAGTTTTACATGGAATACCCCATTAGGAAGAAGTGCACGTAAGGAAGATTAGTGAGTCAAACTCCTCTGCCCTCTGTCAGCAGTGGGTGCAAAGGGATTTAGACCAAGTGCTTTCATCCTTTGATTTGCAAAGTTTTCACTATATGAATGATGTTTTGTTTGTTTGCAGGTCAGGAGCCTTGGTCTCAATATCCCTGTTTAAAAAGTGTTATCACGTGTCTGCCAGAAACAATTGCTGATGATACTGGGAAAAATTGAGAGTTATCCTTAACAATTAAGGGTTTTGTAGCAACATGGATGGACCTAGAGATTGTTATACTGAGTGAAGCAAGTCAGACACAGAAAGACAGATATCATATGATATTGCTTATATGAGGAATCTAAAAAAGAAAAAAAAAAGGTACAAATGAACTTATTTACACAACAGAAATAGAATCATGGATATAGAAAACAAACTTATGGTTACCAGGGAATAAGTGGGGAAGGGATAAATTGGGAGATTGGGACTGACTTATACACACTACTATATAAAAAATAGATAAAGACCTGCTTTATAGCACAGGGAACTCTAATCAGTGGTCTGTACTGGCGTATACGGAAAAAGAATCTTATAAAAAAAAAAAAAAACAAGGGTTTTGGGATTATATAATAAATATAAATGTGCAAACCTTTAACATGAAAGGAAAAATCAGTTAACTCTGTGGTCCCTGTTATGGTGTAAATATTTTGTACCTCTAATTTTAAAATTTTGAAACCTAGCTCCCATGTTGATGGTATTAGGAGGTGGGGCTTTTGGGAGGTGATTAGGTTATGAGGCCAGAGACCTCAAACATGGGATTAGTGACCTAATAAATGTAGCACACAGAAGATCTTATGCCCATTCCATGATTTCATTGCCGAGCGAGAAGACCCACATTATGAACCAGAAATTGGTCCCTCGCCAGACACTAAGTCAGCTGGCAACTTGTTCTTTTTTTTAAAAAAATAATTAGATAATTAATTAATTAATTTTTTGGCTGTGTTGGGTCTTTGGTGCGTTGCGCGGGCTTCTCATTGAGTGGCTTCTCTTGTTGTGGAGCACGGGCTCTAGGCGTGTGGGTTTCAGTAGTGGTGGCTCACGGGCTCAGTAGTTGTGGCCTGTGGCCTCTAGAGCACAGGCTCAGTATTTGTGGTGCACGGGCTTAGTTGTTCCATGGTATGTGGGATCTTCCTGGACCAGGGCTCGAACCCTTGTCCCCTTTATTGGTAGGCAGATTCTTAACCACTGCACCTCCAGGGAAGCCCCTGGTTACTTGTTCTTGAACTTTTCAGCCTCAGCAATTATGAGAAAACAAAAATATTCTGTTGTTTATAAAATACCAAGTCTCTCGTATTTTGTTTTAGCAGTCAAAGAGCTGGCTGAGGAGAAATATCTGTGAGCTTGAAGACGTATCAGGAGAAACCTTTAAATCTCAAAAGAAAAGAGAAAATGGGCAGGAAAGAAATCAACAGAACAGAGTAATCAATAATTGTGGAACAATGAAAAATGCTGTGACCTATACATAATGGGTATAGCAGGAGGAGAATAAAGATAATAAAGAACAGAAAATATTTTTTAAAAATGACTGAGAATCTCCCCAAATGAATGTCTGACACTAAATCCACAACATCCAAACTTAGAAGAACATATGAATAGTAAAGAAAACTGACCAATATCTCTCAGGAACATCAATGCAAAAATCCTCAACAAAATATTACCAAATCGAATCCAACAATATTTTGAGAGAATTTTATATCATGAATGAGAGGAAATAATCCCAGGTATGAAAGGCTGGTTCAACATTCTAGAATCAAATAATTATATCCATCATATCAACACCTTAAAGACAACCATTAGCATATCAATAGATTCAGAAGACCTTTGAAAAAATCTAACACCCATTCTTCATAAAAACTCTCAGTTAAAGAAATAGACTGGAGCTTTCTCAAGTTGATAACAAAGATTTACAGGAAACTTTTATCTTACATCATGATTAATGGTCAAAACCATGAAGCTTTTCCACTAAGTTCAGGTAAAAGCAAGGATGTCCCCTTTCATGACTCCTTTTCCATATTTTACTCCAAGTCCTTGCTAATGCAACAAGGCACGAAAATAAATAAAACAAATACAGATTGGGTAGAAAAAAATGAAAGCAACCTAAATAAAATGTGGACCAATATACTTTATGGACACCTCACCAAAGAAAATAGACACTATGCATATAAGTATACAGAAGAATAATCCAGATTACATGCTGCCATGAAAAAGCAAATTAAAAATACAATTCCATACCACTATGTAACACACTTAGAATGGCTAAAATGTGAACAATGACAAGAACAAATTCTGTAGGAGATGTGGAACAATAGGAAATGTCATTTGTCATTGGTGGAAATGAAAAATAATACAGCTACTTTGGTAGTCTGATTGACACTTGCTAGAATATTGAGCATTCCCTTACTGTACAATCCGTCAAGTGTTCTCATGGATATTTACTGAAAGTAGTTTAAAACATACTTCCAGAGGAAAACCTGCATATGGATACTTATAGCACCTAATTCAATATTGCCAAAATGTGAATGAAACTAAGGTGTCCTCCAATAGGTGAATGAAATGATATAGTATTAATATATTCTGGGAATGGGATAATATTGAGCACTAAAAAAGTAAGCTATCAAGCCATATAAAGAGATGGGAATTCTTTTTTTTTTCTTTTGAAATATAGGTGATTTTCTTTATTTTGAAATTTAAATTTTATTGGAGTATAGTTGATTTACAATGTTGTGTTCATTTCAGCTGCACAGCAAGTGATTCAGTTACACATATGCATATATTCATTCTTTATCAGATTCTTTTCTGATAACGGTATTCCCAGAATACTGAGTAGAGCTCCCTGTGCTATACAGTAGGTCCTTGTTGCTTATCTGTTATATATAGTAGTATTCGTATGTTTACCCCAAGCTCCTGATTTATCCCTACCCCCCACCTCTCCCCTTTGGTAACCATAAGTTTGTTTTCCAAGTCTGTGAGTCTGCCTCTGTTTTGTAAGTTAGTTCATTTGTATCAATGTTTAGCTTCCACCTAGAAGTGATATCATCCAATATTTGTCTTACTCTGTCTGACTTACTTCACTTAGTACAATCATCTCTAGGTCCATCCATGTTACTGCAACTGACATTATTTTCTTCTATTTTATGGCTGAGTCATATTCCATTATATATATGTATCACATATTCTTTACCTATATTCATATGTTGATGGACATTTTGGTTGCTTCCATGTCTTCGCTATTGTAAAAAGTGTTGCAGTGAACATTGGGGAAGATGTGTCTTTTCGATTTATGCTTTCCTCCAGATATGCACACAGGAGTGAACTTGCTGGATCATCTGGTAGCTCTATTTTATTTTATTTTACTTCATTTCATTTCAATTTCAATTTTTTTGGAATAGAGTTGATTTACAATGTTGTGTTACTTTCTGCTGCACAGCACAGTGAAGCAGTTATACATATATCCAATCCTTTTTGGATTCCTTTCCCATACAGGTCATTACAGAGTATTGAGTAGAGTTCCCTGTGCTATACAGTAAGCCCTTATTTGTTATCTCTTTTATATATAGCGGTGTGTATATGTCAATCCCAATTTCCAATTTATCCCTCCCACCTCCCCTTACTCTGGTAACCTCCATTCTGTGCTCCATAGTGGCTGTTACCAATTGGCATTGCCACCGATAGCATAGAATTGGTGGTGCAGTGGTTAAGAATCTGCCTGCCAGTTCAGGGGACACAGGTTGGAGCCCTGGCCCGGGAAGATCTCACATGCCACAGAACAAGTAAGCCCGTGCACCACAACTACTCAGTCTGCGCTCTAGAGCCCACGAGCCACAACTACTGAAGCCTGTGTGCCTACAGCTTGTGCTCCACAACAAGAGAAGCCACCACAAAGAGAAGGCTTCGTACCACAATGATGAGTAGCCCCCGCTTGCTGCAACTATAGAAAAGCCGCGCGCAGCAACGAAGACCCAACGCAGATTAAAAAAAAAAAAAAGTAGTAGGTTTCTCTTTTTTCCACACCCTCTGAAGCATTTCTTGTTTGTAGACATTGTGATGGTGGCTATTCTGAGTGGTTCCAGGTGATACTTCTTTGTACATCTGATTTGCATTTGTCTAACATAAAGCAATGGTGAGTATCTTCATATGTGCTTTTTTTTTGAACAGTGTCAGTAAGATTTACCCCTAGAAAAAGGGTTATTGAAAGGTTGCCTTGTTTTGAAGTCTACTTCGATTACCTACCCCAAGACATTTTTTGAGGGCTGTTGTCATTTACAGCTCCCCAGGCATTGTGAATATGAAGTGCGTATAAGGTCCAGTTTTAAAATTGTTGTTATGGTAAACAGAAGGCGGCAGGATTTCTACTGTCCCTCTCTGGTTACTGACACAACCTTAGATGTAGGGCAAGTCCTGTTCTTGGGTATTAAATTAGAGTGGAATGTGCCTGACCAAACATGTAAGGGCTTCTGTCCCATTCCTTCTTCCCCCTTACCCTTCATCCCCCGAACAAGTATAAACCCCTGCAAAATCACCTGTTGAGGGTGCTGTCTTGTAGAGTGGGATGACCCTTACGAAGGAGTCGGGAGGTCGGAACCCAAACACCAGGATATGTTGAGAGCAGGTGATTTTCCAAATGTCATCCAGCCCAGAGAGTCCACCATCCTTTGGGTGTCAGAGGGTTGGTTTAGTAGTATGAGGGCACACTTAGATCTGGAGATAGTGATCCCATGCAGAGGGGACCAGGTACTACATGTTCAAGGGGGGCGAATTAGCTGGCATATCCTCCCGAGGTCCTCAGGCCCACAACAGTCCAGCCCTGGGACCAAATTGTGTCTGTGTCCAGGGATGTGACACTAGTACGTTCACTGCGACTAAACAAATTTAGTGATCATTTTTCTTTTCTTTAACTTAATTTTAAATTTATAATGGAGTACATAGTTGATTTATCATGTTGTGTTCATTTTTGACATACACCAACATGATTCATTTATACAGAGATAACTATATATTCTTTTTAGAATTATTTTCCCATTGAGGTTGCTAAAGGGTGTTGAGAAGAGTTCCAAGTGCTCTACAGCAGGTCCATGTTGATTACAAGTTTTCTCTCTGTAAATATGTATATACTAACTCCAACCTCATGATTTATGCCTCCAACACACCTTTCCAGTTTGGTAACCATAAGTTTGTGTTCTAAGTCTGGGACTCTGTTTCTGTGTTGTAAGATAGTACCTTTCTATCAATTTTTAGATTCCACCGATAAGTAATATCATATGATAGTTTTCATTGCCTGATTTATGACACTTAGTATGAATGTATGTAGGTCCTTCTGAGTGGCCCTAAATGGCCTTATTTCATTCACTTCATGGCTGAGTAATATTCCATTGTACATATCTACCATAATTTCTTTATCCATTCTTCCTTCCAAGGACTTTTAGGTAGCTTCCGAGTAGAGGCTCTTGTAAACAGGGCTGCATAAATTTTAGAGTGCCTGGGTCCTGTCAATTTACGTTTTTTCCAAGATACAGGCCCAGGAGTGGAAGCGCCATATGCTCTGAAGCTCTGGTTTTTAGATTTTTAAGGAATCACCACCCACTTCTCCAGAGTGGCTGTTAGCAATTTACATTCCCACCATCAGCTTGTCAGGGTTCCCTTTTCTCCACGCCCTGTCCTGCATTTCAGGTTTTACAGTTTGTGAGGTTGGCCATTCTGACTGGTGCGAAGTGATATCTCTTTGTAGTATTAATTTACATTGCCCGCCTGTTCTGTTGGCCAAAAATGGAGTAAGGGTTTTTCCTGAATAGATTAAGGAATAACGCATACGGCCTTTTTGGCAAACTGCATCATTGGCGATGTTCAGCAGCTTTGCATGTGCTTTAATGACGAGTGCAAACTACCCCTTGAAATCCCTTTCCTGCAATTCTGCCTTGCTTACAAGGCCTTTACGAATACTTGGCTCAAGAAATGACTCCATTAGAGGTGTCAATTACAACCCTGCATGTTTGTGAATTGCAGTGCCCCTGAGCACCGGTTTTCAACTTGTTTAGGGAAGCAGATACAAAGGGGCAGGATTTCTACAGACCCATTCCAGTTACTGGGGCACCTGAAGGATAGGGAAATTCTTCTTCCAGGTAGGAAACTAGAGTGGCATATGCCTGTCCAAACATCTAAGGCTTGTGTCTCATTCCATCCCGCCATTCCCCTTCTTCACCGGAAAATTCCAAGCCGTGCAAAACCGGCTGTTGAGTGTGCTGCCTTCCCAAAGTGGGGAGACTCTAAGGAAAGGAGCTGGGGAACCCGAATACCAGGAGACGTGGAGATGAGGTGACTTTTCCAAACTCTTCCCGATCAGACGGTGTACCATCCTCTGGATGTGCCATGCATGTTTTAGCTGTACGAAGGGTCCCCTGCACCTGGAGATATGGAACCCATGGAATGGGGGCCAGGCAGTATTACTCTAAAAGTGCTGCATTTGCTGTCCCATCCTCACGAAGCCTCTCAGACCAACGAGTGTAGAGCCTTAGGTCCCATCCAGCTCTGTGTCTAGATATGGTCAGTCCAGGTTGCATCACAGCCCTTGAACACATTTTGTAAGAATTTCTCTCTCTCTCACTGTCTTTATTTTGTTCTTGTTATTTAATTTTATAATGGGGTATAGCTGATTTTCAATACTGGGTTTCTTCCTGCTCTACATCTATCCACTTGATTCACTTAAAGAGAGACATCAATAAATTCTTTTACAGATTCTTACCAGTCTTATATATCCTTTTCTGGTGACAACAGTGTGCTGAGTCCAGCTCTTTGAGCTATAGAGTAGGTCCTGTCGAATACCTATTTTGTTTATGGAACCGTATCTGTGCTAATTTCAACCTCCTGGTTTATGCATCACCCCGCCCCACCTTTCTCCTTTAGCAGCCATAAGTGTGTTTTCTAAATGTGTGACTCCGTTTCTGTTTTGTAATTGCGTTCATGTGAAAGCATTTTAGATACTATCTATAAGTGATACCTTATGATAATTCTCTTTTTATGTCTGACTTATGTCACTTAGAATGATCGTACCTCAGTCTCCACGAGTTGCTGCCACTGGCCTTATTTCATTGATTTAATTGCTGAGTAATATTTCATTGTACATAAGTACCACATCTTCTTTCTCCATTTTTTCCTTCCAAGGACATGTAAGTTGTACCCAAATCGAGGCATTTTTAAACAGAGCAGGCCGAAACTTTGGGGTGCCTGTGTCTTGTCGATTTTTTGGTTTTCCCAAGATATACGCCCATGAGGGGAAGTGCTGTATGCTCTGTAGCTCTGCTTTTTAGAAGTTTTAAGATACAGCATACACTTCTCAAGAGTCGCCGGTGGCAATTTACATCCCGCCGATCAGCATAACAAGGCTCCCTTTTCTCCATGGCCTGTCCTGCATTTGTGGGTTTTACACTTTTTCAGCATGGGCCTTTGGACCAATGCGAAGTGAGACACTTTTTGTAATACTGCTTTGCATTGCCCGCTTGTTTAATTGGCCAAAAAGAGCATCTGCGTTTTTTCCAAAATTTATTCAGGAAAGAACGCAGACGCCCTTTTTGGCCAAGTGCATCATTGTCGAAGTTCTGCGGAATTTCATGTGCTTTAAAGGCGAGTCCAATCTACCTGGAAAAAACTGTTTCCTGCAATTCTGTATTGCTTTGAAATCCTCTTCGTTGCCTTACCTCAATACATTTTCAGACGAGAGTTATCATTTATAACTCTGCAGATTTGTGAATTGCCATGCTCCTGAGCTCCATTTTCCAAATCGCTTTTTTGGGAGCTGGCCGCAAACCCGCAGGATTGCTTCAGGCCGTATTCTGGTTCCGGGGCGCAGGCTGAGCCTGTGGTTAATTCTTCTTCCTGATGGGAAATTAGGGTGACCTGGGCCTGTCCCAACACCTAGAGCTAGCCTCTCATGGGTTCCCCTCTTCCCATTCATCCGCAGGACAAATTGCAACCTGTACGGAACAGGAGGTTAAAGGTGCTGATTCTCCAAGTGGGGAGATTGTAAGTAAAGCGGCTGGAATGGCGAACCCGAGCACCAAGAGATGAGGAATAAGGTGCGTTTCAGAAACCATTCTCGATCACACTGTATACCATCCACCGGGTTTCCCAAGCATTCTTTCTCTGTAGGAAGATGCCCTTGAACCTGGAGATTTGGAACACATGGGATGGGTACCACGCAGTATTACTTTAAAGGGTCTGCGTTTGCTTACCCAACCTCACCAAAACTCTCAGCCCCAAGAGTGTCCACCCTTATGTCTCAATCAGCTGTGGGTCTATATATGGTCAATCCAGGTGGCATCACAGCCCTTGAACGAATTTTCTAAGTATTTCTCTCTCTTTCACTGTCTTTGTTTGATGTTTTTTTAAAAGTAATTGATTTTTATAAAGGGGATTAGCTGTTTTTTACTGCTGTGTTTATGCCGCTTTTAACCCACTTGACTCACATACAGAAAGATATCAATACATACGTTTTAAGATTCTTACTAGTCAGATATATTCTTGGGCGGTGAATACGGGGTTTTGAGTCCAGATCACTGAGCAAGGAGTAGGTTGTGTCTATTACTTATTGGGTTTATGCAACGGTATCTGAGCTAATTTGAAACCCTTCTTTTATGCATCACCCGACCTCACCTTTCCCGTTAAGCAGCCATAGTGTGTTTTCTAAACGTGTGACTCTGTTCTGTTTTGTAATTCAGTTCAAGGGTAGCGGTTTTTACATTCCCTCTATAAGTGATATCTTATGATAAGTGTCTTTTTCTGTGTGACTTATTTCACTTAGAATTGTCGTACCTAAATCCACTCATCATGCTGCTACTAGCCTTATGACGTTGATTTCATGGCTCAGTGATATTCCATTGTACAAAAGGACCACAACTTCTTTATCCATTTTTCTCTTTCCTGGGATATTTAAGGTGTAACGAAGTGGAGGTTCTTGTCAACAGAGCAGCCCTAAACTTTGGGGTGCCTGTGTCTTCCTGATTTTTAGTTTTCCCAATTTATACGCCCATGAGTGGAAGTGCCCTATGCTCTCTAAGCTGAGTTTTTTCGATGTTTCAGGACACACCATACACTTCTGCAGAGTGGCTGTTGGCAATTTCCATCCCGCCCATCAGCGTAGCAAGGCTCCCGTTTCTCCATGGCCTGTCCTGCATTTCTGGTTTTGACACTTTATTCAGCATGGCCCTTTTGACCGATGGGAAGCGAGACTTCTTTGTAGCGCTGATTTTCCTTTCCGGGTTGCTTGGTTGGCCAAAAAGGGCGTATGCGTTTTTTCCTGAATATATTCAGGAAAAAACGCATACGCCCTTTTTGGCCAAGGGCATCATTGTCGAGGTTTTGCCGCTTTTCCCGTGCTTTAAAGGCGATTCGAATCTACCTCCTGAAATCTGTTTCCTGCAATTCTGCCTTGCTTTCAAATCCTCTTCGTTGTCTTCCGTCAATATATTTGTGGACGAGAGTTATCATTTATAACTCTGCAGGTTTTTGAATTGCAGTGCCCCTGAGCTCCATTTTTCAACTCGCTTTCTTGGGAGCTGGCCGCAAAAGCGCAGGATTGCTTCAGGCCCTATTCTGGTCCCGGGCGGCAGGCTGAGCCTGTGGTTAATTCTTCTTCCTGATGGGAAAATAGAGTGACCTGTGCCTGTCCCAACACCTAGAGCTAGTGTCTCATTGGTTCCCCCTCTTCCCGTTCATCCTCAGGACAAATTGCAACCTGTACGGAACAGGAGGTTAAAGGTGCTGATTCTCCAAGGAGGGAGATTGCTAGTAAAGCGGCTGGAATGGCGAACCCGAGCACAAGGAGATGAGAAATGAGGTGCGTTTTAGAAACCTTTCCCGATCACACGGTGTACCATCTTCTGGGATTCTCATGCATGTTTTCGATGTAGGAAGATGCCCTTGAACCTGGAGATTTGGGACCCATGGGATGGGTACCACACAGTATTACTCTAAAGGGTCTGCGTTTGCTCACCCAACCTCACCAAACCTCTCAGCCCCAAGAGTGTCCACCCTTATGCCTCAATCAGCTGTGGGTCTAGATATGGTCAATCCAGGTGGCATCACAGCCCTTGAACGAATTTTGTAAGAATTTCTCTCTCTTTCACTGTCTTTGTTTCACGGGTTTTTAAAAGTGATTGATTTTTATAAAGGGGTTTAGCTGCTTTTCACTGCTGTGTTTATGCCGCTTTACACCCACTTGACTCACTTACAGAGAGATATCAATACATAGGTTTAAAGATTCTTACTAGTCAGATATATTCTTGGGCGGTGAATAGGGGGTGTTGAGTCCAGTTCACTGAGCAAGGAGTAGGTCGTGTCTATTACTTATTGGGTTTATGGAACGGTATCTGAGCTAATTTGAAACCTTTCTTTTATGCATCACCCCACCTCACCTTTCCCGTTAAGCAGCCATAGTGTGTTTTCTAAACGTGTGACTCTGTTCTGTTTTGTAATTCAGTTCAAGGGTAGCGGTTTTTACATTCCCTCTATAAGTGATATCTTATGATAAGTGTCTTTTTCTGTGTGACTTATTTCACTTAGAATCGTCGTACCTAAATCCACTCATCATGCTGCTACTAGCCTTATGACGTTGATTTCATGGCTGAGTGATATTCCATTGTACATAAGGACCACAACTTCTTTATCCATTTTTCTCTTTCCTGGGATATTTAAGGTGTAACGAAGTGGAGGTTCTTGTCAACAGAGCAGCCCTAAACTTTGGGGTGCCTGTGCCTTGCTGATTTTTAGTTTTCCCAATTTATACGCCCGTGAGTGGAAGTGCCGTATGCTCTCTAATCTGAGTTTTTTCGATGTTTCAGGACACACCGTACACTTCTCCAGAGTGGCTGTTGGCAATTTACATCCCGCCCATCAGCGTAGCAAGGCTCCCGTTTCTCCATGGCCTGTCCTGCATTTCTGGGTTTGACACTTTGTTCAGCGTGGCCTATTTGACCGATGGGAAGCGAGACTTCTTTGTAGCGCTGATTTGCCTTTCCAGGTTGCTTGGTTGGCCAAAAAGGGCGTATGCGTTTTTTCCTGAATATATTCAGGAAAAAACGCATACGCCCTTTTTGGCCAAGGGCATCATTGTCGAGGTTTTGCCGCTTTTCCCGTGCTTTAAAGGCGATTCGAATCTACCTCCTGAAATCTGTTTCCTGCATTTCTGCCTTGCTTTCAAATCCTCTTCGTTGCCTACCCTCAATATATTTGAGGAAGAGAGTTATCATTTATAACTCTGCAGGTTTGTGAATTGCAGTGCCCCTGAGCTCCATTTTTCAACTCGCTTTCTTGGGAGCTGGCCGCAAAAGCGCAGGATTGCTTCAGGCCCTATTCTGGTTCCGGGCGGCAGGCTGAGCCTGTGGTTAATTCTTCTTCCTGATGGGAAAATAGAGTGACCTGTGCCTGTCCCCACACCTAGAGCTAGTGTCTCATTGGTTCCCCCTCTTCCCATTCATCCTCAGGACAAATGGCAACCTGTACGGAACAGGAGGTTAAAGGTGCTGATTCTCCAAGGAGGGAGATTGCTAGTAAAGCGGCTGGAATGGCGAACCCGAGCACAAGGAGATGAGAAATGAGGTGCGTTTTAGAAACCTTTCCCGATCACACGGTGTACCATCTTCAGGGTTTCTCATGCATGTTTTCGATGTAGGAAGATGCCCTTGAACCTGGAGATTTGGGACCCATGGGATGAGTACCACGCAGTATTACTCTAAAGGGTCTGCGTTTGCTCACCCAACCTCACCAAACCTCTCAGCCCCAAGAGTGTCCTCCCTTATGTCTCAGTCAGCTGTGGGTCTAGATATGGTCAATCCAGGTGGCATCACAGCCCTTGAACGAATTTTGTAAGAATTTCTCTCTCTTTCACTGTCTTTGTTTCATGGGTTTTTAAAAGTTATTGATTTTTATAAAGGGGTTTAGCTGCTTTTCACTGCTGTGTTTATGCCGCTTTACACCCACTTGACTCACTTACAGAGAGATATCAATACATAGGTTTTACGATTCTTACTAGTCAGATATATTCTTGGGCAGTGAATAGGGGGTGTTGAGTCCAGTTCACTGAGCAAGGAGTAGGTCGGGTCTATTACATATTGGGTTTATGGAACGGTCTCTGAGCTAATTTGAAACCCTTCTTTTATGCATCACCCCACCTCACCTTTCCCGTTAAGCAGCCATAGTGTGTTTTCTAAACGTGTGACTATGTTCTGTTTTGCAATTCAGTTCAAGGGTAGCGGTTTTTACATTCCCTCTATAAGTGATATCTTATGATAAGTGTCTTTTTCTGTGTGACTTATTTCACTTAGAATCGTCGTACCTAAATCCACTCATCATGCTGTTACTAGCCTTA
Organism: Balaenoptera ricei; assembly: GCF_028023285.1. Taxonomy (NCBI): domain Eukaryota; kingdom Metazoa; phylum Chordata; class Mammalia; order Artiodactyla; family Balaenopteridae; genus Balaenoptera; species Balaenoptera ricei. The sequence goes on along the minus strand of NC_082641.1, from coordinate 137,143,519 downwards.
TGACGTTGATTTCATGGCTGAGTGATATTCCATTGTACATAAGGACCACAACTTCTTTATCCATTTTTCTCTTTCCTGGGATATTTAAGGTGTAACGAAGTGGAGGTTCTTGTCAACAGAGCAGCCCTAAACTTTGGGGTGCCTGTGTCTTGCTGATTTTTAGTTTTCCCAATTTATACGCCCATGAGTGGAAGTGCCCTATGCTCTCTAAGCTGAGTTTTCTCGATGTTTCAGGACACACCGTACACTTCTCCAGAGTGGCTGTTGGCAATTTACATCCCGCCCATCAGCGTAGTAAGGCTCCCATTTCTCCATTGCCTGTCCTGCATTTCTGGGTTTGACACTTTATTCAGCATGGCCCTTTTGACCGATGGGAAGCGAGACTTCTTTGTAGCGCTGATTTGCCTTTCCAGGTTGCTTGGTTGGCCAAAAAGGGCGTATGCGTGTTTTCCTGAATATATTCAGGAAAAAACGCATACGCCCTTTTTGGCCAAGGGCATCATTGTCGAGGTTTTGCCGCTTTTCCTGTGCTTTAAAGGCGATTCGAATCTACCTCCTGAAATCTGTTTCCTGCATTTCTTCCTTGCTTTCAAATCCTCTTCGTTGCCTACCCTCAATATATATGAGGAAGAGAGTTATCATTTATAACTCTGCAGGTTTGTGAATTGCAGTGCCCGTGAGCTCCATTTTTCAACTCGCTTTCTTGGGAGCTGGCCGCAAAAGCGCAGGATTGCTTCAGGCCCTATTCTGGTCCCGGGCGGCAGGCTGAGCCTGTGGTTAATTCTTCTCCCTGATGGGAAAGTAGAGTGACCTGTGCCTGTCCCAACACCTAGAGCTAGTGTCTCATTGGTTCCCCCTCTTCCCGTTCATCCTCAGGCCAAATTGCAACCTGTACGGAACAGGAGGTTAAAGGTGCTGATTCTCCAAGGAGGGAGATTGCTAGTAAAGCGGCTGGAATGGCGAACCCGAGCACAAGGAGATGAGAAATGAGGTGCGTTTTAGAAACCTTTCCCGATCACACGGTGTACCATCTTCTGGGTTTCTCATGCATGTTTTCGAAGTAGGAAGATGCCCTTGAACCTGGAGATTTGGGACCCATGGGATGGGAACCACGCAGCATTACTTTAAAGGGTCTGCGTTTGCTCACCCAACCTCACCAAACCTCTCAGCCCCAAGAGTGTCCACCCTTATGTCTCAATCAGCTGTGGGTCTAGATATGGTCAATCCAGGTGGCATCACAGCCCCTGAACGAATTTAGTAAGAATTTCTCTATCTTTCACTGTCTTTGTTTCAAGGGTTTTTAAAAGTGATTGATTTTTATAAAGGGGTTTAGCTGCTTTTCAGTGCTTTGTTTATGTCGCTTTACACCCACTTGACTCACTTACAGAGAGATATCAATACAAAGGTTTTAAGATTCTTACTAGTCAGATATATTCTTGGGCGGTGAATAGGGGGTGTTGAGTCCAGTTCACTGAGCAAGGAGTAGGTCGTGTCTATTACATATTGGGTTTATGGAACGGTCTCTGAGCTAATTTGAAACCCTTGTTTTATGCATCACCCCACCTCACCTTTCCCGTGCAGCAGCCATAGTGTGTTTTCTAAACGTGTGACTGTGTTCTGTTTTGTAATTCAGTTCAAGGGTAGCGGTTTTTACATTCCCTCTATAAGTGATATCTTAGGATAAGTGTCTTTTTCTGTGTGACTTATTTCACTTAGAATCGTCGTACCTAAATCCACTCATCATGCTGCTACTAGCCTTATGACGTTGATTTCATGGCTGAGTGATATTCCATTGTACATAAGGACCACAACTTCTTTATCCATTTTTCTCTTTCCTGGGATATTTAAGGTGTAACGAAGTGGAGGTTCTTGTCAACAGAGCAGCCCTAAACTTTGGGGTGCCTGTGTCTTGCTGATTTTTAGTTTTCCCAATTTATACGCCCATGAGTGGAAGTGCCCTATGCTCTCTAAGCTGAGTTTTTTCGAAGTTTCAGGACACACCGTACACTTCTCCAGAGTGGCTGTTGGCAATTTACATCCCGCCCAGCAGCGTAGCAAGGCTCCCATTTCTCCATTACCTGTCCTGCATTTCTGGGTTTGACACTTTATTCAGCATGGCCCTTTTGACCGATGGGAAGCGAGACTTCTTTGTAGCACTGATTTGCCTTTCCAGGTTGCTTGGTTGGCCAAAAAGGGCGTATGCGTTTTTTCCTGAATATATTCAGGAAAAAACGCATACGCCCTTTTTGGCCAAGGGCATCATTGTCGAGGTTTTGCCGCTTTTCCCGTGCTTTAAGGGCGATTCGAATCTACCTCCTGAAATCTGTTTCCTGCATTTCTGCCTTGCTTTCAAATCCTCTTCGTTGCCTACCCTCAATATATTTGAGGAAGAGTGTTATCATTTATAACTCTGCAGGTTTGTGAATTGCAGTGCCCCTGAGCTCCATTTTTCAACTCCCTTTCTTGGGAGCTGGCCGCAAAAGCGCAGGATTGCTTCAGGCCCTATTCTGGTCCCGGGCGGCAGGCTGAGCCTGTGGTTAATTCTTCTTCCTGATGGGAAAATAGAGTGACCTGTGCCTGTCCCCACACCTAGAGCTAGTGTCTCATTGGTTCCCCCTCTTCCCGTTCATCCTCAGGACAAATGGCAACCTGTACGGAACAGGAGGTTAAAGGTGCTGATTCTCCAAGGAGGGAGATTGCTAGTAAAGTGGCTGGAATGGCGAACCCGAGCACAAGGAGATGAGAAATGAGGTGCGTTTTAGAAACCTTTCCCGATCACACGGTGTACCATCTTCTGGGTTTCTCATGCATGTTTTCGAAGTAGGAAGATGCCCTTGAACCTGGAGATTTGGGACCCATGGGATGGGAACCACGCAGTATTACTTTAAAGGGTCTGCGTTTGCTCACCCAACCTCACCAAACCTCTCAGCCCCAAGAGTGTCCACCCTTATGTCTCAATCAGCTGTGGGTCTAGATATGGTCAATCCAGGTGGCATCACAGCCCGTGAACGAATTTAGTAAGAATTTCTCTATCTTTCACTGTCTTTGTTTCACCGGTCTTTAAAAGTGATTGATTTTTATAAAGGGGTTTAGCTGCTTTTCACTGCTGTGTTTATGCCGCTTTACACCCACTTGATTCACTTACAGAGAGATATCAATACATAGGTTTTAAGATTCTTACTAGTCAGATATATTCTTGGGCAGTGAATAGGGGGTGTTGAGTCCAGTTCACTGAGCAAGGAGTATTTCGTGTCTATTACATATTTGGCTTATGGAACGGTCTCTGAGCTAATTTGAAGCCCTTCTTTTATGCATCACCCCACCTCACCTTTCCCGTTAAGCAGCCATAGTGTGTTTTCTAAACGTGTGACTGTGTTCTGTTTTGTAATTCAGTTCAAGGGTAGCGGTTTTTACATTCCCTCTATAAGTGATATCTTATGATAAGTGTCTTTTTCTGTGTGACTTATTTCACTTAGAATCGTCGTACCTAAATCCACTCATCATGCTGCTACTAGCCTTATGACGTTGATTTCATGGCTGAGTGATATTCCATTGTACATAAGGACCACAACTTCTTTATCCATTTTTCTCTTTCCTGGGATATTTAAGGTGTAACGAAGTGGAGGTTCTTGTCAACAGAGCAGCCCTAAACTTTGGGGTGCCTGTGCCTTGCTGATTTTTAGTTTTCCCAATTTATACGCCCATGAGTGGAAGTGCCCTATGCTCTCTAAGCTGAGTTTTTTCGATGTTTCAGGACACACCGTACACTTCTCCAGAGTGGCTGTTGGCAATTTACATCCCGCCCATCAACGTAGCAAGGCTCCCGTTTCTCCATGGCCTGTCCTGCATTTCTGGGTTTGACAGTTTATTCAGCGTGGCCTATTTGACCGATGGGAAGCGAGACTTCTTTGTAGCGCTGATTTGCCTTTCCAGGTTGCTTGGTTGGCCAAAAAGGGCGTATGCGTTTTTTCCTGAATATATTCAGGAAAAAACGCATACGCCCTTTTTGGCCAAGGGCATCATTGTCGAGGTTTTGCCGCTTTTCCCGTGCTTTAAAGGCGATTCGAATCTACCTCCTGAAATCTGTTTCCTGCAATTCTGCCTTGCTTTCAAATCCTCGTCGTTGCCTTCCCGCAATATATTTGTGGACGAGAGTTATCATTTATAACTCTGCAGGTTTGTGAATTGCAGTGCCCCTGAGCTCCATTTTTCAACTCGCTTTCTTGGGAGCTGGCCGCAAAAGCGCAGGATTGCTTCAGGCCCTATTCTGGTCCCGGGCGGCAGGCTGAGCCTGTGGTTAATTCTTCTTCCTGATGGGAAAATAGAGTGACCTGTGCCTGTCCCAACACCTAGAGCTAGTGTCTCATTGGTTCCCCCTCTTCCCGTTCATCCTCAGGACAAATTGCAACCTGTACGGAACAGGAGGTTAAAGGTGCTGATTCTCCAAGGAGGGAGATTGCTAGTAAAGCGGCTGGAATGGCGAACCCGAGCACAAGGCGATGAGAAATGAGGTGCGTTTTAGAAACCTTTCCCGATCACACGGTGTACCATCTTCTGGGTTTCTCATGCATGTTTTCGAAGTAGGAAGATGCCCTTGAACCTGGAGATTTGGGACCCATGGGATGGGAACCACGCAGTATTACTTTAAAGGGTCTGCGTTTGCTCACCCAACCTCACGAAACCTCTCAGCCCCAAGAGTGTCCACCCTTATGTCTCAATCAGCTGTGGGTCTAGATATGGTCAATCCAGGTGGCATCACAGCCCGTGAACGAATTTAGTAAGAATTTCTCTATCTTTCACTGTCTTTGTTTCACCGGTCTTTAAAAGTGATTGATTTTTATAAAGGGGTTTAGCTGCTTTTCACTGCTGTGTTTATGCCGCTTTACACCCACTTGATTCACTTACAGAGAGATATCAATACATAGGTTTTAAGATTCTTACTAGTCAGATATATTCTTGGGCAGTGAATAGGGGGTGTTGAGTCCAGTTCACTGAGCAAGGAGTATTTCGTGTCTATTACATATTGGGCTTATGGAACGGTCTCTGAGCTAATTTGAAACCCTTCTTTTATGCATCACCCCACCTCACCTTTCCCGTTAAGCAGCCATAGTGTGTTTTCTAAACGTGTGACTGTGTTCTGTTTTGTAATTCAGTTCAAGGGTAGCGGTTTTTACATTCCCTCTATAAGTGATATCTTATGATAAGTGTCTTTTTCTGTGTGACTTATTTCACTTAGAATCGTCGTACCTAAATCCACTCATCATGCTGCTACTAGCCTTATGACGTTGATTTCATGGCTGAGTGATATTCCATTGTACATAAGGACCACAACTTCTTTATCCATTTTTCTCTTTCCTGGGATATTTAAGGTGTAACGAAGTGGAGGTTCTTGTCAACAGAGCAGCCCTAAACTTTGGGGTGCCTGTGTCTTGCTGATTTTTAGTTTTCCCAATTTATACGCCCATGAGTGGAAGTGCCCTATGCTCTCTAAGCTGAGTTTTTTCGAAGTTTCAGGACACACCGTACACTTCTCCAGAGTGGCTGTTGGCAATTTACATCCCGCCCAGCAGCGTAGCAAGGCTCCCATTTCTCCATTACCTGTCCTGCATTTCTGGGTTTGACACTTTATTCAGCATGGCCCTTTTGACCGATGGGAAGCGAGACTTCTTTGTAGCACTGATTTGCCTTTCCAGGTTGCTTGGTTGGCCAAAAAGGGCGTATGCGTTTTTTCCTGAATATATTCAGGAAAAAACGCATACGCCCTTTTTGGCCAAGGGCATCATTGTCGAGGTTTTGCCGCTTTTCCCGTGCTTTAAGGGCGATTCGAATCTACCTCCTGAAATCTGTTTCCTGCATTTCTGCCTTGCTTTCAAATCCTCTTCGTTGCCTACCCTCAATATATTTGAGGAAGAGTGTTATCATTTATAACTCTGCAGGTTTGTGAATTGCAGTGCCCCTGAGCTCCATTTTTCAACTCCCTTTCTTGGGAGCTGGCCGCAAAAGCACAGGATTGCTTCAGGCCCTATTCTGGTCCCGGGCGGCAGGCTGAGCCTGTGGTTAATTCTTCTTCCTGATGGGAAAATAGAGTGACCTGTGCCTGTCCCCACACCTAGAGCTAGTGTCTCATTGGTTCCCCCTCTTCCCGTTCATCCTCAGGACAAATGGCAACCTGTACGGAACAGGAGGTTAAAGGTGCTGATTCTCCAAGGAGGGAGATTGCTAGTAAAGTGGCTGGAATGGCGAACCCGAGCACAAGGAGATGAGAAATGAGGTGCGTTTTAGAAACCTTTCCCGATCACACGGTGTACCATCTTCTGGGTTTCTCATGCATGTTTTCGAAGTAGGAAGATGCCCTTGAACCTGGAGATTTGGGACCCATGGGATGGGAACCACGCAGTATTACTTTAAAGGGTCTGCGTTTGCTCACCCAACCTCACCAAACCTCTCAGCCCCAAGAGTGTCCACCCTTATGTCTCAATCAGCTGTGGGTCTAGATATGGTCAATCCAGGTGGCATCACAGCCCGTGAACGAATTTAGTAAGAATTTCTCTATCTTTCACTGTCTTTGTTTCACCGGTCTTTAAAAGTGATTGATTTTTATAAAGGGGTTTAGCTGCTTTTCACTGCTGTGTTTATGCCGCTTTACACCCACTTGATTCACTTACAGAGAGATATCAATACATAGGTTTTAAGATTCTTACTAGTCAGATATATTCTTGGGCAGTGAATAGGGGGTGTTGAGTCCAGTTCACTGAGCAAGGAGTATTTCGTGTCTATTACATATTTGGCTTATGGAACGGTCTCTGAGCTAATTTGAAGCCCTTCTTTTATGCATCACCCCACCTCACCTTTCCCGTTAAGCAGCCATAGTGTGTTTTCTAAACGTGTGACTGTGTTCTGTTTTGTAATTCAGTTCAAGGGTAGCGGTTTTTACATTCCCTCTATAAGTGATATCTTATGATAAGTGTCTTTTTCTGTGTGACTTATTTCACTTAGAATCGTCGTACCTAAATCCACTCATCATGCTGCTACTAGCCTTATGACGTTGATTTCATGGCTGAGTGATATTCCATTGTACATAAGGACCACAACTTCTTTATCCATTTTTCTCTTTCCTGGGATATTTAAGGTGTAACGAAGTGGAGGTTCTTGTCAACAGAGCAGCCCTAAACTTTGGGGTGCCTGTGCCTTGCTGATTTTTAGTTTTCCCAATTTATACGCCCATGAGTGGAAGTGCCCTATGCTCTCTAAGCTGAGTTTTTTCGATGTTTCAGGACACACCGTACACTTCTCCAGAGTGGCTGTTGGCAATTTACATCCCGCCCATCAACGTAGCAAGGCTCCCGTTTCTCCATGGCCTGTCCTGCATTTCTGGGTTTGACAGTTTATTCAGCGTGGCCTATTTGACCGATGGGAAGCGAGACTTCTTTGTAGCGCTGATTTGCCTTTCCAGGTTGCTTGGTTGGCCAAAAAGGGCGTATGCGTTTTTTCCTGAATATATTCAGGAAAAAACGCATACGCCCTTTTTGGCCAAGGGCATCATTGTCGAGGTTTTGCCGCTTTTCCCGTGCTTTAAAGGCGATTCGAATCTACCTCCTGAAATCTGTTTCCTGCAATTCTGCCTTGCTTTCAAATCCTCGTCGTTGCCTTCCCGCAATATATTTGTGGACGAGAGTTATCATTTATAACTCTGCAGGTTTGTGAATTGCAGTGCCCCTGAGCTCCATTTTTCAACTCGCTTTCTTGGGAGCTGGCCGCAAAAGCGCAGGATTGCTTCAGGCCCTATTCTGGTCCCGGGCGGCAGGCTGAGCCTGTGGTTAATTCTTCTTCCTGATGGGAAAATAGAGTGACCTGTGCCTGTCCCAACACCTAGAGCTAGTGTCTCATTGGTTCCCCCTCTTCCCGTTCATCCTCAGGACAAATTGCAACCTGTACGGAACAGGAGGTTAAAGGTGCTGATTCTCCAAGGAGGGAGATTGCTAGTAAAGCGGCTGGAATGGCGAACCCGAGCACAAGGCGATGAGAAATGAGGTGCGTTTTAGAAACCTTTCCCGATCACACGGTGTACCATCTTCTGGGTTTCTCATGCATGTTTTCGAAGTAGGAAGATGCCCTTGAACCTGGAGATTTGGGACCCATGGGATGGGAACCACGCAGTATTACTTTAAAGGGTCTGCGTTTGCTCACCCAACCTCACGAAACCTCTCAGCCCCAAGAGTGTCCACCCTTATGTCTCAATCAGCTGTGGGTCTAGATATGGTCAATCCAGGTGGCATCACAGCCCGTGAACGAATTTAGTAAGAATTTCTCTATCTTTCACTGTCTTTGTTTCACCGGTCTTTAAAAGTGATTGATTTTTATAAAGGGGTTTAGCTGCTTTTCACTGCTGTGTTTATGCCGCTTTACACCCACTTGATTCACTTACAGAGAGATATCAATACATAGGTTTTAAGATTCTTACTAGTCAGATATATTCTTGGGCAGTGAATAGGGGGTGTTGAGTCCAGTTCACTGAGCAAGGAGTATTTCGTGTCTATTACATATTGGGCTTATGGAACGGTCTCTGAGCTAATTTGAAACCCTTCTTTTATGCATCACCCCACCTCACCTTTCCCGTTAAGCAGCCATAGTGTGTTTTCTAAACGTGTGACTGTGTTCTGTTTTGTAATTCAGTTCAAGGGTAGCGGTTTTTACATTCCCTCTATAAGTGATATCTTATGATAAGTGTCTTTTTCTGTGTGACTTATTTCACTTAGAATCGTCGTACCTAAATCCACTCATCATGCTGCTACTAGCCTTATGACGTTGATTTCATGGCTGAGTGATATTCCATTGTACATAAGGACCACAACTTCTTTATCCATTTTTCTCTTTCCTGGGATATTTAAGGTGTAACGAAGTGGAGGTTCTTGTCAACAGAGCAGCCCTAAACTTTGGGGTGCCTGTGTCTTGCTGATTTTTAGTTTTCCCAATTTATACGCCCATGAGTGGAAGTGCCCTATGCTCTCTAAGCTGAGTTTTTTCGATGTTTCAGGACACACCGTACACTTCTCCAGAGTGGCTGTTGGCAATTTACATCCCGCCCATCAACGTAGCAAGGCTCCCGTTTCTCCATGGCCTGTCCTGCATTTCTGGGTTTGACACTTTATTCAGCGTGGCCTATTTGACCGATGGCAAGCGAGACTTCTTTGTAGCGCTGATTTGCCTTTCCAGGTTGCTTGGTTGGCCAAAAAGGGCGTATGCGTTTTTTCCTGAATATATTCAGGAAAAAACGCATACGCCCTTTTTGGCCAAGGGCATCATTGTCGAGGTTTTGCCGCTTTTCCCGTGCTTTAAAGGCGATTCGAATCTACCTCCTGAAATCTGTTTCCTGCAATTCTGCCTTGCTTTCAAATCCTCGTCGTTGCCTTCCCGCAATATATTTGTGGACGAGAGTTATCATTTATAACTCTGCAGGTTTGTGAATTGCAGTGCCCCTGAGCTCCATTTTTCAACTCGCTTTCTTGGGAGCTGGCCACAAAAGCGCAGGATTGCTCCAGGCCCTATTCTGGTCCCGGGCGGCAGGCTGAGCCTGTGGTTAATTCTTCTCCCTGATGGGAAAGTAGAGTGACCTGTGCCTGTCCCAACACCTAGAGCTGGTGTCTCATTGGTTCCCCCTCTTCCCGTTCATCCTCAGGACAAATTGCAACCTGTACGGAACAGGAGGTTAAAGGTGCTGATTCTCCAAGGAGGGAGATTGCTAGTAAAGCGGCTGGAATGGCGAACCCGAGCACAAGGAGATGAGAAATGAGGTGCGTTTAAGAAACCTTTCCCGATCACACGGTGTACCATCTTCTGGGTTTCTCATGCATGTTTTCGAAGTAGGAAGATGCCCTTGAACCTGGAGATTTGGGACCCATGGGATGGGAACCACGCAGTATTACTTTAAAGGGTCTGCGTTTGCTCACCCAACCTCACGAAACCTCTCAGCCCCAAGAGTGTCCACCCTTATGTCTCAATCAGCTGTGGGTCTAGATATGGTCAATCCAGGTGGCATCACAGCCCCTGAACGAATTTAGTAAGAATTTCTCTATCTTTCACTGTCTTTGTTTCACGGGTTTTTAAAAGTGATTGATTTTTATAAAGGGGTTTAGCTGCTTTTCAGTGCTTTGTTTATGCCGCTTTACACCCACTTGACTCACTTACAGAGAGATATCAATACAAAGGTTTTAAGATTCTTACTAGTCAGATATATTCTTGGGCGGTGAATAGGGGGTGTTGAGTCCAGTTCACTGAGCAAGGAGTAGGTCTTGTCTATTACATATTGGGTTTATGGAACGGTCTCTGAGCTAATTTGAAACCCTTCTTTTATGCATCACCCCACCTCACCTTTCCCGTTAAGCAGCCATAGTGTGTTTTCTAAACGTGTGACTCTGTTCTGTTTTGCAATTCAGTTCAAGGGTAGCGGTTTTTACATTCCCTCTATAAGTGATATCTTATGATAAGTGTCTTTTTCTGTGTGACTTATTTCACTTAGAATCGTCGTACCTAAATCCACTCATCATGCTGCTACTAGCCTTATGACGTTGATTTCATGGCTGAGTGATATTCCATTGTACATAAGGACCACAACTTCTTTATCCATTTTTCTCTTTCCTGGGATATTTAAGGTGTAAGGAAGTGGAGGTTCTTGTCAACAGAGCAGCCCTAAACTTTGGGGTGCCTGTGTCTTGCTGATTTTTAGTTTTCTCAATTTATACGCCCATGAGTGGAAGTGCCCTATGCTCTCTAAGCTGAGTTTTTTCGATGTTTCAGGACACACCGTACACTTCTCCAGAGTGAGTGTTGGCAATTTACATCCCGCGCAGCAGCGGAGCAAGGCTCCCATTTCTCCATTGCCTGTCCTGCATTTCTGGGTTTGACACTTTATTCAGCATGGCCCTTTTGACCGATGGGAAGCGAGACTTCTTTGTAGCGCTGATTTGCCTTTCCAGGTTGCTTGGTTGGCCAAAAAGGGCGTATGCGTTTTTTCCTGAATATATTCAGGAAAAAACGCATACGCCCTTTTTGGCCAAGGGCATCATTGTCGAGGTTTTGCCGCTTTTCCCGTGCTTTAAAGGCGATTCGAATCTACCTCCTGAAATCTGTTTCGTGCAATTCTGCCTTGCTTCAAATCCTCTTTATTGCATTCCCTCAATATATTTGAGGACGAGAGTTATCATTTATAACTCTGCAGGTTTGTGAATTGCAGTGCCCCTGAGCTCCATTTTTCAACTCGCTTTCTTGGGAGCTGGCCACAAAAGCGCAGGATTGCTTCAGGCCCTATTCTGGTTCCGGGTGGCAGGCTGAGCCTGTGGTTAATTCTTCTTCCTGATGGGAAAATAGAGTGACCTGTGCCTGTCCCCACACCTAGAGCTAGTGTCTCATTGGTTCCCCCTCTTCCCGTTCATCCTCAGGACAAATTGCAACCTGTACGGAACAGGAGGTTAAAGGTGCTGATTCTCCAAGGAGGGAGATTGCTAGTAAAGCGGCTGGAATGGCGAACCCGAGCACAAGGAGATGAGAAATGAGGTGCGTTTTAGAAACCTTTCCCGATCACACGGTGTACCATCTTCAGGGTTTCTCATGCATGTTTTCGATGTAGGAAGATGCTCTTGAACCTGGAGATTTGGGACCCATGGGATGAGTACCACGCAGTATTACTCTAAAGGGTCTGCGTTTGCTCACCCAACCTCACCAAACCTCTCAGCCCCAAGAGTGTCCTCCCTTATGTCTCAGTCAGCTGTGGGTCTAGATATGGTCAATCCAGGTGGCATCACAGCCCTTGAACGAATTTTGTAAGAATTTCTCTCTCTTTCACTGTCTTTGTTTCATGGGTTTTTAAAAGTTATTGATTTTTATAAAGGGGTTTAGCTGCTTTTCACTGCTGTGTTTATGCCGCTTTACACCCACTTGACTCACTTACAGAGAGATATCAATACATAGGTTTTACGATTCTTACTAGTCAGATATATTCTTGGGCAGTGAATAGGGGGTGTTGAGTCCAGTTCACTGAGCAAGGAGTAGGTCGTGTCTATTACATATTGGGTTTATGGAACGGTCTCTGAGCTAATTTGAAACCCTTCTTTTATGCATCACCCCACCTCACCTTTCCCGTTAAGCAGCCATAGTGTGTTTTCTAAACGTGTGACTATGTTCTGTTTTGCAATTCAGTTCAAGGGTAGCGGTTTTTACATTCCCTCTATAAGTGATATCTTATGATAAGTGTCTTTTTCTGTGTGACTTATTTCACTTAGAATCGTCGTACCTAAATCCACTCATCATGCTGTTACTAGCCTTATGACGTTGATTTCATGGCTGAGTGATATTCCATTGTACATAAGGACCACAACTTCTTTATCCATTTTTCTCTTTCCTGGGATATTTAAGGTGTAACGAAGTGGAGGTTCTTGTCAACAGAGCAGCCCTAAACTTTGGGGTGCCTGTGTCTTGCTGATTTTTAGTTTTCCCAATTTATACGCCCATGAGTGGAAGTGCCCTATGCTCTCTAAGCTGAGTTTTCTCGATGTTTCAGGACACACCGTACACTTCTCCAGAGTGGCTGTTGGCAATTTACATCCCGCCCATCAGCGTAGTAAGGCTCCCATTTCTCCATTGCCTGTCCTGCATTTCTGGGTTTGACACTTTATTCAGCATGGCCCTTTTCACCGATGGGAAGCGAGACTTCTTTGTAGCGCTGATTTGCCTTTCCAGGTTGCTTGGTTGGCCAAAAAGGGCGTATGCGTGTTTTCCTGAATATATTCAGGAAAAAACGCATAAGCCCTTTTTGGCCAAGGGCATCATTGTCGAGGTTTTGCCGCTTTTCCCGTGCTTTAAAGGCGATTCGAATCTACCTCCTGAAATCTGTTTCCTGCATTTCTTCCTTGCTTTCAAATCCTCTTCGTTGCCTACCCTCAATATATATGAGGAAGAGAGTTATCATTTATAACTCTGCAGGTTTGTGAATTGCAGTGCCCGTGAGCTCCATTTTTCAACTCGCTTTCTTGGGAGCTGGCCGCAAAAGCGCAGGATTGCTTCAGGCCCTATTCTGGTCCCGGGCGGCAGGCTGAGGCTGTGGTTAATTCTTCTTCCTGACGGGAAAATAGAGTGACCTGTGCCTGTCCCCACACCTAGAGCTAGTGTCTCATTGGTTCCCCCTCTTCCCGTTCATCCTCAGGACAAATTGCAACCTGTACGGAACAGGAGGTTAAAGGTGCTGATTCTCCAAGGAGGGAGATTGCTAGTAAAGCGGCTGGAATGGCGAACCCGAGCACAAGGAGATGAGAAATGAGGTGCGTTTTAGAAACCTTTCCCGATCACACGGTGTACCATCTTCTGGGTTTCTCATGCATGTTTTCGAAGTAGGAAGATGCCCTTGAACCTGGAGATTTGGGACCCATGGGATGGGAACCACGCAGTATTACTTTAAAGGGTCTGCGTTTGCTCACCAAACCTCACCAAACCTCTCAGCCCCAAGAGTGTCCACCCTTATGTCTCAATCAGCTGTGGGTCTAGATATGGTCAATCCAGGTGGCATCACAGCCCCTGAACGAATTTAGTAAGAATTTCTCTATCTTTCACTGTCTTTGTTTCACGGGTTTTTAAAAGTGATTGATTTTTATAAAGGGGTTTACCTGCTTTTCACTGCTGTGTTTATGCCGCTTTACACCCACTTGACTCACATACAGAGAGATATCAATACAAAGGTTTTAAGATTCTTACTAGTCAGATATATTCTTGGGCGGTGATTAGGGGGTGTTGAGTCCAGTTCACTGAGCAAGGAGTAGGTCGTGTCTATTACATATTGGGTTTATGGAACGGTCTCTGAGCTAATTTGAAACCCTTGTTTTATGCATCACCCCACCTCACCTTTCCCGTTAAGCAGCCATAGTGTGTTTTCTAAACGTGTGACTGTGTTCTGTTTTGTAATTCAATTCAAGGGTAGCGGTTTTTACATTCCCTCTATAAGTGATATCTTATGATAAGTGTCTTTTTCTGTGTGACTTATTTCACTTAGAATCGTCGTACCTAAATCCACTCATCATGCTGCTACTAGCCTTATGACGTTGATTTCATGGCTGAGTGATATTCCATTGTACATAAGGACCACAACTTCTTTATCCATTTTTCTCTTTCCTGGGATATTTAAGGTGTAACGAAGTGGAGGTTCTTGTCAACAGAGCAGCCCTAAACTTTGGGGTGCCTGTGTCTTGCTGATTTTTAGTTTTCCCAATTTATACGCCCATGAGTGGAAGTGCCCTATGCTCTCTAAGCTGAGTTTTTTCGATGTTTCAGGACACACCGTACACTTCTCCAGAGTGGCTGTTGGCAATTTACATCGCGCACATCAGCGTAGCAAGGCTCCCGTTTCTCCATGGCTTGTCCTGCATTTCTGGGTTTGACACTTTATTCAGCGTGGCCTATTTGACCGATGGGAAGCGAGACTTCTTTGTAGCGCTGATTTGCCTTTCCAGGTTGCTTGGTTGGCCAAAAAGGGCGTATGCGTTTTTTCCTGAATATATTCAGGAAAAAACGCATACGCCCTTTTTGGCCAAGGGCATCATTGTCGAGGTTTTGCCGCTTTTCCCGTGCTTTAAAGGCGATTCGAATCTACCTCCTGAAATCTGTTTCCTGCATTTCTGCCTTGCTTTCAAATCCTCTTCGTTGCCTTCCCGCAATATATTTGTGGACGAGAGTTATCATTTATAACTCTGCAGGTTTGTGAATTGCAGTGCCCCTGAGCTCCATTTTTCAACTCGCTTTCTTGGGAGCTGGCCGCAAAAGCGCAGGATTGCTTCAGGCCCTATTCTGGTCCCGGGCGGCAGGCTGAGCCTGTGGTTAATTCTTCTCCCTGATGGGAAAGTAGAGTGACCTGTGCCTGTCCCAACACCTAGAGCTAGTGTCTCATTGGTTCCCCCTCTTCCCGTTCATCCTCAGGACAAATTGCAACCTGTACGGAACAGGAGGTTAAAGGTGCTGATTCTCCAAGGAGGGAGATTGCTAGTAAAGCGGCTGGAATGGCGAACCCGAGCACAAGGAGATGAGAAATGAGGTGCGTTTTAGAAACCTTTCCCGATCACACGGTGTACCATCTTCTGGGTTTCTCATGCATGTTTTCGAAGTAGGAAAATGCCCTTGAACCTGGAGATTTGGGACCCATGGGATGGGAACCACGCAGCATTACTTTAAAGGGTCTGCGTTTGCTCACCCAACCTCACCAAACCTCTCAGCCCCAAGAGTGTCCACCCTTATGTCTCAATCAGCTGTGGGTCTAGATATGGTCAATCCAGGTGGCATCACAGCCCCTGAACGAATTTAGTAAGAATTTCTCTATCTTTCACTGTCTTTGTTTCAAGGGTTTTTAAAAGTGATTGATTTTTATAAAGGGGTTTAGCTGCTTTTCAGTGCTTTGTTTATGTCGCTTTACACCCACTTGACTCACTTACAGAGAGATATCAATACAAAGGTTTTAAGATTCTTACTAGTCAGATATATTCTTGGGCGGTGAATAGGGGGTGTTGAGTCCAGTTCACTGAGCAAGGAGTAGGTCGTGTCTATTACATATTGGGTTTATGGAACGGTCTCTGAGCTAATTTGAAACCCTTGTTTTATGCATCACCCCACCTCACCTTTCCCGTTAAGCAGCCATAGTGTGTTTTCTAAACGTGTGACTCTGTTCTGTTTTGTAATTCAGTTCAAGGGTAGCGGTTTTTACATTCCCTCTATAAGTGATATCTTAGGATAAGTGTCTTTTTCTGTGTGACTTATTTCACTTAGAATCGTCGTACCTAAATCCACTCATCATGCTGCTACTAGCCTTATGACGTTGATTTCATGGCTGAGTGATATTCCATTGTACATAAGGACCACAACTTCTTTATCCATTTTTCTCTTTCCTGGGATATTTAAGGTGTAACGAAGTGGAGGTTCTTGTCAACAGAGCAGCCCTAAACTTTGGGGTGCCTGTGTCTTGCTGATTTTTAGTTTTCCCAATTTATACGCCCATGAGTGGAAGTGCCCTATGCTCTCTAAGCTGAGTTTTTTCGAAGTTTCAGGACACACCGTACACTTCTCCAGAGTGGCTGTTGGCAATTTACATCCCGCCCAGCAGCGTAGCAAGGCTCCCATTTCTCCATTACCTGTCCTGCATTTCTGGGTTTGACACTTTATTCAGCATGGCCCTTTTGACCGATGGGAAGCGAGACTTCTTTGTAGCACTGATTTGCCTTTCCAGGTTGCTTGGTTGGCCAAAAAGGGCGTATGCGTTTTTTCCTGAATATATTCAGGAAAAAACGCATACGCCCTTTTTGGCCAAGGGCATCATTGTCGAGGTTTTGCCGCTTTTCCCGTGCTTTAAGGGCGATTCGAATCTACCTCCTGAAATCTGTTTCCTGCATTTCTGCCTTGCTTTCAAATCCTCTTCGTTGCCTACCCTCAATATATTTGAGGAAGAGTGTTATCATTTATAACTCTGCAGGTTTGTGAATTGCAGTGCCCCTGAGCTCCATTTTTCAACTCCCTTTCTTGGGAGCTGGCCGCAAAAGCGCAGGATTGCTTCAGGCCCTATTCTGGTCCCGGGCGGCAGGCTGAGCCTGTGGTTAATTCTTCTTGCTGATGGGAAAATAGAGTGACCTGTGCCTGTCCCCACACCTAGAGCTAGTGTCTCATTGGTTCCCCCTCTTCCCGTTCATCCTCAGGACAAATTGCAACCTGTACGGAACAGGAGGTTAAAGGTGCTGATTCTCCAAGGAGGGAGATTGCTAGTAAAGCGGCTGGAATGGCGAACCCGAGCACAAGGAGATGAGAAATGAGGTGCGTTTTAGAAACCTTTCCCGATCAAACGGTGTACCATCTTCTGGGTTTCTCATGCATGTTTTCGAAGTAGGAAGATGCCCTTGAACCTGGAGATTTGGGACCCATGGGATGGGAACCACGCAGTATTACTTTAAAGGGTCTGCGTTTGCTCACCCAACCTCACCAAACCTCTCAGCCCCAAGAGTGTCCACCCTTATGTCTCAATCAGCTGTGGGTCTAGATATGGTCAATCCAGGTGGCATCACAGCCCGTGAACGAATTTAGTAAGAATTTCTCTATCTTTCACTGTCTTTGTTTCACCGGTCTTTAAAAGTGATTGATTTTTATAAAGGGGTTTAGCTGCTTTTCACTGCTGTGTTTATGCCGCTTTACACCCACTTGATTCACTTACAGAGAGATATCAATACATAGGTTTTAAGATTCTTACTAGTCAGATATATTCTTGGGCAGTGAATAGGGGGTGTTGAGTCCAGTTCACTGAGCAAGGAGTATTTCGTGTCTATTACATATTTGGCTTATGGAACGGTCTCTGAGCTAATTTGAAGCCCTTCTTTTATGCATCACCCCACCTCACCTTTCCCGTTAAGCAGCCATAGTGTGTTTTCTAAACGTGTGACTGTGTTCTGTTTTGTAATTCAGTTCAAGGGTAGCGGTTTTTACATTCCCTCTATAAGTGATATCTTATGATAAGTGTCTTTTTCTGTGTGACTTATTTCACTTAGAATCGTCGTACCTAAATCCACTCATCATGCTGCTACTAGCCTTATGACGTTGATTTCATGGCTGAGTGATATTCCATTGTACATAAGGACCACAACTTCTTTATCCATTTTTCTCTTTCCTGGGATATTTAAGGTGTAACGAAGTGGAGGTTCTTGTCAACAGAGCAGCCCTAAACTTTGGGGTGCCTGTGTCTTGCTGATTTTTAGTTTTCCCAATTTATACGCCCATGAGTGGAAGTGCCCTATGCTCTCTAAGCTGAGTTTTTTCGATGTTTCAGGACACACCGTACACTTCTCCAGAGTGGCTGTTGGCAATTTACATCCCGCCCATCAACGTAGCAAGGCTCCCGTTTCTCCATGGCCTGTCCTGCATTTCTGGGTTTGACAGTTTATTCAGCGTGGCCTATTTGACCGATGGGAAGCGAGACTTCTTTGTAGCGCTGATTTGCCTTTCCAGGTTGCTTGGTTGGCCAAAAAGGGCGTATGCGTTTTTTCCTGAATATATTCAGGAAAAAACGCATACGCCCTTTTTGGCCAAGGGCATCATTGTCGAGGTTTTGCCGCTTTTCCCGTGCTTTAAAGGCGATTCGAATCTACCTCCTGAAATCTGTTTCCTGCAATTCTGCCTTGCTTTCAAATCCTCGTCGTTGCCTTCCCGCAATATATTTGTGGACGAGAGTTATCATTTATAACTCTGCAGGTTTGTGAATTGCAGTGCCCCTGAGCTCCATTTTTCAACTCGCTTTCTTGGGAGCTGGCCGCAAAAGCGCAGGATTGCTTCAGGCCCTATTCTGGTCCCGGGCGGCAGGCTGAGCCTGTGGTTAATTCTTCTTCCTGATGGGAAAATAGAGTGACCTGTGCCTGTCCCCACACCTAGAGCTAGTGTCTCATTGGTTCCCCCTCTTCCCGTTCATCCTCAGGACAAATTGCAACCTGTACGGAACAGGAGGTTAAAGGTGCTGATTCTCCAAGGAGGGAGATTGCTAGTAAAGCGGCTGGAATGGCGAACCCGAGCACAAGGCGATGAGAAATGAGGTGCGTTTTAGAAACCTTTCCCGATCACACGGTGTACCATCTTCTGGGTTTCTCATGCATGTTTTCGAAGTAGGAAGATGCCCTTGAACCTGGAGATTTGGGACCCATGGGATGGGAACCACGCAGTATTACTTTAAAGGGTCTGCGTTTGCTCACCCAACCTCACGAAACCTCTCAGCCCCAAGAGTGTCCACCCTTATGTCTCAATCAGCTGTGGGTCTAGATATGGTCAATCCAGGTGGCATCACAGCCCGTGAACGAATTTAGTAAGAATTTCTCTATCTTTCACTGTCTTTGTTTCACCGGTCTTTAAAAGTGATTGATTTTTATAAAGGGGTTTAGCTGCTTTTCACTGCTGTGTTTATGCCGCTTTACACCCACTTGATTCACTTACAGAGAGATATCAATACATAGGTTTTAAGATTCTTACTAGTCAGATATATTCTTGGGCAGTGAATAGGGGGTGTTGAGTCCAGTTCACTGAGCAAGGAGTATTTCGTGTCTATTACATATTGGGCTTATGGAACGGTCTCTGAGCTAATTTGAAACCCTTCTTTTATGCATCACCCCACCTCACCTTTCCCGTTAAGCAGCCATAGTGTGTTTTCTAAACGTGTGACTGTGTTCTGTTTTGTAATTCAGTTCAAGGGTAGCGGTTTTTACATTCCCTCTATAAGTGATATCTTATGATAAGTGTCTTTTTCTGTGTGACTTATTTCACTTAGAATCGTCGTACCTAAATCCACTCATCATGCTGCTACTAGCCTTATGACGTTGATTTCATGGCTGAGTGATATTCCATTGTACATAAGGACCACAACTTCTTTATCCATTTTTCTCTTTCCTGGGATATTTAAGGTGTAACGAAGTGGAGGTTCTTGTCAACAGAGCAGCCCTAAACTTTGGGGTGCCTGTGTCTTGCTGATTTTTAGTTTTCCCAATTTATACGCCCATGAGTGGAAGTGCCCTATGCTCTCTAAGCTGAGTTTTTTCGATGTTTCAGGACACACCGTACACTTCTCCAGAGTGGCTGTTGGCAATTTACATCCCGCCCATCAACGTAGCAAGGCTCCCGTTTCTCCATGGCCTGTCCTGCATTTCTGGGTTTGACACTTTATTCAGCGTGGCCTATTTGACCGATGGCAAGCGAGACTTCTTTGTAGCGCTGATTTGCCTTTCCAGGTTGCTTGGTTGGCCAAAAAGGGCGTATGCGTTTTTTCCTGAATATATTCAGGAAAAAACGCATACGCCCTTTTTGGCCAAGGGCATCATTGTCGAGGTTTTGCCGCTTTTCCCGTGCTTTAAAGGCGATTCGAATCTACCTCCTGAAATCTGTTTCCTGCAATTCTGCCTTGCTTTCAAATCCTCGTCGTTGCCTTCCCGCAATATATTTGTGGACGAGAGTTATCATTTATAACTCTGCAGGTTTGTGAATTGCAGTGCCCCTGAGCTCCATTTTTCAACTCGCTTTCTTGGGAGCTGGCCGCAAAAGCGCAGGATTGCTCCAGGCCGTATTCTGGTCCCGGGCGGCAGGCTGAGCCTGTGGTTAATTCTTCTCCCTGATGGGAAAGTAGAGTGACCTGTGCCTGTCCCAACACCTAGAGCTAGTGTCTCATTGGTTCCCCCTCTTCCCGTTCATCCTCAGGACAAATTGCAACCTGTACGGAACAGGAGGTTAAAGGTGCTGATTCTCCAAGGAGGGAGATTGCTAGTAAAGCGGCTGGAATGGCGAACCCGAGCACAAGGCGATGAGAAATGAGGTGCGTTTTAGAAACCTTTCCCGATCACACGGTGTACCATCTTCTGGGTTTCTCATGCATGTTTTCGAAGTAGGAAGATGCCCTTGAACCTGGAGATTTGGGACCCATGGGATGGGAACCACGCAGTATTACTTTAAAGGGTCTGCGTTTGCTCACCCAACCTCACGAAACCTCTCAGCCCCAAGAGTGTCCACCCTTATGTCTCAATCAGCTGTGGGTCTAGATATGGTCAATCCAGGTGGCATCACAGCCCGTGAACGAATTTAGTAAGAATTTCTCTATCTTTCACTGTCTTTGTTTCACCGGTCTTTAAAAGTGATTGATTTTTATAAAGGGGTTTAGCTGCTTTTCACTGCTGTGTTTATGCCGCTTTACACCCACTTGATTCACTTACAGAGAGATATCAATACATAGGTTTTAAGATTCTTACTAGTCAGATATATTCTTGGGCAGTGAATAGGGGGTGTTGAGTCCAGTTCACTGAGCAAGGAGTATTTCGTGTCTATTACATATTGGGCTTATGGAACGGTCTCTGAGCTAATTTGAAACCCTTCTTTTATGCATCACCCCACCTCACCTTTCCCGTTAAGCAGCCATAGTGTGTTTTCTAAACGTGTGACTGTGTTCTGTTTTGTAATTCAGTTCAAGGGTAGCGGTTTTTACATTCCCTCTATAAGTGATATCTTATGATAAGTGTCTTTTTCTGTGTGACTTATTTCACTTAGAATCGTCGTACCTAAATCCACTCATCATGCTGCTACTAGCCTTATGACGTTGATTTCATGGCTGAGTGATATTCCATTGTACATAAGGACCACAACTTCTTTATCCATTTTTCTCTTTCCTGGGATATTTAAGGTGTAACGAAGTGGAGGTTCTTGTCAACAGAGCAGCCCTAAACTTTGGGGTGCCTGTGTCTTGCTGATTTTTAGTTTTCCCAATTTATACGCCCATGAGTGGAAGTGCCCTATGCTCTCTAAGCTGAGTTTTTTCGATGTTTCAGGACACACCGTACACTTCTCCAGAGTGGCTGTTGGCAATTTACATCCCGCCCATCAACGTAGCAAGGCTCCCGTTTCTCCATGGCCTGTCCTGCATTTCTGGGTTTGACACTTTATTCAGCGTGGCCTATTTGACCCATAGGAAGCGAGACTTCTTTGTAGCGCTGATTTGCCTTTCCAGGTTGCTTGGTTGGCCAAAAAGGGCGTATGCGTTTTTTCCTGAATATATTCAGGAAAAAACGCATACGCCCTTTTTGGCCAAGGGCATCATTGTCGAGGTTTTGCCGCTTTTCCCGTGCTTTAAAGGCGATTCGAATCTACCTCCTGAAATCTGTTTCCTGCAATTCTGCCTTGCTTTCAAATCCTCGTCGTTGCCTTCCCGCAATATATTTGTGGACGAGAGTTATCATTTATAACTCTGCAGGTTTGTGAATTGCAGTGCCCCTGAGCTCCATTTTTCAACTCGCTTTCTTGGGAGCTGGCCACAAAAGCGCAGGATTGCTCCAGGCCCTATTCTGGTCCCGGGCGGCAGGCTGAGCCTGTGGTTAATTCTTCTCCCTGATGGGAAAGTAGAGTGACCTGTGCCTGTCCCAACACCTAGAGCTAGTGTCTCATTGGTTCCCCCTCTTCCCGTTCATCCTCAGGACAAATTGCAACCTGTACGGAACAGGAGGTTAAAGGTGCTGATTCTCCAAGGAGGGAGATTGCTAGTAAAGCGGCTGGAATGGCGAACCCGAGCACAAGGAGATGAGAAATGAGGTGCGTTTAAGAAACCTTTCCCGATCACACGGTGTACCATCTTCTGGGTTTCTCATGCATGTTTTCGAAGTAGGAAGATGCCCTTGAACCTGGAGATTTGGGACCCATGGGATGGGAACCACGCAGTATTACTTTAAAGGGTCTGCGTTTGCTCACCCAACCTCACGAAACCTCTCAGCCCCAAGAGTGTCCACCCTTATGTCTCAATCAGCTGTGGGTCTAGATATGGTCAATCCAGGTGGCATCACAGCCCCTGAACGAATTTAGTAAGAATTTCTCTATCTTTCACTGTCTTTGTTTCACGGGTTTTTAAAAGTGATTGATTTTTATAAAGGGGTTTAGCTGCTTTTCACTGCTGTGTTTATGCCGCTTTACACCCACTTGACTCACATACAGAGAGATATCAATACAAAGGTTTTAAGATTCTTACTAGTCAGATATATTCCTGGGCGGTGAATAGGGGGTGTTGAGTCCAGTTCACTGAGCAAGGAATAGGTCGTGTCTATTACATATTGGGTTTATGGAACGGTCTCTGAGCTAATTTGAAACCCTTCTTTTATGCATCACCCCACCTCACCTTTCCCGTTAAGCAGCCATAGTGTGTTTTCTAAACGTGTGACTGTGTTCTGTTTTGTAATTCAGTTCAAGGGTAGCGGTTTTTACATTCCCTCTATAAGTGATATCTTATGATAAGTGTCTTTTTCTGTGTGACTTATTTCACTTAGAATCGTCGTACCTAAATCCACTCATCATGCTGCTCCTAGCCTTATGACGTTGATTTCATGGCTGAGTGATATTCCATTGTACATAAGGACCACAACTTCTTTATCCATTTTTCTCTTTCCTGGGATATTTAAGGTGTAACGAAGTGGAGGTTCTTGTCAACAGAGCAGCCCTAAACTTTGGGGTGCCTGTGTCTTGCTGATTTTTAGTTTTCCCAATTTATACGCCCATGAGTGGAAGTGCCCTATGCTCTCTAAGCTGAGTTTTTTCGATGTTTCAGGACACACCGTACACTTCTCCAGAGTGGCTGTTGGCAATTTACATCCCGCCCATCAACGTAGCAAGGCTCCCGTTTCTCCATGGCCTGTCCTGCATTTCTGGGTTTGACAGTTTATTCAGCGTGGCCTATTTGACCGATGGCAAGCGAGACTTCTTTGTAGCGCTGATTTGCCTTTCCAGGTTGCTTGGTTGGCCAAAAAGGGCGTATGCGTTTTTTCCTGAATATATTCAGGAAAAAACGCATACGCCCTTTTTGGCCAAGGGCATCATTGTCGAGGTTTTGCCGCTTTTCCCGTGCTTTAAAGGCGATTCGAATCTACCTCCTGAAATCTGTTTCCTGCAATTCTGCCTTGCTTTCAAATCCTCTTCGTTGTCTTCCGTCAATATATTTGTGGACGAGAGTTATCATTTATAACTCTGCAGGTTTGTGAATTGCAGTGCCCCTGAGCTCCATTTTTCAACTCGCTTTCTTGGGAGCAGGCCGCAAAAGCGCAGGATTGCTTCAGGCCCTATTCTGGTCCCGGGCGGCAGGCTGAGCCTGTGGTTAATTCTTCTTCCTGATGGGAAAATAGAGTGACCTGTGCCTGTCCCAACACCTAGAGCTAGTGTCTCATTGGTTCCCCCTCTTCCCGTTCATCCTCAGGACAAATTGCAACCTGTACGGAACAGGAGGTTAAAGGTGCTGATTCTCCAAGGAGGGAGATTGTTAGTAAGGCGGCTGGAATGGCGAACCCGAGCACAAGGAGATGTGAAATGAGGTGCCTTTTAGAAACCTTTCCCGATCACACGGTGTACCATCCTCTGGGATTCTCATGCATGTTTTCGATGTAGGAAGATGCCCTTGAACCTGGAGATTTGGGACCCATGGGATGGGTACCACGCAGTATTACTCTAAAGGGTCTGCGTTTGCTCACCCAACTTCACCAAACCTCTCAACCCCAAGAGTGTCCACCCTTATGCCTCAATCAGCTGTGGGTCTAGATATGGTCAATCCAGGTGGCATCACAGCCCTTGAACGAATTTTGTAAGAATTTCTCTCTCTTTCACTGTCTTTGTTTCACGGGTTTTTAAAAGTGATTGATTTTTATAAAGGGGTTTAGCTGCTTTTCATTGCTGTGTTTATGCCGCTTTACACCCTCTTGACTCACATACAGAGAGATATCAATACATAGGTTTTAAGATTCTTACTAGTCAGATATATTCTTGGGCGGTGAATAGGGGGTTTTGAGTCCAGATCACTGAGCAAGGAGTAGGTCTTGTCTATTACATATTGGGTTTATGGAACGGTCTCTGAGCTAATTTGAAACCCTTCTTTTATGCATCACCCCACCTCACCTTTCCCGTTAAGCAGCCATAGTGTGTTTTCTAAACGTGTGACTCTGTTCTGTTTTGCAATTCAGTTCAAGGGTAGCGGTTATTACATTCCCTCTATAAGTGATATCTTATGATAAGTGTCTTTTTCTGTGTGACTTATTTCACTTAGAATCGTCGTACCTAAATCCACTCATCATGCTGCTACTAGCCTTATGACGTTGATTTCATGGCTGAGTGATATTCCATTGTACATAAGGACCACAACTTCTTTATCCATTTTTCTCTTTCCTGGGATATTTAAGGTGTAACGAAGTGGAGGTTCTTGTCAACAGAGCAGCCCTAAACTTTGGGGTGCCTGTGTCTTGCTGATTTTTAGTTTTCTCAATTTATACGCCCATGAGTGGAAGTGCCCTATGCTCTCTAAGCTGAGTTTTTTCGATGTTTCAGGACACACCGTACACTTCTCCAGAGTGAGTGTTGGCAATTTACATCCCGCGCAGCAGCGGAGCAAGGCTCCCATTTCTCCATTGCCTGTCCTGCATTTCTGGGTTTGACACTTTATTCAGCATGGCCCTTTTGACCGATGGGAAGCGAGACTTCTTTGTAGCGCTGATTTGCCTTTCCAGGTTGCTTGGTTGGCCAAAAAGGGCGTATGCGTTTTTTCCTGAATATATTCAGGAAAAAACGCATACGCCCTTTTTGGCCAAGGACATCATTGTCGAGGTTTTGCCGCTTTTCCCGTGCTTTAAAGGCGATTCGAATCTACCTTCTGAAATCTGTTTCGTGCAATTCTGCCTTGCTTCAAATCCTCTTCATTGCATTCCCACAATATATTTGAGGACGAGAGTTATCATTTATAACTCTGCAGGTTTGTGAATTGCAGTGCCCCTGAGCTCCATTTTTCAACTTGCTTTCTTGGGAGCTGGCCGCAAAAGCGCAGGATTGCTTCAGACCCTATTCTGGTCCCGGGCGGCAGGCTGAGCCTGTGGTTAATTCTTCTTCCTGATGGGAAAATAGAGTGACCTGTGCCTGTTCCAACACCTAGAGCTAGTGTCTCATTGGTTCCCCCTCTTCCCGTTCATCCTCAGGACAAATTGCAACCTGTACGGAACAGGAGGTTAAAGGTGCTGATTCTCCAAGGAGGGAGATTGCTAGTAAAGCGGCTGGAATGGCGAACCCGAGCACAAGGAGATGAGAAATGAGGTGCGTTTTAGAAACCTTTCCCGATCACACGGTGTACCATCTTCTGGGTTTCTCATGCATGTTTTCGAAGTAGGAAGATGCCCTTGAATCTGGAGATTTGATGACCCATGGGATGGGAACCACGCAGTATTACTTTAAAGGGTCTACGTTTGCTCACCCAACCTCACCAAACCTCTCAGCCCCAAGAGTGTCCACCCTTATGTCTCAATCAGCTGTGGGTCTAGATATGGTCAATCCAGGTGGCATCACAGCCCGTGAACGAATTTAGTAAGAATTTCTCTATCTTTCACTGTCTTTGTTTCACGGGTTTTTAAAAGTGATTGATTTTTATAAAGGGGTTTAGCTGCTTTTCACTGCTGTGTTTATGCCGCTTTACACCCACTTGACTCACATACAGAGAGATATCAATACAAAGGTTTTAAGATTCTTACTAGTCAGATATATTCCTGGGCGGTGAATAGGGGGTGTTGAGTCCAGTTCACTGAGCAAGGAATAGGTCGTGTCTATTACATATTGGGTTTATGGAACGGTCTCTGAGCTAATTTGAAACCCTTCTTTTATGCATCACCCCACCTCACCTTTCCCGTTAAGCAGCCATAGTGTGTTTTCTAAACGTGTGACTGTGTTCTGTTTTGTAATTCAGTTCAAGGGTAGCGGTTTTTACATTCCCTCTATAAGTGATATCTTATGATAAGTGTCTTTTTCTGTGTGACTTATTTCACTTAGAATCGTCGTACCTAAATCCACTCATCATGCTGCTCCTAGCCTTATGACGTTGATTTCATGGCTGAGTGATATTCCATTGTACATAAGGACCACAACTTCTTTATCCATTTTTCTCTTTCCTGGGATATTTAAGGTGTAACGAAGTGGAGGTTCTTGTCAACAGAGCAGCCCTAAACTTTGGGGTGCCTGTGTCTTGCTGATTTTTAGTTTTCCCAATTTATACGCCCATGAGTGGAAGTGCCCTATGCTCTCTAAGCTGAGTTTTTTCGATGTTTCAGGACACACCGTACACTTCTCCAGAGTGGCTGTTGGCAATTTACATCCCGCCCATCAACGTAGCAAGGCTCCCGTTTCTCCATGGCCTGTCCTGCATTTCTGGGTTTGACAGTTTATTCAGCGTGGCCTATTTGACCGATGGCAAGCGAGACTTCTTTGTAGCGCTGATTTGCCTTTCCAGGTTGCTTGGTTGGCCAAAAAGGGCGTATGCGTTTTTTCCTGAATATATTCAGGAAAAAACGCATACGCCCTTTTTGGCCAAGGGCATCATTGTCGAGGTTTTGCCGCTTTTCCCGTGCTTTAAAGGCGATTCGAATCTACCTCCTGAAATCTGTTTCCTGCAATTCTGCCTTGCTTTCAAATCCTCTTCGTTGTCTTCCGTCAATATATTTGTGGACGAGAGTTATCATTTATAACTCTGCAGGTTTGTGAATTGCAGTGCCCCTGAGCTCCATTTTTCAACTCGCTTTCTTGGGAGCAGGCCGCAAAAGCGCAGGATTGCTTCAGGCCCTATTCTGGTCCCGGGCGGCAGGCTGAGCCTGTGGTTAATTCTTCTTCCTGATGGGAAAATAGAGTGACCTGTGCCTGTCCCAACACCTAGAGCTAGTGTCTCATTGGTTCCCCCTCTTCCCGTTCATCCTCAGGACAAATTGCAACCTGTACGGAACAGGAGGTTAAAGGTGCTGATTCTCCAAGGAGGGAGATTGTTAGTAAGGCGGCTGGAATGGCGAACCCGAGCACAAGGAGATGTGAAATGAGGTGCCTTTTAGAAACCTTTCCCGATCACACGGTGTACCATCCTCTGGGATTCTCATGCATGTTTTCGATGTAGGAAGATGCCCTTGAACCTGGAGATTTGGGACCCATGGGATGGGTACCACGCAGTATTACTCTAAAGGGTCTGCGTTTGCTCACCCAACTTCACCAAACCTCTCAACCCCAAGAGTGTCCACCCTTATGCCTCAATCAGCTGTGGGTCTAGATATGGTCAATCCAGGTGGCATCACAGCCCTTGAACGAATTTTGTAAGAATTTCTCTCTCTTTCACTGTCTTTGTTTCACGGGTTTTTAAAAGTGATTGATTTTTATAAAGGGGTTTAGCTGCTTTTCATTGCTGTGTTTATGCCGCTTTACACCCTCTTGACTCACATACAGAGAGATATCAATACATAGGTTTTAAGATTCTTACTAGTCAGATATATTCTTGGGCGGTGAATAGGGGGTTTTGAGTCCAGATCACTGAGCAAGGAGTAGGTCTTGTCTATTACATATTGGGTTTATGGAACGGTCTCTGAGCTAATTTGAAACCCTTGTTTTATGCATCACCCCACCTCACCTTTCCCGTTAAGCAGCCATAGTGTGTTTTCTAAACGTGTGACTCTGTTCTGTTTTGCAATTCAGTTCAAGGGTAGCGGTTTTTACATTCCCTCTATAAGTGATATCTTATGATAAGTGTCTTTTTCTGTGTGACTTATTTCACTTAGAATCGTCGTACCTAAATCCACTCATCATGCTGCTACTAGCCTTATGACGTTGATTTCATGGCTGAGTGATATTCCATTGTACATAAGGACCACAACTTCTTTATCCATTTTTCTCTTTCCTGGGATATTTAAGGTGTAAGGAAGTGGAGGTTCTTGTCAACAGAGCAGCCCTAAACTTTGGGGTGCCTGTGTCTTGCTGATTTTTAGTTTTCTCAATTTATACGCCCATGAGTGGAAGTGCCCTATGCTCTCTAAGCTGAGTTTTTTCGATGTTTCAGGACACACCGTACACTTCTCCAGAGTGGCTGTTGGCAATTTACATCCCGCCCAGCAGCGGAGCAAGGCTCCCATTTCTCCATTGCCTGTCCTGCATTTCTGGGTTTGACACTTTATTCAGCATGGCCCTTTTGACCGATGGGAAGCGAGACTTCTTTGTAGCGCTGATTTGCCTTTCCAGGTTGCTTGGTTGGCCAAAAAGGGCGTATGCGTTTTTTCCTGAATATATTCAGGAAAAAACGCATACGCCCTTTTTGGCCAAGGGCATCATTGTCGAGGTTTTGCCGCTTTTCCCGTGCTTTAAAGGCGATTCGAATCTACCTCCTGAAATCTGTTTCCTGCAATTCTGCCTTGCTTTCAAATCCTCTTCGTTGTCTTCCGTCAATATATTTGTGGACGAGAGTTATCATTTATAACTCTGCAGGTTTGTGAATTGCAGTGCCCCTGAGCTCCATTTTTCAACTCGCTTTCTTGGGAGTTGGCCGCAAAAGCGCAGGATTGCTTCAGGCCCTATTCTGGTCCCGGGCGGCAGGCTGAGCCTGTGGTTAATTCTTCTTCCTGATGGGAAAATAGAGTGACCTGTGCCTGTCCCAACACCTAGAGCTAGTGTCTCATTGGTTCCCCCTCTTCCCGTTCATCCTCAGGACAAATCGCAACCTATACGGAACAGGAGGTTAAAGGTGCTGATTCTCCAAGGAGGGAGATTGCTAGTAAAGAGGCTGGAATGGCGAACCCGAGCACAAGGCGATGAGAAATGAGGTGCGTTTTAGAAACCTTTCCCGATCACACGGTGTACCATCTTCTGGGTCTCTCATGCATGTTTTCGAAGTAGGAAGATGCCCTTGAACCTGGAGATTTGGGACCCATGGGATGGGTACCACGCAGTATTACTCTAAAGGGTCTGCGTTTGCTCACCCAACCTCACCAAACCTCTCAGCCCCAAGAGTGTCCACCCTTATGCCTCAATCAGCTGTGGGTCTAGATATGGTCAATCCAGGTGGCATCACAGCACTTGAACGAATTTTGTAAGAATTTGTCTCTCTTTCACTGTCTTTGTTTCATGTTTTTTTAAAAGTAATTGATTTTTATTAAGGGGATTAGCTGTTTTTTACTGCTGTGTTTATGCCGCTTTACACCCACTTGACTCACATACAGAGAAATATCAATACATAGGTTTTAAGATTCTTACTAGTCAGATATATTCTTGGGCGGTGAATAGGGGGTGTTGAGTCCAGTTCACTGAGCAAGGAGTAGGTCGTGTCTATTACATATTGGGTTTATGGAACGGACTCTGAGCTAAGTTGAAACCCTTCTTTTATGCATCACCCCACCTCACCTTTCCCGTTAATCAGCCATAGTGTGTTTTCTAAACGTGTGACTCTGTTCTGTTTTGTAATTCAGTTCAAGGGTAGCGGTTTTTACATTCCCTCTATAAGTGATATCTTATGATAAGTGTCTTTTTCTGTGTGACTTATTTCACTTAGAATCGTCGTACCTAAATCCACTCATCATGCTGCTACTAGCCTTATGACATTGATTTCATGGCTGAGTGATATTCCATTGTACATAAGGACCACAACTTCTTTATCCATTTTTCTCTTTCCTGGGATATTTAAGGTGTAAGGAAGTGGAGGTTCTTGTCAACAGAGCAGCCCTAAACTTTGGGGTGCCTGTGTCTTGCTGATTTTTAGTTTTCCCAATTTATACGCCCATGAGTGGAAGTGCCCTATGCTGTCTAAGCTGAGTTTTTTCGATGTTTCAGGACACACCGTACACTTCTCCAGAGTGGCTGTTGGCAATTTACATCGCGCCCATCAGCGTAGCAAGGCTCCCGTTTCTCCATGGCCTGTCCTGCATTTCTGGGTTTGACACTTTATTCAGCGTGGCCTATTTGACCGATGGGAAGCGAGACTTCTTTGTAGCGCTGATTTGCCTTTCCAGGTTGCTTGGTTGGCCAAAAAGGGCGTATGCGTTTTTTCCTGAATATATTCAGGAAAAAACGCATACGCCCTTTTTGGCCAAGGGCATCATTTTCGAGGTTTTGCCGCTTTTCCCGTGCTTTAAAGGCGATTCGAATCTACCTCCTGAAATCTGTTTCCTGCATTTCTGCCTTGCTTTCAAATCCTCTTCGTTGCCTACCCTCAATATATTTGAGGAAGAGAGTTATCATTTATAACTCTGCAGGTTTGTGAATTGCAGTGCCCCTGAGCTCCATTTTTCAACTCGCTTTCTTGGGAGCTGGCCGCAAAAGCGCAGGATTGCTTCAGGCCCTATTCTGGTTCCGGGCGGCAGGCTGAGCCTGTGGTTAATTCTTCTTCCTGATGGGAAAATAGAGTGACCTGTGCCTGTCCCCACACCTAGAGCTAGTGTCTCATTGGTTCCCCCTCTTCCCGTTCATCCTCAGGACAAATGGCAACCTGTACGGAACAGGAGGTTAAAGGTGCTGATTCTCCAAGGAGGGAGATTGCTAGTAAAGCGGCTGGAATGGCGAACCCGAGCACAAGGAGATGAGAAATGAGGTGCGTTTTAGAAACCTTTCCCGATCACACGGTGTACCATCTTCAGGGTTTCTCATGCATGTTTTCGATGTAGGAAGATGCCCCTGAACCTGGAGATTTGGGACCCATGGGATGAGTACCACGCAGTATTACTCTAAAGGGTCTGCGTTTGCTCACCCAACCTCACCAAACCTCTCAGCCCCAAGAGTGTCCTCCCTTATGTCTCAATCAGCTGTGGGTCTAGATATGGTCAATCCAGGTGGCATCACAGCCCTTGAACGAATTTTGTAAGAATTTCTCTCTCTTTCACTGTCTTTGTTTCATGGGTTTTTAAAAGTTATTGATTTTTATAAAGGGGTTTAGCTGCTTTTCACTGCTGTGTTTATGCTGCTTTACACCCACTTGACTCACTTACAGAGAGATATCAATACATAGGTTTTACGATTCTTACTAGTCAGATATATTCTTGGGCAGTGAATAGGGGGTGTTGAGTCCAGTTCACTGAGCAAGGAGTAGGTCGTGTCTATTACATATTGGGTTCATGGAACGGTCTCTGAGCTAATTTGAAACCCTTCTTTTATGCATCACCCCACCTCACCTTTCCCGTTAAGCAGCCATAGTGTGTTTTCTAAACGTGTGAGTATGTTCTGTTTTGCAATTCAGTTCAAGGGTAGCGGTTTTTACATTCCCTCTATAAGTGATATCTTATGATAAGTGTCTTTTTCTGTGTGACTTATTTCACTTAGAATCGTCGTACCTAAATCCACTCATCATGCTGTTACTAGCCTTATGACGTTGATTTCATGGCTGAGTGATATTCCATTGTACATAAGGACCACAACTTCTTTATCCATTTTTCTCTTTCCTGGGATATTTAAGGTGTAACGAAGTGGAGGTTCTTGTCAACAGAGCAGCCCTAAACTTTGGGGTGCCTGTGTCTTGCTGATTTTTAGTTTTCCCAATTTATACGCCCATGAGTGGAAGTGCCCTATGCTCTCTAAGCTGAGTTTTCTCGATGTTTCAGGACACACCGTACACTTCTCCAGAGTGGCTGTTGGCAATTTACATCCCGCCCATCAGCGTAGTAAGGCTCCCATTTCTCCATTGCCTGTCCTGCATTTCTGGGTTTGACACTTTATTCAGCATGGCCCTTTTGACCGATGGGAAGCGAGACTTCTTTGTAGCGCTGATTTGCCTTTCCAGGTTGCTTGGTTGGCCAAAAAGGGCGTATGCGTGTTTTCCTGAATATATTCAGGAAAAAACGCATACGCCCTTTTTGGCCAAGGGCATCATTGTCGAGGTTTTGCCGCTTTTCCTGTGCTTTAAAGGCGATTCGAATCTACCTCCTGAAATCTGTTTCCTGCATTTCTGCCTTGCTTTCAAATCCTCTTCGTTGCCTACCCTCAATATATTTGAGGAAGAGAGTTATCATTTATAACTCTGCAGGTTTGTGAATTGCAGTGCCCCTGAGCTCCATTTTTCAACTCGCTTTCTTGGGAGCTGGCCGCAAAAGCGCAGGATTGCTTCAGGCCCTATTCTGGTTCCGGGCGGCAGGCTGAGCCTGTGGTTAATTCTTCTTCCTGATGGGAAAATAGAGTGACCTGTGCCTGTCCCCACACCTAGATCTAGTGTCTCATTGGTTCCCCCTCTTCCCGTTCATCCTCAGGACAAATGGCAACCTGTACGGAACAGGAGGTTAAAGGTGCTGATTCTCCAAGGAGGGAGATTGCTAGTAAAGCGGCTGGAATGGCGAACCCGAGCACAAGGAGATGAGAAATGAGGTGCGTTTTAGAAACCTTTCCCGATCACACGGTGTACCATCTTCAGGGTTTCTCATGCATGTTTTCGATGTAGGAAGATGCCCTTGAACCTGGAGATTTGGGATCCATGGGATGAGTACCACGCAGTATTACTCTAAAGAGTCTGCGTTTGCTCACCCAACCTCACCAAACCTCTCAGCCCCAAGAGTGTCCTCCCTTATGTCTCAATCAGCTGTGGGTCTAGATATGGTCAATCCAGGTGGCATCACAGCCCTTGAACGAATTTTGTAAGAATTTCTCTCTCTTTCACTGTCTTTGTTTCATGGGTTTTTAAAAGTTATTGATTTTTATAAAGGGGTTTAGCTGCTTTTCACTGCTGTGTTTATGCCGCTTTACACCCACTTGACTCACTTACAGAGAGATATCAATACATAGGTTTTACGATTCTTACTAGTCAGATATATTCTTGGGCAGTGAATAGGGGGTGTTGAGTCCAGTTCACTGAGCAAGGAGTAGGTCGTGTCTATTACATATTGGGTTTATGGAACGGTCTCTGAGCTAATTTGAAACCCTTCTTTTATGCATCACCCCACCTCACCTTTCCCGTTAAGCAGCCATAGTGTGTTTTCTAAACGTGTGACTATGTTCTGTTTTGCAATTCAGTTCAAGGGTAGCGGTTTTTACATTCCCTCTATAAGTGATATCTTATGATAAGTGTCTTTTTCTGTGTGACTTATTTCACTTAGAATCGTCGTACCTAAATCCACTCATCATGCTGTTACTAGCCTTATGACGTTGATTTCATGGCTGAGTGATATTCCATTGTACATAAGGACCACAACTTCTTTATCCATTTTTCTCTTTCCTGGGATATTTAAGGTGTAACGAAGTGGAGGTTCTTGTCAACAGAGCAGCCCTAAACTTTGGGGTGCCTGTGTCTTGCTGATTTTTAGTTTTCCCAATTTATACGCCCATGAGTGGAAGTGCCCTATGCTCTCTAAGCTGAGTTTTCTCGATGTTTCAGGACACACCGTACACTTCTCCAGAGTGGCTGTTGGCAATTTACATCCCGCCCATCAGCGTAGTAAGGCTCCCATTTCTCCATTGCCTGTCCTGCATTTCTGGGTTTGACACTTTATTCAGCATGGCCCTTTTGACCGATGGGAAGCGAGACTTCTTTGTAGCGCTGATTTGCCTTTCCAGGTTGCTTGGTTGGCCAAAAAGGGCGTATGCGTGTTTTCCTGAATATATTCAGGAAAAAACGCATACGCCCTTTTTGGCCAAGGGCATCATTGTCGAGGTTTTGCCGCTTTTCCTGTGCTTTAAAGGTGATTCGAATCTACCTCCTGAAATCTGTTTCCTGCATTTCTTCCTTGCTTTCAAATCCTCTTCGTTGCCTACCCTCAATATATATGAGGAAGAGAGTTATCATTTTTAACTCTGCAGGTTTGTGAATTGCAGTGCCCGTGAGCTCCATTTTTCAACTCGCTTTCTTGGGAGCTGGCCGCAAAAGCGCAGGATTGCTTCAGGCCCTATTCTGGTCCCGGGCGGCAGGCTGAGGCTGTGGTTAATTCTTCTTCCTGACGGGAAAATAGAGTGACCTGTGCCTGTCCCCACACCTAGAGCTAGTGTCTCATTGGTTCCCCCTCTTCCCGTTCATCCTCAGGACAAATTGCAACCTGTACGGAACAGGAGGTTAAAGGTGCTGATTCTCCAAGGAGGGAGATTGCTAGTAAAGCGGCTGGAATGGCGAACCCGAGCACAAGGAGATGAGAAATGAGGTGCGTTTTAGAAACCTTTCCCGATCACACGGTGTACCATCTTCTGGGTTTCTCATGCATGTTTTCGAAGTAGGAAGATGCCCTTGAACCTGGAGATTTGGGACCCATGGGATGGGAACCACGCAGTATTACTTTAAAGGGTCTGCGTTTGCTCACCCAACCTCACCAAACCTCTCAGCCCCAAGAGTGTCCACCCTTATGTCTCAATCAGCTGTGGGTCTAGATATGGTCAATCCAGGTGGCATCACAGCCCCTGAACGAATGTAGTAAGAATTTCTCTATCTTTCACTGTCTTTGTTTCACGGGTTTTTAAAAGTGATTGATTTTTATAAAGGGGTTTACCTGCTTTTCACTGCTGTGTTTATGCCGCTTTACACCCACTTGACTCACATACAGAGAGATATCAATACAAAGGTTTTAAGATTCTTACTAGTCAGATATATTCTTGGGCGGTGAATAGGGGGTGTTGAGTCCAGTTCACTGAGCAAGGAGTAGGTCGTGTCTATTACATATTGGGTTTATGGAACGGTCTCTGAGCTAATTTGAAACCCTTGTTTTATGCATCACCCCACCTTACCTTTCCTGTTAAGCAGCCATAGTGTGTTTTCTAAACGTGTGACTCTGTTCTGTTTTGTAATTCAGTTCAAGGGTAGCGGTTTTTACATTCCCTCTATAAGTGATATCTTATGATAAGTGTCTTTTTCTGTGTGACTTATTTCACTTAGAATCGTCGTACCTAAATCCACTCATCATGCTGCTACTAGCCTTATGACGTTGATTTCATGGCTGAGTGATATTCCATTGTACATAAGGACCACAACTTCTTTATCCATTTTTCTCTTTCCTGGGATATTTAAGGTGTAACGAAGTGGAGGTTCTTGTCAACAGAGCAGCCCTAAACTTTGGGGTGCCTGTGTCTTGCTGATTTTTAGTTTTCCCAATTTATACGCCCATGAGTGGAAGTGCCCTATGCTCTCTAAGCTGAGTTTTTTCGATGTTTCAGGACACACCGTACACTTCTCCAGAGTGGCTGTTGGCAATTTACATCGCGCACATCAGCGTAGCAAGGCTCCCGTTTCTCCATGGCTTGTCCTGCATTTCTGGGTTTGACACTTTATTCAGCGTGGCCTATTTGACCGATGGGAAGCGAGACTTCTTTGTAGCGCTGATTTGCCTTTCCAGGTTGCTTGGTTGGCCAAAAAGGGCGTATGCGTTTTTTCCTGAATATATTCAGGAAAAAACGCATACGCCCTTTTTGGCCAAGGGCATCATTGTCGAGGTTTTGCCGCTTTTCCCGTGCTTTAAAGGCGATTCGAATCTACCTCCTGAAATCTGTTTCCTGCAATTCTGCCTTGCTTTCAAATCCTCTTCGTTGCCTTCCCGCAATATATTTGTGGACGAGAGTTATCATTTATAACTCTGCAGGTTTGTGAATTGCAGTGCCCCTGAGCTCCATTTTTCAACTCACTTTCTTGGGAGCTGGCCGCAAAAGCGCAGGATTACTTCAGGCCCTATTCTGGTCCCGGGCGGCAGGCTGAGCCTGTGGTTAATTCTTCTTCCTGATGGGAAAGTAGAGTGACCTGTGCCTGTCCCAACACCTAGAGCTAGTGTCTCATTGGTTCCCCCTCTTCCCGTTCATCCTCAGGACAAATTGCAACCTGTACGGAACAGGAGGTTAAAGGTGCTGATTCTCCAAGGAGGGAGATTGCTAGTAAAGCGGCTGGAATGGCGAACCCGAGCACAAGGAGATGAGAAATGAGGTGCGTTTTAGAAACCTTTCCCGATCACACGGTGTACCATCTTCTGGGTTTCTCATGCATGTTTTCGAAGTAGGAAGATGCCCTTGAACCTGGAGATTTGGGACCCATGGGATGGGAACCACGCAGCATTACTTTAAAGGGTCTGCGTTTGCTCACCCAACCTCACCAAACCTCTCAGCCCCAAGAGTGTCCACCCTTATGTCTCAATCAGCTGTGGGTCTAGATATGGTCAATCCAGGTGGCATCACAGCCCCTGAACGAATTTAGTAAGAATTTCTCTATCTTTCACTGTCTTTGTTTCAAGGGTTTTTAAAAGTGATTGATTTTTATAAAGGGGTTTAGCTGCTTTTCAGTGCTTTGTTTATGCCGCTTTACACCCACTTGACTCACTTACAGAGAGATATCAATACAAAGGTTTTAAGATTCTTACTAGTCAGATATATTCTTGGGCGGTGAATAGGGGGTGTTGAGTCCAGTTCACTGAGCAAGGAGTAGGTCGTGTCTATTACATATTGGGTTTATGGAACGGTCTCTGAGCTAATTTGAAACCCTTGTTTTATGCATCACCCCACCTCACCTTTCCCGTTAAGCAGCCATAGTGTGTTTTCTAAACGTGTGACTCTGTTCTGTTTTGTAATTCAGTTCAAGGGTAGCGGTTTTTACATTCCCTCTATAAGTGATATCTTATGATAAGTGTCTTTTTCTGTGTGACTTATTTCACTTAGAATCGTCGTACCTAAATCCACTCATCATGCTGCTACTAGCCTTATGACGTTGATTTCATGGCTGAGTGATATTCCATTGTACATAAGGACCACAACTTCTTTATCCATTTTTCTCTTTCCTGGGATATTTAAGGTGTAACGAAGTGGAGGTTCTTGTCAACAGAGCAGCCCTAAACTTTGGGGTGCCTGTGTCTTGCTGATTTTTAGTTTTCCCAATTTATACGCCCATGAGTGGAAGTGCCCTATGCTCTCTAAGCTGAGTTTTTTCGAAGTTTCAGGACACACCGTACACTTCTCCAGAGTGGCTGTTGGCAATTTACATCCCGCCCAGCAGCGTAGCAAGGCTCCCATTTCTCCATTACCTGTCCTGCATTTCTGGGTTTGACACTTTATTCAGCATGGCCCTTTTGACCGATGGGAAGCGAGACTTCTTTGTAGCACTGATTTGCCTTTCCAGGTTGCTTGGTTGGCCAAAAAGGGCGTATGCGTTTTTTCCTGAATATATTCAGGAAAAAACGCATACGCCCTTTTTGGCCAAGGGCATCATTGTCGAGGTTTTGCCACTTTTCCCGTGCTTTAAGGGCGATTCGAATCTACCTCCTGAAATCTGTTTCCTGCATTTCTGCCTTGCTTTCAAATCCTCTTCGTTGCCTACCCTCAATATATTTGAGGAAGAGAGTTATCATTTATAACTCTGCAGGTTTGTGAATTGCAGTGCCCCTGAGCTCCATTTTTCAACTCCCTTTCTTGGGAGCTGGCCGCAAAAGTGCAGGATTGCTTCAGGCCCTATTCTGGTCCCGGGCGGCAGGCTGAGCCTGTGGTTAATTCTTCTTCCTGATGGGAAAATAGAGTGACCTGTGCCTGTCCCCACACCTAGAGCTAGTGTCTCATTGGTTCCCCCTCTTCCCGTTCATCCTCAGGACAAATGGCAACCTGTACGGAACAGGAGGTTAAAGGTGCTGATTCTCCAAGGAGGGAGATTGCTAGTAAAGCGGCTGGAATGGCGAACCCGAGCACAAGGAGATGAGAAATGAGGTGCGTTTTAGAAACCTTTCCCGATCACACGGTGTACCATCTTCTGGGTTTCTCATGCATGTTTTCGAAGTAGGAAGATGCCCTTGAACCTGGAGATTTGGGACCCATGGGATGGGAACCACGCAGTATTACTTTAAAGGGTCTGCGTTTGCTCACCCAACCTCACGAAACCTCTCAGCCCCAAGAGTGTCCACCCTTATGTCTCAATCAGCTGTGGGTCTAGATATGGTCAATCCAGGTGGCATCACAGCCCGTGAACGAATTTAGTAAGAATTTCTCTATCTTTCACTGTCTTTGTTTCACCGGTCTTTAAAAGTGATTGATTTTTATAAAGGGGTTTAGCTGCTTTTCACTGCTGTGTTTATGCCGCTTTACACCCACTTGATTCACTTACAGAGAGATATCAATACATAGGTTTTAAGATTCTTACTAGTCAGATATATTCTTGGGCAGTGAATAGGGGGTGTTGAGTCCAGTTCACTGAGCAAGGAGTATTTCGTGTCTATTACATATTTGGCTTATGGAACGGTCTCTGAGCTAATTTGAAGCCCTTCTTTTATGCATCACCCCACCTCACCTTTCCCGTTAAGCAGCCATAGTGTGTTTTCTAAACGTGTGACTGTGTTCTGTTATGTAATTCAGTTCAAGGGTAGCGGTTTTTACATTCCCTCTATAAGTGATATCTTATGATAAGTGTCTTTTTCTGTGTGACTTATTTCACTTAGAATCGTCGTACCTAAATCCACTCATCATGCTGCTACTAGCCTTATGACGTTGATTTCATGGCTGAGTGATATTCCATTGTACATAAGGACCACAACTTCTTTATCCATTTTTCTCTTTCCTGGGATATTTAAGGTGTAACGAAGTGGAGGTTCTTGTCAACAGAGCAGCCCTAAACTTTGGGGTGCCTGTGTCTTGCTGATTTTTAGTTTTCCCAATTTATACGCCCATGAGTGGAAGTGCCCTATGCTCTCTAAGCTGAGTTTTTTCGATGTTTCAGGACACACCGTACACTTCTGCAGAGTGGCTGTTGGCAATTTCCATCCCGCTCATCAGCGTAGCAAGGCTCCCGTTTCTCCATGGCCTGTCCTGCATTTCTGGTTTTGACACTTTATTCAGCATGGCCCTTTTGACCGATGGGAAGCGAGACTTCTTTGTAGCGCTGATTTGCCTTTCCAGGTTGCTTGGTTGGCCAAAAAGGGCGTATGCGTTTTTTCCTGAATATATTCAGGAAAAAACGCATACGCCCTTTTTGGCCAAGGGCATCATTGTCGAGGTTTTGCCGCTTTTCCCG
Source organism: Balaenoptera ricei (assembly GCF_028023285.1). Taxonomy (NCBI): domain Eukaryota; kingdom Metazoa; phylum Chordata; class Mammalia; order Artiodactyla; family Balaenopteridae; genus Balaenoptera; species Balaenoptera ricei. The sequence goes on along the minus strand of NC_082641.1, from coordinate 137,104,272 downwards.
TGCTTTAAAGGCGATTCGAATCTACCTACTGAAATCTGTTTCCTGCAATTCTGCCTTGCTTTCAAATCCTCTCTGTTGTCTTCCGTCAATATATTTGTGGACGAGAGTTATCATTTATAACTCTGCAGGTTTGTGAATTGCAGTGCCCCTGAGCTCCATTTTTCAACTCGCTTTCTTGGGAGCTGGCCGCAAAAGCGCAGGATTGCTTCAGGCCCTATTCTGGTCCCGGGCGGCAGGCTGAGCCTGTGGTTAATTCTTCTTGCTGATGGGAAAATAGAGTGACCTGTGCCTGTCCCCACACCTAGAGCTAGTGTCTCATTGGTTCCCCCTCTTCCCGTTCATCCTCAGGACAAATTGCAACCTGTACGGAACAGGAGGTTAAAGGTGCTGATTCTCAAGGAGGGAGATTGCTAGTAAAGCGGCTGGAATGGCGAACCCGAGCACAAGGAGATGAGAAATGAGGTGCGTTTTAGAAACCTTTCCCGATCACACGATGTACCATCTTCTGGGATTCTCATGCATGTTTTCGATGTAGGAAGATGCCCTTGAACCTGGAGATTTGGGACCCATGGGATGGGTACCACGCAGTATTACTCTAAAGGGTCTGCGTTTGCTCACCCAACCTCACCAAACCTCTCAGCCCCAAGAGTGTCCACCCTTATGCCTCAATCAGCTGTGGGTCTAGATATGGTCAATCCAAGTGGCATCACAGCCCTTGAACGAATTTTGTAAGAATTTCTCTCTCTTTCACTGTCTTTGTTTCACGGGTTTTTAAAAGTGATTGATTTTTATAAAGGGGTTTAGCTGCTTTTCACTGCTGTGTTTATGCCGCTTTACACCCACTTGACTCACTTACACAGGGATATCAGTACATAGGTTTTAAGATTCTTACTAGTCAGATATATTCTTGGGCGGTGAATAGGGGGTTTTGAGTCCAGATCACTGAGCAAGGAGTAGGTCTTGTCTATTACATATTGGGTTTATGGAACGGTCTCTGAGCTAATTTGAAACCCTTGTTTTATGCATCACCCCACCTCACCTTTCCCGTTAAGCAGCCATAGTGTGTTTTCTAAACGTGTGACTCTGTTCTGTTTTGTAATTCAGTTCAAGGGTAGCGGTTTTTACATTCCCTCTATAAGTGATATCTTATGATAAGTGTCTTTTTCTGTGTGACTTATTTCACTTAGAATCGTCGTACCTAAATCCACTCATCATGCTGCTACTAGCCTTATGACGTTGATTTCATGGCTGAGTGATATTCCATTGTACAAAAGGACCACAACTTCTTTATCCATTTTTCTCTTTCCTGGGATATTTCAGGTGTAACGAAGTGGAGGTTCTTGTCCACAGAGCAGCCCTAAACTTTGGGGTGCCTGTGCCTTGCTGATTTTTAGTTTTCCCAATTTATACGCCCGTGAGTGGAAGTGCCCTATGCTCTCTAAGCTGAGTTTTTTCGATGTTTCAGGACACACCGTACACTTCTGCAGAGTGGCTGTTGGCAATTTCCATCCCGCCCATCAGCGTAGCAAGGCTCCCGTTTCTCCATGGCCTGTCCTGCATTTCTGGTTTTGACACTTTATTCAGCATGGCCCTTTTGACCGATGGGAAGCGAGACTTCTTTGTAGCGCTGATTTGCCTTTCCAGGTTGCTTGGTTGGCCAAAAAGGGCGTATGCGTTTTTTCCTGAATATATTCAGGAAAAAACGCATACGCCCTTTTTGGCCAAGGGCATCATTGTCGAGGTTTTGCCGCTTTTCCCGTGCTTTAAAGGCGATTCGAATCTACCTCCTGAAATCTGTTTCCTGCAATTCTGCCTTGCTTTCAAATCCTCTCTGTTGTCTTCCGTCAATATATTTGTGGACGAGAGTTATCATTTATAACTCTGCAGGTTTGTGAATTGCAGTGCCCCTGAGCTCCATTTTTCAACTCGCTTTCTTGGGAGCTGGCCGCAAAAGCGCAGGATTGCTTCAGGCCCTATTCTGGTCCCGGGCGGCAGGCTGAGCCTGTGGTTAATTCTTCTTGCTGATGGGAAAATAGAGTGACCTGTGCCTGTCCCCACACCTAGAGCTAGTGTCTCATTGGTTCCCCCTCTTCCCGTTCATCCTCAGGACAAATTGCAACCTGTACGGAACAGGAGGTTAAAGGTGCTGATTCTCCAAGGAGGGAGATTTCTAGTAAAGCGGCTGGAATGGCGAACCCGAGCACACGGAGATGAGAAATGGGGTGCGTTTTAGAAACCTTTCCCGATCACACGGTGTACCATCTTCTGGGATTCTCATGCATGTTTTCGATGTAGGAAGATGCCCTTGAACCTGGAGATTTGGGACCCATGGGATGGGTACCACGCAGTATTACTCTAAAGGGTCTGCGTTTGCTCACCCAACCTCACCAAACCTCTCAGCCCCAAGAGTGTCCACCCTTATGTCTCAATCAGCTGTGGGTCTAGATGTGGTCAATCCAGGTGGCATCACAGCCCTTGAACGAATTTTGTAAGAATTTCTCTCTCTTTCACTGTCTTTGTTTCACGGGTTTTTAAAAGTGATTGATTTTTATAAAGGGGTTTAGCTGCTTTTCACTGCTGTGTTTATGCCGCTTTACACCCACTTGACTCACTTACACAGGGATATCAGTACATAGGTTTTAAGATTCTTACTAGTCAGATATATTCTTGGGCAGTGAATAGGGGGTGTTGAGTCCAGTTCACTGAGCAAGGAGTAGGTCGTGTCTATTACATATTGGGTTTATGGAACGGTCTCTGAGCTAATTTGAAACCCTTCTTTTATGCATCACCCCACCTCACCTTTCCCGTTAAGCAGCCATAGTGTGTTTTCTAAACGTGTGACTATGTTCTGTTTTGCAATTCAGTTCAAGGGTAGCGGTTTTTACATTCCCTCTATAAGTGATATCTTATGATAAGTGTCTTTTTCTGTGTGACTTATTTCACTTAGAATCGTCGTACCTAAATCCACTCATCATGCTGCTACTAGCCTTATGACGTTGATTTCATGGCTGAGTGATATTCCATTGTACAAAAGGACCACAACTTCTTTATCCATTTTTCTCTTTCCTGGGATATTTAAGGTGTAACGAAGTGGAGGTTCTTGTCCACAGAGCAGCCCTAAACTTTGGGGTGCCTGTGCCTTGCTGATTTTTAGTTTTCCCAATTTATACGCCCGTGAGTGGAAGTGCCCTATGCTCTCTAAGCTGAGTTTTTTCGATGTTTCAGGACACACCGTACACTTCTGCAGAGTGGCTGTTGGCAATTTCCATCCCGCCCATCAGCGTAGCAAGGCTCCCGTTTCTCCATGGCCTGTCCTGCATTTCTGGTTTTGACACTTTATTCAGCATGGCCCTTTTGACCGATGGGAAGCGAGACTTCTTTGTAGCGCTGATTTGCCTTTCCAGGTTGCTTGGTTGGCCAAAAAGGGCGTATGCGTTTTTTCCTGAATATATTCAGGAAAAAATGCATACGCCCTTTTTGGCCAAGGGCATCATTGTCGAGGTTTTGCCGCTTTTCCCGTGCTTTAAAGGCGATTCGAATCTACCTACTGAAATCTGTTTCCTGCAATTCTGCCTTGCTTTCAAATCCTCTCTGTTGTCTTCCGTCAATATATTTGTGGACGAGAGTTATCATTTATAACTCTGCAGGTTTGTGAATTGCAGTGCCCCTGAGCTCCATTTTTCAACTCGCTTTCTTGGGAGCTGGCCGCAAAAGCGCAGGATTGCTTCAGGCCCTATTCTGGTCCCGGGCGGCAGGCTGAGCCTGTGGTTAATTCTTCTTGCTGATGGGAAAATAGAGTGACCTGTGCCTGTCCCCACACCTAGAGCTAGTGTCTCATTGGTTCCCCCTCTTCCCGTTCATCCTCAGGACAAATTGCAACCTGTACGGAACAGGAGGTTAAAGGTGCTGATTCTCAAGGAGGGAGATTGCTAGTAAAGCGGCTGGAATGGCAAACCCGAGCACAAGGAGATGAGAAATGAGGTGCGTTTTAGAAACCTTTCCCGATCACACGGTGTACCATCTTCAGGGTTTCTCATGCATGTTTTCGATGTAGGAAGATGCCCTTGAACCTGGAGATTTGGGATCCATGGGATGAGTACCACGCAGTATTACTCTAAAGAGTCTGCGTTTGCTCACCCAACCTCACCAAACCTCTCAGCCCCAAGAGTGTCCTCCCTTATGTCTCAATCAGCTGTGGGTCTAGATATGGTCAATCCAGGTGGCATCACAGCCCTTGAACGAATTTTGTAAGAATTTCTCTCTCTTTCACTATCTTTGTTTCATGGGTTTTTAAAAGTTATTGATTTTTATAAAGGGGTTTAGCTGCTTTTCACTGCTGTGTTTATGCCGCTTTACACCCACTTGACTCACTTACAGAGAGATATCAATACATAGGTTTTACGATTCTTACTAGTCAGATATATTCTTGGGCAGTGAATAGGGGGTGTTGAGTCCAGTTCACTGAGCAAGGAGTAGGTCGTGTCTATTACATATTGGGTTTATGGAACGGTCTCTGAGCTAATTTGAAACCCTTCTTTTATGCATCACCCCACCTCACCTTTCCCGTTAAGCAGCCATAGTGTGTTTTCTAAACGTGTGACTATGTTCTGTTTTGCAATTCAGTTCAAGGGTAGCGGTTTTTACATTCCCTCTATAAGTGATATCTTATGATAAGTGTCTTTTTCTGTGTGACTTATTTCACTTAGAATCGTCGTACCTAAATCCACTCATCATGCTGTTACTAGCCTTATGACGTTGATTTCATGGCTGAGTGATATTCCATTGTACATAAGGACCACAACTTCTTTATCCATTTTTCTCTTTCCTGGGATATTTAAGGTGTAACGAAGTGGAGGTTCTTGTCAACAGAGCAGCCCTAAACTTTGGGGTGCCTGTGTCTTGCTGATTTTTAGTTTTCCCAATTTATACGCCCATGAGTGGAAGTGCCCTATGCTCTCTAAGCTGAGTTTTCTCGATGTTTCAGGACACACCGTACACTTCTCCAGAGTGGCTGTTGGCAATTTACATCCCGCCCATCAGCGTAGTAAGGCTCCCATTTCTCCATTGCCTGTCCTGCATTTCTGGGTTTGACACTTTATTCAGCATGGCCCTTTTGACCGATGGGAAGCGAGACTTCTTTGTAGCGCTGATTTGCCTTTCCAGGTTGCTTGGTTGGCCAAAAAGGGCGTATGCGTGTTTTCCTGAATATATTCAGGAAAAAACGCATACGCCCTTTTTGGCCAAGGGCATCATTGTCGAGGTTTTGCCGCTTTTCCTGTGCTTTAAAGGTGATTCGAATCTACCTCCTGAAATCTGTTTCCTGCATTTCTTCCTTGCTTTCAAATCCTCTTCGTTGCCTACCCTCAATATATATGAGGAAGAGAGTTATCATTTTTAACTCTGCAGGTTTGTGAATTGCAGTGCCCGTGAGCTCCATTTTTCAACTCGCTTTCTTGGGAGCTGGCCGCAAAAGCGCAGGATTGCTTCAGGCCCTATTCTGGTCCCGGGCGGCAGGCTGAGGCTGTGGTTAATTCTTCTTCCTGACGGGAAAATAGAGTGACCTGTGCCTGTCCCCACACCTAGAGCTAGTGTCTCATTGGTTCCCCCTCTTCCCGTTCATCCTCAGGACAAATTGCAACCTGTACGGAACAGGAGGTTAAAGGTGCTGATTCTCCAAGGAGGGAGATTGCTAGTAAAGCGGCTGGAATGGCGAACCCGAGCACAAGGAGATGAGAAATGAGGTGCGTTTTAGAAACCTTTCCCGATCACACGGTGTACCATCTTCTGGGTTTCTCATGCATGTTTTCGAAGTAGGAAGATGCCCTTGAACCTGGAGATTTGGGACCCATGGGATGGGAACCACGCAGTATTACTTTAAAGGGTCTGCGTTTGCTCACCCAACCTCACCAAACCTCTCAGCCCCAAGAGTGTCCACCCTTATGTCTCAATCAGCTGTGGGTCTAGATATGGTCAATCCAGGTGGCATCACAGCCCCTGAACGAATGTAGTAAGAATTTCTCTATCTTTCACTGTCTTTGTTTCACGGGTTTTTAAAAGTGATTGATTTTTATAAAGGGGTTTACCTGCTTTTCACTGCTGTGTTTATGCCGCTTTACACCCACTTGACTCACATACAGAGAGATATCAATACAAAGGTTTTAAGATTCTTACTAGTCAGATATATTCTTGGGCGGTGAATAGGGGGTGTTGAGTCCAGTTCACTGAGCAAGGAGTAGGTCGTGTCTATTACATATTGGGTTTATGGAACGGTCTCTGAGCTAATTTGAAACCCTTGTTTTATGCATCACCCCACCTTACCTTTCCTGTTAAGCAGCCATAGTGTGTTTTCTAAACGTGTGACTCTGTTCTGTTTTGTAATTCAGTTCAAGGGTAGCGGTTTTTACATTCCCTCTATAAGTGATATCTTATGATAAGTGTCTTTTTCTGTGTGACTTATTTCACTTAGAATCGTCGTACCTAAATCCACTCATCATGCTGCTACTAGCCTTATGACGTTGATTTCATGGCTGAGTGATATTCCATTGTACATAAGGACCACAACTTCTTTATCCATTTTTCTCTTTCCTGGGATATTTAAGGTGTAACGAAGTGGAGGTTCTTGTCAACAGAGCAGCCCTAAACTTTGGGGTGCCTGTGTCTTGCTGATTTTTAGTTTTCCCAATTTATACGCCCATGAGTGGAAGTGCCCTATGCTCTCTAAGCTGAGTTTTTTCGATGTTTCAGGACACACCGTACACTTCTCCAGAGTGGCTGTTGGCAATTTACATCGCGCACATCAGCGTAGCAAGGCTCCCGTTTCTCCATGGCTTGTCCTGCATTTCTGGGTTTGACACTTTATTCAGCGTGGCCTATTTGACCGATGGGAAGCGAGACTTCTTTGTAGCGCTGATTTGCCTTTCCAGGTTGCTTGGTTGGCCAAAAAGGGCGTATGCGTTTTTTCCTGAATATATTCAGGAAAAAACGCATACGCCCTTTTTGGCCAAGGGCATCATTGTCGAGGTTTTGCCGCTTTTCCCGTGCTTTAAAGGCGATTCGAATCTACCTCCTGAAATCTGTTTCCTGCAATTCTGCCTTTCTTTCAAATCCTCTCTGTTGTCTTCCGTCAATATATTTGTGGACGAGAGTTATCATTTATAACTCTGCAGGTTTGTGAATTGCAGTGCCCCTGAGCTCCATTTTTCAACTCGCTTTCTTGGGAGCTGGCCGCAAAAGCGCAGGATTGCTTCAGGCCCTATTCTGGTCCCGGGCGGCAGGCTGAGCCTGTGGTTAATTCTTCTTGCTGATGGGAAAATAGAGTGACCTGTGCCTGTCCCCACACCTAGAGCTAGTGTCTCATTGGTTCCCCCTCTTCCCGTTCATCCTCAGGACAAATTGCAACCTGTACGGAACAGGAGGTTAAAGGTGCTGATTCTCCAAGGAGGGAGATTGCTAGTAAAGCGGCTGGAATGGCGAACCCGAGCACAAGGAGATGAGAAATGAGGTGCGTTTTAGAAACCTTTCCCGATCACACGGTGTACCATCTTCTGGGTTTCTCATGCATGTTTTCGAAGTAGGAAGATGCCCTTGAACCTGGAGATTTGGGACCCATGGGATGGGAACCACGCAGCATTACTTTAAAGGGTCTGCGTTTGCTCACCCAACCTCACCAAACCTCTCAGCCCCAAGAGTGTCCACCCTTATGTCTCAATCAGCTGTGGGTCTAGATATGGTCAATCCAGGTGGCATCACAGCCCCTGAACGAATGTAGTAAGAATTTCTCTATCTTTCACTGTCTTTGTTTCAAGGGTTTTTAAAAGTGATTGATTTTTATAAAGGGGTTTAGCTGCTTTTCAGTGCTTTGTTTATGCCGCTTTACACCCACTTGACTCACTTACAGAGAGATATCAATACAAAGGTTTTAAGATTCTTACTAGTCAGATATATTCTTGGGCGGTGAATAGGGGGTGTTGAGTCCAGTTCACTGAGCAAGGAGTAGGTCGTGTCTATTACATATTGGGTTTATGGAACGGTCTCTGAGCTAATTTGAAACCCTTGTTTTATGCATCACCCCACCTCACCTTTCCCGTTAAGCAGCCATAGTGTGTTTTCTAAACGTGTGACTCTGTTCTGTTTTGTAATTCAGTTCAAGGGTAGCGGTTTTTACATTCCCTCTATAAGTGATATCTTATGATAAGTGTCTTTTTCTGTGTGACTTATTTCACTTAGAATCGTCGTACCTAAATCCACTCATCATGCTGCTACTAGCCTTATGACGTTGATTTCATGGCTGAGTGATATTCCATTGTACATAAGGACCACAACTTCTTTATCCATTTTTCTCTTTCCTGGGATATTTAAGGTGTAACGAAGTGGAGGTTCTTGTCAACAGAGCAGCCCTAAACTTTGGGGTGCCTGTGTCTTGCTGATTTTTAGTTTTCCCAATTTATACGCCCATGAGTGGAAGTGCCCTATGCTCTCTAAGCTGAGTTTTTTCGAAGTTTCAGGACACACCGTACACTTCTCCAGAGTGGCTGTTGGCAATTTACATCCCGCCCAGCAGCGTAGCAAGGCTCCCATTTCTCCATTACCTGTCCTGCATTTCTGGGTTTGACACTTTATTCAGCATGGCCCTTTTGACCGATGGGAAGCGAGACTTCTTTGTAGCACTGATTTGCCTTTCCAGGTTGCTTGGTTGGCCAAAAAGGGCGTATGCGTTTTTTCCTGAATATATTCAGGAAAAAACGCATACGCCCTTTTTGGCCAAGGGCATCATTGTCGAGGTTTTGCCGCTTTTCCCGTGCTTTAAGGGCGATTCGAATCTACCTCCTGAAATCTGTTTCCTGCATTTCTGCCTTGCTTTCAAATCCTCTTCGTTGCCTACCCTCAATATATTTGAGGAAGAGAGTTATCATTTATAACTCTGCAGGTTTGTGAATTGCAGTGCCCCTGAGCTCCATTTTTCAACTCCCTTTCTTGGGAGCTGGCCGCAAAAGTGCAGGATTGCTTCAGGCCCTATTCTGGTCCCGGGCGGCAGGCTGAGCCTGTGGTTAATTCTTCTTCCTGATGGGAAAAGAGAGTGACCTGTGCCTGTCCCCACACCTAGAGCTAGTGTCTCATTGGTTCCCCCTCTTCCCGTTCATCCTCAGGACAAATGGCAACCTGTACGGAACAGGAGGTTAAAGGTGCTGATTCTCCAAGGAGGGAGATTGCTAGTAAAGCGGCTGGAATGGCGAACCCGAGCACAAGGAGATGAGAAATGAGGTGCGTTTTAGAAACCTTTCCCGATCACACGGTGTACCATCTTCTGGGTTTCTCATGCATGTTTTCGAAGTAGGAAGATGCCCTTGAACCTGGAGATTTGGGACCCATGGGATGGGAACCACGCAGTATTACTTTAAAGGGTCTGCGTTTGCTCACCCAACCTCACGAAACCTCTCAGCCCCAAGAGTGTCCACCCTTATGTCTCAATCAGCTGTGGGTCTAGATATGGTCAATCCAGGTGGCATCACAGCCCGTGAACGAATTTAGTAAGAATTTCTCTATCTTTCACTGTCTTTGTTTCACCGGTCTTTAAAAGTGATTGATTTTTATAAAGGGGTTTAGCTGCTTTTCACTGCTGTGTTTATGCCGCTTTACACCCACTTGATTCACTTACAGAGAGATATCAATACATAGGTTTTAAGATTCTTACTAGTCAGATATATTCTTGGGCAGTGAATAGGGGGTGTTGAGTCCAGTTCACTGAGCAAGGAGTATTTCGTGTCTATTACATATTTGGCTTATGGAACGGTCTCTGAGCTAATTTGAAGCCCTTCTTTTATGCATCACCCCACCTCACCTTTCCCGTTAAGCAGCCATAGTGTGTTTTCTAAACGTGTGACTGTGTTCTGTTATGTAATTCAGTTCAAGGGTAGCGGTTTTTACATTCCCTCTATAAGTGATATCTTATGATAAGTGTCTTTTTCTGTGTGACTTATTTCACTTAGAATCGTCGTACCTAAATCCACTCATCATGCTGCTACTAGCCTTATGACGTTGATTTCATGGCTGAGTGATATTCCATTGTACATAAGGACCACAACTTCTTTATCCATTTTTCTCTTTCCTGGGATATTTAAGGTGTAACGAAGTGGAGGTTCTTGTCAACAGAGCAGCCCTAAACTTTGGGGTGCCTGTGTCTTGCTGATTTTTAGTTTTCCCAATTTATACGCCCATGAGTGGAAGTGCCCTATGCTCTCTAAGCTGAGTTTTTTCGATGTTTCAGGACACACCGTACACTTCTGCAGAGTGGCTGTTGGCAATTTCCATCCCGCTCATCAGCGTAGCAAGGCTCCCGTTTCTCCATGGCCTGTCCTGCATTTCTGGTTTTGACACTTTATTCAGCATGGCCCTTTTGACCGATGGGAAGCGAGACTTCTTTGTAGCGCTGATTTGCCTTTCCAGGTTGCTTGGTTGGCCAAAAAGGGCGTATGCGTTTTTTCCTGAATATATTCAGGAAAAAATGCATACGCCCTTTTTGGCCAAGGGCATCATTGTCGAGGTTTTGCCGCTTTTCCCGTGCTTTAAAGGCGATTCGAATCTACCTACTGAAATCTGTTTCCTGCAATTCTGCCTTGCTTTCAAATCCTCTCTGTTGTCTTCCGTCAATATATTTGTGGACGAGAGTTATCATTTATAACTCTGCAGGTTTGTGAATTGCAGTGCCCCTGAGCTCCATTTTTCAACTCGCTTTCTTGGGAGCTGGCCGCAAAAGCGCAGGATTGCTTCAGGCCCTATTCTGGTCCCGGGCGGCAGGCTGAGCCTGTGGTTAATTCTTCTTGCTGATGGGAAAATAGAGTGACCTGTGCCTGTCCCCACACCTAGAGCTAGTGTCTCATTGGTTCCCCCTCTTCCCGTTCATCCTCAGGACAAATTGCAACCTGTACGGAACAGGAGGTTAAAGGTGCTGATTCTCAAGGAGGGAGATTGCTAGTAAAGCGGCTGGAATGGCGAACCCGAGCACAAGGAGATGAGAAATGAGGTGCGTTTTAGAAACCTTTCCCGATCACACGATGTACCATCTTCTGGGATTCTCATGCATGTTTTCGATGTAGGAAGATGCCCTTGAACCTGGAGATTTGGGACCCATGGGATGGGTACCACGCAGTATTACTCTAAAGGGTCTGCGTTTGCTCACCCAACCTCACCAAACCTCTCAGCCCCAAGAGTGTCCACCCTTATGTCTCAATCAGCTGTGGGTCTAGATGTGGTCAATCCAGGTGGCATCACAGCCCTTGAACGAATTTTGTAAGAATTTCTCTCTCTTTCACTGTCTTTGTTTCACGGGTTTTTAAAAGTGATTGATTTTTATAAAGGGGTTTAGCTGCTTTTCACTGCTGTGTTTATGCCGCTTTACACCCACTTGACTCACTTACAGAGAGATATCAGTACATAGGTTTTAAGATTCTTACTAGTCAGATATATTCTTGGGCGGTGAATAGGGGGTTTTGAGTCCAGATCACTGAGCAAGGAGTAGGTCTTGTCTATTACATATTGGGTTTATGGAACGGTCTCTGAGCTAATTTGAAACCCTTGTTTTATGCATCACCCCACCTCACCTTTCCCGTTAAGCAGCCATAGTGTGTTTTCTAAACGTGTGACTCTGTTCTGTTTTGTAATTCAGTTCAAGGGTAGCGGTTTTTACATTCCCTCTATAAGTGATATCTTATGATAAGTGTCTTTTTCTGTGTGAATTATTTCACTTAGAATCGTCGTACCTAAATCCACTCATCATGCTGCTACTAGCCTTATGACGTTGATTTCATGGCTGAGTGATATTCCATTGTACAAAAGGACCACAACTTCTTTATCCATTTTTCTCTTTCCTGGGATATTTAAGGTGTAACGAAGTGGAGGTTCTTGTCCACAGAGCAGCCCTAAACTTTGGGGTGCCTGTGCCTTGCTGATTTTTAGTTTTCCCAATTTATACGCCCGTGAGTGGAAGTGCCCTATGCTCTCTAAGCTGAGTTTTTTCGATGTTTCAGGACACACCGTACACTTCTGCAGAGTGGCTGTTGGCAATTTCCATCCCGCCCATCAGCGTAGCAAGGCTCCCGTTTCTCCATGGCCTGTCCTGCATTTCTGGTTTTGACACTTTATTCAGCATGGCCCTTTTGACCGATGGGAAGCGAGACTTCTTTGTAGCGCTGATTTGCCTTTCCAGGTTGCTTGGTTGGCCAAAAAGGGCGTATGCGTTTTTTCCTGAATATATTCAGGAAAAAACGCATACGCCCTTTTTGGCCAAGGGCATCATTGTCGAGGTTTTGCCGCTTTTCCCGTGCTTTAAAGGCTATTCGAATCTACCTCCTGAAATCTGTTTCCTGCAATTCTGCCTTTCTTTCAAATCCTCTCTGTTGTCTTCCGTCAATATATTTGTGGACGAGAGTTATCATTTATAACTCTGCAGGTTTGTGAATTGCAGTGCCCCTGAGCTCCATTTTTCAACTCGCTTTCTTGGGAGCTGGCCGCAAAAGCGCAGGATTGCTTCAGGCCCTATTCTGGTCCCGGGCGGCAGGCTGAGCCTGTGGTTAATTCTTCTTGCTGATGGGAAAATAGAGTGACCTGTGCCTGTCCCCACACCTAGAGCTAGTGTCTCATTGGTTCCCCCTCTTCCCGTTCATCCTCAGGACAAATTGCAACCTGTACGGAACAGGAGGTTAAAGGTGCTGATTCTCCAAGGAGGGAGATTTCTAGTAAAGCGGCTGGAATGGCGAACCCGAGCACAAGGAGATGAGAAATGGGGTGCGTTTTAGAAACCTTTCCCGATCACACGGTGTACCATCTTCTGGGATTCTCATGCATGTTTTCGATGTAGGAAGATGCCCTTGAACCTGGAGATTTGGGACCCATGGGATGGGTACCACGCAGTATTACTCTAAAGGGTCTGCGTTTGCTCACCCAACCTCACCAAACCTCTCAGCCCCAAGAGTGTCCACCCTTATGTCTCAATCAGCTGTGGGTCTAGATGTGGTCAATCCAGGTGGCATCACAGCCCTTGAACGAATTTTGTAAGAATTTCTCTCTCTTTCACTGTCTTTGTTTCACGGGTTTTTAAAAGTGATTGATTTTTATAAAGGGGTTTAGCTGCTTTTCACTGCTGTGTTTATGCCGCTTTACACCCACTTGACTCACTTACAGAGAGATATCAGTACATAGGTTTTAAGATTCTTACTAGTCAGATATATTCTTGGGCGGTGAATAGGGGGTTTTGAGTCCAGATCACTGAGCAAGGAGTAGGTCTTGTCTATTACATATTGGGTTTATGGAACGGTCTCTGAGCTAATTTGAAACCCTTGTTTTATGCATCACCCCACCTCACCTTTCCCGTTAAGCAGCCATAGTGTGTTTTCTAAACGTGTGACTCTGTTCTGTTTTGTAATTCAGTTCAAGGGTAGCGGTTTTTACATTCCCTCTATAAGTGATATCTTATGATAAGTGTCTTTTTCTGTGTGAATTATTTCACTTAGAATCGTCGTACCTAAATCCACTCATCATGCTGCTACTAGCCTTATGACGTTGATTTCATGGCTGAGTGATATTCCATTGTACAAAAGGACCACAACTTCTTTATCCATTTTTCTCTTTCCTGGGATATTTAAGGTGTAACGAAGTGGAGGTTCTTGTCCACAGAGCAGCCCTAAACTTTGGGGTGCCTGTGCCTTGCTGATTTTTAGTTTTCCCAATTTATACGCCCGTGAGTGGAAGTGCCCTATGCTCTCTAAGCTGAGTTTTTTCGATGTTTCAGGACACACCGTACACTTCTGCAGAGTGGCTGTTGGCAATTTCCATCCCGCCCATCAGCGTAGCAAGGCTCCCGTTTCTCCATGGCCTGTCCTGCATTTCTGGTTTTGACACTTTATTCAGCATGGCCCTTTTGACCGATGGGAAGCGAGACTTCTTTGTAGCGCTGATTTGCCTTTCCAGGTTGCTTGGTTGGCCAAAAAGGGCGTATGCGTTTTTTCCTGAATATATTCAGGAAAAAATGCATACGCCCTTTTTGGCCAAGGGCATCATTGTCGAGGTTTTGCCGCTTTTCCCGTGCTTTAAAGGCGATTCGAATCTACCTACTGAAATCTGTTTCCTGCAATTCTGCCTTGCTTTCAAATCCTCTCTGTTGTCTTCCGTCAATATATTTGTGGACGAGAGTTATCATTTATAACTCTGCAGGTTTGTGAATTGCAGTGCCCCTGAGCTCCATTTTTCAACTCGCTTTCTTGGGAGCTGGCCGCAAAAGCGCAGGATTGCTTCAGGCCCTATTCTGGTCCCGGGCGGCAGGCTGAGCCTGTGGTTAATTCTTCTTGCTGATGGGAAAATAGAGTGACCTGTGCCTGTCCCCACACCTAGAGCTAGTGTCTCATTGGTTCCCCCTCTTCCCGTTCATCCTCAGGACAAATTGCAACCTGTACGGAACAGGAGGTTAAAGGTGCTGATTCTCAAGGAGGGAGATTGCTAGTAAAGCGGCTGGAATGGCGAACCCGAGCACAAGGAGATGAGAAATGAGGTGCGTTTTAGAAACCTTTCCCGATCACACGATGTACCATCTTCTGGGATTCTCATGCATGTTTTCGATGTAGGAAGATGCCCTTGAACCTGGAGATTTGGGACCCATGGGATGGGTACCACGCAGTATTACTCTAAAGGGTCTGCGTTTGCTCACCCAACCTCACCAAACCTCTCAGCCCCAAGAGTGTCCACCCTTATGCCTTAATCAGCTGTGGGTCTAGATATGGTCAATCCAAGTGGCATCACAGCCCTTGAACGAATTTTGTAAGAATTTCTCTCTCTTTCACTGTCTTTGTTTCACGGGTTTTTAAAAGTGATTGATTTTTATAAAGGGGTTTAGCTGCTTTTCACTGCTGTGTTTATGCCGCTTTACACCCACTTGACTCACTTACACAGGGATATCAGTACATAGGTTTTAAGATTCTTACTAGTCAGATATATTCTTGGGCGGTGAATAGGGGGTTTTGAGTCCAGATCACTGAGCAAGGAGTAGGTCTTGTCTATTACATATTGGGTTTATGGAACGGTCTCTGAGCTAATTTGAAACCCTTGTTTTATGCATCACCCCACCTCACCTTTCCCGTTAAGCAGCCATAGTGTGTTTTCTAAACGTGTGACTCTGTTCTGTTTTGTAATTCAGTTCAAGGGTAGCGGTTTTTACATTCCCTCTATAAGTGATATCTTAGGATAAGTGTCTTTTTCTGTGTGACTTATTTCACTTAGAATCGTCGTACCTAAATCCACTCATCATGCTGCTACTAGCCTTATGACGTTGATTTCATGGCTGAGTGATATTCCATTGTACAAAAGGACCACAACTTCTTTATCCATTTTTCTCTTTCCTGGGATATTTAAGGTGTAACGAAGTGGAGGTTCTTGTCCACAGAGCAGCCCTAAACTTTGGGGTGCCTGTGCCTTGCTGATTTTTAGTTTTCCCAATTTATACGCCCGTGAGTGGAAGTGCCCTATGCTCTCTAAGCTGAGTTTTTTCGATGTTTCAGGACACACCGTACACTTCTGCAGAGTGGCTGTTGGCAATTTCCATCCCGCCCATCAGCGTAGCAAGGCTCCCGTTTCTCCATGGCCTGTCCTGCATTTCTGGTTTTGACACTTTATTCAGCATGGCCCTTTTGACCGATGGGAAGCGAGACTTCTTTGTAGCGCTGATTTGCCTTTCCAGGTTGCTTGGTTGGCCAAAAAGGGCGTATGCGTTTTTTCCTGAATATATTCAGGAAAAAACGCATACGCCCTTTTTGGCCAAGGGCATCATTGTCGAGGTTTTGCCGCTTTTCCCGTGCTTTAAAGGCGATTCGAATCTACCTCCTGAAATCTGTTTCCTGCAATTCTGCCTTTCTTTCAAATCCTCTCTGTTGTCTTCCGTCAATATATTTGTGGACGAGAGTTATCATTTATAACTCTGCAGGTTTGTGAATTGCAGTGCCCCTGAGCTCCATTTTTCAACTCGCTTTCTTGGGAGCTGGCCGCAAAAGCGCAGGATTGCTTCAGGCCCTATTCTGGTCCCGGGCGGCAGGCTGAGCCTGTGGTTAATTCTTCTTGCTGATGGGAAAATAGAGTGACCTGTGCCTGTCCCCACACCTAGAGCTAGTGTCTCATTGGTTCCCCCTCTTCCCGTTCATCCTCAGGACAAATTGCAACCTGTACGGAACAGGAGGTTAAAGGTGCTGATTCTCCAAGGAGGGAGATTTCTAGTAAAGCGGCTGGAATGGCGAACCCGAGCACAAGGAGATGAGAAATGGGGTGCGTTTTAGAAACCTTTCCCGATCACATGGTGTACCATCTTCTGGGATTCTCATGCATGTTTTCGATGTAGGAAGATGCCCTTGAACCTGGAGATTTGGGACCCATGGGATGGGTACCACGCAGTATTACTCTAAAGGGTCTGCGTTTGCTCACCCAACCTCACCAAACCTCTCAGCCCCAAGAGTGTCCACCCTTATGTCTCAATCAGCTGTGGGTCTAGATGTGGTCAATCCAGGTGGCATCACAGCCCTTGAACGAATTTTGTAAGAATTTCTCTCTCTTTCACTGTCTTTGTTTCACGGGTTTTTAAAAGTGATTGATTTTTATAAAGGGGTTTAGCTGCTTTTCACTGCTGTGTTTATGCCGCTTTACACCCACTTGACTCACTTACAGAGAGATATCAGTACATAGGTTTTAAGATTCTTACTAGTCAGATATATTCTTGGGCGGTGAATAGGGGGTTTTGAGTCCAGATCACTGAGCAAGGAGTAGGTCTTGTCTATTACATATTGGGTTTATGGAACGGTCTCTGAGCTAATTTGAAACCCTTGTTTTATGCATCACCCCACCTCACCTTTCCCGTTAAGCAGCCATAGTGTGTTTTCTAAACGTGTGACTCTGTTCTGTTTTGTAATTCAGTTCAAGGGTAGCGGTTTTTACATTCCCTCTATAAGTGATATCTTATGATAAGTGTCTTTTTCTGTGTGACTTATTTCACTTAGAATCGTCGTACCTAAATCCACTCATCATGCTGCTACTAGCCTTATGACGTTGATTTCATGGCTGAGTGATATTCCATTGTACAAAAGGACCACAACTTCTTTATCCATTTTTCTCTTTCCTGGGATATTTAAGGTGTAACGAAGTGGAGGTTCTTGTCCACAGAGCAGCCCTAAACTTTGGGGTGCCTGTGCCTTGCTGATTTTTAGTTTTCCCAATTTATACGCCCGTGAGTGGAAGTGCCCTATGCTCTCTAAGCTGAGTTTTTTCGATGTTTCAGGACACACCGTACACTTCTGCAGAGTGGCTGTTGGCAATTTCCATCCCGCCCATCAGCGTAGCAAGGCTCCCGTTTCTCCATGGCCTGTCCTGCATTTCTGGTTTTGACACTTTATTCAGCATGGCCCTTTTGACCGATGGGAAGCGAGACTTCTTTGTAGCGCTGATTTGCCTTTCCAGGTTGCTTGGTTGGCCAAAAAGGGCGTATGCGTTTTTTCCTGAATATATTCAGGAAAAAACGCATACGCCCTTTTTGGCCAAGGGCATCATTGTCGAGGTTTTGCCGCTTTTCCCGTGCTTTAAAGGCTATTCGAATCTACCTCCTGAAATCTGTTTCCTGCAATTCTGCCTTTCTTTCAAATCCTCTCTGTTGTCTTCCGTCAATATATTTGTGGACGAGAGTTATCATTTATAACTCTGCAGGTTTGTGAATTGCAGTGCCCCTGAGCTCCATTTTTCAACTCGCTTTCTTGGGAGCTGGCCGCAAAAGCGCAGGATTGCTTCAGGCCCTATTCTGGTCCCGGGCGGCAGGCTGAGCCTGTGGTTAATTCTTCTTGCTGATGGGAAAATAGAGTGACCTGTGCCTGTCCCCACACCTAGAGCTAGTGTCTCATTGGTTCCCCCTCTTCCCGTTCATCCTCAGGACAAATTGCAACCTGTACGGAACAGGAGGTTAAAGGTGCTGATTCTCCAAGGAGGGAGATTTCTAGTAAAGCGGCTGGAATGGCGAACCCGAGCACAAGGAGATGAGAAATGGGGTGCGTTTTAGAAACCTTTCCCGATCACACGGTGTACCATCTTCTGGGATTCTCATGCATGTTTTCGATGTAGGAAGATGCCCTTGAACCTGGAGATTTGGGACCCATGGGATGGGTACCACGCAGTATTACTCTAAAGGGTCTGCGTTTGCTCACCCAACCTCACCAAACCTCTCAGCCCCAAGAGTGTCCACCCTTATGTCTCAATCAGCTGTGGGTCTAGATGTGGTCAATCCAGGTGGCATCACAGCCCTTGAACGAATTTTGTAAGAATTTCTCTCTCTTTCACTGTCTTTGTTTCACGGGTTTTTAAAAGTGATTGATTTTTATAAAGGGGTTTAGCTGCTTTTCACTGCTGTGTTTATGCCGCTTTACACCCACTTGACTCACTTACAGAGAGATATCAGTACATAGGTTTTAAGATTCTTACTAGTCAGATATATTCTTGGGCGGTGAATAGGGGGTTTTGAGTCCAGATCACTGAGCAAGGAGTAGGTCTTGTCTATTACATATTGGGTTTATGGAACGGTCTCTGAGCTAATTTGAAACCCTTGTTTTATGCATCACCCCACCTCACCTTTCCCGTTAAGCAGCCATAGTGTGTTTTCTAAACGTGTGACTCTGTTCTGTTTTGTAATTCAGTTCAAGGGTAGCGGTTTTTACATTCCCTCTATAAGTGATATCTTATGATAAGTGTCTTTTTCTGTGTGACTTATTTCACTTAGAATCGTCGTACCTAAATCCACTCATCATGCTGCTACTAGCCTTATGACGTTGATTTCATGGCTGAGTGATATTCCATTGTACAAAAGGACCACAACTTCTTTATCCATTTTTCTCTTTCCTGGGATATTTAAGGTGTAACGAAGTGGAGGTTCTTGTCCACAGAGCAGCCCTAAACTTTGGGGTGCCTGTGCCTTGCTGATTTTTAGTTTTCCCAATTTATACGCCCGTGAGTGGAAGTGCCCTATGCTCTCTAAGCTGAGTTTTTTCGATGTTTCAGGACACACCGTACACTTCTGCAGAGTGGCTGTTGGCAATTTCCATCCTGCCCATCAGCGTAGCAAGGCTCCCGTTTCTCCATGGCCTGTCCTGCATTTCTGGTTTTGACACTTTATTCAGCATGGCCCTTTTGACCGATGGGAAGCGAGACTTCTTTGTAGCGCTGATTTGCCTTTCCAGGTTGCTTGGTTGGCCAAAAAGGGCGTATGCGTTTTTTCCTGAATATATTCAGGAAAAAACGCATACGCCCTTTTTGGCCAAGGGCATCATTGTCGAGGTTTTGCCGCTTTTCCCGTGCTTTAAAGGCGATTCGAATCTACCTCCTGAAATCTGTTTCCTGCAATTCTGCCTTTCTTTCAAATCCTCTCTGTTGTCTTCCGTCAATATATTTGTGGACGAGAGTTATCATTTATAACTCTGCAGGTTTGTGAATTGCAGTGCCCCTGAGCTCCATTTTTCAACTCGCTTTCTTGGGAGCTGGCCGCAAAAGCGCAGGATTGCTTCAGGCCCTATTCTGGTCCCGGGCGGCAGGCTGAGCCTGTGGTTAATTCTTCTTGCTGATGGGAAAATAGAGTGACCTGTGCCTGTCCCCACACCTAGAGCTAGTGTCTCATTGGTTCCCCCTCTTCCCGTTCATCCTCAGGACAAATTGCAACCTGTACGGAACAGGAGGTTAAAGGTGCTGATTCTCAAGGAGGGAGATTGCTAGTAAAGCGGCTGGAATGGCGAACCCGAGCACAAGGAGATGAGAAATGAGGTGCGTTTTAGAAACCTTTCCCGATCACACGATGTACCATCTTCTGGGATTCTCATGCATGTTTTCGATGTAGGAAGATGCCCTTGAACCTGGAGATTTGGGACCCATGGGATGGGTACCACGCAGTATTACTCTAAAGGGTCTGCGTTTGCTCACCCAACCTCACCAAACCTCTCAGCCCCAAGAGTGTCCACCCTTATGCCTTAATCAGCTGTGGGTCTAGATATGGTCAATCCAAGTGGCATCACAGCCCTTGAACGAATTTTGTAAGAATTTCTCTCTCTTTCACTGTCTTTGTTTCACGGGTTTTTAAAAGTGATTGATTTTTATAAAGGGGTTTAGCTGCTTTTCACTGCTGTGTTTATGCCGCTTTACACCCACTTGACTCACTTACACAGGGATATCAGTACATAGGTTTTAAGATTCTTACTAGTCAGATATATTCTTGGGCGGTGAATAGGGGGTTTTGAGTCCAGATCACTGAGCAAGGAGTAGGTCTTGTCTATTACATATTGGGTTTATGGAACGGTCTCTGAGCTAATTTGAAACCCTTGTTTTATGCATCACCCCACCTCACCTTTCCCGTTAAGCAGCCATAGTGTGTTTTCTAAACGTGTGACTCTGTTCTGTTTTGTAATTCAGTTCAAGGGTAGCGGTTTTTACATTCCCTCTATAAGTGATATCTTAGGATAAGTGTCTTTTTCTGTGTGACTTATTTCACTTAGAATCGTCGTACCTAAATCCACTCATCATGCTGCTACTAGCCTTATGACGTTGATTTCATGGCTGAGTGATATTCCATTGTACAAAAGGACCACAACTTCTTTATCCATTTTTCTCTTTCCTGGGATATTTAAGGTGTAACGAAGTGGAGGTTCTTGTCCACAGAGCAGCCCTAAACTTTGGGGTGCCTGTGCCTTGCTGATTTTTAGTTTTCCCAATTTATACGCCCGTGAGTGGAAGTGCCCTATGCTCTCTAAGCTGAGTTTTTTCGATGTTTCAGGACACACCGTACACTTCTGCAGAGTGGCTGTTGGCAATTTCCATCCCGCCCATCAGCGTAGCAAGGCTCCCGTTTCTCCATGGCCTGTCCTGCATTTCTGGTTTTGACACTTTATTCAGCATGGCCCTTTTGACCGATGGGAAGCGAGACTTCTTTGTAGCGCTGATTTGCCTTTCCAGGTTGCTTGGTTGGCCAAAAAGGGCGTATGCGTTTTTTCCTGAATATATTCAGGAAAAAACGCATACGCCCTTTTTGGCCAAGGGCATCATTGTCGAGGTTTTGCCGCTTTTCCCGTGCTTTAAAGGCGATTCGAATCTACCTCCTGAAATCTGTTTCCTGCAATTCTGCCTTTCTTTCAAATCCTCTCTGTTGTCTTCCGTCAATATATTTGTGGACGAGAGTTATCATTTATAACTCTGCAGGTTTGTGAATTGCAGTGCCCCTGAGCTCCATTTTTCAACTCGCTTTCTTGGGAGCTGGCCGCAAAAGCGCAGGATTGCTTCAGGCCCTATTCTGGTCCCGGGCGGCAGGCTGAGCCTGTGGTTAATTCTTCTTGCTGATGGGAAAATAGAGTGACCTGTGCCTGTCCCCACACCTAGAGCTAGTGTCTCATTGGTTCCCCCTCTTCCCGTTCATCCTCAGGACAAATTGCAACCTGTACGGAACAGGAGGTTAAAGGTGCTGATTCTCCAAGGAGGGAGATTTCTAGTAAAGCGGCTGGAATGGCGAACCCGAGCACAAGGAGATGAGAAATGGGGTGCGTTTTAGAAACCTTTCCCGATCACACGGTGTACCATCTTCTGGGATTCTCATGCATGTTTTCGATGTAGGAAGATGCCCTTGAACCTGGAGATTTGGGACCCATGGGATGGGTACCACGCAGTATTACTCTAAAGGGTCTGCGTTTGCTCACCCAACCTCACCAAACCTCTCAGCCCCAAGAGTGTCCACCCTTATGTCTCAATCAGCTGTGGGTCTAGATGTGGTCAATCCAGGTGGCATCACAGCCCTTGAACGAATTTTGTAAGAATTTCTCTCTCTTTCACTGTCTTTGTTTCACGGGTTTTTAAAAGTGATTGATTTTTATAAAGGGGTTTAGCTGCTTTTCACTGCTGTGTTTATGCCGCTTTACACCCACTTGACTCACTTACAGAGAGATATCAGTACATAGGTTTTAAGATTCTTACTAGTCAGATATATTCTTGGGCGGTGAATAGGGGGTTTTGAGTCCAGATCACTGAGCAAGGAGTAGGTCTTGTCTATTACATATTGGGTTTATGGAACGGTCTCTGAGCTAATTTGAAACCCTTGTTTTATGCATCACCCCACCTCACCTTTCCCGTTAAGCAGCCATAGTGTGTTTTCTAAACGTGTGACTCTGTTCTGTTTTGTAATTCAGTTCAAGGGTAGCGGTTTTTACATTCCCTCTATAAGTGATATCTTATGATAAGTGTCTTTTTCTGTGTGACTTATTTCACTTAGAATCGTCGTACCTAAATCCACTCATCATGCTGCTACTAGCCTTATGACGTTGATTTCATGGCTGAGTGATATTCCATTGTACAAAAGGACCACAACTTCTTTATCCATTTTTCTCTTTCCTGGGATATTTAAGGTGTAACGAAGTGGAGGTTCTTGTCCACAGAGCAGCCCTAAACTTTGGGGTGCCTGTGCCTTGCTGATTTTTAGTTTTCCCAATTTATACGCCCGTGAGTGGAAGTGCCCTATGCTCTCTAAGCTGAGTTTTTTCGATGTTTCAGGACACACCGTACACTTCTGCAGAGTGGCTGTTGGCAATTTCCATCCTGCCCATCAGCGTAGCAAGGCTCCCGTTTCTCCATGGCCTGTCCTGCATTTCTGGTTTTGACACTTTATTCAGCATGGCCCTTTTGACCGATGGGAAGCGAGACTTCTTTGTAGCGCTGATTTGCCTTTCCAGGTTGCTTGGTTGGCCAAAAAGGGCGTATGCGTTTTTTCCTGAATATATTCAGGAAAAAACGCATACGCCCTTTTTGGCCAAGGGCATCATTGTCGAGGTTTTGCCGCTTTTCCCGTGCTTTAAAGGCGATTCGAATCTACCTCCTGAAATCTGTTTCCTGCAATTCTGCCTTTCTTTCAAATCCTCTCTGTTGTCTTCCGTCAATATATTTGTGGACGAGAGTTATCATTTATAACTCTGCAGGTTTGTGAATTGCAGTGCCCCTGAGCTCCATTTTTCAACTCGCTTTCTTGGGAGCTGGCCGCAAAAGCGCAGGATTGCTTCAGGCCCTATTCTGGTCCCGGGCGGCAGGCTGAGCCTGTGGTTAATTCTTCTTGCTGATGGGAAAATAGAGTGACCTGTGCCTGTCCCCACACCTAGAGCTAGTGTCTCATTGGTTCCCCCTCTTCCCGTTCATCCTCAGGACAAATTGCAACCTGTACGGAACAGGAGGTTAAAGGTGCTGATTCTCCAAGGAGGGAGATTTCTAGTAAAGCGGCTGGAATGGCGAACCCGAGCACAAGGAGATGAGAAATGGGGTGCGTTTTAGAAACCTTTCCCGATCACACGGTGTACCATCTTCTGGGATTCTCATGCATGTTTTCGATGTAGGAAGATGCCCTTGAACCTGGAGATTTGGGACCCATGGGATGGGTACCACGCAGTATTACTCTAAAGGGTCTGTGTTTGCTCACCCAACCTCACCAAACCTCTCAGCCCCAAGAGTGTCCACCCTTATGTCTCAATCAGCTGTGGGTCTAGATGTGGTCAATCCAGGTGGCATCACAGCCCTTGAACGAATTTTGTAAGAATTTCTCTCTCTTTCACTGTCTTTGTTTCACGGGTTTTTAAAAGTGATTGATTTTTATAAAGGGGTTTAGCTGCTTTTCACTGCTGTGTTTATGCCGCTTTACACCCACTTGACTCACTTACAGAGAGATATCAGTACATAGGTTTTAAGATTCTTACTAGTCAGATATATTCTTGGGCGGTGAATAGGGGGTTTTGAGTCCAGATCACTGAGCAAGGAGTAGGTCTTGTCTATTACATATTGGGTTTATGGAACGGTCTCTGAGCTAATTTGAAACCCTTGTTTTATGCATCACCCCACCTCACCTTTCCCGTTAAGCAGCCATAGTGTGTTTTCTAAACGTGTGACTCTGTTCTGTTTTGTAATTCAGTTCAAGGGTAGCGGTTTTTACATTCCCTCTATAAGTGATATCTTAGGATAAGTGTCTTTTTCTGTGTGACTTATTTCACTTAGAATCGTCGTACCTAAATCCACTCATCATGCTGCTACTAGCCTTATGACGTTGATTTCATGGCTGAGTGATATTCCATTGTACAAAAGGACCACAACTTCTTTATCCATTTTTCTCTTTCCTGGGATATTTAAGGTGTAATGAAGTGGAGGTTCTTGTCCACAGAGCAGCCCTAAACTTTGGGGTGCCTGTGCCTTGCTGATTTTTAGTTTTCCCAATTTATACGCCCGTGAGTGGAAGTGCCCTATGCTCTCTAAGCTGAGTTTTTTCGATGTTTCAGGACACACCGTACACTTCTGCAGAGTGGCTGTTGGCAATTTCCATCCCGCCCATCAGCGTAGCAAGGCTCCCGTTTCTCCATGGCCTGTCCTGCATTTCTGGTTTTGACACTTTATTCAGCATGGCCCTTTTGACCGATGGGAAGCGAGACTTCTTTGTAGCACTGATTTGCCTTTCCAGGTTGCTTGGTTGGCCAAAAAGGGCGTATGCGTTTTTTCCTGAATATATTCAGGAAAAAACGCATACGCCCTTTTTGGCCAAGGGCATCATTGTCGAGGTTTTGCCGCTTTTCCCGTGCTTTAAAGGCTATTCGAATCTACCTCCTGAAATCTGTTTCCTGCAATTCTGCCTTGCTTTCAAATCCTCTCTGTTGTCTTCCGTCAATATATTTGTGGACGAGAGTTATCATTTATAACTCTGCAGGTTTGTGAATTGCAGTGCCCCTGAGCTCCATTTTTCAACTCGCTTTCTTGGGAGCTGGCCGCAAAAGCGCAGGATTGCTTCAGGCCCTATTCTGGTCCCGGGCGGCAGGCTGAGCCTGTGGTTAATTCTTCTTGCTGATGGGAAAATAGAGTGACCTGTGCCTGTCCCCACACCTAGAGCTAGTGTCTCATTGGTTCCCCCTCTTCCCGTTCATCCTCAGGACAAATTGCAACCTGTACGGAACAGGAGGTTAAAGGTGCTGATTCTCCAAGGAGGGAGATTTCTAGTAAAGCGGCTGGAATGGCGAACCCGAGCACAAGGAGATGAGAAATGGGGTGCGTTTTAGAAACCTTTCCCGATCACACGGTGTACCATCTTCTGGGATTCTCATGCATGTTTTCGATGTAGGAAGATGCCCTTGAACCTGGAGATTTGGGACCCATGGGATGGGTACCACGCAGTATTACTCTAAAGGGTCTGCGTTTGCTCACCCAACCTCACCAAACCTCTCAGCCCCAAGAGTGTCCACCCTTATGTCTCAATCAGCTGTGGGTCTAGATGTGGTCAATCCAGGTGGCATCACAGCCCTTGAACGAATTTTGTAAGAATTTCTCTCTCTTTCACTGTCTTTGTTTCACGGGTTTTTAAAAGTGATTGATTTTTATAAAGGGGTTTAGCTGCTTTTCACTGCTGTGTTTATGCCGCTTTACACCCACTTGACTCACTTACACAGGGATATCAGTACATAGGTTTTAAGATTCTTACTAGTCAGATATATTCTTGGGCGGTGAATAGGGGGTTTTGAGTCCAGATCACTGAGCAAGGAGTAGGTCTTGTCTATTACATATTGGGTTTATGGAACGGTCTCTGAGCTAATTTGAAACCCTTGTTTTATGCATCACCCCACCTCACCTTTCCCGTTAAGCAGCCATAGTGTGTTTTCTAAACGTGTGACTCTGTTCTGTTTTGTAATTCAGTTCAAGGGTAGCGGTTTTTACATTCCCTCTATAAGTGATATCTTATGATAAGTGTCTTTTTCTGTGTGACTTATTTCACTTAGAATCGTCGTACCTAAATCCACTCATCATGCTGCTACTAGCCTTATGACGTTGATTTCATGGCTGAGTGATATTCCATTGTACAAAAGGACCACAACTTCTTTATCCATTTTTCTCTTTCCTGGGATATTTAAGGTGTAACGAAGTGGAGGTTCTTGTCCACAGAGCAGCCCTAAACTTTGGGGTGCCTGTGCCTTGCTGATTTTTAGTTTTCCCAATTTATACGCCCGTGAGTGGAAGTGCCCTATGCTCTCTAAGCTGAGTTTTTTCGATGTTTCAGGACACACCGTACACTTCTGCAGAGTGGCTGTTGGCAATTTCCATCCCGCCCATCAGCGTAGCAAGGCTCCCGTTTCTCCATGGCCTGTCCTGCATTTCTGGTTTTGACACTTTATTCAGCATGGCCCTTTTGACCGATGGGAAGCGAGACTTCTTTGTAGCGCTGATTTGCCTTTCCAGGTTGCTTGGTTGGCCAAAAAGGGCGTATGCGTTTTTTCCTGAATATATTCAGGAAAAAATGCATACGCCCTTTTTGGCCAAGGGCATCATTGTCGAGGTTTTGCCGCTTTTCCCGTGCTTTAAAGGCGATTCGAATCTACCTACTGAAATCTGTTTCCTGCAATTCTGCCTTGCTTTCAAATCCTCTCTGTTGTCTTCCGTCAATATATTTGTGGACGAGAGTTATCATTTATAACTCTGCAGGTTTGTGAATTGCAGTGCCCCTGAGCTCCATTTTTCAACTCGCTTTCTTGGGAGCTGGCCGCAAAAGCGCAGGATTGCTTCAGGCCCTATTCTGGTCCCGGGCGGCAGGCTGAGCCTGTGGTTAATTCTTCTTGCTGATGGGAAAATAGAGTGACCTGTGCCTGTCCCCACACCTAGAGCTAGTGTCTCATTGGTTCCCCCTCTTCCCGTTCATCCTCAGGACAAATTGCAACCTGTACGGAACAGGAGGTTAAAGGTGCTGATTCTCAAGGAGGGAGATTGCTAGTAAAGCGGCTGGAATGGCGAACCCGAGCACAAGGAGATGAGAAATGAGGTGCGTTTTAGAAACCTTTCCCGATCACACGATGTACCATCTTCTGGGATTCTCATGCATGTTTTCGATGTAGGAAGATGCCCTTGAACCTGGAGATTTGGGACCCATGGGATGGGTACCACGCAGTATTACTCTAAAGGGTCTGCGTTTGCTCACCCAACCTCACCAAACCTCTCAGCCCCAAGAGTGTCCACCCTTATGCCTTAATCAGCTGTGGGTCTAGATATGGTCAATCCAAGTGGCATCACAGCCCTTGAACGAATTTTGTAAGAATTTCTCTCTCTTTCACTGTCTTTGTTTCACGGGTTTTTAAAAGTGATTGATTTTTATAAAGGGGTTTAGCTGCTTTTCACTGCTGTGTTTATGCCGCTTTACACCCACTTGACTCACTTACACAGGGATATCAGTACATAGGTTTTAAGATTCTTACTAGTCAGATATATTCTTGGGCAGTGAATAGGGGGTTTTGAGTCCAGATCACTGAGCAAGGAGTAGGTCTTGTCTATTACATATTGGGTTTATGGAACGGTCTCTGAGCTAATTTGAAACCCTTGTTTTATGCATCACCCCACCTCACCTTTCCCATTAAGCAGCCATAGTGTGTTTTCTAAATGTGTGACTCTGTTCTGTTTTGTAATTCAGTTCAAGGGTAGCGGTTTTTACATTCCCTCTATAAGTGATATCTTAGGATAAGTGTCTTTTTCTGTGTGACTTATTTCACTTAGAATCGTCGTACCTAAATCCACTCATCATGCTGCTACTAGCCTTATGACGTTGATTTCATGGCTGAGTGATATTCCATTGTACAAAAGGACCACAACTTCTTTATCCATTTTTCTCTTTCCTGGGATATTTAAGGTGTAACGAAGTGGAGGTTCTTGTCCACAGAGCAGCCCTAAACTTTGGGGTGCCTGTGCCTTGCTGATTTTTAGTTTTCCCAATTTATACGCCCGTGAGTGGAAGTGCCCTATGCTCTCTAAGCTGAGTTTTTTCGATGTTTCAGGACACACCGTACACTTCTGCAGAGTGGCTGTTGGCAATTTCCATCCCGCCCATCAGCGTAGCAAGGCTCCCGTTTCTCCATGGCCTGTCCTGCATTTCTGGTTTTGACACTTTATTCAGCATGGCCCTTTTGACCGATGGGAAGCGAGACTTCTTTGTAGTGCTGATTTGCCTTTCCAGGTTGCTTGGTTGGCCAAAAAGGGCGTATGCGTTTTTTCCTGAATATATTCAGGAAAAAACGCATACGCCCTTTTTGGCCAAGGGCATCATTGTCGAGGTTTTGCCGCTTTTCCCGTGCTTTAAAGGCGATTCGAATCTACCTCCTGAAATCTGTTTCCTGCAATTCTGCCTTGCTTTCAAATCCTCTCTGTTGTCTTCCGTCAATATATTTGTGGACGAGAGTTATCATTTATAACTCTGCAGGTTTGTGAATTGCAGTGCCCCTGAGCTCCATTTTTCAACTCGCTTTCTTGGGAGCTGGCCGCAAAAGCGCAGGATTGCTTCAGGCCCTATTCTGGTCCCGGGCGGCAGGCTGAGCCTGTGGTTAATTCTTCTTGCTGATGGGAAAATAGAGTGACCTGTGCCTGTCCCCACACCTAGAGCTAGTGTCTCATTGGTTCCCCCTCTTCCCGTTCATCCTCAGGACAAATTGCAACCTGTACGGAACAGGAGGTTAAAGGTGCTGATTCTCCAAGGAGGGAGATTTCTAGTAAAGCGGCTGGAATGGCGAACCCGAGCACAAGGAGATGAGAAATGGGGTGCGTTTTAGAAACCTTTCCCGATCACACGGTGTACCATCTTCTGGGATTCTCATGCATGTTTTCGATGTAGGAAGATGCCCTTGAACCTGGAGATTTGGGACCCATGGGATGGGTACCACGCAGTATTACTCTAAAGGGTCTGCGTTTGCTCACCCAACCTCACCAAACCTCTCAGCCCCAAGAGTGTCCACCCTTATGTCTCAATCAGCTGTGGGTCTAGATGTGGTCAATCCAGGTGGCATCACAGCCCTTGAACGAATTTTGTAAGAATTTCTCTCTCTTTCACTGTCTTTGTTTCACGGGTTTTTAAAAGTGATTGATTTTTATAAAGGGGTTTAGCTGCTTTTCACTGCTGTGTTTATGCCGCTTTACACCCACTTGACTCACTTACACAGGGATATCAGTACATAGGTTTTAAGATTCTTACTAGTCAGATATATTCTTGGGCGGTGAATAGGGGGTTTTGAGTCCAGATCACTGAGCAAGGAGTAGGTCTTGTCTATTACATATTGGGTTTATGGAACGGTCTCTGAGCTAATTTGAAACCCTTGTTTTATGCATCACCCCACCTCACCTTTCCCGTTAAGCAGCCATAGTGTGTTTTCTAAACGTGTGACTCTGTTCTGTTTTGTAATTCAGTTCAAGGGTAGCGGTTTTTACATTCCCTCTATAAGTGATATCTTATGATAAGTGTCTTTTTCTGTGTGACTTATTTCACTTAGAATCGTCGTACCTAAATCCACTCATCATGCTGCTACTAGCCTTATGACGTTGATTTCATGGCTGAGTGATATTCCATTGTACAAAAGGACCACAACTTCTTTATCCATTTTTCTCTTTCCTGGGATATTTAAGGTGTAACGAAGTGGAGGTTCTTGTCCACAGAGCAGCCCTAAACTTTGGGGTGCCTGTGCCTTGCTGATTTTTAGTTTTCCCAATTTATACGCCCGTGAGTGGAAGTGCCCTATGCTCTCTAAGCTGAGTTTTTTCGATGTTTCAGGACACACCGTACACTTCTGCAGAGTGGCTGTTGGCAATTTCCATCCCGCCCATCAGCGTAGCAAGGCTCCCGTTTCTCCATGGCCTGTCCTGCATTTCTGGTTTTGACACTTTATTCAGCATGGCCCTTTTGACCGATGGGAAGCGAGACTTCTTTGTAGCGCTGATTTGCCTTTCCAGGTTGCTTGGTTGGCCAAAAAGGGCGTATGCGTTTTTTCCTGAATATATTCAGGAAAAAATGCATACGCCCTTTTTGGCCAAGGGCATCATTGTCGAGGTTTTGCCGCTTTTCCCGTGCTTTAAAGGCGATTCGAATCTACCTACTGAAATCTGTTTCCTGCAATTCTGCCTTGCTTTCAAATCCTCTCTGTTGTCTTCCGTCAATATATTTGTGGACGAGAGTTATCATTTATAACTCTGCAGGTTTGTGAATTGCAGTGCCCCTGAGCTCCATTTTTCAACTCGCTTTCTTGGGAGCTGGCCGCAAAAGCGCAGGATTGCTTCAGGCCCTATTCTGGTCCCGGGCGGCAGGCTGAGCCTGTGGTTAATTCTTCTTGCTGATGGGAAAATAGAGTGACCTGTGCCTGTCCCCACACCTAGAGCTAGTGTCTCATTGGTTCCCCCTCTTCCCGTTCATCCTCAGGACAAATTGCAACCTGTACGGAACAGGAGGTTAAAGGTGCTGATTCTCAAGGAGGGAGATTGCTAGTAAAGCGGCTGGAATGGCGAACCCGAGCACAAGGAGATGAGAAATGAGGTGCGTTTTAGAAACCTTTCCCGATCACACGATGTACCATCTTCTGGGATTCTCATGCATGTTTTCGATGTAGGAAGATGCCCTTGAACCTGGAGATTTGGGACCCATGGGATGGGTACCACGCAGTATTACTCTAAAGGGTCTGCGTTTGCTCACCCAACCTCACCAAACCTCTCAGCCCCAAGAGTGTCCACCCTTATGCCTTAATCAGCTGTGGGTCTAGATATGGTCAATCCAAGTGGCATCACAGCCCTTGAACGAATTTTGTAAGAATTTCTCTCTCTTTCACTGTCTTTGTTTCACGGGTTTTTAAAAGTGATTGATTTTTATAAAGGGGTTTAGCTGCTTTTCACTGCTGTGTTTATGCCGCTTTACACCCACTTGACTCACTTACACAGGGATATCAGTACATAGGTTTTAAGATTCTTACTAGTCAGATATATTCTTGGGCGGTGAATAGGGGGTTTTGAGTCCAGATCACTGAGCAAGGAGTAGGTCTTGTCTATTACATATTGGGTTTATGGAACGGTCTCTGAGCTAATTTGAAACCCTTGTTTTATGCATCACCCCACCTCACCTTTCCCGTTAAGCAGCCATAGTGTGTTTTCTAAACGTGTGACTCTGTTCTGTTTTGTAATTCAGTTCAAGGGTAGCGGTTTTTACATTCCCTCTATAAGTGATATCTTAGGATAAGTGTCTTTTTCTGTGTGACTTATTTCACTTAGAATCGTCGTACCTAAATCCACTCATCATGCTGCTACTAGCCTTATGACGTTGATTTCATGGCTGAGTGATATTCCATTGTACAAAAGGACCACAACTTCTTTATCCATTTTTCTCTTTCCTGGGATATTTAAGGTGTAACGAAGTGGAGGTTCTTGTCCACAGAGCAGCCCTAAACTTTGGGGTGCCTGTGCCTTGCTGATTTTTAGTTTTCCCAATTTATACGCCCGTGAGTGGAAGTGCCCTATGCTCTCTAAGCTGAGTTTTTTCGATGTTTCAGGACACACCGTACACTTCTGCAGAGTGGCTGTTGGCAATTTCCATCCCGCCCATCAGCGTAGCAAGGCTCCCGTTTCTCCATGGCCTGTCCTGCATTTCTGGTTTTGACACTTTATTCAGCATGGCCCTTTTGACCGATGGGAAGCGAGACTTCTTTGTAGCGCTGATTTGCCTTTCCAGGTTGCTTGGTTGGCCAAAAAGGGCGTATGCGTTTTTTCCTGAATATATTCAGGAAAAAATGCATACGCCCTTTTTGGCCAAGGGCATCATTGTCGAGGTTTTGCCGCTTTTCCCGTGCTTTAAAGGCGATTCGAATCTACCTCCTGAAATCTGTTTCCTGCAATTCTGCCTTGCTTTCAAATCCTCTCTGTTGTCTTCCGTCAATATATTTGTGGAGGAGAGTTATCATTTATAACTCTGCAGGTTTGTGAATTGCAGTGCCCCTGAGCTCCATTTTTCAACTCGCTTTCTTGAGAGCTGGCCGCAAAAGCGCAGGATTGCTTCAGGCCCTATTCTGGTCCCGGGCGGCAGGCTGAGCCTGTGGTTAATTCTTCTTGCTGATGGGAAAATAGAGTGACCTGTGCCTGTCCCCACACCTAGAGCTAGTGTCTCATTGGTTCCCCCTCTTCCCGTTCATCCTCAGGACAAATTGCAACCTGTACGGAACAGGAGTTTAAAGGTGCTGATTCTCCAAGGAGGGAGATTTCTAGTAAAGCGGCTGGAATGGCGAACCCGAGCACAAGGAGATGAGAAATGGGGTGCGTTTTAGAAACCTTTCCCGATCACACGGTTTACCATCTTCTGGGATTCTCATGCATGTTTTCGATGTAGGAAGATGCCCTTGAACCTGGAGATTTGGGACCCATGGGATGGGTACCACGCAGTATTACTCTAAAGGGTCTGCGTTTGCTCACCCAACCTCACCAAACCTCTCAGCCCCAAGAGTGTCCACCCTTATGTCTCAATCAGCTGTGGGTCTAGATGTGGTCAATCCAGGTGGCATCACAGCCCTTGAACGAATTTTGTAAGAATTTCTCTCTCTTTCACTGTCTTTGTTTCACGGGTTTTTAAAAGTGATTGATTTTTATAAAGGGGTTTAGCTGCTTTTCACTGCTGTGTTTATGCCGCTTTACACCCACTTGACTCACTTACAGAGAGATATCAGTACATAGGTTTTAAGATTCTTACTAGTCAGATATATTCTTGGGCGGTGAATAGGGGGTTTTGAGTCCAGATCACTGAGCAAGGAGTAGGTCTTGTCTATTACATATTGGGTTTATGGAACGGTCTCTGAGCTAATTTGAAACCCTTGTTTTATGCATCACCCCACCTCACCTTTCCCGTTAAGCAGCCATAGTGTGTTTTCTAAACGTGTGACTCTGTTCTGTTTTGTAATTCAGTTCAAGGGTAGCGGTTTTTACATTCCCTCTATAAGTGATATCTTAGGATAAGTGTCTTTTTCTGTGTGACTTATTTCACTTAGAATCGTCGTACCTAAATCCACTCATCATGCTGCTACTAGCCTTATGACGTTGATTTCATGGCTGAGTGATATTCCATTGTACAAAAGGACCACAACTTCTTTATCCATTTTTCTCTTTCCTGGGATATTTAAGGTGTAACGAAGTGGAGGTTCTTGTCAACAGAGCAGCCCTAAACTTTGGGGTGCCTGTGCCTTGCTGATTTTTAGTATTCCCAATTTATACGCCCGTGAGTGGAAGTGCCCTATGCTCTCTAAGCTGAGTTTTTTCGATGTTTCAGGACACACCGTACACTTCTGCAGAGTGGCTGTTGGCAATTTCCATCCCGCCCATCAGCGTAGCAAGGCTCCCGTTTCTCCATGGCCTGTCCTGCATTTCTGGTTTTGACACTTTATTCAGCATGGCCCTTTTGACCGATGGGAAGCGAGACTTCTTTGTAGCGCTGATTTGCCTTTCCAGGTTGCTTGGTTGGCCAAAAAGGGCGTATGCGTTTTTTCCTGAATATATTCAGGAAAAAATGCATACGCCCTTTTTGGCCAAGGGCATCATTGTCGAGGTTTTGCCGCTTTTCCCGTGCTTTAAAGGCGATTCGAATCTACCTCCTGAAATCTGTTTCCTGCAATTCTGCCTTGCTTTCAAATCCTCTCTGTTGTCTTCCGTCAATATATTTGTGGAGGAGAGTTATCATTTATAACTCTGCAGGTTTGTGAATTGCAGTGCCCCTGAGCTCCATTTTTCAACTCGCTTTCTTGAGAGCTGGCCGCAAAAGCGCAGGATTGCTTCAGGCCCTATTCTGGTCCCGGGCGGCAGGCTGAGCCTGTGGTTAATTCTTCTTGCTGATGGGAAAATAGAGTGACCTGTGCCTGTCCCCACACCTAGAGCTAGTGTCTCATTGGTTCCCCCTCTTCCCGTTCATCCTCAGGACAAATTGCAACCTGTACGGAACAGGAGGTTAAAGGTGCTGATTCTCCAAGGAGGGAGATTTCTAGTAAAGCGGCTGGAATGGCGAACCCGAGCACAAGGAGATGAGAAATGGGGTGCGTTTTAGAAACCTTTCCCGATCACACGGTTTACCATCTTCTGGGATTCTCATGCATGTTTTCGATGTAGGAAGATGCCCTTGAACCTGGAGATTTGGGACCCATGGGATGGGTACCACGCAGTATTACTCTAAAGGGTCTGCGTTTGCTCACCCAACCTCACCAAACCTCTCAGCCCCAAGAGTGTCCACCCTTATGTCTCAATCAGCTGTGGGTCTAGATGTGGTCAATCCAGGTGGCATCACAGCCCTTGAACGAATTTTGTAAGAATTTCTCTCTCTTTCACTGTCTTTGTTTCACGGGTTTTTAAAAGTGATTGATTTTTATAAAGGGGTTTAGCTGCTTTTCACTGCTGTGTTTATGCCGCTTTACACCCACTTGACTCACTTACAGAGAGATATCAGTACATAGGTTTTAAGATTCTTACTAGTCAGATATATTCTTGGGCGGTGAATAGGGGGTTTTGAGTCCAGATCACTGAGCAAGGAGTAGGTCTTGTCTATTACATATTGGGTTTATGGAACGGTCTCTGAGCTAATTTGAAACCCTTGTTTTATGCATCACCCCACCTCACCTTTCCCGTTAAGCAGCCATAGTGTGTTTTCTAAACGTGTGACTCTGTTCTGTTTTGTAATTCAGTTCAAGGGTAGCGGTTTTTACATTCCCTCTATAAGTGATATCTTAGGATAAGTGTCTTTTTCTGTGTGACTTATTTCACTTAGAATCGTCGTACCTAAATCCACTCATCATGCTGCTACTAGCCTTATGACGTTGATTTCATGGCTGAGTGATATTCCATTGTACAAAAGGACCACAACTTCTTTATCCATTTTTCTCTTTCCTGGGATATTTAAGGTGTAACGAAGTGGAGGTTCTTGTCAACAGAGCAGCCCTAAACTTTGGGGTGCCTGTGCCTTGCTGATTTTTAGTTTTCCCAATTTATACGCCCGTGAGTGGAAGTGCCCTATGCTCTCTAAGCTGAGTTTTTTCGATGTTTCAGGACACACCGTACACTTCTGCAGAGTGGCTGTTGGCAATTTCCATCCCGCCCATCAGCGTAGCAAGGCTCCCGTTTCTCCATGGCCTGTCCTGCATTTCTGGTTTTGACACTTTATTCAGCATGGCCCTTTTGACCGATGGGAAGCGAGACTTCTTTGTAGCGCTGATTTGCCTTTCCAGGTTGCTTGGTTGGCCAAAAAGGGCGTATGCGTTTTTTCCTGAATATATTCAGGAAAAAACGCATACGCCCTTTTTGGCCAAGGGCATCATTGTCGAGGTTTTGCCGCTTTTCCCGTGCCTTAAAGGCGATTCGAATCTACCTACTGAAATCTGTTTCCTGCAATTCTGCCTTGCTTTCAAATCCTCTCTGTTGTCTTCCGTCAATATATTTGTGGACGAGAGTTATCATTTATAACTCTGCAGGTTTGTGAATTGCAGTGCCCCTGAGCTCCATTTTTCAACTCGCTTTCTTGGGAGCTGGCCGCAAAAGCGCAGGATTGCTTCAGGCCCTATTCTGGTCCCGGGCGGCAGGCTGAGCCTGTGGTTAATTCTTCTTGCTGATGGGAAAATAGAGTGACCTGTGCCTGTCCCCACACCTAGAGCTAGTGTCTCATTGGTTCCCCCTCTTCCCGTTCATCCTCAGGACAAATTGCAACCTGTACGGAACAGGAGGTTAAAGGTGCTGATTCTCAAGGAGGGAGATTGCTAGTAAAGCGGCTGGAATGGCGAACCCGAGCACAAGGAGATGAGAAATGAGGTGCGTTTTAGAAACCTTTCCCGATCACACGATGTACCATCTTCTGGGATTCTCATGCATGTTTTCGATGTAGGAAGATGCCCTTGAACCTGGAGATTTGGGACCCATGGGATGGGTACCACGCAGTATTACTCTAAAGGGTCTGCGTTTGCTCACCCAACCTCACCAAACCTCTCAGCCCCAAGAGTGTCCACCCTTATGCCTTAATCAGCTGTGGGTCTAGATATGGTCAATCCAAGTGGCATCACAGCCCTTGAACGAATTTTGTAAGAATTTCTCTCTCTTTCACTGTCTTTGTTTCACGGGTTTTTAAAAGTGATTGATTTTTATAAAGGGGTTTAGCTGCTTTTCACTGCTGTGTTTATGCCGCTTTACACCCACTTGACTCACTTACACAGGGATATCAGTACATAGGTTTTAAGATTCTTACTAGTCAGATATATTCTTGGGCGGTGAATAGGGGGTTTTGAGTCCAGATCACTGAGCAAGGAGTAGGTCTTGTCTATTACATATTGGGTTTATGGAACGGTCTCTGAGCTAATTTGAAACCCTTGTTTTATGCATCACCCCACCTCACCTTTCCCGTTAAGCAGCCATAGTGTGTTTTCTAAACGTGTGACTCTGTTCTGTTTTGTAATTCAGTTCAAGGGTAGCGGTTTTTACATTCCCTCTATAAGTGATATCTTAGGATAAGTGTCTTTTTCTGTGTGACTTATTTCACTTAGAATCGTCGTACCTAAATCCACTCATCATGCTGCTACTAGCCTTATGACGTTGATTTCATGGCTGAGTGATATTCCATTGTACAAAAGGACCACAACTTCTTTATCCATTTTTCTCTTTCCTGGGATATTTAAGGTGTAACGAAGTGGAGGTTCTTGTCCACAGAGCAGCCCTAAACTTTGGGGTGCCTGTGCCTTGCTGATTTTTAGTTTTCCCAATTTATACGCCCGTGAGTGGAAGTTCCCTATGCTCTCTAAGCTGAGTTTTTTCGATGTTTCAGGACACACCGTACACTTCTGCAGAGTGGCTGTTGGCAATTTCCATCCCGCCCATCAGCGTAGCAAGGCTCCCGTTTCTCCATGGCCTGTCCTGCATTTCTGGTTTTGACACTTTATTCAGCATGGCCCTTTTGACCGATGGGAAGCGAGACTTCTTTGTAGCGCTGATTTGCCTTTCCAGGTTGCTTGGTTGGCCAAAAAGGGCGTATGCGTTTTTTCCTGAATATATTCAGGAAAAAATGCATACGCCCTTTTTGGCCAAGGGCATCATTGTCGAGGTTTTGCCGCTTTTCCCGTGCTTTAAAGGCGATTCGAATCTACCTCCTGAAATCTGTTTCCTGCAATTCTGCCTTGCTTTCAAATCCTCTCTGTTGTCTTCCGTCAATATATTTGTGGACGAGAGTTATCATTTATAACTCTGCAGGTTTGTGAATTGCAGTGCCCCTGAGCTCCATTTTTCAACTCGCTTTCTTGAGAGCTGGCCGCAAAAGCGCAGGATTGCTTCAGGCCCTATTCTGGTCCCGGGCGGCAGGCTGAGCCTGTGGTTAATTCTTCTTGCTGATGGGAAAATAGAGTGACCTGTGCCTGTCCCCACACCTAGAGCTAGTGTCTCATTGGTTCCCCCTCTTCCCGTTCATCCTCAGGACAAATTGCAACCTGTACGGAACAGGAGGTTAAAGGTGCTGATTCTCCAAGGAGGGAGATTTCTAGTAAAGCGGCTGGAATGGCGAACCCGAGCACAAGGAGATGAGAAATGGGGTGCGTTTTAGAAACCTTTCCCGATCACACGGTTTACCATCTTCTGGGATTCTCATGCATGTTTTCGATGTAGGAAGATGCCCTTGAACCTGGAGATTTGGGACCCATGGGATGGGTACCACGCAGTATTACTCTAAAGGGTCTGCGTTTGCTCACCCAACCTCACCAAACCTCTCAGCCCCAAGAGTGTCCACCCTTATGTCTCAATCAGCTGTGGGTCTAGATGTGGTCAATCCAGGTGGCATCACAGCCCTTGAACGAATTTTGTAAGAATTTCTCTCTCTTTCACTGTCTTTGTTTCACTGGTCTTTAAAAGTGATTGATTTTTATAAAGGGGTTTAGCTGCTTTTCACTGCTGTGTTTATGCCGCTTTACACCCACTTGACTCACTTACAGAGAGATATCAGTACATAGGTTTTAAGATTCTTACTAGTCAGATATATTCTTGGGCGGTGAATAGGGGGTTTTGAGTCCAGATCACTGAGCAAGGAGTAGGTCTTGTCTATTACATATTGGGTTTATGGAACGGTCTCTGAGCTAATTTGAAACCCTTGTTTTATGCATCACCCCACCTCACCTTTCCCGTTAAGCAGCCATAGTGTGTTTTCTAAACGTGTGACTCTGTTCTGTTTTGTAATTCAGTTCAAGGGTAGCGGTTTTTACATTCCCTCTATAAGTGATATCTTAGGATAAGTGTCTTTTTCTGTGTGACTTATTTCACTTAGAATCTTCGTACCTAAATCCACTCATCATGCTGCTACTAGCCTTATGACGTTGATTTCATGGCTGAGTGATATTCCATTGTACAAAAGGACCACAACTTCTTTATCCATTTTTCTCTTTCCTGGGATATTTAAGGTATAACGAAGTGGAGGTTCTTGTCCACAGAGCAGCCCTAAACTTTGGGGTGCCTGTGCCTTGCTGATTTTTAGTTTTCCCAATTTATACGCCCGTGAGTGGAAGTGCCCTATGCTCTCTAAGCTGAGTTTTTTCGATGTTTCAGGACACACCGTACACTTCTGCAGAGTGGCTGTTGGCAATTTCCATCCCGCCCATCAGCGTAGCAAGGCTCCCGTTTCTCCATGGCCTGTCCTGCATTTCTGGTTTTGACACTTTATTCAGCATGGCCCTTTTGACCGATGGGAAGCGAGACTTCTTTGTAGCGCTGATTTGCCTTTCCAGGTTGCTTGGTTGGCCAAAAAGGGCGTATGCGTTTTTTCCTGAATATATTCAGGAAAAAACGCATACGCCCTTTTTGGCCAAGGGCATCATTGTCGAGGTTTTGCCGCTTTTCCCGTGCTTTAAAGGCGATTCGAATCTACCTCCTGAAATCTGTTTCCTGCAATTCTGCCTTGCTTTCAAATCCTCTCTGTTGTCTTCCGTCAATATATTTGTGGACGAGAGTTATCATTTATAACTCTGCAGGTTTGTGAATTGCAGTGCCCCTGAGCTCCATTTTTCAACTCGCTTTCTTGGGAGCTGGCCGCAAAAGCGCAGGATTGCTTCAGGCCCTATTCTGGTCCCGGGCGGCAGGCTGAGCCTGTGGTTAATTCTTCTTGCTGATGGGAAAATAGAGTGACCTGTGCCTGTCCCCACACCTAGAGCTAGTGTCTCATTGGTTCCCCCTCTTCCCGTTCATCCTCAGGACAAATTGCAACCTGTACGGAACAGGAGGTTAAAGGTGCTGATTCTCCAAGGAGGGAGATTGCTAGTAAAGCGGCTGGAATGGCGAACCCGAGCACAAGGAGAT
The DNA here is from genome assembly GCF_028023285.1 of Balaenoptera ricei. Lineage (NCBI taxonomy): Eukaryota > Metazoa > Chordata > Mammalia > Artiodactyla > Balaenopteridae > Balaenoptera > Balaenoptera ricei. The sequence continues at coordinate 137,065,107 of NC_082641.1, read as the reverse complement.
GAGAAATGAGGTGCGTTTTAGAAACCTTTCCCGATCACACGGTGTACCATCTTCTGGGATTCTCATGCATGTTTTCGATGTAGGAAGATGCCCTTGAACCTGGAGATTTGGGACCCATGGGATGGGTACCACGCAGTATTACTCTAAAGGGTCTGCGTTTGCTCACCCAACCTCACCAAACCTCTCAGCCCCAAGAGTGTCCACCCTTATGCCTCAATCAGCTGTGGGTCTAGATGTGGTCAATCCAGGTGGCATCACAGCCCTTGAACGAATTTTGTAAGAATTTCTCTCTCTTTCACTGTCTTTGTTTCACGGGTTTTTAAAAGTGATTGATTTTTATAAAGGGGTTTAGCTGCTTTTCACTGCTGTGTTTATGCCGCTTTACACCCACTTGACTCACTTACAGAGAGATATCAGTACATAGGTTTTAAGATTCTTACTAGTCAGATATATTCTTGGGCGGTGAATAGGGGGTTTTGAGTCCAGATCACTGAGCAAGGAGTAGGTGTTTTCTATTACATATTGGGTTTATGGAACGGTCTCTGAGCTAATTTGAAACCCTTGTTTTATGCATCACCCCACCTCACCTTTCCCGTTAAGCAGCCATAGTGTGTTTTCTAAACGTGTGACTCTGTTCTGTTTTGTAATTCAGTTCAAGGGTAGCGGTTTTTACATTCCCTCTATAAGTGATATCTTATGATAAGTGTCTTTTTCTGTGTGACTTATTTCACTTAGAATCGTCGTACCTAAATCCACTCATCATGCTGCTACTAGCCTTATGACGTTGATTTCATGGCTGAGTGATATTCCATTGTACAAAAGGACCACAACTTCTTTATCCATTTTTCTCTTTCCTGGGATATTTAAGGTGTAACGAAGTGGAGGTTCTTGTCCACAGAGCAGCCCTAAACTTTGGGGTGCCTGTGCCTTGCTGATTTTTAGTTTTCCCAATTTATACGCCCGTGAGTGGAAGTGCCCTATGCTCTCTAAGCTGAGTTTTTTCGATGTTTCAGGACACACCGTACACTTCTGCAGAGTGGCTGTTGGCAATTTCCATCCCGCCCATCAGCGTAGCAAGGCTCCCGTTTCTCCATGGCCTGTCCTGCATTTCTGGTTTTGACACTTTATTCAGCATGGCCCTTTTGACCGATGGGAAGCGAGACTTCTTTGTAGCGCTGATTTGCCTTTCCAGGTTGCTTGGTTGGCCAAAAAGGGCGTATGCGTTTTTTCCTGAATATATTCAGGAAAAAACGCATACGCCCTTTTTGGCCAAGGGCATCATTGTCGAGGTTTTGCCGCTTTTCCCGTGCTTTAAAGGCGATTCGAATCTACCTCCTGAAATCTGTTTCCTGCAATTCTGCCTTGCTTTCAAATCCTCTCTGTTGTCTTCCGTCAATATATTTGTGGACGAGAGTTATCATTTATAACTCTGCAGGTTTGTGAATTGCAGTGCCCCTGAGCTCCATTTTTCAACTCGCTTTCTTGGGAGCTGGCCGCAAAAGCGCAGGATTGCTTCAGGCCCTATTCTGGTCCCGGGCGGCAGGCTGAGCCTGTGGTTAATTCTTCTTGCTGATGGGAAAATAGAGTGACCTGTGCCTGTCCCCACACCTAGAGCTAGTGTCTCATTGGTTCCCCCTCTTCCCGTTCATCCTCAGGACAAATTGCAACCTGTACGGAACAGGAGGTTAAAGGTGCTGATTCTCCAAGGAGGGAGATTTCTAGTAAAGCGGCTGGAATGGCGAACCCGAGCACAAGGAGATGAGAAATGGGGTGCGTTTTAGAAACCTTTCCCGATCACACGGTGTACCATCTTCTGGGATTCTCATGCATGTTTTCGATGTAGGAAGATGCCCTTGAACCTGGAGATTTGGGACCCATGGGATGGGTACCACGCAGTATTACTCTAAAGGGTCTGCGTTTGCTCACCCAACCTCACCAAACCTCTCAGCCCCAAGAGTGTCCACCCTTATGTCTCAATCAGCTGTGGGTCTAGATGTGGTCAATCCAGGTGGCATCACAGCCCTTGAACGAATTTTGTAAGAATTTCTCTCTCTTTCACTGTCTTTGTTTCACGGGTTTTTAAAAGTGATTGATTTTTATAAAGGGGTTTAGCTGCTTTTCACTGCTGTGTTTATGCCGCTTTACACCCACTTGACTCACTTACAGAGAGATATCAGTACATAGGTTTTAAGATTCTTACTAGTCAGATATATTCTTGGGCGGTGAATAGGGGGTTTTGAGTCCAGATCACTGAGCAAGGAGTAGGTCTTGTCTATTACATATTGGGTTTATGGAACGGTCTCTGAGCTAATTTGAAACCCTTGTTTTATGCATCACCCCACCTCACCTTTCCCGTTAAGCAGCCATAGTGTGTTTTCTAAACGTGTGACTCTGTTCTGTTTTGTAATTCAGTTCAAGGGTAGCGGTTTTTACATTCCCTCTATAAGTGATATCTTAGGATAAGTGTCTTTTTCTGTGTGACTTATTTCACTTAGAATCGTCGTACCTAAATCCACTCATCATGCTGCTACTAGCCTTATGACGTTGATTTCATGGCTGAGTGATATTCCATTGTACAAAAGGACCACAACTTCTTTATCCATTTTTCTCTTTCCTGGGATATTTAAGGTGTAACGAAGTGGAGGTTCTTGTCCACAGAGCAGCCCTAAACTTTGGGGTGCCTGTGCCTTGCTGATTTTTAGTTTTCCCAATTTATACGCCCGTGAGTGGAAGTTCCCTATGCTCTCTAAGCTGAGTTTTTTCGATGTTTCAGGACACACCGTACACTTCTGCAGAGTGGCTGTTGGCAATTTCCATCCCGCCCATCAGCGTAGCAAGGCTCCCGTTTCTCCATGGCCTGTCCTGCATTTCTGGTTTTGACACTTTATTCAGCATGGCCCTTTTGACCGATGGGAAGCGAGACTTCTTTGTAGCGCTGATTTGCCTTTCCAGGTTGCTTGGTTGGCCAAAAAGGGCGTATGCGTTTTTTCCTGAATATATTCAGGAAAAAACGCATACGCCCTTTTTGGCCAAGGGCATCATTGTCGAGGTTTTGCCGCTTTTCCCGTGCTTTAAAGGCGATTCGAATCTACCTCCTGAAATCTGTTTCCTGCAATTCTGCCTTTCTTTCAAATCCTCTCTGTTGTCTTCCGTCAATATATTTGTGGACGAGAGTTATCATTTATAACTCTGCAGGTTTGTGAATTGCAGTGCCCCTGAGCTCCATTTTTCAACTCGCTTTCTTGGGAGCTGGCCGCAAAAGCGCAGGATTGCTTCAGGCCCTATTCTGGTCCCGGGCGGCAGGCTGAGCCTGTGGTTAATTCTTCTTGCTGATGGGAAAATAGAGTGACCTGTGCCTGTCCCCACACCTAGAGCTAGTGTCTCATTGGTTCCCCCTCTTCCCGTTCATCCTCAGGACAAATTGCAACCTGTACGGAACAGGAGGTTAAAGGTGCTGATTCTCCAAGGAGGGAGATTTCTAGTAAAGCGGCTGGAATGGCGAACCCGAGCACAAGGAGATGAGAAATGGGGTGCGTTTTAGAAACCTTTCCCGATCACACGGTGTACCATCTTCTGGGATTCTCATGCATGTTTTCGATGTAGGAAGATGCCCTTGAACCTGGAGATTTGGGACCCATGGGATGGGTACCACGCAGTATTACTCTAAAGGGTCTGTGTTTGCTCACCCAACCTCACCAAACCTCTCAGCCCCAAGAGTGTCCACCCTTATGTCTCAATCAGCTGTGGGTCTAGATGTGGTCAATCCAGGTGGCATCACAGCCCTTGAACGAATTTTGTAAGAATTTCTCTCTCTTTCACTGTCTTTGTTTCACGGGTTTTTAAAAGTGATTGATTTTTATAAAGGGGTTTAGCTGCTTTTCACTGCTGTGTTTATGCCGCTTTACACCCACTTGACTCACTTACAGAGAGATATCAGTACATAGGTTTTAAGATTCTTACTAGTCAGATATATTCTTGGGCGGTGAATAGGGGGTTTTGAGTCCAGATCACTGAGCAAGGAGTAGGTCTTGTCTATTACATATTGGGTTTATGGAACGGTCTCTGAGCTAATTTGAAACCCTTGTTTTATGCATCACCCCACCTCACCTTTCCCGTTAAGCAGCCATAGTGTGTTTTCTAAACGTGTGACTCTGTTCTGTTTTGTAATTCAGTTCAAGGGTAGCGGTTTTTACATTCCCTCTATAAGTGATATCTTAGGATAAGTGTCTTTTTCTGTGTGACTTATTTCACTTAGAATCGTCGTACCTAAATCCACTCATCATGCTGCTACTAGCCTTATGACGTTGATTTCATGGCTGAGTGATATTCCATTGTACAAAAGGACCACAACTTCTTTATCCATTTTTCTCTTTCCTGGGATATTTAAGGTGTAATGAAGTGGAGGTTCTTGTCCACAGAGCAGCCCTAAACTTTGGGGTGCCTGTGCCTTGCTGATTTTTAGTTTTCCCAATTTATACGCCCGTGAGTGGAAGTGCCCTATGCTCTCTAAGCTGAGTTTTTTCGATGTTTCAGGACACACCGTACACTTCTGCAGAGTGGCTGTTGGCAATTTCCATCCCGCCCATCAGCGTAGCAAGGCTCCCGTTTCTCCATGGCCTGTCCTGCATTTCTGGTTTTGACACTTTATTCAGCATGGCCCTTTTGACCGATGGGAAGCGAGACTTCTTTGTAGCACTGATTTGCCTTTCCAGGTTGCTTGGTTGGCCAAAAAGGGCGTATGCGTTTTTTCCTGAATATATTCAGGAAAAAACGCATACGCCCTTTTTGGCCAAGGGCATCATTGTCGAGGTTTTGCCGCTTTTCCCGTGCTTTAAAGGCTATTCGAATCTACCTCCTGAAATCTGTTTCCTGCAATTCTGCCTTGCTTTCAAATCCTCTCTGTTGTCTTCCGTCAATATATTTGTGGACGAGAGTTATCATTTATAACTCTGCAGGTTTGTGAATTGCAGTGCCCCTGAGCTCCATTTTTCAACTCGCTTTCTTGGGAGCTGGCCGCAAAAGCGCAGGATTGCTTCAGGCCCTATTCTGGTCCCGGGCGGCAGGCTGAGCCTGTGGTTAATTCTTCTTGCTGATGGGAAAATAGAGTGACCTGTGCCTGTCCCCACACCTAGAGCTAGTGTCTCATTGGTTCCCCCTCTTCCCGTTCATCCTCAGGACAAATTGCAACCTGTACGGAACAGGAGGTTAAAGGTGCTGATTCTCCAAGGAGGGAGATTTCTAGTAAAGCGGCTGGAATGGCGAACCCGAGCACAAGGAGATGAGAAATGGGGTGCGTTTTAGAAACCTTTCCCGATCACACGGTGTACCATCTTCTGGGATTCTCATGCATGTTTTCGATGTAGGAAGATGCCCTTGAACCTGGAGATTTGGGACCCATGGGATGGGTACCACGCAGTATTACTCTAAAGGGTCTGCGTTTGCTCACCCAACCTCACCAAACCTCTCAGCCCCAAGAGTGTCCACCCTTATGTCTCAATCAGCTGTGGGTCTAGATGTGGTCAATCCAGGTGGCATCACAGCCCTTGAACGAATTTTGTAAGAATTTCTCTCTCTTTCACTGTCTTTGTTTCACGGGTTTTTAAAAGTGATTGATTTTTATAAAGGGGTTTAGCTGCTTTTCACTGCTGTGTTTATGCCGCTTTACACCCACTTGACTCACTTACACAGGGATATCAGTACATAGGTTTTAAGATTCTTACTAGTCAGATATATTCTTGGGCGGTGAATAGGGGGTTTTGAGTCCAGATCACTGAGCAAGGAGTAGGTCTTTTCTATTACATATTGGGTTTATGGAACGGTCTCTGAGCTAATTTGAAACCCTTGTTTTATGCATCACCCCACCTCACCTTTCCCGTTAAGCAGCCATAGTGTGTTTTCTAAACGTGTGACTCTGTTCTGTTTTGTAATTCAGTTCAAGGGTAGCGGTTTTTACATTCCCTCTATAAGTGATATCTTATGATAAGTGTCTTTTTCTGTGTGACTTATTTCACTTAGAATCGTCGTACCTAAATCCACTCATCATGCTGCTACTAGCCTTATGACGTTGATTTCATGGCTGAGTGATATTCCATTGTACAAAAGGACCACAACTTCTTTATCCATTTTTCTCTTTCCTGGGATATTTAAGGTGTAACGAAGTGGAGGTTCTTGTCCACAGAGCAGCCCTAAACTTTGGGGTGCCTGTGCCTTGCTGATTTTTAGTTTTCCCAATTTATACGCCCGTGAGTGGAAGTGCCCTATGCTCTCTAAGCTGAGTTTTTTCGATGTTTCAGGACACACCGTACACTTCTGCAGAGTGGCTGTTGGCAATTTCCATCCCGCCCATCAGCGTAGCAAGGCTCCCGTTTCTCCATGGCCTGTCCTGCATTTCTGGTTTTGACACTTTATTCAGCATGGCCCTTTTGACCGATGGGAAGCGAGACTTCTTTGTAGCGCTGATTTGCCTTTCCAGGTTGCTTGGTTGGCCAAAAAGGGCGTATGCGTTTTTTCCTGAATATATTCAGGAAAAAATGCATACGCCCTTTTTGGCCAAGGGCATCATTGTCGAGGTTTTGCCGCTTTTCCCGTGCTTTAAAGGCGATTCGAATCTACCTACTGAAATCTGTTTCCTGCAATTCTGCCTTGCTTTCAAATCCTCTCTGTTGTCTTCCGTCAATATATTTGTGGACGAGAGTTATCATTTATAACTCTGCAGGTTTGTGAATTGCAGTGCCCCTGAGCTCCATTTTTCAACTCGCTTTCTTGGGAGCTGGCCGCAAAAGCGCAGGATTGCTTCAGGCCCTATTCTGGTCCCGGGCGGCAGGCTGAGCCTGTGGTTAATTCTTCTTGCTGATGGGAAAATAGAGTGACCTGTGCCTGTCCCCACACCTAGAGCTAGTGTCTCATTGGTTCCCCCTCTTCCCGTTCATCCTCAGGACAAATTGCAACCTGTACGGAACAGGAGGTTAAAGGTGCTGATTCTCAAGGAGGGAGATTGCTAGTAAAGCGGCTGGAATGGCGAACCCGAGCACAAGGAGATGAGAAATGAGGTGCGTTTTAGAAACCTTTCCCGATCACACGATGTACCATCTTCTGGGATTCTCATGCATGTTTTCGATGTAGGAAGATGCCCTTGAACCTGGAGATTTGGGACCCATGGGATGGGTACCACGCAGTATTACTCTAAAGGGTCTGCGTTTGCTCACCCAACCTCACCAAACCTCTCAGCCCCAAGAGTGTCCACCCTTATGCCTTAATCAGCTGTGGGTCTAGATATGGTCAATCCAAGTGGCATCACAGCCCTTGAACGAATTTTGTAAGAATTTCTCTCTCTTTCACTGTCTTTGTTTCACGGGTTTTTAAAAGTGATTGATTTTTATAAAGGGGTTTAGCTGCTTTTCACTGCTGTGTTTATGCCGCTTTACACCCACTTGACTCACTTACACAGGGATATCAGTACATAGGTTTTAAGATTCTTACTAGTCAGATATATTCTTGGGCAGTGAATAGGGGGTTTTGAGTCCAGATCACTGAGCAAGGAGTAGGTCTTGTCTATTACATATTGGGTTTATGGAACGGTCTCTGAGCTAATTTGAAACCCTTGTTTTATGCATCACCCCACCTCACCTTTCCCATTAAGCAGCCATAGTGTGTTTTCTAAATGTGTGACTCTGTTCTGTTTTGTAATTCAGTTCAAGGGTAGCGGTTTTTACATTCCCTCTATAAGTGATATCTTAGGATAAGTGTCTTTTTCTGTGTGACTTATTTCACTTAGAATCGTCGTACCTAAATCCACTCATCATGCTGCTACTAGCCTTATGACGTTGATTTCATGGCTGAGTGATATTCCATTGTACAAAAGGACCACAACTTCTTTATCCATTTTTCTCTTTCCTGGGATATTTAAGGTGTAACGAAGTGGAGGTTCTTGTCCACAGAGCAGCCCTAAACTTTGGGGTGCCTGTGCCTTGCTGATTTTTAGTTTTCCCAATTTATACGCCCGTGAGTGGAAGTGCCCTATGCTCTCTAAGCTGAGTTTTTTCGATGTTTCAGGACACACCGTACACTTCTGCAGAGTGGCTGTTGGCAATTTCCATCCCGCCCATCAGCGTAGCAAGGCTCCCGTTTCTCCATGGCCTGTCCTGCATTTCTGGTTTTGACACTTTATTCAGCATGGCCCTTTTGACCGATGGGAAGCGAGACTTCTTTGTAGTGCTGATTTGCCTTTCCAGGTTGCTTGGTTGGCCAAAAAGGGCGTATGCGTTTTTTCCTGAATATATTCAGGAAAAAACGCATACGCCCTTTTTGGCCAAGGGCATCATTGTCGAGGTTTTGCCGCTTTTCCCGTGCTTTAAAGGCGATTCGAATCTACCTCCTGAAATCTGTTTCCTGCAATTCTGCCTTGCTTTCAAATCCTCTCTGTTGTCTTCCGTCAATATATTTGTGGACGAGAGTTATCATTTATAACTCTGCAGGTTTGTGAATTGCAGTGCCCCTGAGCTCCATTTTTCAACTCGCTTTCTTGGGAGCTGGCCGCAAAAGCGCAGGATTGCTTCAGGCCCTATTCTGGTCCCGGGCGGCAGGCTGAGCCTGTGGTTAATTCTTCTTGCTGATGGGAAAATAGAGTGACCTGTGCCTGTCCCCACACCTAGAGCTAGTGTCTCATTGGTTCCCCCTCTTCCCGTTCATCCTCAGGACAAATTGCAACCTGTACGGAACAGGAGGTTAAAGGTGCTGATTCTCCAAGGAGGGAGATTTCTAGTAAAGCGGCTGGAATGGCGAACCCGAGCACAAGGAGATGAGAAATGGGGTGCGTTTTAGAAACCTTTCCCGATCACACGGTGTACCATCTTCTGGGATTCTCATGCATGTTTTCGATGTAGGAAGATGCCCTTGAACCTGGAGATTTGGGACCCATGGGATGGGTACCACGCAGTATTACTCTAAAGGGTCTGCGTTTGCTCACCCAACCTCACCAAACCTCTCAGCCCCAAGAGTGTCCACCCTTATGTCTCAATCAGCTGTGGGTCTAGATGTGGTCAATCCAGGTGGCATCACAGCCCTTGAACGAATTTTGTAAGAATTTCTCTCTCTTTCACTGTCTTTGTTTCACGGGTTTTTAAAAGTGATTGATTTTTATAAAGGGGTTTAGCTGCTTTTCACTGCTGTGTTTATGCCGCTTTACACCCACTTGACTCACTTACACAGGGATATCAGTACATAGGTTTTAAGATTCTTACTAGTCAGATATATTCTTGGGCGGTGAATAGGGGGTTTTGAGTCCAGATCACTGAGCAAGGAGTAGGTCTTGTCTATTACATATTGGGTTTATGGAACGGTCTCTGAGCTAATTTGAAACCCTTGTTTTATGCATCACCCCACCTCACCTTTCCCGTTAAGTAGCCATAGTGTGTTTTCTAAACGTGTGACTCTGTTCTGTTTTGTAATTCAGTTCAAGGGTAGCGGTTTTTACATTCCCTCTATAAGTGATATCTTATGATAAGTGTCTTTTTCTGTGTGACTTATTTCACTTAGAATCGTCGTACCTAAATCCACTCATCATGCTGCTACTAGCCTTATGACGTTGATTTCATGGCTGAGTGATATTCCATTGTACAAAAGGACCACAACTTCTTTATCCATTTTTCTCTTTCCTGGGATATTTAAGGTGTAACGAAGTGGAGGTTCTTGTCCACAGAGCAGCCCTAAACTTTGGGGTGCCTGTGCCTTGCTGATTTTTAGTTTTCCCAATTTATACGCCCGTGAGTGGAAGTGCCCTATGCTCTCTAAGCTGAGTTTTTTCGATGTTTCAGGACACACCGTACACTTCTGCAGAGTGGCTGTTGGCAATTTCCATCCCGCCCATCAGCGTAGCAAGGCTCCCGTTTCTCCATGGCCTGTCCTGCATTTCTGGTTTTGACACTTTATTCAGCATGGCCCTTTTGACCGATGGGAAGCGAGACTTCTTTGTAGCGCTGATTTGCCTTTCCAGGTTGCTTGGTTGGCCAAAAAGGGCGTATGCGTTTTTTCCTGAATATATTCAGGAAAAAATGCATACGCCCTTTTTGGCCAAGGGCATCATTGTCGAGGTTTTGCCGCTTTTCCCGTGCTTTAAAGGCGATTCGAATCTACCTACTGAAATCTGTTTCCTGCAATTCTGCCTTGCTTTCAAATCCTCTCTGTTGTCTTCCGTCAATATATTTGTGGACGAGAGTTATCATTTATAACTCTGCAGGTTTGTGAATTGCAGTGCCCCTGAGCTCCATTTTTCAACTCGCTTTCTTGGGAGCTGGCCGCAAAAGCGCAGGATTGCTTCAGGCCCTATTCTGGTCCCGGGCGGCAGGCTGAGCCTGTGGTTAATTCTTCTTGCTGATGGGAAAATAGAGTGACCTGTGCCTGTCCCCACACCTAGAGCTAGTGTCTCATTGGTTCCCCCTCTTCCCGTTCATCCTCAGGACAAATTGCAACCTGTACGGAACAGGAGGTTAAAGGTGCTGATTCTCAAGGAGGGAGATTGCTAGTAAAGCGGCTGGAATGGCGAACCCGAGCACAAGGAGATGAGAAATGAGGTGCGTTTTAGAAACCTTTCCCGATCACACGATGTACCATCTTCTGGGATTCTCATGCATGTTTTCGATGTAGGAAGATGCCCTTGAACCTGGAGATTTGGGACCCATGGGATGGGTACCACGCAGTATTACTCTAAAGGGTCTGCGTTTGCTCACCCAACCTCACCAAACCTCTCAGCCCCAAGAGTGTCCACCCTTATGCCTTAATCAGCTGTGGGTCTAGATATGGTCAATCCAAGTGGCATCACAGCCCTTGAACGAATTTTGTAAGAATTTCTCTCTCTTTCACTGTCTTTGTTTCACGGGTTTTTAAAAGTGATTGATTTTTATAAAGGGGTTTAGCTGCTTTTCACTGCTGTGTTTATGCCGCTTTACACCCACTTGACTCACTTACACAGGGATATCAGTACATAGGTTTTAAGATTCTTACTAGTCAGATATATTCTTGGGCGGTGAATAGGGGGTTTTGAGTCCAGATCACTGAGCAAGGAGTAGGTCTTGTCTATTACATATTGGGTTTATGGAACGGTCTCTGAGCTAATTTGAAACCCTTGTTTTATGCATCACCCCACCTCACCTTTCCCGTTAAGCAGCCATAGTGTGTTTTCTAAACGTGTGACTCTGTTCTGTTTTGTAATTCAGTTCAAGGGTAGCGGTTTTTACATTCCCTCTATAAGTGATATCTTAGGATAAGTGTCTTTTTCTGTGTGACTTATTTCACTTAGAATCGTCGTACCTAAATCCACTCATCATGCTGCTACTAGCCTTATGACGTTGATTTCATGGCTGAGTGATATTCCATTGTACAAAAGGACCACAACTTCTTTATCCATTTTTCTCTTTCCTGGGATATTTAAGGTGTAACGAAGTGGAGGTTCTTGTCCACAGAGCAGCCCTAAACTTTGGGGTGCCTGTGCCTTGCTGATTTTTAGTTTTCCCAATTTATACGCCCGTGAGTGGAAGTGCCCTATGCTCTCTAAGCTGAGTTTTTTCGATGTTTCAGGACACACCGTACACTTCTGCAGAGTGGCTGTTGGCAATTTCCATCCCGCCCATCAGCGTAGCAAGGCTCCCGTTTCTCCATGGCCTGTCCTGCATTTCTGGTTTTGACACTTTATTCAGCATGGCCCTTTTGACCGATGGGAAGCGAGACTTCTTTGTAGCGCTGATTTGCCTTTCCAGGTTGCTTGGTTGGCCAAAAAGGGCGTATGCGTTTTTTCCTGAATATATTCAGGAAAAAATGCATACGCCCTTTTTGGCCAAGGGCATCATTGTCGAGGTTTTGCCGCTTTTCCCGTGCTTTAAAGGCGATTCGAATCTACCTCCTGAAATCTGTTTCCTGCAATTCTGCCTTGCTTTCAAATCCTCTCTGTTGTCTTCCGTCAATATATTTGTGGAGGAGAGTTATCATTTATAACTCTGCAGGTTTGTGAATTGCAGTGCCCCTGAGCTCCATTTTTCAACTCGCTTTCTTGAGAGCTGGCCGCAAAAGCGCAGGATTGCTTCAGGCCCTATTCTGGTCCCGGGCGGCAGGCTGAGCCTGTGGTTAATTCTTCTTGCTGATGGGAAAATAGAGTGACCTGTGCCTGTCCCCACACCTAGAGCTAGTGTCTCATTGGTTCCCCCTCTTCCCGTTCATCCTCAGGACAAATTGCAACCTGTACGGAACAGGAGTTTAAAGGTGCTGATTCTCCAAGGAGGGAGATTTCTAGTAAAGCGGCTGGAATGGCGAACCCGAGCACAAGGAGATGAGAAATGGGGTGCGTTTTAGAAACCTTTCCCGATCACACGGTTTACCATCTTCTGGGATTCTCATGCATGTTTTCGATGTAGGAAGATGCCCTTGAACCTGGAGATTTGGGACCCATGGGATGGGTACCACGCAGTATTACTCTAAAGGGTCTGCGTTTGCTCACCCAACCTCACCAAACCTCTCAGCCCCAAGAGTGTCCACCCTTATGTCTCAATCAGCTGTGGGTCTAGATGTGGTCAATCCAGGTGGCATCACAGCCCTTGAACGAATTTTGTAAGAATTTCTCTCTCTTTCACTGTCTTTGTTTCACGGGTTTTTAAAAGTGATTGATTTTTATAAAGGGGTTTAGCTGCTTTTCACTGCTGTGTTTATGCCGCTTTACACCCACTTGACTCACTTACAGAGAGATATCAGTACATAGGTTTTAAGATTCTTACTAGTCAGATATATTCTTGGGCGGTGAATAGGGGGTTTTGAGTCCAGATCACTGAGCAAGGAGTAGGTCTTGTCTATTACATATTGGGTTTATGGAACGGTCTCTGAGCTAATTTGAAACCCTTGTTTTATGCATCACCCCACCTCACCTTTCCCGTTAAGCAGCCATAGTGTGTTTTCTAAACGTGTGACTCTGTTCTGTTTTGTAATTCAGTTCAAGGGTAGCGGTTTTTACATTCCCTCTATAAGTGATATCTTAGGATAAGTGTCTTTTTCTGTGTGACTTATTTCACTTAGAATCGTCGTACCTAAATCCACTCATCATGCTGCTACTAGCCTTATGACGTTGATTTCATGGCTGAGTGATATTCCATTGTACAAAAGGACCACAACTTCTTTATCCATTTTTCTCTTTCCTGGGATATTTAAGGTGTAACGAAGTGGAGGTTCTTGTCAACAGAGCAGCCCTAAACTTTGGGGTGCCTGTGCCTTGCTGATTTTTAGTTTTCCCAATTTATACGCCCGTGAGTGGAAGTGCCCTATGCTCTCTAAGCTGAGTTTTTTCGATGTTTCAGGACACACCGTACACTTCTGCAGAGTGGCTGTTGGCAATTTCCATCCCGCCCATCAGCGTAGCAAGGCTCCCGTTTCTCCATGGCCTGTCCTGCATTTCTGGTTTTGACACTTTATTCAGCATGGCCCTTTTGACCGATGGGAAGCGAGACTTCTTTGTAGCGCTGATTTGCCTTTCCAGGTTGCTTGGTTGGCCAAAAAGGGCGTATGCGTTTTTTCCTGAATATATTCAGGAAAAAATGCATACGCCCTTTTTGGCCAAGGGCATCATTGTCGAGGTTTTGCCGCTTTTCCCGTGCTTTAAAGGCGATTCGAATCTACCTCCTGAAATCTGTTTCCTGCAATTCTGCCTTGCTTTCAAATCCTCTCTGTTGTCTTCCGTCAATATATTTGTGGAGGAGAGTTATCATTTATAACTCTGCAGGTTTGTGAATTGCAGTGCCCCTGAGCTCCATTTTTCAACTCGCTTTCTTGAGAGCTGGCCGCAAAAGCGCAGGATTGCTTCAGGCCCTATTCTGGTCCCGGGCGGCAGGCTGAGCCTGTGGTTAATTCTTCTTGCTGATGGGAAAATAGAGTGACCTGTGCCTGTCCCCACACCTAGAGCTAGTGTCTCATTGGTTCCCCCTCTTCCCGTTCATCCTCAGGACAAATTGCAACCTGTACGGAACAGGAGGTTAAAGGTGCTGATTCTCCAAGGAGGGAGATTTCTAGTAAAGCGGCTGGAATGGCGAACCCGAGCACAAGGAGATGAGAAATGGGGTGCGTTTTAGAAACCTTTCCCGATCACACGGTTTACCATCTTCTGGGATTCTCATGCATGTTTTCGATGTAGGAAGATGCCCTTGAACCTGGAGATTTGGGACCCATGGGATGGGTACCACGCAGTATTACTCTAAAGGGTCTGCGTTTGCTCACCCAACCTCACCAAACCTCTCAGCCCCAAGAGTGTCCACCCTTATGTCTCAATCAGCTGTGGGTCTAGATGTGGTCAATCCAGGTGGCATCACAGCCCTTGAACGAATTTTGTAAGAATTTCTCTCTCTTTCACTGTCTTTGTTTCACGGGTTTTTAAAAGTGATTGATTTTTATAAAGGGGTTTAGCTGCTTTTCACTGCTGTGTTTATGCCGCTTTACACCCACTTGACTCACTTACAGAGAGATATCAGTACATAGGTTTTAAGATTCTTACTAGTCAGATATATTCTTGGGCGGTGAATAGGGGGTTTTGAGTCCAGATCACTGAGCAAGGAGTAGGTCTTGTCTATTACATATTGGGTTTATGGAACGGTCTCTGAGCTAATTTGAAACCCTTGTTTTATGCATCACCCCACCTCACCTTTCCCGTTAAGCAGCCATAGTGTGTTTTCTAAACGTGTGACTCTGTTCTGTTTTGTAATTCAGTTCAAGGGTAGCGGTTTTTACATTCCCTCTATAAGTGATATCTTAGGATAAGTGTCTTTTTCTGTGTGACTTATTTCACTTAGAATCGTCGTACCTAAATCCACTCATCATGCTGCTACTAGCCTTATGACGTTGATTTCATGGCTGAGTGATATTCCATTGTACAAAAGGACCACAACTTCTTTATCCATTTTTCTCTTTCCTGGGATATTTAAGGTGTAACGAAGTGGAGGTTCTTGTCAACAGAGCAGCCCTAAACTTTGGGGTGCCTGTGCCTTGCTGATTTTTAGTTTTCCCAATTTATACGCCCGTGAGTGGAAGTGCCCTATGCTCTCTAAGCTGAGTTTTTTCGATGTTTCAGGACACACCGTACACTTCTGCAGAGTGGCTGTTGGCAATTTCCATCCCGCCCATCAGCGTAGCAAGGCTCCCGTTTCTCCATGGCCTGTCCTGCATTTCTGGTTTTGACACTTTATTCAGCATGGCCCTTTTGACCGATGGGAAGCGAGACTTCTTTGTAGCGCTGATTTGCCTTTCCAGGTTGCTTGGTTGGCCAAAAAGGGCGTATGCGTTTTTTCCTGAATATATTCAGGAAAAAACGCATACGCCCTTTTTGGCCAAGGGCATCATTGTCGAGGTTTTGCCGCTTTTCCCGTGCTTTAAAGGCGATTCGAATCTACCTCCTGAAATCTGTTTCCTGCAATTCTGCCTTGCTTTCAAATCCTCTCTGTTGTCTTCCGTCAATATATTTGTGGACGAGAGTTATCATTTATAACTCTGCAGGTTTGTGAATTGCAGTGCCCCTGAGCTCCATTTTTCAACTCGCTTTCTTGGGAGCTGGCCGCAAAAGCGCAGGATTGCTTCAGGCCCTATTCTGGTCCCGGGCGGCAGGCTGAGCCTGTGGTTAATTCTTCTTGCTGATGGGAAAATAGAGTGACCTGTGCCTGTCCCCACACCTAGAGCTAGTGTCTCATTGGTTCCCCCTCTTCCCGTTCATCCTCAGGACAAATTGCAACCTGTACGGAACAGGAGGTTAAAGGTGCTGATTCTCAAGGAGGGAGATTGCTAGTAAAGCGGCTGGAATGGCGAACCCGAGCACAAGGAGATGAGAAATGAGGTGCGTTTTAGAAACCTTTCCCGATCACACGATGTACCATCTTCTGGGATTCTCATGCATGTTTTCGATGTAGGAAGATGCCCTTGAACCTGGAGATTTGGGACCCATGGGATGGGTACCACGCAGTATTACTCTAAAGGGTCTGCGTTTGCTCACCCAACCTCACCAAACCTCTCAGCCCCAAGAGTGTCCACCCTTATGCCTTAATCAGCTGTGGGTCTAGATATGGTCAATCCAAGTGGCATCACAGCCCTTGAACGAATTTTGTAAGAATTTCTCTCTCTTTCACTGTCTTTGTTTCACGGGTTTTTAAAAGTGATTGATTTTTATAAAGGGGTTTAGCTGCTTTTCACTGCTGTGTTTATGCCGCTTTACACCCACTTGACTCACTTACACAGGGATATCAGTACATAGGTTTTAAGATTCTTACTAGTCAGATATATTCTTGGGCGGTGAATAGGGGGTTTTGAGTCCAGATCACTGAGCAAGGAGTAGGTCTTGTCTATTACATATTGGGTTTATGGAACGGTCTCTGAGCTAATTTGAAACCCTTGTTTTATGCATCACCCCACCTCACCTTTCCCGTTAAGCAGCCATAGTGTGTTTTCTAAACGTGTGACTCTGTTCTGTTTTGTAATTCAGTTCAAGGGTAGCGGTTTTTACATTCCCTCTATAAGTGATATCTTAGGATAAGTGTCTTTTTCTGTGTGACTTATTTCACTTAGAATCGTCGTACCTAAATCCACTCATCATGCTGCTACTAGCCTTATGACGTTGATTTCATGGCTGAGTGATATTCCATTGTACAAAAGGACCACAACTTCTTTATCCATTTTTCTCTTTCCTGGGATATTTAAGGTGTAACGAAGTGGAGGTTCTTGTCCACAGAGCAGCCCTAAACTTTGGGGTGCCTGTGCCTTGCTGATTTTTAGTTTTCCCAATTTATACGCCCGTGAGTGGAAGTTCCCTATGCTCTCTAAGCTGAGTTTTTTCGATGTTTCAGGACACACCGTACACTTCTGCAGAGTGGCTGTTGGCAATTTCCATCCCGCCCATCAGCGTAGCAAGGCTCCCGTTTCTCCATGGCCTGTCCTGCATTTCTGGTTTTGACACTTTATTCAGCATGGCCCTTTTGACCGATGGGAAGCGAGACTTCTTTGTAGCGCTGATTTGCCTTTCCAGGTTGCTTGGTTGGCCAAAAAGGGCGTATGCGTTTTTTCCTGAATATATTCAGGAAAAAATGCATACGCCCTTTTTGGCCAAGGGCATCATTGTCGAGGTTTTGCCGCTTTTCCCGTGCTTTAAAGGCGATTCGAATCTACCTCCTGAAATCTGTTTCCTGCAATTCTGCCTTGCTTTCAAATCCTCTCTGTTGTCTTCCGTCAATATATTTGTGGACGAGAGTTATCATTTATAACTCTGCAGGTTTGTGAATTGCAGTGCCCCTGAGCTCCATTTTTCAACTCGCTTTCTTGAGAGCTGGCCGCAAAAGCGCAGGATTGCTTCAGGCCCTATTCTGGTCCCGGGCGGCAGGCTGAGCCTGTGGTTAATTCTTCTTGCTGATGGGAAAATAGAGTGACCTGTGCCTGTCCCCACACCTAGAGCTAGTGTCTCATTGGTTCCCCCTCTTCCCGTTCATCCTCAGGACAAATTGCAACCTGTACGGAACAGGAGGTTAAAGGTGCTGATTCTCCAAGGAGGGAGATTTCTAGTAAAGCGGCTGGAATGGCGAACCCGAGCACAAGGAGATGAGAAATGGGGTGCGTTTTAGAAACCTTTCCCGATCACACGGTTTACCATCTTCTGGGATTCTCATGCATGTTTTCGATGTAGGAAGATGCCCTTGAACCTGGAGATTTGGGACCCATGGGATGGGTACCACGCAGTATTACTCTAAAGGGTCTGCGTTTGCTCACCCAACCTCACCAAACCTCTCAGCCCCAAGAGTGTCCACCCTTATGTCTCAATCAGCTGTGGGTCTAGATGTGGTCAATCCAGGTGGCATCACAGCCCTTGAACGAATTTTGTAAGAATTTCTCTCTCTTTCACTGTCTTTGTTTCACTGGTCTTTAAAAGTGATTGATTTTTATAAAGGGGTTTAGCTGCTTTTCACTGCTGTGTTTATGCCGCTTTACACCCACTTGACTCACTTACAGAGAGATATCAGTACATAGGTTTTAAGATTCTTACTAGTCAGATATATTCTTGGGCGGTGAATAGGGGGTTTTGAGTCCAGATCACTGAGCAAGGAGTAGGTCTTGTCTATTACATATTGGGTTTATGGAACGGTCTCTGAGCTAATTTGAAACCCTTGTTTTATGCATCACCCCACCTCACCTTTCCCGTTAAGCAGCCATAGTGTGTTTTCTAAACGTGTGACTCTGTTCTGTTTTGTAATTCAGTTCAAGGGTAGCGGTTTTTACATTCCCTCTATAAGTGATATCTTAGGATAAGTGTCTTTTTCTGTGTGACTTATTTCACTTAGAATCTTCGTACCTAAATCCACTCATCATGCTGCTACTAGCCTTATGACGTTGATTTCATGGCTGAGTGATATTCCATTGTACAAAAGGACCACAACTTCTTTATCCATTTTTCTCTTTCCTGGGATATTTAAGGTATAACGAAGTGGAGGTTCTTGTCCACAGAGCAGCCCTAAACTTTGGGGTGCCTGTGCCTTGCTGATTTTTAGTTTTCCCAATTTATACGCCCGTGAGTGGAAGTGCCCTATGCTCTCTAAGCTGAGTTTTTTCGATGTTTCAGGACACACCGTACACTTCTGCAGAGTGGCTGTTGGCAATTTCCATCCCGCCCATCAGCGTAGCAAGGCTCCCGTTTCTCCATGGCCTGTCCTGCATTTCTGGTTTTGACACTTTATTCAGCATGGCCCTTTTGACCGATGGGAAGCGAGACTTCTTTGTAGCGCTGATTTGCCTTTCCAGGTTGCTTGGTTGGCCAAAAAGGGCGTATGCGTTTTTTCCTGAATATATTCAGGAAAAAACGCATACGCCCTTTTTGGCCAAGGGCATCATTGTCGAGGTTTTGCCGCTTTTCCCGTGCTTTAAAGGCGATTCGAATCTACCTCCTGAAATCTGTTTCCTGCAATTCTGCCTTGCTTTCAAATCCTCTCTGTTGTCTTCCGTCAATATATTTGTGGACGAGAGTTATCATTTATAACTCTGCAGGTTTGTGAATTGCAGTGCCCCTGAGCTCCATTTTTCAACTCGCTTTCTTGGGAGCTGGCCGCAAAAGCGCAGGATTGCTTCAGGCCCTATTCTGGTCCCGGGCGGCAGGCTGAGCCTGTGGTTAATTCTTCTTGCTGATGGGAAAATAGAGTGACCTGTGCCTGTCCCCACACCTAGAGCTAGTGTCTCATTGGTTCCCCCTCTTCCCGTTCATCCTCAGGACAAATTGCAACCTGTACGGAACAGGAGGTTAAAGGTGCTGATTCTCCAAGGAGGGAGATTGCTAGTAAAGCGGCTGGAATGGCGAACCCGAGCACAAGGAGATGAGAAATGAGGTGCGTTTTAGAAACCTTTCCCGATCACACGGTGTACCATCTTCTGGGATTCTCATGCATGTTTTCGATGTAGGAAGATGCCCTTGAACCTGGAGATTTGGGACCCATGGGATGGGTACCACGCAGTATTACTCTAAAGGGTCTGCGTTTGCTCACCCAACCTCACCAAACCTCTCAGCCCCAAGAGTGTCCACCCTTATGCCTCAATCAGCTGTGGGTCTAGATGTGGTCAATCCAGGTGGCATCACAGCCCTTGAACGAATTTTGTAAGAATTTCTCTCTCTTTCACTGTCTTTGTTTCACGGGTTTTTAAAAGTGATTGATTTTTATAAAGGGGTTTAGCTGCTTTTCACTGCTGTGTTTATGCCGCTTTACACCCACTTGACTCACTTACAGAGAGATATCAGTACATAGGTTTTAAGATTCTTACTAGTCAGATATATTCTTGGGCGGTGAATAGGGGGTTTTGAGTCCAGATCACTGAGCAAGGAGTAGGTCTTTTCTATTACATATTGGGTTTATGGAACGGTCTCTGAGCTAATTTGAAACCCTTGTTTTATGCATCACCCCACCTCACCTTTCCCGTTAAGCAGCCATAGTGTGTTTTCTAAACGTGTGACTCTGTTCTGTTTTGTAATTCAGTTCAAGGGTAGCGGTTTTTACATTCCCTCTATAAGTGATATCTTATGATAAGTGTCTTTTTCTGTGTGACTTATTTCACTTAGAATCGTCGTACCTAAATCCACTCATCATGCTGCTACTAGCCTTATGACGTTGATTTCATGGCTGAGTGATATTCCATTGTACAAAAGGACCACAACTTCTTTATCCATTTTTCTCTTTCCTGGGATATTTAAGGTGTAACGAAGTGGAGGTTCTTGTCCACAGAGCAGCCCTAAACTTTGGGGTGCCTGTGCCTTGCTGATTTTTAGTTTTCCCAATTTATACGCCCGTGAGTGGAAGTGCCCTATGCTCTCTAAGCTGAGTTTTTTCGATGTTTCAGGACACACCGTACACTTCTGCAGAGTGGCTGTTGGCAATTTCCATCCCGCCCATCAGCGTAGCAAGGCTCCCGTTTCTCCATGGCCTGTCCTGCATTTCTGGTTTTGACACTTTATTCAGCATGGCCCTTTTGACCGATGGGAAGCGAGACTTCTTTGTAGCGCTGATTTGCCTTTCCAGGTTGCTTGGTTGGCCAAAAAGGGCGTATGCGTTTTTTCCTGAATATATTCAGGAAAAAACGCATACGCCCTTTTTGGCCAAGGGCATCATTGTCGAGGTTTTGCCGCTTTTCCCGTGCTTTAAAGGCGATTCGAATCTACCTCCTGAAATCTGTTTCCTGCAATTCTGCCTTGCTTTCAAATCCTCTCTGTTGTCTTCCGTCAATATATTTGTGGACGAGAGTTATCATTTATAACTCTGCAGGTTTGTGAATTGCAGTGCCCCTGAGCTCCATTTTTCAACTCGCTTTCTTGGGAGCTGGCCGCAAAAGCGCAGGATTGCTTCAGGCCCTATTCTGGTCCCGGGCGGCAGGCTGAGCCTGTGGTTAATTCTTCTTGCTGATGGGAAAATAGAGTGACCTGTGCCTGTCCCCACACCTAGAGCTAGTGTCTCATTGGTTCCCCCTCTTCCCGTTCATCCTCAGGACAAATTGCAACCTGTACGGAACAGGAGGTTAAAGGTGCTGATTCTCCAAGGAGGGAGATTTCTAGTAAAGCGGCTGGAATGGCGAACCCGAGCACAAGGAGATGAGAAATGGGGTGCGTTTTAGAAACCTTTCCCGATCACACGGTGTACCATCTTCTGGGATTCTCATGCATGTTTTCGATGTAGGAAGATGCCCTTGAACCTGGAGATTTGGGACCCATGGGATGGGTACCACGCAGTATTACTCTAAAGGGTCTGCGTTTGCTCACCCAACCTCACCAAACCTCTCAGCCCCAAGAGTGTCCACCCTTATGTCTCAATCAGCTGTGGGTCTAGATGTGGTCAATCCAGGTGGCATCACAGCCCTTGAACGAATTTTGTAAGAATTTCTCTCTCTTTCACTGTCTTTGTTTCACGGGTTTTTAAAAGTGATTGATTTTTATAAAGGGGTTTAGCTGCTTTTCACTGCTGTGTTTATGCCGCTTTACACCCACTTGACTCACTTACAGAGAGATATCAGTACATAGGTTTTAAGATTCTTACTAGTCAGATATATTCTTGGGCGGTGAATAGGGGGTTTTGAGTCCAGATCACTGAGCAAGGAGTAGGTCTTGTCTATTACATATTGGGTTTATGGAACGGTCTCTGAGCTAATTTGAAACCCTTGTTTTATGCATCACCCCACCTCACCTTTCCCGTTAAGCAGCCATAGTGTGTTTTCTAAACGTGTGACTCTGTTCTGTTTTGTAATTCAGTTCAAGGGTAGCGGTTTTTACATTCCCTCTATAAGTGATATCTTAGGATAAGTGTCTTTTTCTGTGTGACTTATTTCACTTAGAATCGTCGTACCTAAATCCACTCATCATGCTGCTACTAGCCTTATGACGTTGATTTCATGGCTGAGTGATATTCCATTGTACAAAAGGACCACAACTTCTTTATCCATTTTTCTCTTTCCTGGGATATTTAAGGTGTAACGAAGTGGAGGTTCTTGTCCACAGAGCAGCCCTAAACTTTGGGGTGCCTGTGCCTTGCTGATTTTTAGTTTTCCCAATTTATACGCCCGTGAGTGGAAGTTCCCTATGCTCTCTAAGCTGAGTTTTTTCGATGTTTCAGGACACACCGTACACTTCTGCAGAGTGGCTGTTGGCAATTTCCATCCCGCCCATCAGCGTAGCAAGGCTCCCGTTTCTCCATGGCCTGTCCTGCATTTCTGGTTTTGACACTTTATTCAGCATGGCCCTTTTGACCGATGGGAAGCGAGACTTCTTTGTAGCGCTGATTTGCCTTTCCAGGTTGCTTGGTTGGCCAAAAAGGGCGTATGCGTTTTTTCCTGAATATATTCAGGAAAAAATGCATACGCCCTTTTTGGCCAAGGGCATCATTGTCGAGGTTTTGCCGCTTTTCCCGTGCTTTAAAGGCGATTCGAATCTACCTACTGAAATCTGTTTCCTGCAATTCTGCCTTGCTTTCAAATCCTCTCTGTTGTCTTCCGTCAATATATTTGTGGACGAGAGTTATCATTTATAACTCTGCAGGTTTGTGAATTGCAGTGCCCCTGAGCTCCATTTTTCAACTCGCTTTCTTGGGAGCTGGCCGCAAAAGCGCAGGATTGCTTCAGGCCCTATTCTGGTCCTGGGCGGCAGGCTGAGCCTGTGGTTAATTCTTCTTGCTGATGGGAAAATAGAGTGACCTGTGCCTGTCCCCACACCTAGAGCTAGTGTCTCATTGGTTCCCCCTCTTCCCGTTCATCCTCAGGACAAATTGCAACCTGTACGGAACAGGAGGTTAAAGGTGCTGATTCTCAAGGAGGGAGATTGCTAGTAAAGCGGCTGGAATGGCGAACCCGAGCACAAGGAGATGAGAAATGAGTTGCGTTTTAGAAACCTTTCCCGATCACACGATGTACCATCTTCTGGGATTCTCATGCATGTTTTCGATGTAGGAAGATGCCCTTGAACTTGGAGATTTGGGACCCATGGGATGGGTACCACGCAGTATTACTCTAAAGGGTCTGCGTTTGCTCACCCAACCTCACCAAACCTCTCAGCCCCAAGAGTGTCCACCCTTATGCCTTAATCAGCTGTGGGTCTAGATATGGTCAATCCAAGTGGCATCACAGCCCTTGAACGAATTTTGTAAGAATTTCTCTCTCTTTCACTGTCTTTGTTTCACGGGTTTTTAAAAGTGATTGATTTTTATAAAGGGGTTTAGCTGCTTTTCACTGCTGTGTTTATGCCGCTTTACACCCACTTGACTCACTTACACAGGGATATCAGTACATAGGTTTTAAGATTCTTACTAGTCAGATATATTCTTGGGCGGTGAATAGGGGGTTTTGAGTCCAGATCACTGAGCAAGGAGTAGGTCTTGTCTATTACATATTGGGTTTATGGAACGGTCTCTGAGCTAATTTGAAACCCTTGTTTTATGCATCACCCCACCTCACCTTTCCCGTTAAGCAGCCATAGTGTGTTTTCTAAACGTGTGACTCTGTTCTGTTTTGTAATTCAGTTCAAGGGTAGCGGTTTTTACATTCCCTCTATAAGTGATATCTTAGGATAAGTGTCTTTTTCTGTGTGACTTATTTCACTTAGAATCGTCGTACCTAAATCCACTCATCATGCTGCTACTAGCCTTATGACGTTGATTTCATGGCTGAGTGATATTCCATTATACAAAAGGACCACAACTTCTTTATCCATTTTTCTCTTTCCTGGGATATTTAAGGTGTAACGAAGTGGAGGTTCTTGTCCACAGAGCAGCCCTAAACTTTGGGGTGCCTGTGCCTTGCTGATTTTTAGTTTTCCCAATTTATACGCCCGTGAGTGGAAGTGCCCTATGCTCTCTAAGCTGAGTTTTTTCGATGTTTCAGGACACACCGTACACTTCTCCAGAGTGGCTGTTGGCAATTTACATCGCGCCCATCAGCGTAGCAAGGCTCCCATTTCTCCATTGCCTGTCCTGCATTTCTGGGTTTGACACTTTATTCAGCATGGCCCTTTTGACCGATGGGAAGCGAGACTTCTTTGTAGCGCTGATTTGCCTTTCCAGGTTGCTTGGTTGGCCAAAAAGGGCGTATGCGTTTTTTCCTGAAGATATTCAGGAAAAAACGCATACGCCCTTTTTGACCAAGGGCATCATTGTCGAGGTTTTGCCGCTTTTCCCGTGCTTTAAAGGCGATTCGAATCTACCTCCTGAAATCTGTTTCCTGCATTTCTGCCTTGCTTTCAAATCCTCTTCGTTGCCTACCCTCAATATATTTGAGGACGAGAGTTATCATTTATAACTCTGCAGGTTTGTGAATTGCAGTGCCCCTGAGCTCCATTTTTCAACTCGCTTTCTTGGGAGCTGGCCGCAAAAGCGCAGGATTGCTTCAGGCCCTATTCTGGTCCCGGGCGGCAGGCTGAGCCTGTGGTTAATTCTTCTTCCTGATGGGAAAATAGAGTGACCTGTGCCTGTCCCCACACCTAGAGCTAGTGTCTCATTGGTTCCCCCTCTTCCCGTTCATCCTCAGGACAAATTGCAACCTGTACGGAACAGGAGGTTAAAGGTGCTGATTCTCCAAGGAGGGAGATTGCTAGTAAAGCGGCTGGAATGGCGAACCCGAGCACAAGGAGATGAGAAATGAGGTGCGTTTTAGAAACCTTTCCCGATCACACGGTGTACCATCTTCTGGGTTTCTCATGCATGTTTTCGAAGTAGGAAGATGCCCTTGAACCTAGAGATTTGGGACCCATGGGATGGGAACCACGCAGCATTACTTTAAAGGGTCTGCGTTTGCTCACCCAACCTCACCAAACCTCTCAGCCCCAAGAGTGTCCACCCTTATGTCTCAATCAGCTGTGGGTCTAGATATGGTCAATCCAGGTGGCATCACAGCCCCTGAACGAATTTAGTAAGAATTTCTCTATCTTTCACTGTCTTTGTTTCACGGGTTTTTAAAAGTGATTGATTTTTATAAAGGGGTTTAGCTGCTTTTCAGTGCTTTGTTTAAGCCGCTTTACACCCACTTGACTCACTTACAGAGAGATATCAATACAAAGGTTTTAAGATTCTTACTAGTCAGATATATTCTTGGGCGGTGAATAGGGGGTGTTGAGTCCAGTTCACTGAGCAAGGAGTATTTCGTGTCTATTACATATTGGGCTTATGGAACGGTCTCTGAGCTAATTTGAAACCCTTCTTTTATGCATCACCCCACCTCACCTTTCCCGTTAAGCAGCCATAGTGTGTTTTCTAAACGTGTGACTGTGTTCTGTTTTGTAATTCAGTTCAAGGGTAGCGGTTTTTACATTCCCTCTATAAGTGATATCTTATGATAAGTGTCTTTTTCTGTGTGACTTATTTCACTTAGAATCGTCGTACCTAAATCCACTCATCATGCTGCTACTAGCCTTATGACGTTGATTTCATGGCTGAGTGATATTCCATTGTACATAAGGACCACAACTTCTTTATCCATTTTTCTCTTTCCTGGGATATTTAAGGTGTAACGAAGTGGAGGTTCTTGTCAACAGAGCAGCCCTAAACTTTGGGGTGCCTGTGTCTTGCTGATTTTTAGTTTTCCCAATTTATACGCCCATGAGTGGAAGTGCCCTATGCTCTCTAAGCTGAGTTTTTTCGATGTTTCAGGACACACCGTACACTTCTCCAGAGTGGCTGTTGGCAATTTACATCCCGCCCATCAACGTAGCAAGGCTCCCGTTTCTCCATGGCCTGTCCTGCATTTCTGGGTTTGACACTTTATTCAGCGTGGCCTATTTGACCCATAGGAAGCGAGACTTCTTTGTAGCGCTGATTTGCCTTTCCAGGTTGCTTGGTTGGCCAAAAAGGGCGTATGCGTTTTTTCCTGAATATATTCAGGAAAAAACGCATACGCCCTTTTTGGCCAAGGGCATCATTGTCGAGGTTTTGCCGCTTTTCCCGTGCTTTAAAGGCGGTTCGAATCTACCTCCTGAAATCTGTTTCCTGCAATTCTGCCTTGCTTTCAAATCCTCGTCGTTGCCTTCCCGCAATATATTTGTGGACGAGAGTTATCATTTATAACTCTGCAGGTTTGTGAATTGCAGTGCCCCTGAGCTCCATTTTTCAACTCGCTTTCTTGGGAGCTGGCCACAAAAGCGCAGGATTGCTCCAGGCCCTATTCTGGTCCCGGGCGGCAGGCTGAGCCTGTGGTTAATTCTTCTTCCTGATGGGAAAGTAGAGTGACCTGTGCCTGTCCCAACACCTAGAGCTAGTGTCTCATTGGTTCCCCCTCTTCCCGTTCATCCTCAGGACAAATTGCAACCTGTACGGAACAGGAGGTTAAAGGTGCTGATTCTCCAAGGAGGGAGATTGCTAGTAAAGCGGCTGGAATGGCGAACCCGAGCACAAGGAGATGAGAAATGAGGTGCGTTTAAGAAACCTTTCCTGATCACACGGTGTACCATCTTCTGGGTTTCTCATGCATGTTTTCGAAGTAGGAAGATGCCCTTGAACCTGGAGATTTGGGACCCATGGGATGGGAACCACGCAGTATTACTTTAAAGGGTCTGCGTTTGCTCACCCAACCTCACGAAACCTCTCAGCCCCAAGAGTGTCCACCCTTATGTCTCAATCAGCTGTGGGTCTAGATATGGTCAATCCAGGTGGCATCACAGCCCCTGAACGAATTTAGTAAGAATTTCTCTATCTTTCACTGTCTTTGTTTCACGGGTTTTTAAAAGTGATTGATTTTTATAAAGGGGTTTAGCTGCTTTTCAGTGCTTTGTTTAAGCCGCTTTACACCCACTTGACTCACTTACAGAGAGATATCAATACAAAGGTTTTAAGATTCTTACTAGTCAGATATATTCTTGGGCGGTGAATAGGGGGTGTTGAGTCCAGTTCACTGAGCAAGGAGTATTTCGTGTCTATTACATATTGGGCTTATGGAACGGTCTCTGAGCTAATTTGAAACCCTTCTTTTATGCATCACCCCACCTCACCTTTCCCGTTAAGCAGCCATAGTGTGTTTTCTAAACGTGTGACTGTGTTCTGTTTTGTAATTCAGTTCAAGGGTAGCGGTTTTTACATTCCCTCTATAAGTGATATCTTATGATAAGTGTCTTTTTCTGTGTGACTTATTTCACTTAGAATCGTCGTACCTAAATCCACTCATCATGCTGCTACTAGCCTTATGACGTTGATTTCATGGCTGAGTGATATTCCATTGTACATAAGGACCACAACTTCTTTATCCATTTTTCTCTTTCCTGGGATATTTAAGGTGTAACGAAGTGGAGGTTCTTGTCAACAGAGCAGCCCTAAACTTTGGGGTGCCTGTGTCTTGCTGATTTTTAGTTTTCCCAATTTATACGCCCATGAGTGGAAGTGCCCTATGCTCTCTAAGCTGAGTTTTTTCGATGTTTCAGGACACACCGTACACTTCTCCAGAGTGGCTGTTGGCAATTTACATCCCGCCCATCAACGTAGCAAGGCTCCCGTTTCTCCATGGCCTGTCCTGCATTTCTGGGTTTGACACTTTATTCAGCGTGGCCTATTTGACCCATAGGAAGCGAGACTTCTTTGTAGCGCTGATTTGCCTTTCCAGGTTGCTTGGTTGGCCAAAAAGGGCGTATGCGTTTTTTCCTGAATATATTCAGGAAAAAACGCATACGCCCTTTTTGGCCAAGGGCATCATTGTCGAGGTTTTGCCGCTTTTCCCGTGCTTTAAAGGCGATTCGAATCTACCTCCTGAAATCTGTTTCCTGCAATTCTGCCTTGCTTTCAAATCCTCGTCGTTGCCTTCCCGCAATATATTTGTGGACGAGAGTTATCATTTATAACTCTGCAGGTTTGTGAATTGCAGTGCCCCTGAGCTCCATTTTTCAACTCGCTTTCTTGGGAGCTGGCCGCAAAAGCGCAGGATTGCTCCAGGCCCTATTCTGGTCCCGGGCGGCAGGCTGAGCCTGTGGTTAATTCTTCTCCCTGATGGGAAAGTAGAGTGACCTGTGCCTGTCCCAACACCTAGAGCTAGTGTCTCATTGGTTCCCCCTCTTCCCGTTCATCCTCAGGACAAATTGCAACCTGTACGGAACAGGAGGTTAAAGGTGCTGATTCTCCAAGGAGGGAGATTGCTAGTAAAGCGGCTGGAATGGCGAACCCGAGCACAAGGAGATGAGAAATGAGGTGCGTTTAAGAAACCTTTCCCGATCACACGGTGTACCATCTTCTGGGTTTCTCATGCATGTTTTCGAAGTAGGAAGATGCCCTTGAACCTGGAGATTTGGGACCCATGGGATGGGAACCACGCAGTATTACTTTAAAGGGTCTGCGTTTGCTCACCCAACCTCACGAAACCTCTCAGCCCCAAGAGTGTCCACCCTTATGTCTCAATCAGCTGTGGGTCTAGATATGGTCAATCCAGGTGGCATCACAGCCCCTGAACGAATTTAGTAAGAATTTCTCTATCTTTCACTGTCTTTGTTTCACGGGTTTTTAAAAGTGATTGATTTTTATAAAGGGGTTTAGCTGCTTTTCACTGCTGTGTTTATGCCGCTTTACACACACTTGACTCACTTACAGAGAGATATCAATACATAGGTTTTAAGATTCTTACTAGTCAGATATATTCTTGGGCGGTGAATAGGGGGTTTTGAGTCCAGATCACTGAGCAAGGAGTAGGTCTTGTCTATTACATATTGGGTTTCTGGAACGGTCTCTGAGCTAATTTGAAACCCTAGTTTTATGCATCACCCCACCTCACCTTTCCCGTTAAGCAGCCATAGTGTGTTTTCTAAACGTGTGACTCTGTTCTGTTTTGTAATTCAGTTCAAGGGTAGCGGTTTTTACATTCCCTCTATAAGTGATATCTTATGATAAATGTCTTTTTCTGTGTGACTTATTTCACTTAGAATCGTCGTACCTAAATCCACTCATCATGCTGCTACTAGCCTTATGACATTGATTTCATGGCTGAGTGATATTCCATTGTACAAAAGGACCACAACTTCTTTATCCATTTTTCTCTTTCCTGGGATATTTAAGGTGTAACGAAGTGGAGGTTCTTGTCAACAGAGCAGCCCTAAACTTTGGGGTGCCTGTGTCTTGCTGATTTTTAGTTTTCCCAATTTATACGCCCATGAGTGGAAGTGCCCTATGCTCTCTAAGCTGAGTTTTTTCGATGTTTCAGGACACACCGTACACTTCTCCAGAGTGGCTGTTGGCAATTTACATCCCGCCCATCAACGTAGCAAGGCTCCCGTTTCTCCATGGCCTGTCCTGCATTTCTGGGTTTGACACTTTATTCAGCGTGGCCTATTTGACCCATAGGAAGCGAGACTTCTTTGTAGCGCTGATTTGCCTTTCCAGGTTGCTTGGTTGGCCAAAAAGGGCGTATGCGTTTTTTCCTGAATATATTCAGGAAAAAACGCATACGCCCTTTTTGGCCAAGGGCATCATTGTCGAGGTTTTGCCGCTTTTCCCGTGCTTTAAAGGCGGTTCGAATCTACCTCCTGAAATCTGTTTCCTGCAATTCTGCCTTGCTTTCAAATCCTCGTCGTTGCCTTCCCGCAATATATTTGTGGACGAGAGTTATCATTTATAACTCTGCAGGTTTGTGAATTGCAGTGCCCCTGAGCTCCATTTTTCAACTCGCTTTCTTGGGAGCTGGCCACAAAAGCGCAGGATTGCTCCAGGCCCTATTCTGGTCCCGGGCGGCAGGCTGAGCCTGTGGTTAATTCTTCTTCCTGATGGGAAAGTAGAGTGACCTGTGCCTGTCCCAACACCTAGAGCTAGTGTCTCATTGGTTCCCCCTCTTCCCGTTCATCCTCAGGACAAATTGCAACCTGTACGGAACAGGAGGTTAAAGGTGCTGATTCTCCAAGGAGGGAGATTGCTAGTAAAGCGGCTGGAATGGCGAACCCGAGCACAAGGAGATGAGAAATGAGGTGCGTTTAAGAAACCTTTCCTGATCACACGGTGTACCATCTTCTGGGTTTCTCATGCATGTTTTCGAAGTAGGAAGATGCCCTTGAACCTGGAGATTTGGGACCCATGGGATGGGAACCACGCAGTATTACTTTAAAGGGTCTGCGTTTGCTCACCCAACCTCACGAAACCTCTCAGCCCCAAGAGTGTCCACCCTTATGTCTCAATCAGCTGTGGGTCTAGATATGGTCAATCCAGGTGGCATCACAGCCCCTGAACGAATTTAGTAAGAATTTCTCTATCTTTCACTGTCTTTGTTTCACGGGTTTTTAAAAGTGATTGATTTTTATAAAGGGGTTTAGCTGCTTTTCAGTGCTTTGTTTAAGCCGCTTTACACCCACTTGACTCACTTACAGAGAGATATCAATACAAAGGTTTTAAGATTCTTACTAGTCAGATATATTCTTGGGCGGTGAATAGGGGGTGTTGAGTCCAGTTCACTGAGCAAGGAGTATTTCGTGTCTATTACATATTGGGCTTATGGAACGGTCTCTGAGCTAATTTGAAACCCTTCTTTTATGCATCACCCCACCTCACCTTTCCCGTTAAGCAGCCATAGTGTGTTTTCTAAACGTGTGACTGTGTTCTGTTTTGTAATTCAGTTCAAGGGTAGCGGTTTTTACATTCCCTCTATAAGTGATATCTTATGATAAGTGTCTTTTTCTGTGTGACTTATTTCACTTAGAATCGTCGTACCTAAATCCACTCATCATGCTGCTACTAGCCTTATGACGTTGATTTCATGGCTGAGTGATATTCCATTGTACATAAGGACCACAACTTCTTTATCCATTTTTCTCTTTCCTGGGATATTTAAGGTGTAACGAAGTGGAGGTTCTTGTCAACAGAGCAGCCCTAAACTTTGGGGTGCCTGTGTCTTGCTGATTTTTAGTTTTCCCAATTTATACGCCCATGAGTGGAAGTGCCCTATGCTCTCTAAGCTGAGTTTTTTCGATGTTTCAGGACACACCGTACACTTCTCCAGAGTGGCTGTTGGCAATTTACATCCCGCCCATCAACGTAGCAAGGCTCCCGTTTCTCCATGGCCTGTCCTGCATTTCTGGGTTTGACACTTTATTCAGCGTGGCCTATTTGACCCATAGGAAGCGAGACTTCTTTGTAGCGCTGATTTGCCTTTCCAGGTTGCTTGGTTGGCCAAAAAGGGCGTATGCGTTTTTTCCTGAATATATTCAGGAAAAAACGCATACGCCCTTTTTGGCCAAGGGCATCATTGTCGAGGTTTTGCCGCTTTTCCCGTGCTTTAAAGGCGATTCGAATCTACCTCCTGAAATCTGTTTCCTGCAATTCTGCCTTGCTTTCAAATCCTCGTCGTTGCCTTCCCGCAATATATTTGTGGACGAGAGTTATCATTTATAACTCTGCAGGTTTGTGAATTGCAGTGCCCCTGAGCTCCATTTTTCAACTCGCTTTCTTGGGAGCTGGCCGCAAAAGCGCAGGATTGCTCCAGGCCCTATTCTGGTCCCGGGCGGCAGGCTGAGCCTGTGGTTAATTCTTCTCCCTGATGGGAAAGTAGAGTGACCTGTGCCTGTCCCAACACCTAGAGCTAGTGTCTCATTGGTTCCCCCTCTTCCCGTTCATCCTCAGGACAAATTGCAACCTGTACGGAACAGGAGGTTAAAGGTGCTGATTCTCCAAGGAGGGAGATTGCTAGTAAAGCGGCTGGAATGGCGAACCCGAGCACAAGGAGATGAGAAATGAGGTGCGTTTAAGAAACCTTTCCCGATCACACGGTGTACCATCTTCTGGGTTTCTCATGCATGTTTTCGAAGTAGGAAGATGCCCTTGAACCTGGAGATTTGGGACCCATGGGATGGGAACCACGCAGTATTACTTTAAAGGGTCTGCGTTTGCTCACCCAACCTCACGAAACCTCTCAGCCCCAAGAGTGTCCACCCTTATGTCTCAATCAGCTGTGGGTCTAGATATGGTCAATCCAGGTGGCATCACAGCCCCTGAACGAATTTAGTAAGAAATTCTCTATCTTTCACTGTCTTTGTTTCACGGGTTTTTAAAAGTGATTGATTTTTATAAAGGGGTTTAGCTGCTTTTCAGTGCTTTGTTTATGCCGCTTTACACCCACTTGACTCACTTACAGAGAGATATCAATACAAAGGTTTTAAGATTCTTACTAGTCAGATATATTCTTGGGCGGTGAATAGGGGGTGTTGAGTCCAGTTCACTGAGCAAGGAGTAGGTCTTGTCTATTACATATTGGGTTTATGGAACGGTCTCTGAGCTAATTTGAAACCCTTCTTTTATGCATCACCCCACCTCACCTTTCCCGTTAAGCAGCCATAGTGTGTTTTCTAAACGTGTGACTCTGTTCTGTTTTGCAATTCAGTTCAAGGGTAGCGGTTTTTACATTCCCTCTATAAGTGATATCTTATGATAAGTGTCTTTTTCTGTGTGACTTATTTCACTTAGAATCGTCGTACCTAAATCCACTCATCATGCTGCTACTAGCCTTATGACGTTGATTTCATGGCTGAGTGATATTCCATTGTACATAAGGACCACATCTTCTTTATCCATTTTTCTCTTTCCTGGGATATTTAAGGTGTAAGGAAGTGGAGGTTCTTGTCAACAGAGCAGCCCTAAACTTTGGGGTGCCTGTGTCTTGCTGATTTTTAGTTTTCTCAATTTATACGCCCATGAGTGGAAGTGCCCTATGCTCTCTAAGCTGAGTTTTTTCGATGTTTCAGGACACACCGTACACTTCTCCAGAGTGAGTGTTGGCAATTTACATCCCGCGCAGCAGCGGAGCAAGGCTCCCATTTCTCCATTGCCTGTCCTGCATTTCTGGGTTTGACACTTTATTCAGCATGGCCCTTTTGACCGATGGGAAGCGAGACTTCTTTGTAGCGCTGATTTGCCTTTCCAGGTTGCTTGGTTGGCCAAAAAGGGCGTATGCGTTTTTTCCTGAATATATTCAGGAAAAAACGCATACGCCCTTTTTGGCCAAGGGCATCATTGTCGAGGTTTTGCCGCTTTTCCCGTGCTTTAAAGGCGATTCGAATCTACCTCCTGAAATCTGTTTCGTGCAATTCTGCCTTGCTTCAAATCCTCTTCATTGCATTCCCTCAATATATTTGAGGACGAGAGTTATCATTTATAACTCTGCAGGTTTGTGAATTGCAGTGCCCCTGAGCTCCATTTTTCAACTCGCTTTCTTGGGAGCTGGCCGCAAAAGCGCAGGATTGCTTCAGACCCTATTCTGGTTCCGGGCGGCAGGCTGAGCCTGTGGTTAATTCTTCTTCCTGATGGGAAAATAGAGTGACCTGTGCCTGTTCCAACACCTAGAGCTAGTGTCTCATTGGTTCCCCCTCTTCCCGTTCATCCTCAGGACAAATTGCAACCTGTACGGAACAGGAGGTTAAAGGTGCTGATTCTCCAAGGAGGGAGATTGCTAGTAAAGCGGCTGGAATGGCGAACCCGAGCACAAGGAGATGAGAAATGAGGTGCGTTTTAGAAACCTTTCCCGATCACACGGTGTACCATCTTCTGGGTTTCTCATGCATGTTTTCGAAGTAGGAAGATGCCCTTGAATCTGGAGATTTGATGACCCATGGGATGGGAACCACGCAGTATTACTTTAAAGGGTCTACGTTTGCTCACCCAACCTCACCAAACCTCTCAGCCCCAAGAGTGTCCACCCTTATGTCTCAATCAGCTGTGGGTCTAGATATGGTCAATCCAGGTGGCATCACAGCCCGTGAACGAATTTAGTAAGAATTTCTCTATCTTTCACTGTCTTTGTTTCACGGGTTTTTAAAAGTGATTGATTTTTATAAAGGGGTTTAGCTGCTTTTCACTGCTGTGTTTATGCCGCTTTACACCCACTTGACTCACATACAGAGAGATATCAATACAAAGGTTTTAAGATTCTTACTAGTCAGATATATTCCTGGGCGGTGAATAGGGGGTGTTGAGTCCAGTTCACTGAGCAAGGAATAGGTCGTGTCTATTACATATTGGGTTTATGGAACGGTCTCTGAGCTAATTTGAAACCCTTCTTTTATGCATCACCCCACCTCACCTTTCCCGTTAAGCAGCCATAGTGTGTTTTCTAAACGTGTGACTCTGTTCTGTTTTGCAATTCAGTTCAAGGGTAGCGGTTTTTACATTCCCTCTATAAGTGATATCTTATGATAAGTGTCTTTTTCTGTGTGACTTATTTCACTTAGAATCGTCGTACCTAAATCCACTCATCATGCTGCTACTAGCCTTATGACGTTGATTTCATGGCTGAGTGATATTCCATTGTACATAAGGACCACAACTTCTTTATCCATTTTTCTCTTTCCTGGGATATTTAACGTGTAAGGAAGTGGAGGTTCTTGTCAACAGAGCAGCCCTAAACTTTGGGGTGCCTGTGTCTTGCTGATTTTTAGTTTTCTCAATTTATACGCCCATGAGTGGAAGTGCCCTATGCTCTCTAAGCTGAGTTTTTTCGATGTTTCAGGACACACCGTACACTTCTCCAGAGTGAGTGTTGGCAATTTACATCCCGCGCAGCAGCGGAGCAAGGCTCCCATTTCTCCATTGCCTGTCCTGCATTTCTGGGTTTGACACTTTATTCAGCATGGCCCTTTTGACCGATGGGAAGCGAGACTTCTTTGTAGCGCTGATTTGCCTTTCCAGGTTGCTTGGTTGGCCAAAAAGGGCGTATGCGTTTTTTCCTGAAGATATTCAGGAAAAAACGCATACGCCCTTTTTGACCAAGGGCATCATTGTCGAGGTTTTGCCGCTTTTCCCGTGCTTTAAAGGCGATTCGAATCTACCTCCTGAAATCTGTTTCCAGCATTTCTGCCTTGCTTTCAAATCCTCTTCGTTGCCTACCCTCAATATATTTGAGGACGAGAGTTATCATTTATAACTCTGCAGGTTTGTGAATTGCAGTGCCCCTGAGCTCCATTTTTCAACTCGCTTTCTTGGGAGCTGGCCGCAAAAGCGCAGGATTGCTTCAGGCCCTATTCTGGTCCCGGGCGGCAGGCTGAGCCTGTGGTTAATTCTTCTTCCTGATGGGAAAATAGAGTGACCTGTGCCTGTCCCCACACCTAGAGCTAGTGTCTCATTGGTTCCCCCTCTTCCCGTTCATCCTCAGGACAAATTGCAACCTGTACGGAACAGGAGGTTAAAGGTGCTGATTCTCCAAGGAGGGAGATTGCTAGTAAAGCGGCTGGAATGGCGAACCCGAGCACAAGGAGATGAGAAATGAGGTGCGTTTTAGAAACCTTTCCCGATCACACGGTGTACCATCTTCTGGGTTTCTCATGCATGTTTTCGAAGTAGGAAGATGCCCTTGAACCTAGAGATTTGGGACCCATGGGATGGGAACCACGCAGCATTACTTTAAAGGGTCTGCGTTTGCTCACCCAACCTCACCAAACCTCTCAGCCCCAAGAGTGTCCACCCTTATGTCTCAATCAGCTGTGGGTCTAGATATGGTCAATCCAGGTGGCATCACAGCCCCTGAACGAATTTAGTAAGAATTTCTCTATCTTTCACTGTCTTTGTTTCAAGGGTTTTTAAAAGTGATTGATTTTTATAAAGGGGTTTAGCTGCTTTTCAGTGCTGTGTTTATGCCGCTTTACACCCACTTGACTCACTTACAGAGAGATATCAATACAAAGGTTTTAAGATTCTTACTAGTCAGATATATTCTTGGGCGGTGAATAGGGGGTGTTGAGTCCAGTTCACTGAGCAAGGAGTATTTCGTGTCTATTACATATTGGGCTTATGGAACGGTCTCTGAGCTAATTTGAAACCCTTCTTTTATGCATCACCCCACCTCACCTTTCCCGTTAAGCAGCCATAGTGTGTTTTCTAAACGTGTGACTGTGTTCTGTTTTGTAATTCAGTTCAAGGGTAGCGGTTTTTACATTCCCTCTATAAGTGATATCTTATGATAAGTGTCTTTTTCTGTGTGACTTATTTCACTTAGAATCGTCGTACCTAAATCCACTCATCATGCTGCTACTAGCCTTATGACGTTGATTTCATGGCTGAGTGATATTCCATTGTACATAAGGACCACAACTTCTTTATCCATTTTTCTCTTTCCTGGGATATTTAAGGTGTAAGGAAGTGGAGGTTCTTGTCAACAGAGCAGCCCTAAACTTTGGGGTGCCTGTGTCTTGCTGATTTTTAGTTTTCCCAATTTATACGCCCATGAGTGGAAGTGCCCTATGCTCTCTAAGCTGAGTTTTTTCGATGTTTCAGGACACACCGTACACTTCTCCAGAGTGGCTGTTGGCAATTTACATCCCGCCCATCAACGTAGCAAGGCTCCCGTTTCTCCATGGCCTGTCCTGCATTTCTGGGTTTGACACTTTATTCAGCGTGGCCTATTTGACCCATAGGAAGCGAGACTTCTTTGTAGCGCTGATTTGCCTTTCCAGGTTGCTTGGTTGGCCAAAAAGGGCGTATGCGTTTTTTCCTGAATATATTCAGGAAAAAACGCATACGCCCTTTTTGGCCAAGGGCATCATTGTCGAGGTTTTGCCGCTTTTCCCGTGCTTTAAAGGCGATTCGAATCTACCTCCTGAAATCTGTTTCGTGCAATTCTGCCTTGCTTCAAATCCTCTTCATTGCATTCCCTCAATATATTTGAGGACGAGAGTTATCATTTATAACTCTGCAGGTTTGTGAATTGCAGTGCCCCTGAGCTCCATTTTTCAACTCGCTTTCTTGGGAGCTGGCCGCAAAAGCGCAGGATTGCTTCAGACCCTATTCTGGTCCCGGGCGGCAGGCTGAGCCTGTGGTTAATTCTTCTTCCTGATGGGAAAATAGAGTGACCTGTGCCTGTTCCAACACCTAGAGCTAGTGTCTCATTGGTTCCCCCTCTTCCCGTTCATCCTCAGGACAAATTGCAACCTGTACGGAACAGGAGGTTAAAAGTGCTGATTCTCCAAGGAGGGAGATTGCTAGTAAAGCGGCTGGAATGGCGAACCCGAGCACAAGGAGATGAGAAATGAGGTGCGTTTTAGAAACCTTTCCCGATCACACGGTGTACCATCTTCTGGGTTTCTCATGCATGTTTTCGAAGTAGGAAGATGCCCTTGAATCTGGAGATTTGATGACCCATGGGATGGGAACCACGCAGTATTACTTTAAAGGGTCTACGTTTGCTCACACAACCTCACCAAAACTCTCAGCCCCAAGAGTGTCCACCCTTATGTCTCAATCAGCTGTGGGTCTAGATATGGTCAATCCAGGTGGCATCACAGCCCGTGAACGAATTTAGTAAGAATTTCTCTATCTTTCACTGTCTTTGTTTCACGGGTTTTTAAAAGTGATTGATTTTTATAAAGGGGTTTAGCTGCTTTTCACTGCTGTGTTTATGCCGCTTTACACCCACTTGACTCACATACAGAGAGATATCAATACAAAGGTTTTAAGATTCTTACTAGTCAGATATATTCCTGGGCGGTGAATAGGGGGTGTTGAGTCCAGTTCACTGAGCAAGGAATAGGTCGTGTCTATTACATATTGGGTTTATGGAACGGTCTCTGAGCTAATTTGAAACCCTTCTTTTATGCATCACCCCACCTCACCTTTCCCGTTAAGCAGCCATAGTGTGTTTTCTAAACGTGTGACTCTGTTCTCTTTTGTAATTCAGTTCAAGGGTAGCGGTTTTTACATTCCCTCTATAAGTGATATCTTATGATAAGTGTCTTTTTCTGTGTGACTTATTTCACTTAGAATCGTCGTACCTAAATCCACTCATCATGCTGCTACTAGCCTTATGACATTGATTTCATGGCTGAGTGATATTCCATTGTACATAAGGACCACAACTTCTTTATCCATTTTTCTGTTTCCTGGGATATTTAAGGTGTAACGAAGTGGCGGTTCTTGTCAACAGAGCAGCCCTAAACTTTGGGGTGCCTGTGTCTTGCTGATTTTTAGTTTTCCCAATTTATACGCCCATGAGTGGAAGTGCCCTATGCTCTCTAAGCTGAGTTTTTTCGATGTTTCAGGACACACCGTACACTTCTCCAGAGTGGCTGTTGGCAATTTACATCGCGCCCATCAGCGTAGCAAGGCTCCCATTTCTCCATTGCCTGTCCTGCATTTCTGGGTTTGACACTTTATTCAGCATGGCCCTTTTGACCGATGGGAAGCGAGACTTCTTTGTAGCGCTGATTTGCCTTTCCAGGTTGCTTGGTTGGCCAAAAAGGGAGTATGCGTTTTTTCCTGAAGATATTCAGGAAAAAACGCATACGCCCTTTTTGACCAAGGGCATCATTGTCGAGGTTTTGCCGCTTTTCCCGTGCTTTAAAGGCGATTCGAATCTACCTCCTGAAATCTGTTTCCTGCATTTCTGCCTTGCTTTCAAATCCTCTTCGTTGCCTACCCTCAATATATTTGAGGAAGAGAGTTATCATTTATAACTCTGCAGGTTTGTGAATTGCAGTGCCCCTGAGCTCCATTTTTCAACTCGCTTTCTTGGGAGCTGGCCGCAAAAGCGCAGGATTGCTTCAGGCCCTATTCTGGTCCCGGGCGGCAGGCTGAGCCTGTGGTTAATTCTTCTTCCTGATGGGAAAATAGAGTGACCTGTGCCTGTCCCCACACCTAGAGCTAGTGTCTCATTGGTTCCCCCTCTTCCCGTTCATCCTCAGGACAAATTGCAACCTGTACGGAACAGGAGGTTAAAGGTGCTGATTCTCCAAGGAGGGAGATTGCTAGTAAAGCGGCTGGAATGGCGAACCCGAGCACAAGGAGATGAGAAATGAGGTGCGTTTTAGAAACCTTTCCCGATCACACGGTGTACCATCTTCTGGGTTTCTCATGCATGTTTTCGAAGTAGGAAGATGCCCTTGAACCTAGAGATTTGGGACCCATGGGATGGGAACCACGCAGCATTACTTTAAAGGGTCTGCGTTTGCTCACCCAACCTCACCAAACCTCTCAGCCCCAAGAGTGTCCACCCTTATGTCTCAATCAGCTGTGGGTCTAGATATGGTCAATCCAGGTGGCATCACAGCCCCTGAACGAATTTAGTAAGAATTTCTCTATCTTTCACTGTCTTTGTTTCAAGGGTTTTTAAAAGTGATTGATTTTTATAAAGGGGTTTAGCTGCTTTTCAGTGCTGTGTTTATGCCGCTTTACACCCACTTGACTCACTTACAGAGAGATATCAATACAAAGGTTTTAAGATTCTTACTAGTCAGATATATTCTTGGGCGGTGAATAGGGGGTGTTGAGTCCAGTTCACTGAGCAAGGAGTAGGTCGTGTCTATTACATATTGGGTTTATGGAACGGTCTCTGAGCTAATTTGAAACCCTTCTTTTATGCATCACCCCACCTCACCTTTCCCGTTAAGCAGCCATAGTGTGTTTTCTAAACGTGTGACTGTGTTCTGTTTTGTAATTCAGTTCAAGGGTAGCGGTTTTTACATTCCCTCTATAAGTGATATCTTATGATAAGTGTCTTTTTCTGTGTGACTTATTTCACTTAGAATCGTCGTACCTAAATCCACTCATCATGCTGCTACTAGCCTTATGACGTTGATTTCATGGCTGAGTGATATTCCATTGTACATAAGGACCACAACTTCTTTATCCATTTTTCTCTTTCCTGGGATATTTAAGGTGTAACGAAGTGGAGGTTCTTGTCAACAGAGCAGCCCTAAACTTTGGGGTGCCTGTGTCTTGCTGATTTTTAGTTTTCCCAATTTATACGCCCATGAGTGGAAGTGCCCTATGCTCTCTAAGCTGAGTTTTTTCGATGTTTCAGGACACACCGTACACTTCTCCAGAGTGGCTGTTGGCAATTTACATCGCGCCCATCAGCGTAGCAAGGCTCCCATTTCTCCATTGCCTGTCCTGCATTTCTGGGTTTGACACTTTATTCAGCATGGCCCTTTTGACCGATGGGAAGCGAGACTTCTTTGTAGCGCTGATTTGCCTTTCCAGGTTGCTTGGTTGGCCAAAAAGGGAGTATGCGTTTTTTCCTGAAGATATTCAGGAAAAAACGCATACGCCCTTTTTGACCAAGGGCATCATTGTCGAGGTTTTGCCGCTTTTCCCGTGCTTTAAAGGCGATTCGAATCTACCTCCTGAAATCTGTTTCCTGCATTTCTGCCTTGCTTTCAAATCCTCTTCGTTGCCTACCCTCAATATATTTGAGGAAGAGAGTTATCATTTATAACTCTGCAGGTTTGTGAATTGCAGTGCCCCTGAGCTCCATTTTTCAACTCGCTTTCTTGGGAGCTGGCCGCAAAAGCGCAGGATTGCTTCAGGCCCTATTCTGGTCCCGGGCGGCAGGCTGAGCCTGTGGTTAATTCTTCTTCCTGATGGGAAAATAGAGTGACCTGTGCCTGTCCCCACACCTAGAGCTAGTGTCTCATTGGTTCCCCCTCTTCCCGTTCATCCTCAGGACAAATTGCAACCTGTACGGAACAGGAGGTTAAAGGTGCTGATTCTCCAAGGAGGGAGATTGCTAGTAAAGCGGCTGGAATGGCGAACCCGAGCACAAGGAGATGAGAAATGAGGTGCGTTTTAGAAACCTTTCCCGATCACACGGTGTACCATCTTCTGGGTTTCTCATGCATGTTTTCGAAGTAGGAAGATGCCCTTGAACCTAGAGATTTGGGACCCATGGGATGGGAACCACGCAGCATTACTTTAAAGGGTCTGCGTTTGCTCACCCAACCTCACCAAACCTCTCAGCCCCAAGAGTGTCCACCCTTATGTCTCAATCAGCTGTGGGTCTAGATATGGTCAATCCAGGTGGCATCACAGCCCCTGAACGAATTTAGTAAGAATTTCTCTATCTTTCACTGTCTTTGTTTCAAGGGTTTTTAAAAGTGATTGATTTTTATAAAGGGGTTTAGCTGCTTTTCAGTGCTGTGTTTATGCCGCTTTACACCCACTTGACTCACTTACAGAGAGATATCAATACAAAGGTTTTAAGATTCTTACTAGTCAGATA
Source organism: Balaenoptera ricei (assembly GCF_028023285.1). NCBI lineage: Eukaryota > Metazoa > Chordata > Mammalia > Artiodactyla > Balaenopteridae > Balaenoptera > Balaenoptera ricei. The sequence goes on along the minus strand of NC_082641.1, from coordinate 137,024,181 downwards.
TATTCTTGGGCGGTGAATAGGGGGTGTTGAGTCCAGTTCACTGAGCAAGGAGTAGGTCGTGTCTATTACATATTGGGTTTATGGAACGGTCTCTGAGCTAATTTGAAACCCTTCTTTTATGCATCACCCCACCTCACCTTTCCCGTTAAGCAGCCATAGTGTGTTTTCTAAACGTGTGACTGTGTTCTGTTTTGTAATTCAGTTCAAGGGTAGCGGTTTTTACATTCCCTCTATAAGTGATATCTTATGATAAGTGTCTTTTTCTGTGTGACTTATTTCACTTAGAATCGTCGTACCTAAATCCACTCATCATGCTGCTACTAGCCTTATGACGTTGATTTCATGGCTGAGTGATATTCCATTGTACATAAGGACCACAACTTCTTTATCCATTTTTCTCTTTCCTGGGATATTTAAGGTGTAACGAAGTGGAGGTTCTTGTCAACAGAGCAGCCCTAAACTTTGGGGTGCCTGTGTCTTGCTGATTTTTAGTTTTCCCAATTTATACGCCCATGAGTGGAAGTGCCCTATGCTCTCTAAGCTGAGTTTTTTCGATGTTTCAGGACACACCGTACACTTCTCCAGAGTGGCTGTTGGCAATTTACATCCCGCCCAGCAGCGTAGCAAGGCTCCCATTTCTCCATTGCCTGTCCTGCATTTCTGGGTTTGACACTTTATTCAGCATGGCCCTTTTGACCGATGGGAAGCGAGACTTCTTTGTAGCACTGATTTGCCTTTCCAGGTTGCTTGGTTGGCCAAAAAGGGCGTATGCGTTTTTTCCTGAATATATTCAGGAAAAAACGCATACGACCTTTTTGGCCAAGGGCATCATTGTCGAGGTTTTGCCGCTTTTCCCGTGCTTTAAGGGCGATTCGAATCTACCTCCTGAAATCTGTTTCCTGCATTTCTGCCTTGCTTTCAAATCCTCTTCGTTGCCTACCCTCAATATATTTGAGGAAGAGAGTTATCATTTATAACTCTGCAGGTTTGTGAATTGCAGTGCCCCTGAGCTCCATTTTTCAACTCCCTTTCTTGGGAGCTGGCCGCAAAAGCGCAGGATTGCTTCAGGCCCTATTCTGGTCCCGGGCGGCAGGCTGAGCCTGTGGTTAATTCTTCTTCCTGATGGGAAAATAGAGTGACCTGTGCCTGTCCCCACACCTAGCGCTAGTGTCTCATTGGTTCCCCCTCTTCCCGTTCATCCTCAGGACAAATGGCAACCTGTACGGAACAGGAGGTTAAAGGTGCTGATTCTCCAAGGAGGGAGATTGCTAGTAAAGCGGCTGGAATGGCGAACCCGAGCACAAGGAGATGAGAAATGAGGTGCGTTTTAGAAACCTTTCCCGATCACACGGTGTACCATCTTCTGGGTTTCTCATGCATGTTTTCGAAGTAGGAAGATGCCCTTGAACCTGGAGATTTGGGACCCATGGGATGGGAACCACGCAGTATTACTTTAAAGGGTCTGCGTTTGCTCACCCAACCTCACCAAACCTCTCAGCCCCAAGAGTGTCCACCCTTATGTCTCAATCAGCTGTGGGTCTAGATATGGTCAATCCAGGTGGCATCACAGCCCCTGAACGAATTTAGTAAGAATTTCTCTATCTTTCACTGTCTTTGTTTCACTGGTCTTTAAAAGTGATTGATTTTTATAAAGGGGTTTAGCTGCTTTTCACTGCTGTGTTTATGCCGCTTTACACCCACTTGATTCACTTACAGAGAGATATCAATACATAGGTTTTAAGATTCTTACTAGTCAGATATATTCTTGGGCAGTGAATAGGGGGTGTTGAGTCCAGTTCACTGAGCAAGGAGTATTTCGTGTCTATTACCTATTGGGCTTATGGAACGGTCTCTGAGCTAATTTGAAACCCTTCTTTTATGCATCACCCCACCTCACCTTTCCCGTTAAGCAGCCATAGTGTGTTTTCTAAACGTGTGACTGTGTTCTGTTTTGTAATTCAGTTCAAGGGTAGCGGTTTTTACATTCCCTCTATAAGTGATATCTTATGATAAGTGTCTTTTTCTGTGTGACTTATTTCACTTAGAATCGTCGTACCTAAATCCACTCATCATGCTGCTACTAGCCTTATGACGTTGATTTCATGGCTGAGTGATATTCCATTGTACATAAGGACCACAACTTCTTTATCCATTTTTCTCTTTCCTGGGATATTTAAGGTGTAAGGAAGTGGAGGTTCTTGTCAACAGAGCAGCCCTAAACTTTGGGGTGCCTGTGTCTTGCTGATTTTTAGTTTTCCCAATTTATATGCCCATGAGTGGAAGTGCCCTATGCTCTCTAAGCTGAGTTTTTTCTATGTTTCAGGACACACCGTACACTTCTCCAGAGTGGCTGTTGGCAATTTACATCCCGCCCATCAACGTAGCAAGGCTCCTGTTTCTCCATGGCCTGTCCTGCATTTCTGGGTTTGACACTTTATTCAGCTTGGCCTATTTGACCGATGGGAAGCGAGACTTCTTTGTAGCGCTGATTTGCCTTTCCAGGTTGCTTGGTTGGCCAAAAAGGGCGTATGCGTTTTTTCCTGAAGATATTCAGGAAAAAACGCATACGCCCTTTTTGACCAAGGGCATCATTGTCGAGGTTTTGCCGCTTTTCCCGTGCTTTAAAGGCGATTCGAATCTACCTCCTGAAATCTGTTTCCTGCAATTCTGCCTTGCTTTCAAATCCTCTTCGTTGTCTTCCGTCAATATATTTGTGGACGAGAGTTATCATTTATAACTCTGCAGGTTTGTGAATTGCAGTGCCCCTGAGCTCCATTTTTCAACTCGCTTTCTTGGGAGCTGGCCGCAAAAGCGCAGGATTGCTTCAGGCCCTATTCTGGTCCCGGGCGGCAGGCTGAGCCTGTGGTTAATTCTTCTTCCTGATGGGAAAATAGAGTGACCTGTGCCTGTCCCAACACCTAGAGCTAGTGTCTCATTGGTTCCCCCTCTTCCCGTTCATCCTCAGGACAAATTGCAACCTGTACGGAACAGGAGGTTAAAGGTGCTGATTCTCCAAGGAGGGAGATTGCTAGTAAAGCGGCTGGAATGGCGAACCCGAGCACAAGGAGATGAGAAATGAGGTGCGTTTTAGAAACCTTTCCCGATCACACGGTGTACCATCTTCTGGGTTTCTCATGCATGTTTTCGAAGTAGGAAGATGCTCTTGAACCTGGAGATTTGGGACCCATGGGATGGGAACCACGCAGTATTACTTTAAAGGGTCTGCGTTTGCTCACCCAACCTCACGAAACCTCTCAGCCCCAAGAGTGTCCACCCTTATGTCTCAATCAGCTGTGGGTCTAGATATGGTCAATCCAGGTGGCATCACAGCCCCTGAACGAATTTATTAAGAATTTCTCTATCTTTCACTGTCTTTGTTTCACGGGTTTTTAAAAGTGATTGATTTTTATAAAGGGGTTTAGCTGCTTTTCACTGCTGTGTTTATGCCGCTTTACACCCACTTGACTCACTTACAGAGAGATATTAATACAAAGGTTTTAAGATTCTTACTAGTCAGATATATTCTTGGGCGGTGAATAGGGGGTGTTGAGTCCAGTTCACTGAGCAAGGAGTAGGTCTTGTCTATTACATATTGGGTTTATGGAACGGTCTCTGAGCTAATTTGAAACCCTTCTTTTATGCATCACCCCACCTCACCTTTCCCGTTAAGCAGCCATAGTGTGTTTTCTAAACGTGTGACTCTGTTCTGTTTTGCAATTCAGTTCAAGGGTAGCGGTTTTTACATTCCCTCTATAAGTGATATCTTATGATAAGTGTCTTTTTCTGTGTGACTTATTTCACTTAGAATCGTCGTACCTAAATCCACTCATCATGCTGCTACTAGCCTTATGACGTTGATTTCATGGCTGAGTGATATTCCATTGAACATAAGGACCACAACTTCTTTATCCATTTTTCTCTTTCCTGGGATATTTAAGGTGTAAGGAAGTGGAGGTTCTTGTCAACAGAGCAGCCCTAAACTTTGGGGTGCCTGTGTCTTGCTGATTTTTAGTTTTCCCAATTTATACGCCCATGAGTGGAAGTGCCCTATGCTCTCTAAGCTGAGTTTTTTCGATGTTTCAGGACACACCGTACACTTCTCCAGAGTGAATGTTGGCAATTTACATCCCGCCCAGCAGCGGAGCAAGGCTCCCATTTCTCCATTGCCTGTCCTGCATTTCTAGGTTTGACACTTTATTCAGCATGGCCCTTTTGACCGATGGGAAGCGAGACTTCTTTGTAGCGCTGATTTGCCTTTCCAGGTTGCTTGGTTGGCCAAAAAGGGCGTATGCGTTTTTTCCTGAATATATTCAGGAAAAAACGCATACGCCCTTTTTGGCCAAGGGCATCATTGTCGAGGTTTTGCCGCTTTTCCCGTGCTTTAAAGGCGATTCGAATCTACCTCCTGAAATCTGTTTCGTGCAATTCTGCCTTGCTTCAAATCCTCTTCATTGCATTCCCTCAATATATTTGAGGACGAGAGTTATCATTTATAACTCTGCAGGTTTCTGAATTGCAGTGCCCCTGAGCTCCATTTTTCAACTCGCTTTCTTGGGAGCTGGCCGCAAAAGCGCAGGATTGCTTCAGACCCTATTTTGGTCCCGGGCGGCAGGCTGAGCCTGTGGTTAATTCTTCTTCCTGATGGGAAAATAGAGTGACCTGTGCCTGTTCCAACACCTAGAGCTAGTGTCTCATTGGTTCCCCCTCTTCCCGTTCATCCTCAGGACAAATTGCAACCTGTACGGAACAGGAGGTTAAAGGTGCTGATTCTCCAAGGAGGGAGATTGCTAGTAAAGCGGCTGGAATGGCGAACCCGAGCACAAGGAGATGAGAAATGAGGTGCGTTTTAGAAACCTTTCCCGATCACACGGTGTACCATCTTCTGGGTTTCTCATGCATGTTTTCGAAGTAGGAAGATGCCCTTGAACCTGGAGATTTGGGACCCATGGGATGGGAACCACGCAGTATTACTTTAAAGGGTCTGCGTTTGCTCACCCAACCTCACCAAACCTCTCAGCCCCAAGAGTGTCCACCCTTATGTCTCAATCAGCTGTGGGTCTAGATATGGTCAATCCAGGTGGCATCACAGCCCCTGAACGAATTTAGTAAGAATTTCTCTATCTTTCACTGTCTTTGTTTCACTGGTCTTTAAAAGTGATTGATTTTTATAAAGGGGTTTAGCTGCTTTTCACTGCTGTGTTTATGCCGCTTTACACCCACTTGATTCACTTACAGAGAGATATCAATACATAGGTTTTAAGATTCTTACTAGTCAGATATATTCTTGGGCAGTGAATAGGGGGTGTTGAGTCCAGTTCAGTGAGCAAGGAGTATTTCGTGTCTATTACCTATTGGGCTTATGGAACGGTCTCTGAGCTAATTTGAAACCCTTCTTTTATGCATCACCCCACCTCACCTTTCCCGTTAAGCAGCCATAGTGTGTTTTCTAAACGTGTGACTGTGTTCTGTTTTGTAATTCAGTTCAAGGGTAGCGGTTTTTACATTCCCTCTATAAGTGATATCTTATGATAAGTGTCTTTTTCTGTGTGACTTATTTCACTTAGAATCGTCGTACCTAAATCCACTCATCATGCTGCTACTAGCCTTATGACGTTGATTTCATGGCTGAGTGATATTCCATTGTACATAAGGACCACAACTTCTTTATCCATTTTTCTCTTTCCTGGGATATTTAAGGTGTAACGAAGTGGAGGTTCTTGTCAACAGAGCAGCCCTAAACTTTGGGGTGCCTGTGTCTTGCTGATTTTTAGTTTTCCCAATTTATACGCCCATGAGTGGAAGTGCCCTATGCTCTCTAAGCTGAGTTTTTTCTATGTTTCAGGACACACCGTACACTTCTCCAGAGTGGCTGTTGGCAATTTACATCCCGCCCATCAACGTAGCAAGGCTCCTGTTTCTCCATGGCCTGTCCTGCATTTCTGGGTTTGACACTTAATTCAGCGTGGCCTATTTGACCGATGGGAAGCGAGACTTCTTTGTAGCGCTGATTTGCCTTTCCAGGTTGCTTGGTTGGCCAAAAAGGGCGTATGCGTTTTTTCCTGAAGATATTCAGGAAAAAACGCATACGCCCTTTTTGGCCAAGGGCATCATTGTCGAGGTTTTGCCGCTTTTCCCGTGCTTTAAAGGCGATTCGAATCTACCTCCTGAAATCTGTTTCCTGCAATTCTGCCTTGCTTTCAAATCCTCTTCGTTGTCTTCCGTCAATATATTTGTGGACGAGAGTTATCATTTATAACTCTGCAGGTTTGTGAATTGCAGTGCCCCTGAGCTCCATTTTTCAACTCGCTTTCTTGGGAGCTGGCCGCAAAAGCGCAGGATTGCTTCAGGCCCTATTCTGGTCCCGGGCGGCAGGCTGAGCCTGTGGTTAATTCTTCTTCCTGATGGGAAAATAGAGTGACCTGTGCCTGTCCCAACACCTAGAGCTAGTGTCTCATTGGTTCCCCCTCTTCCCGTTCATCCTCAGGACAAATTGCAACCTGTACGGAACAGGAGGTTAAAGGTGCTGATTCTCCAAGGAGGGAGATTGCTAGTAAAGCGGCTGGAATGGCGAACCCGAGCACAAGGAGATGAGAAATGAGGTGCGTTTTAGAAACCTTTCCCGATCACACGGTGTACCATCTTCTGGGTTTCTCATGCATGTTTTCGAAGTAGGAAGATGCTCTTGAACCTGGAGATTTGGGACCCATGGGATGGGAACCACGCAGTATTACTTTAAAGGGTCTGCGTTTGCTCACCCAACCTCACGAAACCTCTCAGCCCCAAGAGTGTCCACCCTTATGTCTCAATCAGCTGTGGGTCTAGATATGGTCAATCCAGGTGGCATCACAGCCCGTGAACGAATTTATTAAGAATTTCTCTATCTTTCACTGTCTTTGTTTCACGGGTTTTTAAAAGTGATTGATTTTTATAAAGGGGTTTAGCTGCTTTTCACTGCTGTGTTTATGCCGCTTTACACCCACTTGACTCACTTACAGAGAGATATTAATACAAAGGTTTTAAGATTCTTACTAGTCAGATATATTCTTGGGCGGTGAATAGGGGGTGTTGAGTCCAGTTCACTGAGCAAGGAGTAGGTCTTGTCTATTACATATTGGGTTTATGGAACGGTCTCTGAGCTAATTTGAAACCCTTCTTTTATGCATCACCCCACCTCACCTTTCCCGTTAAGCAGCCATAGTGTGTTTTCTAAACGTGTGACTCTGTTCTGTTTTGCAATTCAGTTCAAGGGTAGCGGTTTTTACATTCCCTCTATAAGTGATATCTTATGATAAGTGTCTTTTTCTGTGTGACTTATTTCACTTAGAATCGTCGTACCTAAATCCACTCATCATGCTGCTACTAGCCTTATGACGTTGATTTCATGGCTGAGTGATATTCCATTGTACATAAGGACCACAACTTCTTTATCCATTTTTCTCTTTCCTGGGATATTTAAGGTGTAAGGAAGTGGAGGTTCTTGTCAACAGAGCAGCCCTAAACTTTGGGGTGCCTGTGTCTTGCTGATTTTTAGTTTTCCCAATTTATACGCCCATGAGTGGAAGTGCCCTATGCTCTCTAAGCTGAGTTTTTTCGATGTTTCAGGACACACCGTACACTTCTCCAGAGTGAATGTTGGCAATTTACATCCCGCCCAGCAGCGGAGCAAGGCTCCCATTTCTCCATTGCCTGTCCTGCATTTCTAGGTTTGACACTTTATTCAGCATGGCCCTTTTGACCGATGGGAAGCGAGACTTCTTTGTAGCGCTGATTTGCCTTTCCAGGTTGCTTGGTTGGCCAAAAAGGGCGTATGCGTTTTTTCCTGAATATATTCAGGAAAAAACGCATACGCCCTTTTTGGCCAAGGGCATCATTGTCGAGGTTTTGCCGCTTTTCCCGTGCTTTAAAGGCGATTCGAATCTACCTCCTGAAATCTGTTTCGTGCAATTCTGCCTTGCTTCAAATCCTCTTCGTTGCCTACCCTCAATATATTTGAGGAAGAGAGTTATCATTTATAACTCTGCAGGTTTGTGAATTGCAGTGCCCCTGAGCTCCATTTTTCAACTCGCTTTCTTGGGAGCTGGCCGCAAAAGCGCAGGATTGCTTCAGGCCCTATTCTGGTTCCGGGCGGCAGGCTGAGCCTGTGGTTAATTCTTCTTCCTGATGGGAAAATAGAGTGACCTGTGCCTGTTCCAACACCTAGAGCTAGTGTCTCATTGGTTCCCCCTCTTCCCGTTCATCCTCAGGACAAATTGCAACCTGTACGGAACAGGAGGTTAAAGGTGCTGATTCTCCAAGGAGGGAGATTGCTAGTAAAGCGGCTGGAATGGCGAACCCGAGCACAAGGAGATGAGAAATGAGGTGCGTTTAAGAAACCTTTCCCGATCACACGGTGTACCATCTTCTGGGTTTCTCATGCATGTTTTCGAAGTAGGAAGATGCCCTTGAACCTGGAGATTTGGGACCCATGGGATGGGAACCACGCAGTATTACTTTAAAGGGTCTGCGTTTGCTCACCCAACCTCACGAAACCTCTCAGCCCCAAGAGTGTCCACCCTTATGTCTCAATCAGCTGTGGGTCTAGATATGGTCAATCCAGGTGGCATCACAGCCCCTGAACGAATTTAGTAAGAATTTCTCTATCTTTCACTGTCTTTGTTTCACGGGTTTTTAAAAGTGATTGATTTTTATAAAGGGGTTTAGCTGCTTTTCAGTGCTTTGTTTAAGCCGCTTTACACCCACTTGACTCACTTACAGAGAGATATCAATACAAAGGTTTTAAGATTCTTACTAGTCAGATATATTCTTGGGCGGTGAATAGGGGGTGTTGAGTCCAGTTCACTGAGCAAGGAGTATTTCGTGTCTATTACATATTGGGCTTATGGAACGGTCTCTGAGCTAATTTGAAACCCTTCTTTTATGCATCACCCCACCTCACCTTTCCCGTTAAGCAGCCATAGTGTGTTTTCTAAACGTGTGACTGTGTTCTGTTTTGTAATTCAGTTCAAGGGTAGCGGTTTTTACATTCCCTCTATAAGTGATATCTTATGATAAGTGTCTTTTTCTGTGTGACTTATTTCACTTAGAATCGTCGTACCTAAATCCACTCATCATGCTGCTACTAGCCTTATGACGTTGATTTCATGGCTGAGTGATATTCCATTGTACATAAGGACCACAACTTCTTTATCCATTTTTCTCTTTCCTGGGATATTTAAGGTGTAACGAAGTGGAGGTTCTTGTCAACAGAGCAGCCCTAAACTTTGGGGTGCCTGTGTCTTGCTGATTTTTAGTTTTCCCAATTTATACGCCCATGAGTGGAAGTGCCCTATGCTCTCTAAGCTGAGTTTTTTCGATGTTTCAGGACACACCGTACACTTCTCCAGAGTGGCTGTTGGCAATTTACATCCCGCCCATCAACGTAGCAAGGCTCCCGTTTCTCCATGGCCTGTCCTGCATTTCTGGGTTTGACACTTTATTCAGCGTGGCCTATTTGACCCATAGGAAGCGAGACTTCTTTGTAGCGCTGATTTGCCTTTCCAGGTTGCTTGGTTGGCCAAAAAGGGCGTATGCGTTTTTTCCTGAATATATTCAGGAAAAAACGCATACGCCCTTTTTGGCCAAGGGCATCATTGTCGAGGTTTTGCCGCTTTTCCCGTGCTTTAAAGGCGATTCGAATCTACTTCCTGAAATCTGATTCCTGCAATTCTGCCTTGCTTTCAAATCCTCGTCGTTGCCTTCCCGCAATATATTTGTGGACGAGAGTTATCATTTATAACTCTGCAGGTTTGTGAATTGCAGTGCCCCTGAGCTCCATTTTTCAACTCGCTTTCTTGGGAGCTGGCCACAAAAGCGCAGGATTGCTCCAGGCCCTATTCTGGTCCCGGGCGGCAGGCTGAGCCTGTGGTTAATTCTTCTCCCTGATGGGAAAGTAGAGTGACCTGTGCCTGTCCCAACACCTAGAGCTAGTGTCTCATTGGTTCCCCCTCTTCCCGTTCATCCTCAGGACAAATTGCAACCTGTACGGAACAGGAGGTTAAAGGTGCTGATTCTCCAAGGAGGGAGATTGCTAGTAAAGCGGCTGGAATGGCGAACCCGAGCACAAGGAGATGAGAAATGAGGTGCGTTTAAGAAACCTTTCCCGATCACACGGTGTACCATCTTCTGGGTTTCTCATGCATGTTTTCGAAGTAGGAAGATGCCCTTGAACCTGGAGATTTGGGACCCATGGGATGGGAACCACGCAGTATTACTTTAAAGGGTCTGCGTTTGCTCACCCAACCTCACGAAACCTCTCAGCCCCAAGAGTGTCCACCCTTATGTCTCAATCAGCTGTGGGTCTAGATATGGTCAATCCAGGTGGCATCACAGCCCCTGAACGAATTTAGTAAGAAATTCTCTATCTTTCACTGTCTTTGTTTCACGGGTTTTTAAAAGTGATTGATTTTTATAAAGGGGTTTAGCTGCTTTTCAGTGCTTTGTTTATGCCGCTTTACACCCACTTGACTCACTTACAGAGAGATATCAATACAAAGGTTTTAAGATTCTTACTAGTCAGATATATTCTTGGGCGGTGAATAGGGGGTGTTGAGTCCAGTTCACTGAGCAAGGAGTAGGTCTTGTCTATTACATATTGGGTTTATGGAACGGTCTCTGAGCTAATTTGAAACCCTTCTTTTATGCATCACCCCACCTCACCTTTCCCGTTAAGCAGCCATAGTGTGTTTTCTAAACGTGTGACTCTGTTCTGTTTTGCAATTCAGTTCAAGGGTAGCGGTTTTTACATTCCCTCTATAAGTGATATCTTATGATAAGTGTCTTTTTCTGTGTGACTTATTTCACTTAGAATCGTCGTACCTAAATCCACTCATCATGCTGCTACTAGCCTTATGACGTTGATTTCATGGCTGAGTGATATTCCATTGTACATAAGGACCACAACTTCTTTATCCATTTTTCTCTTTCCTGGGATATTTAAGGTGTAAGGAAGTGGAGGTTCTTGTCAACAGAGCAGCCCTAAACTTTGGGGTGCCTGTGTCTTGCTGATTTTTAGTTTTCTCAATTTATACGCCTATGAGTGGAAGTGCCCTATGCTCTCTAAGCTGAGTTTTTTCGATGTTTCAGGACACACCGTACACTTCTCCAGAGTGAGTGTTGGCAATTTACATCCCGCGCAGCAGCGGAGCAAGGCTCCCATTTCTCCATTGCCTGTCCTGCATTTCTGGGTTTGACACTTTATTCAGCATGGCCCTTTTGACCGATGGGAAGCGAGACTTCTTTGTAGCGCTGATTTGCCTTTCCAGGTTGCTTGGTTGGCCAAAAAGGGCGTATGCGTTTTTTCCTGAATATATTCAGGAAAAAACGCATACGCCCTTTTTGGCCAAGGGCATCATTGTCGAGGTTTTGCCGCTTTTCCCGTGCTTTAAAGGCGATTCGAATCTACCTCCTGAAATCTGTTTCGTGCAATTCTGCCTTGCTTCAAATCCTCTTCATTGCATTCCCTCAATATATTTGAGGACGAGAGTTATCATTTATAACTCTGCAGGTTTGTGAATTGCAGTGCCCCTGAGCTCCATTTTTCAACTCGCTTTCTTGGGAGCTGGCCGCAAAAGCGCAGGATTGCTTCAGACCCTATTCTGGTTCCGGGCGGCAGGCTGAGCCTGTGGTTAATTCTTCTTCCTGATGGGAAAATAGAGTGACCTGTGCCTGTTCCAACACCTAGAGCTAGTGTCTCATTGGTTCCCCCTCTTCCCGTTCATCCTCAGGACAAATTGCAACCTGTACGGAACAGGAGGTTAAAGGTGCTGATTCTCCAAGGAGGGAGATTGCTAGTAAAGCGGCTGGAATGGCGAACCCGAGCACAAGGAGATGAGAAATGAGGTGCGTTTTAGAAACCTTTCCCGATCACACGGTGTACCATCTTCTGGGTTTCTCATGCATGTTTTCGAAGTAGGAAGATGCCCTTGAATCTGGAGATTTGATGACCCATGGGATGGGAACCACGCAGTATTACTTTAAAGGGTCTACGTTTGCTCACCCAACCTCACCAAACCTCTCAGCCCCAAGAGTGTCCACCCTTATGTCTCAATCAGCTGTGGGTCTAGATATGGTCAATCCAGGTGGCATCACAGCCCGTGAACGAATTTAGTAAGAATTTCTCTATCTTTCACTGTCTTTGTTTCACGGGTTTTTAAAAGTGATTGATTTTTATAAAGGGGTTTAGCTGCTTTTCACTGCTGTGTTTATGCCGCTTTACACCCACTTGACTCACATACAGAGAGATATCAATACAAAGGTTTTAAGATTCTTACTAGTCAGATATATTCCTGGGCGGTGAATAGGGGGTGTTGAGTCCAGTTCACTGAGCAAGGAATAGGTCGTGTCTATTACATATTGGGTTTATGGAACGGTCTCTGAGCTAATTTGAAACCCTTCTTTTATGCATCACCCCACCTCACCTTTCCCGTTAAGCAGCCATAGTGTGTTTTCTAAACGTGTGACTCTGTTCTGTTTTGCAATTCAGTTCAAGGGTAGCGGTTTTTACATTCCCTCTATAAGTGATATCTTATGATAAGTGTCTTTTTCTGTGTGACTTATTTCACTTAGAATCGTCGTACCTAAATCCACTCATCATGCTGCTACTAGCCTTATGACGTTGATTTCATGGCTGAGTGATATTCCATTGTACATAAGGACCACAACTTCTTTATCCATTTTTCTCTTTCCTGGGATATTTAACGTGTAAGGAAGTGGAGGTTCTTGTCAACAGAGCAGCCCTAAACTTTGGGGTGCCTGTGTCTTGCTGATTTTTAGTTTTCTCAATTTATACGCCCATGAGTGGAAGTGCCCTATGCTCTCTAAGCTGAGTTTTTTCGATGTTTCAGGACACACCGTACACTTCTCCAGAGTGAGTGTTGGCAATTTACATCCCGCGCAGCAGCGGAGCAAGGCTCCCATTTCTCCATTGCCTGTCCTGCATTTCTGGGTTTGACACTTTATTCAGCATGGCCCTTTTGACCGATGGGAAGCGAGACTTCTTTGTAGCGCTGATTTGCCTTTCCAGGTTGCTTGGTTGGCCAAAAAGGGCGTATGCGTTTTTTCCTGAAGATATTCAGGAAAAAACGCATACGCCCTTTTTGACCAAGGGCATCATTGTCGAGGTTTTGCCGCTTTTCCCGTGCTTTAAAGGCGATTCGAATCTACCTCCTGAAATCTGTTTCCTGCATTTCTGCCTTGCTTTCAAATCCTCTTCGTTGCCTACCCTCAATATATTTGAGGACGAGAGTTATCATTTATAACTCTGCAGGTTTGTGAATTGCAGTGCCCCTGAGCTCCATTTTTCAACTCGCTTTCTTGGGAGCTGGCCGCAAAAGCGCAGGATTGCTTCAGGCCCTATTCTGGTCCCGGGCGGCAGGCTGAGCCTGTGGTTAATTCTTCTTCCTGATGGGAAAATAGAGTGACCTGTGCCTGTCCCCACACCTAGAGCTAGTGTCTCATTGGTTCCCCCTCTTCCCGTTCATCCTCAGGACAAATTGCAACCTGTACGGAACAGGAGGTTAAAGGTGCTGATTCTCCAAGGAGGGAGATTGCTAGTAAAGCGGCTGGAATGGCGAACCCGAGCACAAGGAGATGAGAAATGAGGTGCGTTTTAGAAACCTTTCCCGATCACACGGTGTACCATCTTCTGGGTTTCTCATGCATGTTTTCGAAGTAGGAAGATGCCCTTGAACCTAGAGATTTGGGACCCATGGGATGGGAACCACGCAGCATTACTTTAAAGGGTCTGCGTTTGCTCACCCAACCTCACCAAACCTCTCAGCCCCAGGAGTGTCCACCCTTATGTCTCAATCAGCTGTGGGTCTAGATATGGTCAATCCAGGTGGCATCACAGCCCCTGAACGAATTTAGTAAGAATTTCTCTATCTTTCACTGTCTTTGTTTCAAGGGTTTTTAAAAGTGATTGATTTTTATAAAGGGGTTTAGCTGCTTTTCAGTGCTGTGTTTATGCCGCTTTACACCCACTTGACTCACTTACAGAGAGATATCAATACAAAGGTTTTAAGATTCTTACTAGTCAGATATATTCTTGGGCGGTGAATAGGGGGTGTTGAGTCCAGTTCACTGAGCAAGGAGTATTTCGTGTCTATTACATATTGGGCTTATGGAACGGTCTCTGAGCTAATTTGAAACCCTTCTTTTATGCATCACCCCACCTCACCTTTCCCGTTAAGCAGCCATAGTGTGTTTTCTAAACGTGTGACTCTGTTCTGTTTTGCAATTCAGTTCAAGGGTAGCGGTTTTTACATTCCCTCTATAAGTGATATCTTATGATAAGTGTCTTTTTCTGTGTGACTTATTTCACTTAGAATCGTCGTACCTAAATCCACTCATCATGCTGCTACTAGCCTTATGACGTTGATTTCATGGCTGAGTGATATTCCATTGTACATAAGGACCACAACTTCTTTATCCATTTTTCTCTTTCCTGGGATATTTAAGGTGTAACGAAGTGGAGGTTCTTGTCAACAGAGCAGCCCTAAACTTTGGGGTGCCTGTGTCTTGCTGATTTTTAGTTTTCCCAATTTATACGCCCATGAGTGGAAGTGCCCTATGCTCTCTAAGCTGAGTTTTTTCGATGTTTCAGGACACACCGTACACTTCTCCAGAGTGGCTGTTGGCAATTTACATCCCGCCCAGCAGCGTAGCAAGGCTCCCATTTCTCCATTGCCTGTCCTGCATTTCTGGGTTTGACACTTTATTCAGCATGGCCCTTTTGACCGATGGGAAGCGAGACTTCTTTGTAGCACTGATTTGCCTTTCCAGGTTGCTTGGTTGGCCAAAAAGGTCGTATGCGTTTTTTCCTGAATATATTCAGGAAAAAACGCATACGACCTTTTTGGCCAAGGGCATCATTGTCGAGGTTTTGCCGCTTTTCCCGTGCTTTAAGGGCGATTCGAATCTACCTCCTGAAATCTGTTTCCTGCATTTCTGCCTTGCTTTCAAATCCTCTTCGTTGCCTACCCTCAATATATTTGAGGAAGAGAGTTATCATTTATAACTCTGCAGGTTTGTGAATTGCAGTGCCCCTGAGCTCCATTTTTCAACTCCCTTTCTTGGGAGCTGGCCGCAAAAGCGCAGGATTGCTTCAGGCCCTATTCTGGTCCCGGGCGGCAGGCTGAGCCTGTGGTTAATTCTTCTTCCTGATGGGAAAATAGAGTGACCTGTGCCTGTCCCCACACCTAGAGCTAGTGTCTCATTGGTTCCCCCTCTTCCCGTTCATCCTCAGGACAAATTGCAACCTGTACGGAACAGGAGGTTAAAGGTGCTGATTCTCCAAGGAGGGAGATTGCTAGTAAAGCGGCTGGAATGGCGAACCCGAGCACAAGGAGATGAGAAATGAGGTGCGTTTTAGAAACCTTTCCCGATCACACGGTGTACCATCTTCTGGGTTTCTCATGCATGTTTTCGAAGTAGGAAGATGCCCTTGAACCTGGAGATTTGGGACCCATGGGATGGGAACCACGCAGTATTACTTTAAAGGGTCTGCGTTTGCTCACCCAACCTCACCAAACCTCTCAGCCCCAAGAGTGTCCACCCTTATGTCTCAATCAGCTGTGGGTCTAGATATGGTCAATCCAGGTGGCATCACA
The DNA here is from genome assembly GCF_028023285.1 of Balaenoptera ricei. Taxonomy (NCBI): domain Eukaryota; kingdom Metazoa; phylum Chordata; class Mammalia; order Artiodactyla; family Balaenopteridae; genus Balaenoptera; species Balaenoptera ricei. The sequence continues at coordinate 137,008,534 of NC_082641.1, read as the reverse complement.
GCCCCTGAACGAATTTAGTAAGAATTTCTCTATCTTTCACTGTCTTTGTTTCACTGGTCTTTAAAAGTGATTGATTTTTATAAAGGGGTTTAGCTGCTTTTCACTGCTGTGTTTATGCCGCTTTACACCCACTTGATTCACTTACAGAGAGATATCAATACATAGGTTTTAAGATTCTTACTAGTCAGATATATTCTTGGGCAGTGAATAGGGGGTGTTGAGTCCAGTTCACTGAGCAAGGAGTATTTCGTGTCTATTACCTATTGGGCTTATGGAACGGTCTCTGAGCTAATTTGAAACCCTTCTTTTATGCATCACCCCACCTCACCTTTCCCGTTAAGCAGCCATAGTGTGTTTTCTAAACGTGTGACTGTGTTCTGTTTTGTAATTCAGTTCAAGGGTAGCGGTTTTTACATTCCCTCTATAAGTGATATCTTATGATAAGTGTCTTTTTCTGTGTGACTTATTTCACTTAGAATCGTCGTACCTAAATCCACTCATCATGCTGCTACTAGCCTTATGACGTTGATTTCATGGCTGAGTGATATTCCATTGTACATAAGGACCACAACTTCTTTATCCATTTTTCTCTTTCCTGGGATATTTAAGGTGTAAGGAAGTGGAGGTTCTTGTCAACAGAGCAGCCCTAAACTTTGGGGTGCCTGTGTCTTGCTGATTTTTAGTTTTCCCAATTTATACGCCCATGAGTGGAAGTGCCCTATGCTCTCTAAGCTGAGTTTTTTCTATGTTTCAGGACACACCGTACACTTCTCCAGAGTGGCTGTTGGCAATTTACATCCCGCCCATCAACGTAGCAAGGCTCCTGTTTCTCCATGGCCTGTCCTGCATTTCTGGGTTTGACACTTTATTCAGCGTGGCCCTTTTGACCGATGGGAAGCGAGACTTCTTTGTAGCGCTGATTTGCCTTTCCAGGTTGCTTGGTTGGCCAAAAAGGGCGTATGCGTTTTTTCCTGAAGATATTCAGGAAAAAACGCATACGCCCTTTTTGGCCAAGGGCATCATTGTCGAGGTTTTGCCGCTTTTCCCGTGCTTTAAAGGCGATTCGAATCTACCTCCTGAAATCTGTTTCCTGCAATTCTGCCTTGCTTTCAAATCCTCTTCGTTGTCTTCCGTCAATATATTTGTGGACGAGAGTTATCATTTATAACTCTGCAGGTTTGTGAATTGCAGTGCCCCTGAGCTCCATTTTTCAACTCGCTTTCTTGGGAGCTGGCCGCAAAAGCGCAGGATTGCTTCAGGCCCTATTCTGGTCCCGGGCGGCAGGCTGAGCCTGTGGTTAATTCTTCTTCCTGATGGGAAAATAGAGTGACCTGTGCCTGTCCCAACACCTAGAGCTAGTGTCTCATTGGTTCCCCCTCTTCCCGTTCATCCTCAGGACAAATTGCAACCTGTACGGAACAGGAGGTTAAAGGTGCTGATTCTCCAAGGAGGGAGATTGCTAGTAAAGCGGCTGGAATGGCGAACCCGAGCACAAGGAGATGAGAAATGAGGTGCGTTTTAGAAACCTTTCCCGATCACACGGTGTACCATCTTCTGGGTTTCTCATGCATGTTTTCGAAGTAGGAAGATGCTCTTGAACCTGGAGATTTGGGACCCATGGGATGGGAACCACGCAGTATTACTTTAAAGGGTCTGCGTTTGCTCACCCAACCTCACGAAACCTCTCAGCCCCAAGAGTGTCCACCCTTATGTCTCAATCAGCTGTGGGTCTAGATATGGTCAATCCAGGTGGCATCACAGCCCGTGAACGAATTTAGTAAGAATTTCTCTATCTTTCACTGTCTTTGTTTCACGGGTTTTTAAAAGTGATTGATTTTTATAAAGGGGTTTAGCTGCTTTTCACTGCTGTGTTTATGCCGCTTTACACCCACTTGACTCACTTACAGAGAGATATTAATACAAAGGTTTTAAGATTCTTACTAGTCAGATATATTCTTGGGCGGTGAATAGGGGGTGTTGAGTCCAGTTCACTGAGCAAGGAGTAGGTCTTGTCTATTACATATTGGGTTTATGGAACGGTCTCTGAGCTAATTTGAAACCCTTCTTTTATGCATCACCCCACCTCACCTTTCCCGTTAAGCAGCCATAGTGTGTTTTCTAAACGTGTGACTCTGTTCTGTTTTGCAATTCAGTTCAAGGGTAGCGGTTTTTACATTCCCTCTATAAGTGATATCTTATGATAAGTGTCTTTTTCTGTGTGACTTATTTCACTTAGAATCGTCGTACCTAAATCCACTCATCATGCTGCTACTAGCCTTATGACGTTGATTTCATGGCTGAGTGATATTCCATTGTACATAAGGACCACAACTTCTTTATCCATTTTTCTCTTTCCTGGGATATTTAAGGTGTAAGGAAGTGGAGGTTCTTGTCAACAGAGCAGCCCTAAACTTTGGGGTGCCTGTGTCTTGCTGATTTTTAGTTTTCCCAATTTATACGCCCATGAGTGGAAGTGCCCTATGCTCTCTAAGCTGAGTTTTTTCGATGTTTCAGGACACACCGTACACTTCTCCAGAGTGAATGTTGGCAATTTACATCCCGCCCAGCAGCGGAGCAAGGCTCCCATTTCTCCATTGCCTGTCCTGCATTTCTAGGTTTGACACTTTATTCAGCATGGCCCTTTTGACCGATGGGAAGCGAGACTTCTTTGTAGCGCTGATTTGCCTTTCCAGGTTGCTTGGTTGGCCAAAAAGGGCGTATGCGTTTTTTCCTGAATATATTCAGGAAAAAACGCATACGCCCTTTTTGGCCAAGGGCATCATTGTCGAGGTTTTGCCGCTTTTCCCGTGCTTTAAAGGCGATTCGAATCTACCTCCTGAAATCTGTTTCGTGCAATTCTGCCTTGCTTCAAATCCTCTTCATTGCATTCCCTCAATATATTTGAGGACGAGAGTTATCATTTATAACTCTGCAGGTTTCTGAATTGCAGTGCCCCTGAGCTCCATTTTTCAACTCGCTTTCTTGGGAGCTGGCCGCAAAAGCGCAGGATTGCTTCAGACCCTATTTTGGTCCCGGGCGGCAGGCTGAGCCTGTGGTTAATTCTTCTTCCTGATGGGAAAATAGAGTGACCTGTGCCTGTTCCAACACCTAGAGCTAGTGTCTCATTGGTTCCCCCTCTTCCCGTTCATCCTCAGGACAAATTGCAACCTGTACGGAACAGGAGGTTAAAGGTGCTGATTCTCCAAGGAGGGAGATTGCTAGTAAAGCGGCTGGAATGGCGAACCCGAGCACAAGGAGATGAGAAATGAGGTGCGTTTTAGAAACCTTTCCCGATCACACGGTGTACCATCTTCTGGGTTTCTCATGCATGTTTTCGAAGTAGGAAGATGCCCTTGAACCTGGAGATTTGGGACCCATGGGATGGGAACCACGCAGTATTACTTTAAAGGGTCTGCGTTTGCTCACCCAACCTCACCAAACCTCTCAGCCCCAAGAGTGTCCACCCTTATGTCTCAATCAGCTGTGGGTCTAGATATGGTCAATCCAGGTGGCATCACAGCCCCTGAACGAATTTAGTAAGAATTTCTCTATCTTTCACTGTCTTTGTTTCACTGGTCTTTAAAAGTGATTGATTTTTATAAAGGGGTTTAGCTGCTTTTCACTGCTGTGTTTATGCCGCTTTACACCCACTTGATTCACTTACAGAGAGATATCAATACATAGGTTTTAAGATTCTTACTAGTCAGATATATTCTTGGGCAGTGAATAGGGGGTGTTGAGTCCAGTTCACTGAGCAAGGAGTATTTCGTGTCTATTACCTATTGGGCTTATGGAACGGTCTCTGAGCTAATTTGAAACCCTTCTTTTATGCATCACCCCACCTCACCTTTCCCGTTAAGCAGCCATAGTGTGTTTTCTAAACGTGTGACTGTGTTCTGTTTTGTAATTCAGTTCAAGGGTAGCGGTTTTTACATTCCCTCTATAAGTGATATCTTATGATAAGTGTCTTTTTCTGTGTGACTTATTTCACTTAGAATCGTCGTACCTAAATCCACTCATCATGCTGCTACTAGCCTTATGACGTTGATTTCATGGCTGAGTGATATTCCATTGTACATAAGGACCACAACTTCTTTATCCATTTTTCTCTTTCCTGGGATATTTAAGGTGTAACGAAGTGGAGGTTCTTGTCAACAGAGCAGCCCTAAACTTTGGGGTGCCTGTGTCTTGCTGATTTTTAGTTTTCCCAATTTATACGCCCATGAGTGGAAGTGCCCTATGCTCTCTAAGCTGAGTTTTTTCGATGTTTCAGGACACACCGTACACTTCTCCAGAGTGGCTGTTGGCAATTTACATCCCGCCCATCAACGTAGCAAGGCTCCTGTTTCTCCATGGCCTGTCCTGCATTTCTGGGTTTGACACTTTATTCAGCGTGGCCTATTTGACCGATGGGAAGCGAGACTTCTTTGTAGCGCTGATTTGCCTTTCCAGGTTGCTTGGTTGGCCAAAAAGGGCGTATGCGTTTTTTCCTGAAGATATTCAGGAAAAAACGCATACGCCCTTTTTGGCCAAGGGCATCATTGTCGAGGTTTTGCCGCTTTTCCCGTGCTTTAAAGGCGATTCGAATCTACCTCCTGAAATCTGTTTCCTGCAATTCTGCCTTGCTTTCAAATCCTCTTCGTTGTCTTCCGTCAATATATTTGTGGACGAGAGTTATCATTTATAACTCTGCAGGTTTGTGAATTGCAGTGCCCCTGAGCTCCATTTTTCAACTCGCTTTCTTGGGAGCTGGCCGCAAAAGCGCAGGATTGCTTCAGGCCCTATTCTGGTCCCGGGCGGCAGGCTGAGCCTGTGGTTAATTCTTCTTCCTGATGGGAAAATAGAGTGACCTGTGCCTGTCCCAACACCTAGAGCTAGTGTCTCATTGGTTCCCCCTCTTCCCGTTCATCCTCAGGACAAATTGCAACCTGTACGGAACAGGAGGTTAAAGGTGCTGATTCTCCAAGGAGGGAGATTGCTAGTAAAGCGGCTGGAATGGCGAACCCGAGCACAAGGAGATGAGAAATGAGGTGCGTTTTAGAAACCTTTCCCGATCACACGGTGTACCATCTTCTGGGTTTCTCATGCATGTTTTCGAAGTAGGAAGATGCTCTTGAACCTGGAGATTTGGGACCCATGGGATGGGAACCACGCAGTATTACTTTAAAGGGTCTGCGTTTGCTCACCCAACCTCACGAAACCTCTCAGCCCCAAGAGTGTCCACCCTTATGTCTCAATCAGCTGTGGGTCTAGATATGGTCAATCCAGGTGGCATCACAGCCCGTGAACGAATTTAGTAAGAATTTCTCTATCTTTCACTGTCTTTGTTTCACGGGTTTTTAAAAGTGATTGATTTTTATAAAGGGGTTTAGCTGCTTTTCACTGCTGTGTTTATGCCGCTTTACACCCACTTGACTCACTTACAGAGAGATATTAATACAAAGGTTTTAAGATTCTTACTAGTCAGATATATTCTTGGGCGGTGAATAGGGGGTGTTGAGTCCAGTTCACTGAGCAAGGAGTAGGTCTTGTCTATTACATATTGGGTTTATGGAACGGTCTCTGAGCTAATTTGAAACCCTTCTTTTATGCATCACCCCACCTCACCTTTCCCGTTAAGCAGCCATAGTGTGTTTTCTAAACGTGTGACTCTGTTCTGTTTTGCAATTCAGTTCAAGGGTAGCGGTTTTTACATTCCCTCTATAAGTGATATCTTATGATAAGTGTCTTTTTCTGTGTGACTTATTTCACTTAGAATCGTCGTACCTAAATCCACTCATCATGCTGCTACTAGCCTTATGACGTTGATTTCATGGCTGAGTGATATTCCATTGTACATAAGGACCACAACTTCTTTATCCATTTTTCTCTTTCCTGGGATATTTAAGGTGTAAGGAAGTGGAGGTTCTTGTCAACAGAGCAGCCCTAAACTTTGGGGTGCCTGTGTCTTGCTGATTTTTAGTTTTCCCAATTTATACGCCCATGAGTGGAAGTGCCCTATGCTCTCTAAGCTGAGTTTTTTCGATGTTTCAGGACACACCGTACACTTCTCCAGAGTGAATGTTGGCAATTTACATCCCGCCCAGCAGCGGAGCAAGGCTCCCATTTCTCCATTGCCTGTCCTGCATTTCTAGGTTTGACACTTTATTCAGCATGGCCCTTTTGACCGATGGGAAGCGAGACTTCTTTGTAGCGCTGATTTGCCTTTCCAGGTTGCTTGGTTGGCCAAAAAGGGCGTATGCGTTTTTTCCTGAATATATTCAGGAAAAAACGCATACGCCCTTTTTGGCCAAGGGCATCATTGTCGAGGTTTTGCCGCTTTTCCCCTGCTTTAAAGGCGATTCGAATCTACCTCCTGAAATCTGTTTCGTGCAATTCTGCCTTGCTTCAAATCCTCTTCATTGCATTCCCTCAATATATTTGAGGACGAGAGTTATCATTTATAACTCTGCAGGTTTCTGAATTGCAGTGCCCCTGAGCTCCATTTTTCAACTCGCTTTCTTGGGAGCTGGCCGCAAAAGCGCAGGATTGCTTCAGACCCTATTTTGGTCCCGGGCGGCAGGCTGAGCCTGTGGTTAATTCTTCTTCCTGATGGGAAAATAGAGTGACCTGTGCCTGTTCCAACACCTAGAGCTAGTGTCTCATTGGTTCCCCCTCTTCCCGTTCATCCTCAGGACAAATTGCAACCTGTACGGAACAGGAGGTTAAAGGTGCTGATTCTCCAAGGAGGGAGATTGCTAGTAAAGCGGCTGGAATGGCGAACCCGAGCACAAGGAGATGAGAAATGAGGTGCGTTTTAGAAACCTTTCCCGATCACACGGTGTACCATCTTCTGGGTTTCTCATGCATGTTTTCGAAGTAGGAAGATGCCCTTGAACCTGGAGATTTGGGACCCATGGGATGGGAACCACGCAGTATTACTTTAAAGGGTCTGCGTTTGCTCACCCAACCTCACCAAACCTCTCAGCCCCAAGAGTGTCCACCCTTATGTCTCAATCAGCTGTGGGTCTAGATATGGTCAATCCAGGTGGCATCACAGCCCCTGAACGAATTTAGTAAGAATTTCTCTATCTTTCACTGTCTTTGTTTCACTGGTCTTTAAAAGTGATTGATTTTTATAAAGGGGTTTAGCTGCTTTTCACTGCTGTGTTTATGCCGCTTTACACCCACTTGATTCACTTACAGAGAGATATCAATACATAGGTTTTAAGATTCTTACTAGTCAGATATATTCTTGGGCAGTGAATAGGGGGTGTTGAGTCCAGTTCACTGAGCAAGGAGTATTTCGTGTCTATTACCTATTGGGCTTATGGAACGGTCTCTGAGCTAATTTGAAACCCTTCTTTTATGCATCACCCCACCTCACCTTTCCCGTTAAGCAGCCATAGTGTGTTTTCTAAACGTGTGACTGTGTTCTGTTTTGTAATTCAGTTCAAGGGTAGCGGTTTTTACATTCCCTCTATAAGTGATATCTTATGATAAGTGTCTTTTTCTGTGTGACTTATTTCACTTAGAATCGTCGTACCTAAATCCACTCATCATGCTGCTACTAGCCTTATGACGTTGATTTCATGGCTGAGTGATATTCCATTGTACATAAGGACCACAACTTCTTTATCCATTTTTCTCTTTCCTGGGATATTTAAGGTGTAACGAAGTGGAGGTTCTTGTCAACAGAGCAGCCCTAAACTTTGGGGTGCCTGTGTCTTGCTGATTTTTAGTTTTCCCAATTTATACGCCCATGAGTGGAAGTGCCCTATGCTCTCTAAGCTGAGTTTTTTCTATGTTTCAGGACACACCGTACACTTCTCCAGAGTGGCTGTTGGCAACTTACATCCCGCCCATCAACGTAGCAAGGCTCCTGTTTCTCCATGGCCTGTCCTGCATTTCTGGGTTTGACACTTTATTCAGCGTGGCCTATTTGACCGATGGGAAGCGAGACTTCTTTGTAGCGCTGATTTGCCTTTCCAGGTTGCTTGGTTGGCCAAAAAGGGCGTATGCGTTTTTTCCTGAAGATATTCAGGAAAAAACGCATACGCCCTTTTTGGCCAAGGGCATCATTGTCGAGGTTTTGCCGCTTTTCCCGTGCTTTAAAGGCGATTCGAATCTACCTCCTGAAATCTGTTTCGTGCAATTCTGCCTTGCTTCAAATCCTCTTCATTGCATTCCCTCAATATATTTGAGGACGAGAGTTATCATTTATAACTCTGCAGGTTTCTGAATTGCAGTGCCCCTGAGCTCCATTTTTCAACTCGCTTTCTTGGGAGCTGGCCGCAAAAGCGCAGGATTGCTTCAGACCCTATTTTGGTCCCGGGCGGCAGGCTGAGCCTGTGGTTAATTCTTCTTCCTGATGGGAAAATAGAGTGACCTGTGCCTGTTCCAACACCTAGAGCTAGTGTCTCATTGGTTCCCCCTCTTCCCGTTCATCCTCAGGACAAATTGCAACCTGTACGGAACAGGAGGTTAAAGGTGCTGATTCTCCAAGGAGGGAGATTGCTAGTAAAGCGGCTGGAATGGCGAACCCGAGCACAAGGAGATGAGAAATGAGGTGCGTTTTAGAAACCTTTCCCGATCACACGGTGTACCATCTTCTGGGTTTCTCATGCATGTTTTCGAAGTAGGAAGATGCCCTTGAACCTGGAGATTTGGGACCCATGGGATGGGAACCACGCAGTATTACTTTAAAGGGTCTGCGTTTGCTCACCCAACCTCACCAAACCTCTCAGCCCCAAGAGTGTCCACCCTTATGTCTCAATCAGCTGTGGGTCTAGATATGGTCAATCCAGGTGGCATCACAGCCCCTGAACGAATTTAGTAAGAATTTCTCTATCTTTCACTGTCTTTGTTTCACTGGTCTTTAAAAGTGATTGATTTTTATAAAGGGGTTTAGCTGCTTTTCACTGCTGTGTTTATGCCGCTTTACACCCACTTGATTCACTTACAGAGAGATATCAATACATAGGTTTTAAGATTCTTACTAGTCAGATATATTCTTGGGCAGTGAATAGGGGGTGTTGAGTCCAGTTCACTGAGCAAGGAGTATTTCGTGTCTATTACCTATTGGGCTTATGGAACGGTCTCTGAGCTAATTTGAAACCCTTCTTTTATGCATCACCCCACCTCACCTTTCCCGTTAAGCAGCCATAGTGTGTTTTCTAAACGTGTGACTGTGTTCTGTTTTGTAATTCAGTTCAAGGGTAGCGGTTTTTACATTCCCTCTATAAGTGATATCTTATGATAAGTGTCTTTTTCTGTGTGACTTATTTCACTTAGAATCGTCGTACCTAAATCCACTCATCATGCTGCTACTAGCCTTATGACGTTGATTTCATGGCTGAGTGATATTCCATTGTACATAAGGACCACAACTTCTTTATCCATTTTTCTCTTTCCTGGGATATTTAAGGTGTAACGAAGTGGAGGTTCTTGTCAACAGAGCAGCCCTAAACTTTGGGGTGCCTGTGTCTTGCTGATTTTTAGTTTTCCCAATTTATACGCCCATGAGTGGAAGTGCCCTATGCTCTCTAAGCTGAGTTTTTTCGATGTTTCAGGACACACCGTACACTTCTCCAGAGTGGCTGTTGGCAATTTACATCCCGCCCATCAACGTAGCAAGGCTCCTGTTTCTCCATGGCCTGTCCTGCATTTCTGGGTTTGACACTTTATTCAGCGTGGCCTATTTGACCGATGGGAAGCGAGACTTCTTTGTAGCGCTGATTTGCCTTTCCAGGTTGCTTGGTTGGCCAAAAAGGGCGTATGCGTTTTTTCCTGAAGATATTCAGGAAAAAACGCATACGCCCTTTTTGGCCAAGGGCATCATTGTCGAGGTTTTGCCGCTTTTCCCGTGCTTTAAAGGCGATTCGAATCTACCTCCTGAAATCTGTTTCCTGCAATTCTGCCTTGCTTTCAAATCCTCTTCGTTGTCTTCCGTCAATATATTTGTGGACGAGAGTTATCATTTATAACTCTGCAGGTTTGTGAATTGCAGTGCCCCTGAGCTCCATTTTTCAACTCGCTTTCTTGGGAGCTGGCCGCAAAAGCGCAGGATTGCTTCAGGCCCTATTCTGGTCCCGGGCGGCAGGCTGAGCCTGTGGTTAATTCTTCTTCCTGATGGGAAAATAGAGTGACCTGTGCCTGTCCCAACACCTAGAGCTAGTGTCTCATTGGTTCCCCCTCTTCCCGTTCATCCTCAGGACAAATTGCAACCTGTACGGAACAGGAGGTTAAAGGTGCTGATTCTCCAAGGAGGGAGATTGCTAGTAAAGCGGCTGGAATGGCGAACCCGAGCACAAGGAGATGAGAAATGAGGTGCGTTTTAGAAACCTTTCCCGATCACACGGTGTACCATCTTCTGGGTTTCTCATGCATGTTTTCGAAGTAGGAAGATGCTCTTGAACCTGGAGATTTGGGACCCATGGGATGGGAACCACGCAGTATTACTTTAAAGGGTCTGCGTTTGCTCACCCAACCTCACGAAACCTCTCAGCCCCAAGAGTGTCCACCCTTATGTCTCAATCAGCTGTGGGTCTAGATATGGTCAATCCAGGTGGCATCACAGCCCGTGAACGAATTTAGTAAGAATTTCTCTATCTTTCACTGTCTTTGTTTCACGGGTTTTTAAAAGTGATTGATTTTTATAAAGGGGTTTAGCTGCTTTTCACTGCTGTGTTTATGCCGCTTTACACCCACTTGACTCACTTACAGAGAGATATTAATACAAAGGTTTTAAGATTCTTACTAGTCAGATATATTCTTGGGCGGTGAATAGGGGGTGTTGAGTCCAGTTCACTGAGCAAGGAGTAGGTCTTGTCTATTACATATTGGGTTTATGGAACGGTCTCTGAGCTAATTTGAAACCCTTCTTTTATGCATCACCCCACCTCACCTTTCCCGTTAAGCAGCCATAGTGTGTTTTCTAAACGTGTGACTCTGTTCTGTTTTGCAATTCAGTTCAAGGGTAGCGGTTTTTACATTCCCTCTATAAGTGATATCTTATGATAAGTGTCTTTTTCTGTGTGACTTATTTCACTTAGAATCGTCGTACCTAAATCCACTCATCATGCTGCTACTAGCCTTATGACGTTGATTTCATGGCTGAGTGATATTCCATTGTACATAAGGACCACAACTTCTTTATCCATTTTTCTCTTTCCTGGGATATTTAAGGTGTAAGGAAGTGGAGGTTCTTGTCAACAGAGCAGCCCTAAACTTTGGGGTGCCTGTGTCTTGCTGATTTTTAGTTTTCCCAATTTATACGCCCATGAGTGGAAGTGCCCTATGCTCTCTAAGCTGAGTTTTTTCGATGTTTCAGGACACACCGTACACTTCTCCAGAGTGAATGTTGGCAATTTACATCCCGCCCAGCAGCGGAGCAAGGCTCCCATTTCTCCATTGCCTGTCCTGCATTTCTAGGTTTGACACTTTATTCAGCATGGCCCTTTTGACCGATGGGAAGCGAGACTTCTTTGTAGCGCTGATTTGCCTTTCCAGGTTGCTTGGTTGGCCAAAAAGGGCGTATGCGTTTTTTCCTGAATATATTCAGGAAAAAACGCATACGCCCTTTTTGGCCAAGGGCATCATTGTCGAGGTTTTGCCGCTTTTCCCGTGCTTTAAAGGCGATTCGAATCTACCTCCTGAAATCTGTTTCGTGCAATTCTGCCTTGCTTCAAATCCTCTTCATTGCATTCCCTCAATATATTTGAGGACGAGAGTTATCATTTATAACTCTGCAGGTTTCTGAATTGCAGTGCCCCTGAGCTCAATTTTTCAACTCGCTTTCTTGGGAGCTGGCCGCAAAAGCGCAGGATTGCTTCAGGCCCTATTCTGGTCCCGGGCGGCAGGCTGAGCCTGTGGTTAATTCTTCTTCCTGATGGGAAAATAGAGTGACCTGTGCCTGTCCCAACACCTAGAGCTAGTGTCTCATTGGTTCCCCCTCTTCCCGTTCATCCTCAGGACAAATTGCAACCTGTACGGAACAGGAGGTTAAAGGTGCTGATTCTCCAAGGAGGGAGATTGCTAGTAAAGCGGCTGGAATGGCGAACCCGAGCACAAGGAGATGAGAAATGAGGTGCGTTTTAGAAACCTTTCCCGATCACACGGTGTACCATCTTCTGGGTTTCTCATGCATGTTTTCGAAGTAGGAAGATGCTCTTGAACCTGGAGATTTGGGACCCATGGGATGGGAACCACGCAGTATTACTTTAAAGGGTCTGCGTTTGCTCACCCAACCTCACGAAACCTCTCAGCCCCAAGAGTGTCCACCCTTATGTCTCAATCAGCTGTGGGTCTAGATATGGTCAATCCAGGTGGCATCACAGCCCGTGAACGAATTTAGTAAGAATTTCTCTATCTTTCACTGTCTTTGTTTCACGGGTTTTTAAAAGTGATTGATTTTTATAAAGGGGTTTAGCTGCTTTTCACTGCTGTGTTTATGCCGCTTTACACCCACTTGACTCACTTACAGAGAGATATTAATACAAAGGTTTTAAGATTCTTACTAGTCAGATATATTCTTGGGCGGTGAATAGGGGGTGTTGAGTCCAGTTCACTGAGCAAGGAGTAGGTCTTGTCTATTACATATTGGGTTTATGGAACGGTCTCTGAGCTAATTTGAAACCCTTCTTTTATGCATCACCCCACCTCACCTTTCCCGTTAAGCAGCCATAGTGTGTTTTCTAAACGTGTGACTCTGTTCTGTTTTGCAATTCAGTTCAAGGGTAGCGGTTTTTACATTCCCTCTATAAGTGATATCTTATGATAAGTGTCTTTTTCTGTGTGACTTATTTCACTTAGAATCGTCGTACCTAAATCCACTCATCATGCTGCTACTAGCCTTATGACGTTGATTTCATGGCTGAGTGATATTCCATTGTACATAAGGACCACAACTTCTTTATCCATTTTTCTCTTTCCTGGGATATTTAAGGTGTAAGGAAGTGGAGGTTCTTGTCAACAGAGCAGCCCTAAACTTTGGGGTGCCTGTGTCTTGCTGATTTTTAGTTTTCCCAATTTATACGCCCATGAGTGGAAGTGCCCTATGCTCTCTAAGCTGAGTTTTTTCGATGTTTCAGGACACACCGTACACTTCTCCAGAGTGAATGTTGGCAATTTACATCCCGCCCAGCAGCGGAGCAAGGCTCCCATTTCTCCATTGCCTGTCCTGCATTTCTAGGTTTGACACTTTATTCAGCATGGCCCTTTTGACCGATGGGAAGCGAGACTTCTTTGTAGCGCTGATTTGCCTTTCCAGGTTGCTTGGTTGGCCAAAAAGGGCGTATGCGTTTTTTCCTGAATATATTCAGGAAAAAACGCATACGCCCTTTTTGGCCAAGGGCATCATTGTCGAGGTTTTGCCGCTTTTCCCGTGCTTTAAAGGCGATTCGAATCTACCTCCTGAAATCTGTTTCGTGCAATTCTGCCTTGCTTCAAATCCTCTTCATTGCATTCCCTCAATATATTTGAGGACGAGAGTTATCATTTATAACTCTGCAGGTTTCTGAATTGCAGTGCCCCTGAGCTCCATTTTTCAACTCGCTTTCTTGGGAGCTGGCCGCAAAAGCGCAGGATTGCTTCAGACCCTATTTTGGTCCCGGGCGGCAGGCTGAGCCTGTGGTTAATTCTTCTTCCTGATGGGAAAATAGAGTGACCTGTGCCTGTTCCAACACCTAGAGCTAGTGTCTCATTGGTTCCCCCTCTTCCCGTTCATCCTCAGGACAAATTGCAACCTGTACGGAACAGGAGGTTAAAGGTGCTGATTCTCCAAGGAGGGAGATTGCTAGTAAAGCGGCTGGAATGGCGAACCCGAGCACAAGGAGATGAGAAATGAGGTGCGTTTTAGAAACCTTTCCCGATCACACGGTGTACCATCTTCTGGGTTTCTCATGCATGTTTTCGAAGTAGGAAGATGCCCTTCAATCTGGAGATTTGGGACCCATGGGATGGGAACCACGCAGTATTACTTTAAAGGGTCTACGTTTGCTCACCCAACCTCACCAAACCTCTCAGCCCCAAGAGTGTCCACCCTTATGTCTCAATCAGCTGTGGGTCTAGATATGGTCAATCCAGGTGGCATCACAGCCCGTGAACGAATTTAGTAAGAATTTCTCTATCTTTCACTGTCTTTGTTTCACGGGTTTTTAAAAGTGATTGATTTTTATAAAGGGGTTTAGCTGCTTTTCACTGCTGTGTTTATGCCGCTTTACACCCACTTGACTCACTTACAGAGAGATATTAATACAAAGGTTTTAAGATTCTTACTAGTCAGATATATTCTTGGGCGGTGAATAGGGGGTGTTGAGTCCAGTTCACTGAGCAAGGAGTAGGTCTTGTCTATTACATATTGGGTTTATGGAACGGTCTCTGAGCTAATTTGAAACCCTTCTTTTATGCATCACCCCACCTCACCTTTCCCGTTAAGCAGCCATAGTGTGTTTTCTAAACGTGTGACTCTGTTCTGTTTTGCAATTCAGTTCAAGGGTAGCGGTTTTTACATTCCCTCTATAAGTGATATCTTATGATAAGTGTCTTTTTCTGTGTGACTTATTTCACTTAGAATCGTCGTACCTAAATCCACTCATCATGCTGCTACTAGCCTTATGACGTTGATTTCATGGCTGAGTGATATTCCATTGTACATAAGGACCACAACTTCTTTATCCATTTTTCTCTTTCCTGGGATATTTAAGGTGTAAGGAAGTGGAGGTTCTTGTCAACAGAGCAGCCCTAAACTTTGGGGTGCCTGTGTCTTGCTGATTTTTAGTTTTCCCAATTTATACGCCCATGAGTGGAAGTGCCCTATGCTCTCTAAGCTGAGTTTTTTCGATGTTTCAGGACACACCGTACACTTCTCCAGAGTGAATGTTGGCAATTTACATCCCGCCCAGCAGCGGAACAAGGCTCCCATTTCTCCATTGCCTGTCCTGCATTTCTAGGTTTGACACTTTATTCAGCATGGCCCTTTTGACCGATGGGAAGCGAGACTTCTTTGTAGCGCTGATTTGCCTTTCCAGGTTGCTTGGTTGGCCAAAAAGGGCGTATGCGTTTTTTCCTGAATATATTCAGGAAAAAACGCATACGCCCTTTTTGGCCAAGGGCATCATTGTCGAGGTTTTGCCGCTTTTCCCGTGCTTTAAAGGCGATTCGAATCTACCTCCTGAAATCTGTTTCGTGCAATTCTGCCTTGCTTCAAATCCTCTTCATTGCATTCCCTCAATATATTTGAGGACGAGAGTTATCATTTATAACTCTGCAGGTTTCTGAATTGCAGTGCCCCTGAGCTCCATTTTTCAACTCGCTTTCTTGGGAGCTGGCCGCAAAAGCGCAGGATTGCTTCAGACCCTATTTTGGTCCCGGGCGGCAGGCTGAGCCTGTGGTTAATTCTTCTTCCTGATGGGAAAATAGAGTGACCTGTGCCTGTTCCAACACCTAGAGCTAGTGTCTCATTGGTTCCCCCTCTTCCCGTTCATCCTCAGGACAAATTGCAACCTGTACGGAACAGGAGGTTAAAGGTGCTGATTCTCCAAGGAGGGAGATTGCTAGTAAAGCGGCTGGAATGGCGAACCCGAGCACAAGGAGATGAGAAATGAGGTGCGTTTTAGAAACCTTTCCCGATCACACGGTGTACCATCTTCTGGGTTTCTCATGCATGTTTTCGAAGTAGGAAGATGCCCTTCAATCTGGATATTTGGGACCCATGGGATGGGAACCACGCAGTATTACTTTAAAGGGTCTACGTTTGCTCACCCAACCTCACCAAACCTCTCAGCCCCAAGAGTGTCCACCCTTATGTCTCAATCAGCTGTGGGTCTAGATATGGTCAATCCAGGTGGCATCACAGCCCCTGAACGAATTTAGTAAGAATTTCTCTATCTTTCACTGTCTTTGTGTCACGGGTTTTTAAAAGTGATTGATTTTTATAAAGGGGTTTAGCTGCTTTTCACTGCTGTGTTTATGCCGCTTTACACCCACTTGACTCACATACAGAGAGATATCAATACAAAGGTTTTAAGATTCTTACTAGTCAGATATATTCCTGGGCGGTGAATAGGGGGTGTTGAGTCCAGTTCACTGAGCAAGGAGTAGGTCGTGTCTATTACATATTGGGTTTATGGAACGGTCTCTGAGCTAATTTGAAACCCTTCTTTTATGCATCACCCCACCTCACCTTTCCCGTTAAGCAGCCATAGTGTGTTTTCTAAACGTGTGACTCTGTTCTCTTTTGTAATTCAGTTCAAGGGTAGCGGTTTTTACATTCCCTCTATAAGTGATATCTTATGATAAGTGTCTTTTTCTGTGTGACTTATTTCACTTAGAATCGTCGTACCTAAATCCACTCATCATGCTGCTACTAGCCTTATGACATTGATTTCATGGCTGAGTGATATTCCATTGTACATAAGGACCACAACTTCTTTATCCATTTTTCTGTTTCCTGGGATATTTAAGGTGTAACGAAGTGGAGGTTCTTGTCAACAGAGCAGCCCTAAACTTTGGGGTGCCTGTGTCTTGCTGATTTTTAGTTTTCCCAATTTATACGCCCATGAGTGGAAGTGCCCTATGCTCTCTAAGCTGAGTTTTTTCGATGTTTCAGGACACACCGTACACTTCTCCAGAGTGGCTGTTGGCAATTTACATCGCGCCCGTCAGCGTAGCAAGGCTCCCATTTCTCCATTGCCTGTCCTGCATTTCTGGGTTTGACACTTTATTCAGCATGGCCCTTTTGACCGATGGGAAGCGAGACTTCTTTGTAGCGCTGATTTGCCTTTCCAGGTTGCTTGGTTGGCCAAAAAGGGCGTATGCGTTTTTTCCTGAAGATATTCAGGAAAAAACGCATACGCCCTTTTTGACCAAGGGCATCATTGTCGAGGTTTTGCCGCTTTTCCCGTGCTTTAAAGGCGATTCGAATCTACCTCCTGAAATCTGTTTCCTGCATTTCTGCCTTGCTTTCAAATCCTCTTCGTTGCCTACCCTCAATATATTTGAGGACGAGAGTTATCATTTATAACTCTGCAGGTTTGTGAATTGCAGTGCCCCTGAGCTCCATTTTTCAACTCGCTTTCTTGGGAGCTGGCCGCAAAAGCGCAGGATTGCTTCAGGCCCTATTCTGGTCCCGGGCGGCAGGCTGAGCCTGTGGTTAATTCTTCTTCCTGATGGGAAAATAGAGTGACCTGTGCCTGTCCCCACACCTAGAGCTAGTGTCTCATTGGTTCCCCCTCTTCCCGTTCATCCTCAGGACAAATTGCAACCTGTACGGAACAGGAGGTTAAAGGTGCTGATTCTCCAAGGAGGGAGATTGCTAGTAAAGCGGCTGGAATGGCGAACCCGAGCACAAGGAGATGAGAAATGAGGTGCGTTTTAGAAACCTTTCCCGATCACACGGTGTACCATCTTCTGGGTTTCTCATGCATGTTTTCGAAGTAGGAAGATGCCCTTGAATCTGGAGATTTGGGACCCATGGGATGGGAACCACGCAGTATTACTTTAAAGGGTCTACGTTTGCTCACCCAACCTCACCAAACCTCTCAGCCCCAAGAGTGTCCACCCTTATGTCTCAATCAGCTGTGGGTCTAGATATGGTCAATCCAGGTGGCATCACAGCCCGTGAACGAATTTAGTAAGAATTTCTCTATCTTTCACTGTCTTTGTTTCACGGGTTTTTAAAAGTGATTGATTTTTATAAAGGGGTTTAGCTGCTTTTCACTGCTGTGTTTATGCCGCTTTACACCCACTTGACTCACATACAGAGAGATATCAATACAAAGGTTTTAAGATTCTTACTAGTCAGATATATTCTTGGGCGGTGAATAGGGGGTGTTGAGTCCAGTTCACTGAGCAAGGAGTAGGTCGTGTCTATTACATATTGGGTTTATGGAACGGTCTCTGAGCTAATTTGAAACCCTTCTTTTATGCATCACCCCACCTCACCTTTCCCGTTAAGCAGCCATAGTGTGTTTTCTAAACGTGTGACTCTGTTCTCTTTTGTAATTCAGTTCAAGGGTAGCGGTTTTTACATTCCCTCTATAAGTGATATCTTATGATAAGTGTCTTTTTCTGTGTGACTTATTTCACTTAGAATCGTCGTACCTAAATCCACTCATCATGCTGCTACTAGCCTTATGACATTGATTTCATGGCTGAGTGATATTCCATTGTACATAAGGACCACAACTTCTTTATCCATTTTTCTGTTTCCTGGGATATTTAAGGTGTAACGAAGTGGAGGTTCTTGTCAACAGAGCAGCCCTAAACTTTGGGGTGCCTGTGTCTTGCTGATTTTTAGTTTTCCCAATTTATACGCCCATGAGTGGAAGTGCCCTATGCTCTCTAAGCTGAGTTTTTTCGATGTTTCAGGACACACCGTACACTTCTCCAGAGTGAGTGTTGGCACTTTACATCCCGCCCAGCAGCGGAGCAAGGCTCCCATTTCTCCATTGCCTGTCCTGCATTTCTGGGTTTGACACTTTATTCAGCATGGCCCTTTTGACCGATGGGAAGCGAGACTTCTTTGTAGCGCTGATTTGCCTTTCCAGGTTGCTTGGTTGGCCAAAAAGGGCGTATGCGTTTTTTCCTGAATATATTCAGGAAAAAACGCATACGCCCTTTTTGGCCAAGGGCATCATTGTCGAGGTTTTGCCGCTTTTCCCGTGCTTTAAAGGCGATTCGAATCTACCTCCTGAAATCTGTTTCGTGCAATTCTGCCTTGCTTCAAATCCTCTTCATTGCATTCCCTCAATATGTTTGAGGACGAGAGTTATCATTTATAACTCTGCAGGTTTCTGAATTGCAGTGCCCCTGAGCTCCATTTTTCAACTCGCTTTCTTGGGAGCTGGCCGCAGAAGCGCAGGATTGCTTCAGACCCTATTCTGGTCCCGGGCGGCAGGCTGAGCCTGTGGTTAATTCTTCTTCCTGATGGGAAAATAGAGTGACCTGTGCCTGTTCCAACACCTAGAGCTAGTGTCTCATTGGTTCCCCCTCTTCCCGTTCATCCTCAGGACAAATTGCAACCTGTACGGAACAGGAGGTTAAAGGTGCTGATTCTCCAAGGAGGGAGATTGCTAGTAAAGCGGCTGGAATGGTGAACCCGAGCACAAGGAGATGAGAAATGAGGTGCGTTTTAGAAACCTTTCCCGATCACACGGTGTACCATCTTCTGGGTTTCTCATGCATGTTTTCGAAGTAGGAAGATGCCCTTGAATCTGGAGATTTGGGACCCATGGGATGGGAACCACGCAGTATTACTTTAAAGGGTCTACGTTTGCTCACCCAACCTCACCAAACCTCTCAGCCCCAAGAGTGTCCACCCTTATGTCTCAATCAGCTGTGGGTCTAGATATGGTTAATCCAGGTGGCATCACAGCCCCTGAACGAATTTATTAAGAATTTCTCTATCTTTCACTGTCTTTGTTTCACGGGTTTTTAAAAGTGATTGATTTTTATAAAGGGGTTTAGCTGCTTTTCACTGCTGTGTTTATGCCGCTTTACACCCACTTGACTCACATACAGAGAGATATCAATACAAAGGTTTTAAGATTCTTACTAGTCAGATATATTCCTGGGTGGTGAATAAGGGGTGTTGAGTCCAGTTCACTGAGCAAGGAGTAGGTCGTGTCTATTACATATTGGGTTTATGGAACGGTCTCTGAGCTAATTTGAAACCCTTCTTTTATGCATCACCCCACCTCACCTTTCCCGTTAAGCAGCCATAGTGTGTTTTCTAAACGTGTGACTCTGTTCTCTTTTGTAATTCAGTTCAAGGGTAGCGGTTTTTACATTCCCTCTATAAGTGATATCTTATGATAAGTGTCTTTTTCTGTGTGACTTATTTCACTTAGAATCGTCGTACCTAAATCCACTCATCATGCTGCTACTAGCCTTATGACATTGATTTCATGGCTGAGTGATATTCCATTGTACATAAGGACCACAACTTCTTTATCCATTTTTCTGTTTCCTGGGATATTTAAGGTGTAACGAAGTGGAGGTTCTTGTCAACAGAGCAGCCCTAAACTTTGGGGTGCCTGTGTCTTGCTGATTTTTAGTTTTCCCAATTTATACGCCCATGAGTGGAAGTGCCCTATGCTCTCTAAGCTGAGTTTTTTCGATGTTTCAGGACACACCGTACACTTCTCCAGAGTGAGTGTTGGCAATTTACATCCCGCCCAGCAGCGGAGCAAGGCTCCCATTTCTCCATTGCCTGTCCTGCATTTCTGGGTTTGACACTTTATTCAGCATGGCCCTTTTGACCGATGGGAAGCGAGACTTCTTTGTAGCGCTGATTTGCCTTTCCAGGTTGCTTGGTTGGCGAAAAAGGGCGCATGCGTTTTTTCCTGAATATATTCAGGAAAAAACGCATGCGCCCTTTTTGGCCAAGGGCATCATTGTCGAGGTTTTGCCGCTTTTCCCGTGCTTTAAAGGCGATTCGAATCTACCTCCTGAAATCTGTTTCCTGCAATTCTGCCTTGCTTTCAAATCCTCTTCGTTGTCTTCCGTCAATATATTTGTGGACGAGAGTTATCATTTATAACTCTGCAGGTTTGTGAATTGCAGTGCCCCTGAGCTCCATTTTTCAACTCGCTTTCTTGGGAGCTGGCCGCAAAAGCGCAGGATTGCTTCAGGCCCTATTCTGGTCCCGGGCGGCAGGCTGAGCCTGTGGTTAATTCTTCTTCCTGATGGGAAAATAGAGTGACCTGTGCCTGTCCCAACACCTAGAGCTAGTGTCTCATTGGTTCCCCCTCTTCCCGTTCATCCTCAGGACAAATTGCAACCTGTACGGAATAGGAGGTTAAAGGTGCTGATTCTCCAAGGAGGGAGATTGTTAGTAAAGCGGCTGGAATGGCGAACCCGAGCACAAGGAGATGAGAAATGAGGTGCGTTTTAGAAACCTTTCCCGATCACACGGTGTACCATCGTCTGGGATTCTCATGCATGTTTTCGATGTAGGAAGATGCCCTTGAACCTGGAGATTTGGGACCCATGGGATGGGTACCACGCAGTATTACTCTAAAGGGTCTGCGTTTGCTCACCCAACCTCACCAAACCTCTCAACCCCAACAGTGTCCACCCTTATGCCTCAATCAGCTGTGGGTCTAGATATGGTCAATCCAGGTGGCATCACAGCCCTTGAACGAATTTTGTAAGAATTTCTCTCTCTTTCACTGTCTTTGTTTCACGGGTTTTTAAAAGTGATTGATTTTTATAAAGGGGTTTAGCTGCTTTTCACTGCTGTGTTTATGCCGCTTTACACCCACTTGACTCACATACAGAGAGATATCAATACATAGGTTTTAAGATTCTTACTAGTCAGATATATTCTTGGGCGGTGAATAGGGGGTTTTGAGTCCAGATCACTGAGCAAGGAGTAGGTCTTGTCTATTACATATTGGGTTTATGGAGCGGTCTCTGAGCTAATTTGAAACCCTTGTTTTATGCATCACCCCACCTCACCTTTCCCGTTAAGCAGCCATAGTGTGTTTTCTAAACGTGTGACTCTGTTCTGTTTTGTAATTCAGTTCAAGGGTAGCGGTTTTTACATTCCCTCTATAAGTGATATCTTATGATAAGTGTCTTTTTCTGTGTGACTTATTTCACTTAGAATCGTCGTACCTAAATCCACTCATCATGCTGCTACTAGCCTTATGACGTTGATTTCATGGCTGAGACATATTCCATTGTACAAAAGGACCACAACTTCTTTATCCATTTTTCTCTTTCCTGGGATATTTAAGGTGTAACGAAGTGGAGGTTCTTGTCAACAGAGCAGCCCTAAACTTTGGGGTGCCTGTGCCTTGCTGATTTTTAGTTTTCCCAATTTATACGCCCATGAGTGGAAGTGCCCTATGCTGTCTAAGCTGAGATTTTTCGATGTTTCAGGACACAGCGTACACTTCTCCAGAGTGGCTGTTGGCAATTTACGTCACGCCCATCAGCATAGCAAGTCTCCCGTTTCTCCATGGCCTTTCCTGCATTTCTGGTTTTGACACTTTATTCAGCATGGCCCTTTTGACCGATGGGAAGCGAGACTTCTTTGTAGCGCTGATTTGCCTTTCCAGGTTGCTTGGTTGGCCAAAAAGGGCGTATGCGTTTTTTCCTGAATATATTCAGGAAAAAACGCATACGCCCTTTTTGGCCAAGGGCATCATTGTCGAGGTTTTGCCGCTTTTCCCGTGCTTTAAAGGCGATTCGAATCTACCTCCTGAAATCTGTTTCCTGCAATTCTGCCTTGCTTTCAAATCCTCTCTGTTGTCTTCCGTCAATATATTTGTGGACGAGAGTTATCATTTATAACTCTGCAGGTTTGTGAATTGCAGTGCCCCTGAGCTCCATTTTTCAACTCGCTTTCTTGGGAGATGGCCGCAAAAGTGCAGGATTGCTTCAGGCCCTATTGTGGTCCCGGGAGGCAGGCTGAGCCTGCGGTTAATTCTTCTTCCTGATGGGAATATAGAGCGACCTATGCCTGTCCCAACATCTAGAGCTAGTGTCTCATTGGTTCCCCCTCTTCCCGTTCATCCTCAGAACAAATTGCAACCTGTACGGAACAGGAGGTTAAAGGTGCTGATTCTCCAAGGAGGGAGATTGCTAGTAAAGCGGCTGGAATGGCGAACCCGAGCACAAGGAGATGAGAAATGAGGTGCGTTTTAGAAACCTTTCCCGATCACACGGTGTACCATCCTCTGGGATTCTCATGCATGTTTTCGATGTAGGAAGATGCCCTTGAACCTGGAGATTTGGGACCCATGGGATGGGAACCACGCAGTATTACTTTAAAGGGTCTGCGTTTGCTCACCCAACCTCACCAAACCTCTCAACCCCAAGAGTGTCCACCCTTATGCCTCAATCAGCTGTGGGTCTAGATATGGTCAATCCAGGTGGCATCACAGCCCTTGAACGAATTTTGTAAGAATTTCTCTCTCTTTCACTGTCTTTGTTTCACGGGTTTTTAAAAGTGATTGATTTTTATAAAGGGGTTTAGCTGCTTTTCACTGCTGTGTTTATGCCGCTTTACACACACTTGACTCACTTACAGAGAGATATCAATACATAGGTTTTAAGATTCTTACTAGTCAGATATATTCTTGGGCGGTGAATAGGGAGTTTTGAGTCCAGATCACTGAGCAAGGAGTAGGTCTTGTCTATTACATATTGGGTTTATGGAACGGTCTCTGAGCTAATTTGAAACCCTTGTTTTATGCATCACCCCACCTCACCTTTCCCGTTAAGCAGCCATAGTGTGTTTTCTAAACGTGTGACTCTGTTCTGTTTTGTAATTCAGTTCAAGGGTAGCGGTTTTTACATTCCCTCTATAAGTGATATCTTATGATAAGTGTCTTTTTCTGTGTGACTTATTTCACTTAGAATCGTCGTACCTAAATCCACTCATCATGCTGCTACTAGCCTTATGACGTTGATTTCATGGCTGAGTGATATTCCATTGTACAAAAGGACCACAACTTCTTTATCCATTTTTCTCTTTCCTGGGATATTTAAGGTGTAACGAAGTGGAGGTTCTTGTCCACAGAGCAGCCCTAAACTTTGGGGTGCCTGTGCCTTGCTGATTTTTAGTTTTCCCAATTTATACGCCCGTGAGTGGAAGTGCCCTATGCTGTCTAAGCTGAGTTTTTTCGATGCTTCAGGACACACCGTACACTTCTCCAGAGTGGCTGTTGGCAATTTACATCCCACCCATCAGCGTAGCAAGTCTCCCGTTTCTCCATGGCCTGTCCTGCATTTCTGGTTTTGACACTTTATTCAGCATGGCCCTTTTGACCGATGGGAAGCGAGACTACTTTGCAGCGCTGATTTGCCTTTCCAGGTTGCTTGGTTGGCGAAAAAGGGCGCATGCGTTTTTTCCTGAATATATTCAGGAAAAAACGCATGCGCCCTTTTTGGCCAAGGGCATCATTGTCGAGGTTTTGCCGCTTTTCCCGTGCTTTAAAGGCGATTCGAATCTACCTCCTGAAATCTGTTTCCTGCAATTCTGCCTTGCTTTCAAATCCTCTTCGTTGTCTTCCGTCAATATATTTGTGGACGAGAGTTATCATTCATAACTCTGCAGGTTTGTGAATTGCAGTGCCCCTGAGCTCCATTTTTCAACTCGCTTTCTTGGGAGCTGGCCGCAAAAGCGCAGGATTGCTTCAGGCCCTATTCTGGTCCCGGGCGGCAGGCTGAGCCTGCGGTTAATTCTTCTTCCTGATGGGAAAATAGAGCGACCTGTGCCTGTCCCAACACCTAGAGCTAGTGTCTCATTGGTTCCCCCTCTTCCCGTTCATCCTCAGGACAAATTGCAACCTGTACGGAACAGGAGGTTAAAGGTGCTGATTCTCCAAGGAGGGAGATTGCTAGTAAAGCGGCTGGAATGGCGAACCCGAGCACAAGGAGATGAGAAATGAGGTGCGTTTTAGAAACCTTTCCCGATCACATGGTGTACCATCCTCTGGGATTCTCATGCATGTTTTCGATGTAGGAAGATGCCCTTGAACCTGGAGATTTGGGACCCATGGGATGGGTACCACGCAGTATTACTCTAAAGGGTCTGCGTTTGCTCACCCAACCTCACCAAACCTCTCAACCCCAAGAGTGTCCACCCTTATGCCTCAATCAGCTGTGGGTCTAGATATGGTCAATCCAGGTGGCATCACAGCCCTTGAACGAATTTTGTAAGAATTTCTCTCTCTTTCACTGTCTTTGTTTCACGGGTTTTTAAAAGTGATTGATTTTTATAAAGGGGTTTAGCTGCTTTTCACTGCTGTGTTTATGCCGCTTTACACCCACTTGACTCACTTACAGAGAGATATCAATACATAGATTTTAAGATTCTTACTAGTCAGATATATTCTTGGGCGGTGAATAGGGGGTTTTGAGTCCAGATCACTGAGCAAGGAGTAGGTCTTTTCTATTACATATTGGGTTTATGGAACGGTCTCTGAGCTAATTTGAAACCCTTGTTTTATGCATCACCCCACCTCACCTTTCCCGTTAAGCAGCCATAGTGTGTTTTCTAAACGTGTGACTCTGTTCTGTTTTGTAATTCAGTTCAAGGGTAGCGGTTTTTACATTCCCTCTATAAGTGATATCTTATGATAAGTGTCTTTTTCTGTGTGACTTATTTCACTTAGAATCGTCGTACCTAAATCCACTCATCATGCTGCTACTAGCCTTATGACGTTGATTTCATGGCTGAGTGATATTCCATTGTACAAAAGGACCACAACTCCTTTATCCATTTTTCTCTTTCCTGGGATATTTAAGGTGTAACGAAGTGGAGGTTCTTGTCCACAGAGCAGCCCTAAACTTTGGGGTGCCTGTGCCTTGCTGATTTTTAGTTTTCCCAATTTACACGCCCATGAGTGGAAGTGCCCTATGCTGTCTAAGCTGAGTTTTTTCGATGTTTCACGACACACCGTACACTTCTCCAGAGTGGCTGTTGGCAGTTTACGTCACGCCCATCAGCATAGCAAGTCTCCCGTTTCTCCATGGCCTTTCCTGCATTTCTGGTTTTGACACTTTATTCAGCATGGCCCTTTTGACCGATGGGAAGCGAGACTTCTTTGTAGCGCTGATTTGCCTTTCCAGGTTGCTTGGTTGGCCAAAAAGGGCGTATGCGTTTTTTCCTGAATATATTCAGGAAAAAACGCATACGCCCTTTTTGGCCAAGGGCATCATTGTCGAGGTTTTGCCGCCTTTCCCGTGCTTTAAAGGCGATTCGAATCTACCTCCTGAAATCTGTTTCCTGCAATTCTGCCTTGCTTTCACATCCTCTTCGTTGTCTTCCGTCAATATATTTGTGGACGAGAGTTACCATTTATAACTCTGCAGGTTTGTGAATTGCAGTGACCCTGAGCTCCATTTTTCAACTCGCTTTCTTGGCAGCTGGCCGCAAAAGCGCAGGATTGCTTCAGGCCCTATTATGGTCCCGGGCGGCAGGCTGAGCCTGCGGTTAATTCTTCTTCCTGATGGGAAAATAGAGTGACCTGTGCCTGTCCCAACACCTAGAGCTAGTGTCTCATTGGTTCCCCCTCTTCCCGTTCATCCTCAGGACAGATTGCAACCTGTACGGAACAGGAGGTTAAAGGTGCTGATTCTCCAAGGAGGGAGATTGCTAGTAAAGCGGCTGGAATGGCGAACCCGAGCACAAGGAGATGAGAAATGAGGTGCGTTTTAGAAACCTTTCCCGATCACACGGTGTACCATCGTCTGGGATTCTCATGCATGTTTTCGATGTAGGAAGATGCCCTTGAACCTGGAGATTTGGGACCCATGGGATGGGTACCACGCACTATTACTCTAAAGGGTCTGCGTTTGCTCACCCAACCTCACCAAACCTCTCAACCCCAAGAGTGTCCACCCTTATGCCTCAATCAGCTGTGGGTCTAGATATGGTCAATCCAGGTGGCATCACAGCCCTTGAACGAATTTTGTAAGAATTTCTCTCTCTTTCACTGTCTTTGTTTCACGGGTTTTTAAAAGTGATTGATTTTTATAAAGGGGTTTAGCTGCTTTTCACTGCTGTGTTTATGCCGCTTTACACCCACTTGACTCACATACAGAGAGATATCAATACATAGGTTTTAAGATTCTTACTAGTCAGATATATTCTTGGGCGGTGAATAGGGGGTTTTGAGTCCAGATCACTGAGCAAGGAGTAGGTCTTGTCTATTACATATTGGGTTTCTGGAACGGTCTCTGAGCTAATTTGAAACCCTTGTTTTATGCATCACCCCACCTCACCTTTCCCGTTAAGCAGCCATAGTGTGTTTTCTAAACGTGTGACTCTGTTCTGTTTTGTAATTCAGTTCAAGGGTAGCGGTTTTTACATTCCCTCTATAAGTGATATCTTATGATAAGTGTCTTTTTCTGTGTGACTTATTTCACTTAGAATCGTCGTACCTAAATCCACTCATCATGCTGCTACTAGCCTTATGACATTGATTTCATGGCTGAGTGATATTCCATTGTACATAAGGACCACAACTTCTTTATCCATTTTTCTGTTTCCTGGGATATTTAAGGTGTAACGAAGTGGAGGTTCTTGTCAACAGAGCAGCCCTAAACTTTGGGGTGCCTGTGTCTTGCTGATTTTTAGTTTTCCCAATTTATACGCCCATGAGTGGAAGTGCCCTATGCTCTCTAAGCTGAGTTTTTTCGATGTTTCAGGACACACCGTACACTTCTCCAGAGTGAGTGTTGGCACTTTACATCCCGCCCAGCAGCGGAGCAAGGCTCCCATTTCTCCATTGCCTGTCCTGCATTTCTGGGTTTGACACTTTATTCAGCATGGCCCTTTTGACCGATGGGAAGCGAGACTTCTTTGTAGCGCTGATTTGCCTTTCCAGGTTGCTTGGTTGGCCAAAAAGGGCGTATGCGTTTTTTCCTGAATATATTCAGGAAAAAACGCATACGCCCTTTTTGGCCAAGGGCATCATTGTCGAGGTTTTGCCGCTTTTCCCGTGCTTTAAAGGCGATTCGAATCTACCTCCTGAAATCTGTTTCGTGCAATTCTGCCTTGCTTCAAATCCTCTTCATTGCATTCCCTCAATATGTTTGAGGACGAGAGTTATCATTTATAACTCTGCAGGTTTCTGAATTGCAGTGCCCCTGAGCTCCATTTTTCAACTCGCTTTCTTGGGAGCTGGCCGCAGAAGCGCAGGATTGCTTCAGACCCTATTCTGGTCCCGGGCGGCAGGCTGAGCCTGTGGTTAATTCTTCTTCCTGATGGGAAAATAGAGTGACCTGTGCCTGTTCCAACACCTAGAGCTAGTGTCTCATTGGTTCCCCCTCTTCCCGTTCATCCTCAGGACAAATTGCAACCTGTACGGAACAGGAGGTTAAAGGTGCTGATTCTCCAAGGAGGGAGATTGCTAGTAAAGCGGCTGGAATGGTGAACCCGAGCACAAGGAGATGAGAAATGAGGTGCGTTTTAGAAACCTTTCCCGATCACACGGTGTACCATCTTCTGGGTTTCTCATGCATGTTTTCGAAGTAGGAAGATGCCCTTGAATCTGGAGATTTGGGACCCATGGGATGGGAACCACGCAGTATTACTTTAAAGGGTCTACGTTTGCTCACCCAACCTCACCAAACCTCTCAGCCCCAAGAGTGTCCACCCTTATGTCTCAATCAGCTGTGGGTCTAGATATGGTTAATCCAGGTGGCATCACAGCCCCTGAACGAATTTATTAAGAATTTCTCTATCTTTCACTGTCTTTGTTTCACGGGTTTTTAAAAGTGATTGATTTTTATAAAGGGGTTTAGCTGCTTTTCACTGCTGTGTTTATGCCGCTTTACACCCACTTGACTCACATACAGAGAGATATCAATACAAAGGTTTTAAGATTCTTACTAGTCAGATATATTCCTGGGTGGTGAATAAGGGGTGTTGAGTCCAGTTCACTGAGCAAGGAGTAGGTCGTGTCTATTACATATTGGGTTTATGGAACGGTCTCTGAGCTAATTTGAAACCCTTCTTTTATGCATCACCCCACCTCACCTTTCCCGTTAAGCAGCCATAGTGTGTTTTCTAAACGTGTGACTCTGTTCTCTTTTGTAATTCAGTTCAAGGGTAGCGGTTTTTACATTCCCTCTATAAGTGATATCTTATGATAAGTGTCTTTTTCTGTGTGACTTATTTCACTTAGAATCGTCGTACCTAAATCCACTCATCATGCTGCTACTAGCCTTATGACATTGATTTCATGGCTGAGTGATATTCCATTGTACATAAGGACCACAACTTCTTTATCCATTTTTCTGTTTCCTGGGATATTTAAGGTGTAACGAAGTGGAGGTTCTTGTCAACAGAGCAGCCCTAAACTTTGGGGTGCCTGTGTCTTGCTGATTTTTAGTTTTCCCAATTTATACGCCCATGAGTGGAAGTGCCCTATGCTCTCTAAGCTGAGTTTTTTCGATGTTTCAGGACACACCGTACACTTCTCCAGAGTGAGTGTTGGCAATTTACATCCCGCCCAGCAGCGGAGCAAGGCTCCCATTTCTCCATTGCCTGTCCTGCATTTCTGGGTTTGACACTTTATTCAGCATGGCCCTTTTGACCGATGGGAAGCGAGACTTCTTTGTAGCGCTGATTTGCCTTTCCAGGTTGCTTGGTTGGCGAAAAAGGGCGCATGCGTTTTTTCCTGAATATATTCAGGAAAAAACGCATGCGCCCTTTTTGGCCAAGGGCATCATTGTCGAGGTTTTGCCGCTTTTCCCGTGCTTTAAAGGCGATTCGAATCTACCTCCTGAAATCTGTTTCCTGCAATTCTGCCTTGCTTTCAAATCCTCTTCGTTGTCTTCCGTCAATATATTTGTGGACGAGAGTTATCATTTATAACTCTGCAGGTTTGTGAATTGCAGTGCCCCTGAGCTCCATTTTTCAACTCGCTTTCTTGGGAGCTGGCCGCAAAAGCGCAGGATTGCTTCAGGCCCTATTCTGGTCCCGGGCGGCAGGCTGAGCCTGTGGTTAATTCTTCTTCCTGATGGGAAAATAGAGTGACCTGTGCCTGTCCCAACACCTAGAGCTAGTGTCTCATTGGTTCCCCCTCTTCCCGTTCATCCTCAGGACAAATTGCAACCTGTACGGAATAGGAGGTTAAAGGTGCTGATTCTCCAAGGAGGGAGATTGTTAGTAAAGCGGCTGGAATGGCGAACCCGAGCACAAGGAGATGAGAAATGAGGTGCGTTTTAGAAACCTTTCCCGATCACACGGTGTACCATCGTCTGGGATTCTCATGCATGTTTTCGATGTAGGAAGATGCCCTTGAACCTGGAGATTTGGGACCCATGGGATGGGTACCACGCAGTATTACTCTAAAGGGTCTGCGTTTGCTCACCCAACCTCACCAAACCTCTCAACCCCAACAGTGTCCACCCTTATGCCTCAATCAGCTGTGGGTCTAGATATGGTCAATCCAGGTGGCATCACAGCCCTTGAACGAATTTTGTAAGAATTTCTCTCTCTTTCACTGTCTTTGTTTCACGGGTTTTTAAAAGTGATTGATTTTTATAAAGGGGTTTAGCTGCTTTTCACTGCTGTGTTTATGCCGCTTTACACCCACTTGACTCACATACAGAGAGATATCAATACATAGGTTTTAAGATTCTTACTAGTCAGATATATTCTTGGGCGGTGAATAGGGGGTTTTGAGTCCAGATCACTGAGCAAGGAGTAGGTCTTGTCTATTACATATTGGGTTTATGGAGCGGTCTCTGAGCTAATTTGAAACCCTTGTTTTATGCATCACCCCACCTCACCTTTCCCGTTAAGCAGCCATAGTGTGTTTTCTAAACGTGTGACTCTGTTCTGTTTTGTAATTCAGTTCAAGGGTAGCGGTTTTTACATTCCCTCTATAAGTGATATCTTATGATAAGTGTCTTTTTCTGTGTGACTTATTTCACTTAGAATCGTCGTACCTAAATCCACTCATCATGCTGCTACTAGCCTTATGACGTTGATTTCATGGCTGAGACATATTCCATTGTACAAAAGGACCACAACTTCTTTATCCATTTTTCTCTTTCCTGGGATATTTAAGGTGTAACGAAGTGGAGGTTCTTGTCAACAGAGCAGCCCTAAACTTTGGGGTGCCTGTGCCTTGCTGATTTTTAGTTTTCCCAATTTATACGCCCATGAGTGGAAGTGCCCTATGCTGTCTAAGCTGAGATTTTTCGATGTTTCAGGACACAGCGTACACTTCTCCAGAGTGGCTGTTGGCAATTTACGTCACGCCCATCAGCATAGCAAGTCTCCCGTTTCTCCATGGCCTTTCCTGCATTTCTGGTTTTGACACTTTATTCAGCATGGCCCTTTTGACCGATGGGAAGCGAGACTTCTTTGTAGCGCTGATTTGCCTTTCCAGGTTGCTTGGTTGGCCAAAAAGGGCGTATGCGTTTTTTCCTGAATATATTCAGGAAAAAACGCATACGCCCTTTTTGGCCAAGGGCATCATTGTCGAGGTTTTGCCGCTTTTCCCGTGCTTTAAAGGCGATTCGAATCTACCTCCTGAAATCTGTTTCCTGCAATTCTGCCTTGCTTTCAAATCCTCTCTGTTGTCTTCCGTCAATATATTTGTGGACGAGAGTTATCATTTATAACTCTGCAGGTTTGTGAATTGCAGTGCCCCTGAGCTCCATTTTTCAACTCGCTTTCTTGGGAGATGGCCGCAAAAGTGCAGGATTGCTTCAGGCCCTATTGTGGTCCCGGGAGGCAGGCTGAGCCTGCGGTTAATTCTTCTTCCTGATGGGAATATAGAGCGACCTATGCCTGTCCCAACATCTAGAGCTAGTGTCTCATTGGTTCCCCCTCTTCCCGTTCATCCTCAGAACAAATTGCAACCTGTACGGAACAGGAGGTTAAAGGTGCTGATTCTCCAAGGAGGGAGATTGCTAGTAAAGCGGCTGGAATGGCGAACCCGAGCACAAGGAGATGAGAAATGAGGTGCGTTTTAGAAACCTTTCCCGATCACACGGTGTACCATCCTCTGGGATTCTCATGCATGTTTTCGATGTAGGAAGATGCCCTTGAACCTGGAGATTTGGGACCCATGGGATGGGAACCACGCAGTATTACTTTAAAGGGTCTGCGTTTGCTCACCCAACCTCACCAAACCTCTCAACCCCAAGAGTGTCCACCCTTATGCCTCAATCAGCTGTGGGTCTAGATATGGTCAATCCAGGTGGCATCACAGCCCTTGAACGAATTTTGTAAGAATTTCTCTCTCTTTCACTGTCTTTGTTTCACGGGTTTTTAAAAGTGATTGATTTTTATAAAGGGGTTTAGCTGCTTTTCACTGCTGTGTTTATGCCGCTTTACACACACTTGACTCACTTACAGAGAGATATCAATACATAGGTTTTAAGATTCTTACTAGTCAGATATATTCTTGGGCGGTGAATAGGGAGTTTTGAGTCCAGATCACTGAGCAAGGAGTAGGTCTTGTCTATTACATATTGGGTTTATGGAACGGTCTCTGAGCTAATTTGAAACCCTTGTTTTATGCATCACCCCACCTCACCTTTCCCGTTAAGCAGCCATAGTGTGTTTTCTAAACGTGTGACTCTGTTCTGTTTTGTAATTCAGTTCAAGGGTAGCGGTTTTTACATTCCCTCTATAAGTGATATCTTATGATAAGTGTCTTTTTCTGTGTGACTTATTTCACTTAGAATCGTCGTACCTAAATCCACTCATCATGCTGCTACTAGCCTTATGACGTTGATTTCATGGCTGAGTGATATTCCATTGTACAAAAGGACCACAACTTCTTTATCCATTTTTCTCTTTCCTGGGATATTTAAGGTGTAACGAAGTGGAGGTTCTTGTCCACAGAGCAGCCCTAAACTTTGGGGTGCCTGTGCCTTGCTGATTTTTAGTTTTCCCAATTTATACGCCCGTGAGTGGAAGTGCCCTATGCTGTCTAAGCTGAGTTTTTTCGATGCTTCAGGACACACCGTACACTTCTCCAGAGTGGCTGTTGGCAATTTACATCCCACCCATCAGCGTAGCAAGTCTCCCGTTTCTCCATGGCCTGTCCTGCATTTCTGGTTTTGACACTTTATTCAGCATGGCCCTTTTGACCGATGGGAAGCGAGACTACTTTGCAGCGCTGATTTGCCTTTCCAGGTTGCTTGGTTGGCGAAAAAGGGCGCATGCGTTTTTTCCTGAATATATTCAGGAAAAAACGCATGCGCCCTTTTTGGCCAAGGGCATCATTGTCGAGGTTTTGCCGCTTTTCCCGTGCTTTAAAGGCGATTCGAATCTACCTCCTGAAATCTGTTTCCTGCAATTCTGCCTTGCTTTCAAATCCTCTTCGTTGTCTTCCGTCAATATATTTGTGGACGAGAGTTATCATTCATAACTCTGCAGGTTTGTGAATTGCAGTGCCCCTGAGCTCCATTTTTCAACTCGCTTTCTTGGGAGCTGGCCGCAAAAGCGCAGGATTGCTTCAGGCCCTATTCTGGTCCCGGGCGGCAGGCTGAGCCTGCGGTTAATTCTTCTTCCTGATGGGAAAATAGAGCGACCTGTGCCTGTCCCAACACCTAGAGCTAGTGTCTCATTGGTTCCCCCTCTTCCCGTTCATCCTCAGGACAAATTGCAACCTGTACGGAACAGGAGGTTAAAGGTGCTGATTCTCCAAGGAGGGAGATTGCTAGTAAAGCGGCTGGAATGGCGAACCCGAGCACAAGGAGATGAGAAATGAGGTGCGTTTTAGAAACCTTTCCCGATCACATGGTGTACCATCCTCTGGGATTCTCATGCATGTTTTCGATGTAGGAAGATGCCCTTGAACCTGGAGATTTGGGACCCATGGGATGGGTACCACGCAGTATTACTCTAAAGGGTCTGCGTTTGCTCACCCAACCTCACCAAACCTCTCAACCCCAAGAGTGTCCACCCTTATGCCTCAATCAGCTGTGGGTCTAGATATGGTCAATCCAGGTGGCATCACAGCCCTTGAACGAATTTTGTAAGAATTTCTCTCTCTTTCACTGTCTTTGTTTCACGGGTTTTTAAAAGTGATTGATTTTTATAAAGGGGTTTAGCTGCTTTTCACTGCTGTGTTTATGCCGCTTTACACCCACTTGACTCACTTACAGAGAGATATCAATACATAGATTTTAAGATTCTTACTAGTCAGATATATTCTTGGGCGGTGAATAGGGGGTTTTGAGTCCAGATCACTGAGCAAGGAGTAGGTCTTTTCTATTACATATTGGGTTTATGGAACGGTCTCTGAGCTAATTTGAAACCCTTGTTTTATGCATCACCCCACCTCACCTTTCCCGTTAAGCAGCCATAGTGTGTTTTCTAAACGTGTGACTCTGTTCTGTTTTGTAATTCAGTTCAAGGGTAGCGGTTTTTACATTCCCTCTATAAGTGATATCTTATGATAAGTGTCTTTTTCTGTGTGACTTATTTCACTTAGAATCGTCGTACCTAAATCCACTCATCATGCTGCTACTAGCCTTATGACGTTGATTTCATGGCTGAGTGATATTCCATTGTACAAAAGGACCACAACTCCTTTATCCATTTTTCTCTTTCCTGGGATATTTAAGGTGTAACGAAGTGGAGGTTCTTGTCCACAGAGCAGCCCTAAACTTTGGGGTGCCTGTGCCTTGCTGATTTTTAGTTTTCCCAATTTACACGCCCATGAGTGGAAGTGCCCTATGCTGTCTAAGCTGAGTTTTTTCGATGTTTCACGACACACCGTACACTTCTCCAGAGTGGCTGTTGGCAGTTTACGTCACGCCCATCAGCATAGCAAGTCTCCCGTTTCTCCATGGCCTTTCCTGCATTTCTGGTTTTGACACTTTATTCAGCATGGCCCTTTTGACCGATGGGAAGCGAGACTTCTTTGTAGCGCTGATTTGCCTTTCCAGGTTGCTTGGTTGGCCAAAAAGGGCGTATGCGTTTTTTCCTGAATATATTCAGGAAAAAACGCATACGCCCTTTTTGGCCAAGGGCATCATTGTCGAGGTTTTGCCGCCTTTCCCGTGCTTTAAAGGCGATTCGAATCTACCTCCTGAAATCTGTTTCCTGCAATTCTGCCTTGCTTTCACATCCTCTTCGTTGTCTTCCGTCAATATATTTGTGGACGAGAGTTACCATTTATAACTCTGCAGGTTTGTGAATTGCAGTGACCCTGAGCTCCATTTTTCAACTCGCTTTCTTGGCAGCTGGCCGCAAAAGCGCAGGATTGCTTCAGGCCCTATTATGGTCCCGGGCGGCAGGCTGAGCCTGCGGTTAATTCTTCTTCCTGATGGGAAAATAGAGTGACCTGTGCCTGTCCCAACACCTAGAGCTAGTGTCTCATTGGTTCCCCCTCTTCCCGTTCATCCTCAGGACAGATTGCAACCTGTACGGAACAGGAGGTTAAAGGTGCTGATTCTCCAAGGAGGGAGATTGCTAGTAAAGCGGCTGGAATGGCGAACCCGAGCACAAGGAGATGAGAAATGAGGTGCGTTTTAGAAACCTTTCCCGATCACACGGTGTACCATCGTCTGGGATTCTCATGCATGTTTTCGATGTAGGAAGATGCCCTTGAACCTGGAGATTTGGGACCCATGGGATGGGTACCACGCACTATTACTCTAAAGGGTCTGCGTTTGCTCACCCAACCTCACCAAACCTCTCA
This sequence comes from Balaenoptera ricei, assembly GCF_028023285.1. Classification (NCBI taxonomy): domain Eukaryota; kingdom Metazoa; phylum Chordata; class Mammalia; order Artiodactyla; family Balaenopteridae; genus Balaenoptera; species Balaenoptera ricei. The sequence continues at coordinate 136,973,414 of NC_082641.1, read as the reverse complement.
ACCCCAAGAGTGTCCACCCTTATGCCTCAATCAGCTGTGGGTCTAGATATGGTCAATCCAGGTGGCATCACAGCCCTTGAACGAATTTTGTAAGAATTTCTCTCTCTTTCACTGTCTTTGTTTCACGGGTTTTTAAAAGTGATTGATTTTTATAAAGGGGTTTAGCTGCTTTTCACTGCTGTGTTTATGCCGCTTTACACCCACTTGACTCACATACAGAGAGATATCAATACATAGGTTTTAAGATTCTTACTAGTCAGATATATTCTTGGGCGGTGAATAGGGGGTTTTGAGTCCAGATCACTGAGCAAGGAGTAGGTCTTGTCTATTACATATTGGGTTTCTGGAACGGTCTCTGAGCTAATTTGAAACCCTTGTTTTATGCATCACCCCACCTCACCTTTCCCGTTAAGCAGCCATAGTGTGTTTTCTAAACGTGTGACTCTGTTCTGTTTTGTAATTCAGTTCAAGGGTAGCGGTTTTTACATTCCCTCTATAAGTGATATCTTATGATAAGTGTCTTTTTCTGTGTGACTTATTTCACTTAGAATCGTCGTACCTAAATCCACTCATCATGCTGCTACTAGCCTTATGACGTTGATTTCATGGCTGAGTGATATTCCATTGTACAAAAGGACCACAACTTCTTTATCCATTTTTCTCTTTCCTGGGATATTTAAGGTGTAACGAAGTGGAGGTTCTTGTCAACAGAGCAGCCCTAAACTTTGGGGTGCCTGTGCCTTGCTGATTTTTAGTTTTCCCAATTTATACGCCCATGAGTGGAAGTGCCCTATGCTGTCTAAGCTGAGATTTTTCGATGTTTCAGGACACACCGTACACTTCTCCAGAGTGGCTGTTGGCAATTTACGTCACGCCCATCAGCATAGCAAGTCTCCCGTTTCTCCATGGCCTTTCCTGCATTTCTGGTTTTGACACTTTATTCAGCATGGCCCTTTTGACCGATGGGAAGCGAGACTTCTTTGTAGCGCTGATTTGCCTTTCCAGGTTGCTTGGTTGGCCAAAAAGGGCGTATGCGTTTTTTCCTGAATATATTCAGGAAAAAACGCATACGCCCTTTTTGGCCAAGGGCATCATTGTCGAGGTTTTGCCGCTTTTCCCGTGCTTTAAAGGCGATTCGAATCTACCTCCTGAAATCTGTTTCCTGCAATTCTGCCTTGCTTTCAAATCCTCTCTGTTGTCTTCCGTCAATATATTTGTGTACAAGAGTTATCATTTATAACTCTGCAGGTTTGTGAATTGCAGTGCCCCTGAGCTCCATTTTTCAACTCGCTTTCTTGGGAGATGGCCGCAAAAGCGCAGGATTGCTTCAGGCCCTATTGTGGTCCCGGGAGGCAGGCTGAGCCTGCGGTTCATTCTTCTTCCTGATGGGAATATAGAGCGACCTATGCCTGTCCCAACATCTAGAGCTAGTGTCTCATTGGTTCCCCCTCTTCCCGTTCATCCTCAGAACAAATTGCAACCTGTACGGAACAGGAGGTTAAAGGTGCTGATTCTCCAAGGAGGGAGATTGCTAGTAAAGCGGCTGGAATGGCGAACCCGAGCACAAGGAGATGAGAAATGAGGTGCGTTTTAGAAACCTTTCCCGATCACACGGTGTACCATCCTCTGGGATTCTCATGCATGTTTTCGATGTAGGAAGATGCCCTTGAACCTGGAGATTTGGGACCCATGGGATGGGTACCACGCAGTATTACTCTAAAGGGTCTGCGTTTGCTCACCCAACCTCACCAAACCTCTCAACCCCACTAGTGTCCACCCTTATGCCTCAATCAGCTGTGGGTCTAGATATGGTCAATCCAGGTGGCATCACAGCCCTTGAACGAATTTTGTAAGAATTTCTCTCTCTTTCACTGTCTTTGTTTCACGGGTTTTTAAAAGTGATTGATTTTTATAAAGGGGTTTAGCTGCTTTTCACTGCTGTGTTTATGCCGCTTTACACACACTTGACTCACTTACAGAGAGATATCAATACATAGGTTTTAAGATTCTTACTAGTCAGATATATTCTTGGGCGGTGAATAGGGGGTTTTGAGTCCAGATCACTGAGCAAGGAGTAGGTCTTGTCTATTACATATTGGGTTTATGGAGCGGTCTCTGAGCTAATTTGAAACCCTTGTTTTATGCATCACCCCACCTCACCTTTCCCGTTAAGCAGCCATAGTGTGTTTTCTAAACGTGTGACTCTGTTCTGTTTTGTAATTCAGTGCAAGGGTAGCGGTTTTTACATTCCCTCTATAAGTGATATCTTATGATAAGTGTCTTTTTCTGTGTGACTTATTTCACTTAGAATCGTCGTACCTAAATCCACTCATCATGCTGCTACTAGCCTTATGACGTTGATTTCATGGCTGAGACATATTCCATTGTACAAAAGGACCACAACTTCTTTATCCATTTTTCTCTTTCCTGGGATATTTAAGGTGTAACGAAGTGGAGGTTCTTGTCAACAGAGCAGCCCTAAACTTTGGGGTGCCTGTGCCTTGCTGATTTTTAGTTTTCCCAATTTATACGCCCATGAGTGGAAGTGCCCTATGCTGTCTAAGCTGAGATTTTTCGATGTTTCAGGACACACCGTACACTTCTCCAGAGTGGCTGTTGGCAATTTACGTCACGCCCATCAGCATAGCAATCTCCCGTTTCTCCATGGCCTTTCCTGCATTTCTGGTTTTGACACTTTATTCAGCATGGCCCTTTTGACCGATGGGAAGCGAGACTTCTTTGTAGCGCTGATTTGCCTTTCCAGGTTGCTTGGTTGGCCAAAAAGGGCGTATGCGTTTTTTCCTGAATATATTCAGGAAAAAACGCATACGCCCTTTTTGGCCAAGGGCATCATTGTCGAGGTTTTGCCGCTTTTCCCGTGCTTTAAAGGCGATTCGAATCTACCTCCTGAAATCTGTTTCCTGCAATTCTGCCTTGCTTTCAAATCCTCTCTGTTGTCTTCCGTCAATATATTTGTGGACGAGAGTTATCATTTATAACTCTGCAGGTTTGTGAATTGCAGTGCCCCTGAGCTCCATTTTTCAACTCGCTTTCTTGGGAGATGGCCGCAAAAGCGCAGGATTGCTTCAGGCCCTATTGTGGTCCCGGGAGGCAGGCTGAGCCTGCGGTTAATTCTTCTTCCTGATGGGAATATAGAGCGACCTATGCCTGTCCCAACATCTAGAGCTAGTGTCTCATTGGTTCCCCCTCTTCCCGTTCATCCTCAGAACAAATTGCAACCTGTACGGAACAGGAGGTTAAAGGTGCTGATTCTCCAAGGAGGGAGATTGCTAGTAAAGCGGCTGGAATGGCGAACCCGAGCACAAGGAGATGAGAAATGAGGTGCGTTTTAGAAACCTTTCCCGATCACACGGTGTACCATCCTCTGGGATTCTCATGCATGTTTTCGATGTAGGAAGATGCCCTTGAACCTGGAGATTTGGGACCCATGGGATGGGTACCACGCAGTATTACTCTAAAGGGTCTGCGTTTGCTCACCCAACCTCACCAAACCTCTCAACCCCAAGAGTGTCCACCCTTATGCCTCAATCAGCTGTGGGTCTAGATATGGTCAATCCAGGTGGCATCACAGCCCTTGAACGAATTTTGTAAGAATTTCTCTCTCTTTCACTGTCTTTGTTTCACGGGTTTTTAAAAGTGATTGATTTTTATAAAGGGGTTTAGCTGCTTTTCACTGCTGTGTTTATGCCGCTTTACACACACTTGACTCACTTACAGAGAGATATCAATACATAGGTTTTAAGATTCTTACTAGTCAGATATATTCTTGGGCGGTGAATAGGGGGTTTTGAGTCCAGATCACTGAGCAAGGAGTAGGTCTTGTCTATTACATATTGGGTTTCTGGAACGGTCTCTGAGCTAATTTGAAACCCTAGTTTTATGCATCACCCCACCTCACCTTTCCCGTTAAGCAGCCATAGTGTGTTTTCTAAACGTGTGACTCTGTTCTGTTTTGTAATTCAGTTCAAGGGTAGCGGTTTTTACATTCCCTCTATAAGTGATATCTTATGATAAATGTCTTTTTCTGTGTGACTTATTTCACTTAGAATCGTCGTACCTAAATCCACTCATCATGCTGCTACTAGCCTTATGACATTGATTTCATGGCTGAGTGATATTCCATTGTACAAAAGGACCACAACTTCTTTATCCATTTTTCTCTTTCCTGGGATATTTAAGGTGTAACGAAGTGGAGGTTCTTGTCAACAGAGCAGCCCTAAACTTTGGGGTGCCTGTGTCTTGCTGATTTTTAGTTTTCCCAATTTATACGCCCATGAGTGGAAGTGCCCTATGCTCTCTAAGCTGAGTTTTTTCGATGTTTCAGGACACACCGTACACTTCTCCAGAGTGGCTGTTGGCAATTTATATCCCGCCCATCAGCGTAGCAAGTCTCTCGTTTCTCCATGGCCTGTCCTGCATTTCTGGTTTTGACACTTTATTCAGCATGGCCCTTTTGACCGATGGGATGCGAGACTTCTTTGTAGCGCTGATTTGCCTTTCCAGGTTGCTTGGTCGGCGAAAAAGGGCGCATGCGTTTTTTCCTGAATATATTCAGGAAAAAACGCATGCGCCCTTTTTGGCCAAGGGCATCATTGTCGAGGTTTTGCCGCTTTTCCCGTGCTTTAAAGGCGATTCGAATCTACCTCCTGAAATCTGTTTCCTGCAATTCTGCCTTGCTTTCAAATCCTCTTCGTTGTCTTCCGTCAATATATTTGTGGACGAGAGTTATCATTTATAATTCTGCAGGTTTGTGAATTGCAGTGCCCCTGAGCTCCATTTTTCAACTCGCTTTCTTGGGAGCTGGCCGCAAAAGCGCAGGATTGCTTCAGGCCCTATTCTGGTCCCGGGCGGCAGGCTGAGCCTGTGGTTAATTCTTCTTCCTGATGGGAAAATAGAGTGACCTGTGCCTGTCCCAACACCTAGAGCTAGTGTCTCATTGGTTCCCCCTCTTCCCGTTCATCCTCAGGACAAATTGCAACCTGTACGGAAGAGGAGGTTAAAGGTGCTGATTCTCCAAGGAGGGAGATTGTTAGTAAAGCGGCTGGAATGGCGAACCCGAGCACAAGGAGATGAGAAATGAGGTGCGTTTTAGAAACCTTTCCCGATCACACGGTGTACCATCCTCTGGGATTCTCATGCATGTTTTCGATGTAGGAAGATGCCCTTGAACCTGGAGATTTGGGACCCATGGGATGGGTACCACGCAGTATTACTCTAAAGGGTCTGCGTTTGCTCACCCAACCTCACCAAACCTCTCAACCCCAAGAGTGTCCACCCTTATGCCTCAATCAGCTGTGGGTCTAGATATGGTCAATCCAGGTGGCATCACAGCCCTTGAACGAATTTTGTAAGAATTTCTCTCTCTTTCACTGTCTTTGTTTCACGGGTTTTTAAAAGTGATTGATTTTTATAAAGGGGTTTAGCTGCTTTTCACTGCTGTGTTTATGCCGCTTTACACCCTCTTGACTCACATACAGAGAGATATCAATACATAGGTTTTAAGATTCTTACTAGTCAGATATATTCTTGGGCGGTGAATAGGGGGTTTTGAGTCCAGATCACTGAGCAAGGAGTAGGTCTTGTCTATTACATATTGGGTTTATGGAACGGTCTCTGAGCTAATTTGAAACCCTTGTTTTATGCATCACCCCACCTCACCTTTCCCGTTAAGCAGCCATAGTGTGTTTTCTAAACGTGTGACTCTGTTCTGTTTTGTAATTCAGTTCAAGGGTAGCGGTTTTTACATTCCCTCTATAAGTGATATCTTATGATAAGTGTCTTTTTCTGTGTGACTTATTTCACTTAGAATCGTGTTACCTAAATCCACTCATCATGCTGCTACTAGCCTTATGACGTTGATTTCATGGCTGAGTGATATTCCATTGTACAAAAGGACCACAACTTCTTTATCCATTTTTCTCTTTCCTGGGATATTTAAGGTGTAATGAAGTGGAGGTTCTTGTCCACAGAGCAGCCCTAAACTTTGGGGTGCCTGTGTCTTGCTGATTTTTAGTTTTCCCAATTTATACGCCCATGAGTGGAAGTGCCCTATGCTCTCTAAGCTGAGTTTTTTCGATGTTTCAGGACACACCGTACACTTCTCCAGAGTGGCTGTTGGCAATTTATATCCCGCCCATCAGCGTAGCAAGTCTCCCGTTTCTCCATGGCCTGTCCTGCATTTCTGGTTTTGACACTTTATTCAGCATGGCCCTTTTGACCGATGGGAAGCGAGACTTCTTTGTAGCGCTGATGTGCCTTTCCAGGTTGCTTGGTTGGCGAAAAAGGGCGCATGCGTTTTTTCCTGAATATATTCAGGAAAAAACGCATGCGCCCTTTTTGGCCAAGGGCATCATTGTCGAGGTTTTGCCGCTTTTCTCGTGCTTTAAAGGCGATTCGAATCTACCTCCTGAAATCTGTTTCCTGCAATTCTGCCTTGCTTTCAAATCCTCTTCGTTGTCTTCCGTCAATATATTTGTGGACGAGAGTTATCATTTATAACTCTGCAGGTTTGTGAATTGCAGTGCCCCTGAGCTCCATTTTTCAACTCGCTTTCTTGGGAGCTGGCCGCAAAAGCGCAGGATTGCTTCAGGCCCTATTCTGGTCCCGGGCGGCAGGCTGAGCCTGTGGTTAATTCTTCTTCCTGATGGGAAAATAGAGTGACCTGTGCCTGTCCCAACACCTAGAGCTAGTGTCTCATTGGTTCCCCCTCTTCCCGTTCATCCTCAGGACAAATTGCAACCTGTACGGAATAGGAGGTTAAAGGTGCTGATTCTCCAAGGAGGGAGATTGTTAGTAAAGCGGCTGGAATGGCGAACCCGAGCACAAGGAGATGAGAAATGAGGTGCGTTTTAGAAACCTTTCCCGATCACACGGTGTACCATCGTCTGGGATTCTCATGCATGTTTTCGATGTAGGAAGATGCCCTTGAACCTGGAGATTTGGGACCCATGGGATGGGTACCACGCAGTATTACTCTAAAGGGTCTGCGTTTGCTCACCCAACCTCACCAAACCTCTCAACCCCAAGAGTGTCCACCCTTATGCCTCAATCAGCTGTGGGTCTAGATATGGTCAATCCAGGTGGCATCACAGCCCTTGAACGAATTTTGTAAGAATTTCTCTCTCTTTCACTGTCTTTGTTTCACGGGTTTTTAAAAGTGATTGATTTTTATAAAGGGGTTTAGCTGCTTTTCACTGCTGTGTTTATGCCGCTTTACACCCACTTGACTCACATACAGAGAGATATCAATACATAGGTTTTAAGATTCTTACTAGTCAGATATATTCTTGGGCGGTGAATAGGGAGTTTTGAGTCCAGATCACTGAGCAAGGAGTAGGTCTTGTCTATTACATATTGGGTTTCTGGAACGGTCTCTGAGCTAATTTGAAACCCTTGTTTTATGCATCACCCCACCTCACCTTTCCCGTTAAGCAGCCATAGTGTGTTTTCTAAACGTGTGACTCTGTTCTGTTTTGTAATTCAGTTCAAGGGTAGCGGTTTTTACATTCCCTCTATAAGTGATATCTTATGATAAGTGTCTTTTTCTGTGTGACTTATTTCACTTAGAATCGTCGTACCTAAATCCACTCATCATGCTGCTACTAGCCTTATGACGTTGATTTCATGGCTGAGTGATATTCCATTGTACAAAAGGACCACAACTTCTTTATCCATTTTTCTCTTTCCTGGGATATTTAAGATGTAACGAAGTGGAGGTTCTTGTCCACAGAGCAGCCCTAAACTTTGGGGTGCCTGTGCCTTTCTGATTTTTAGTTTTCCCAATTTATACGCCCGTGAGTGGAAGTGCCCTATGCTGTCTAAGCTGAGTTTTTTCGATGCTTCAGGACACACCGTACACTTCTCCAGAGTGGCTGTTGGCAATTTACATCCCACCCATCAGCGTAGCAAGTCTCCCGTTTCTCCATGGCCTGTCCTGCATTTCTGGTTTTGACACTTTATTCAGCATGGCCCTTTTGACCGATGGGAAGCGAGACTTCTTTGTAGCGCTGATTTGCCTTTCCAGGTTGCTTGGTTGGCGAAAAAGGGCGCATGCGTTTTTTCCTGAATATATTCAGGAAAAAACGCATGCGCCCTTTTTGGCCAAGGGCATCATTGTCGAGGTTTTGCCGCTTTTCCCGTGCTTTAAAGGCGATTCGAATCTACCTCCTGAAATCTGTTTCCTGCAATTCTGCCTTGCTTTCAAATCCTCTTCGTTGTCTTCCGTCAATATATTTGTGGACGAGAGTTATCATTTATAACTCTGCAGGTTTGTGAATTGCAGTGCCCCTGAGCTCCATTTTTCAACTCGCTTTCTTGGGAGCTGGCCGCAAAAGCGCAGGATTGCTTCAGGCCCTATTCTGGTCCCGGGCGGCAGGCTGTGCCTGCGGTTAATTCTTCTTCCTGATGGGAAAATAGAGCGACCTGTGCCTGTCCCAACACCTAGAGCTAGTGTCTCATTGGTTCCCCCTCTTCCCGTTCATCCTCAGGACAAATTGCAACCTGTACGGAACAGGAGGTTAAAGGTGCTGATTCTCCAAGGAGGGAGATTGCTAGTAAAGCGGCTGGAATGGCGAACCCGAGCACAAGGAGATGAGAAATGAGGTGCGTTTTAGAATCCTTTCCCGATCACATGGTGGACCATCCTCTGGGATTCTCATGCATGTTTTCGATGTAGGAAGATGCCCTTGAACCTGGAGATTTGGGACCCATGGGATGGGTACCACGCAGTATTACTCTAAAGGGTCTGCGTTTGCTCACCCAACCTCACCAAACCTCTCAACCCCAAGAGTGTCCACCCTTATGCCTCAATCAGCTGTGGGTCTAGATATGGTCAATCCAGGTGGCATCACAGCCCTTGAACGAATTTTGTAAGAATTTCTCTCTCTTTCACTGTCTTTGTTTCACGGGTTTTTAAAAGTGATTGATTTTTATAAAGGGGTTTAGCTGCTTTTCACTGCTGTGTTTATGCCGCTTTACACACACTTGACTCACTTACAGAGAGATATCAATACATAGGTTTTAAGATTCTTACTAGTCAGATATATTCTTGGGCGGTGAATAGGGGGTTTTGAGTCCAGATCACTGAGCAAGGAGTAGGTCTTGTCTATTACATATTGGGTTTATGGAGCGGTCTCTGAGCTAATTTGAAACCCTTGTTTTATGCATCACCCCACCTCACCTTTCCCGTTAAGCAGCCATAGTGTGTTTTCTAAACGTGTGACTCTGTTCTGTTTTGTAATTCAGTGCAAGGGTAGCGGTTTTTACATTCCCTCTATAAGTGATATCTTATGATAAGTGTCTTTTTCTGTGTGACTTATTTCACTTAGAATCGTCGTACCTAAATCCACTCATCATGCTGCTACTAGCCTTATGACGTTGATTTCATGGCTGAGACATATTCCATTGTACAAAAGGACCACAACTTCTTTATCCATTTTTCTCTTTCCTGGGATATTTAAGGTGTAACGAAGTGGAGGTTCTTGTCAACAGAGCAGCCCTAAACTTTGGGGTGCCTGTGCCTTGCTGATTTTTAGTTTTCCCAATTTATACGCCCATGAGTGGAAGTGCCCTATGCTGTCTAAGCTGAGATTTTTCGATGTTTCAGGACACACCGTACACTTCTCCAGAGTGGCTGTTGGCAATTTACGTCACGCCCATCAGCATAGCAATCTCCCGTTTCTCCATGGCCTTTCCTGCATTTCTGGTTTTGACACTTTATTCAGCATGGCCCTTTTGACCGATGGGAAGCGAGACTTCTTTGTAGCGCTGATTTGCCTTTCCAGGTTGCTTGGTTGGCCAAAAAGGGCGTATGCGTTTTTTCCTGAATATATTCAGGAAAAAACGCATACGCCCTTTTTGGCCAAGGGCATCATTGTCGAGGTTTTGCCGCTTTTCCCGTGCTTTAAAGGCGATTCGAATCTACCTCCTGAAATCTGTTTCCTGCAATTCTGCCTTGCTTTCAAATCCTCTCTGTTGTCTTCCGTCAATATATTTGTGGACGAGAGTTATCATTTATAACTCTGCAGGTTTGTGAATTGCAGTGCCCCTGAGCTCCATTTTTCAACTCGCTTTCTTGGGAGATGGCCGCAAAAGCGCAGGATTGCTTCAGGCCCTATTGTGGTCCCGGGAGGCAGGCTGAGCCTGCGGTTAATTCTTCTTCCTGATGGGAATATAGAGCGACCTATGCCTGTCCCAACATCTAGAGCTAGTGTCTCATTGGTTCCCCCTCTTCCCGTTCATCCTCACAACAAATTGCAACCTGTACGGAACAGGAGGTTAAAGGTGCTGATTCTCCAAGGAGGGAGATTGCTAGTAAAGCGGCTGGAATGGCGAACCCGAGCACAAGGAGATGAGAAATGAGGTGCGTTTTAGAAACCTTTCCCGATCACACGGTGTACCATCCTCTGGGATTCTCATGCATGTTTTCGATGTAGGAAGATGCCCTTGAACCTGGAGATTTGGGACCCATGGGATGGGTACCACGCAGTATTACTCTAAAGGGTCTGCGTTTGCTCACCCAACCTCACCAAACCTCTCAACCCCAAGAGTGTCCACCCTTATGCCTCAATCAGCTGTGGGTCTAGATATGGTCAATCCAGGTGGCATCACAGCCCTTGAACGAATTTTGTAAGAATTTCTCTCTCTTTCACTGTCTTTGTTTCACGGGTTTTTAAAAGTGATTGATTTTTATAAAGGGGTTTAGCTGCTTTTCACTGCTGTGTTTATGCCGCTTTACACACACTTGACTCACTTACAAAGAGATATCAATACATAGGTTTTAAGATTCTTACTAGTCAGATATATTCTTGGGCGGTGAATAGGGGGTTTTGAGTCCAGATCACTGAGCAAGGAGTAGGTCTTGTCTATTACATATTGGGTTTCTGGAACAGTCTCTGAGCTAATTTGAAACCCTAGTTTTATGCATCACCCCACCTCACCTTTCCCGTTAAGCAGCCATAGTGTGTTTTCTAAACGTGTGACTCTGTTCTGTTTTGTAATTCAGTTCAAGGGTAGCGGTTTTTACATTCCCTCTATAAGTGATATCTTATGATAAATGTCTTTTTCTGTGTGACTTATTTCACTTAGAATCGTCGTACCTAAATCCACTCATCATGCTGCTACTAGCCTTATGACATTGATTTCATGGCTGAGTGATATTCCATTGTACAAAAGGACCACAACTTCTTTATCCATTTTTCTCTTTCCTGGGATATTTAAGGTGTAACGAAGTGGAGGTTCTTGTCAACAGAGCAGCCCTAAACTTTGGGGTGCCTGTGTCTTGCTGATTTTTAGTTTTCCCAATTTATACGCCCATGAGTGGAAGTGCCCTATGCTCTCTAAGCTGAGTTTTTTCGATGTTTCAGGACACACCGTACACTTCTCCAGAGTGGCTGTTGGCAATTTATATCCCGCCCATCAGCGTAGCAAGTCTCCCGTTTCTCCATGGCCTGTCCTGCATTTCTGGTTTTGACACTTTATTCAGCATGGCCCTTTTGACCGATGGGATGCGAGACTTCTTTGTAGCGCTGATTTGCCTTTCCAGGTTGCTTGGTCGGCGAAAAAGGGCGCATGCGTTTTTTCCTGAATATATTCAGGAAAAAACGCATGCGCCCTTTTTGGCCAAGGGCATCATTGTCGAGGTTTTGCCGCTTTTCCCGTGCTTTAAAGGCGATTCGAATCTACCTCCTGAAATCTGTTTCCTGCAATTCTGCCTTGCTTTCAAATCCTCTTCGTTGTCTTCCGTCAATATATTTGTGGACGAGAGTTATCATTTATAATTCTGCAGGTTTGTGAATTGCAGTGCCCCTGAGCTCCATTTTTCAACTCGCTTTCTTGGGAGCTGGCCGCAAAAGCGCAGGATTGCTTCAGGCCCTATTCTGGTCCCGGGCGGCAGGCTGAGCCTGCGGTTAATTCTTCTTCCTGATGGGAAAATAGAGTGACCTGTGCCTGTCCCAACACCTAGAGCTAGTGTCTCATTGGTTCCCCCTCTTCCCGTTCATCCTCAGGACAAATTGCAACCTGTACGGAACAGGAGGTTAAAGGTGCTGATTCTCCAAGGAGGGAGATTGTTAGTAAAGCGGCTGGAATGGCGAACCCGAGCACAAGGAGATGAGAAATGAGGTGCGTTTTAGAAACCTTTCCCGATCACACGGTGTACCATCCTCTGGGATTCTCATGCATGTTTTCGATGTAGGAAGATGCCCTTGAACCTGGAGATTTGGGACCCATGGGATGGGTACCACGCAGTATTACTCTAAAGGGTCTGCGTTTGCTCACCCAACCTCACCAAAACTCTCAGCCCCAAGAGTGTCCACCCTTATGCCTCAATCAGCTGTGGGTCTAGATATGGTCAATCCAGGTGGCATCACAGCCCTTGAACGAATTTTGTAAGAATTTCTCTCTCTTTCACTGTCTTTGTTTCACGGGTTTTTAAAAGTGATTGATTTTTATAAAGGGGTTTAGCTGCTTTTCACTGCTGTGTTTATGCCGCTTTACACCCTCTTGACTCACATACAGAGAGATATCAATACATAGGTTTTAAGATTCTTACTAGTCAGATATATTCTTGGGCGGTGAATAGGGGGTTTTGAGTCCAGATCACTGAGCAAGGAGTAGGTCTTGTCTATTACATATTGGGTTTATGGAACGGTCTCTGAGCTAATTTGAAACCCTTGTTTTATGCATCACCCCACCTCACCTTTCCCGTTAAGCAGCCATAGTGTGTTTTCTAAACGTGTGACTCTGTTCTGTTTTGTAATTCAGTTCAAGGGTAGCGGTTTTTACATTCCCTCTATAAGTGATATCTTATGATAAGTGTCTTTTTCTGTGTGACTTATTTCACTTAGAATCGTGTTACCTAAATCCACTCATCATGCTGCTACTAGCCTTATGACGTTGATTTCATGGCTGAGTGATATTCCATTGTACAAAAGGACCACAACTTCTTTATCCATTTTTCTCTTTCCTGGGATATTTAAGGTGTAATGAAGTGGAGGTTCTTGTCCACAGAGCAGCCCTAAACTTTGGGGTGCCTGTGTCTTGCTGATTTTTAGTTTTCCCAATTTATACGCCCATGAGTGGAAGTGCCCTATGCTCTCTAAGCTGAGTTTTTTCGATGTTTCAGGACACACCGTACACTTCTCCAGAGTGGCTGTTGGCAATTTATATCCCGCCCATCAGCGTAGCAAGTCTCCCGTTTCTCCATGGCCTGTCCTGCATTTCTGGTTTTGACACTTTATTCAGCATGGCCCTTTTGACCGATGGGAAGCGAGACTTCTTTGTAGCGCTGATGTGCCTTTCCAGGTTGCTTGGTTGGCGAAAAAGGGCGCATGCGTTTTTTCCTGAATATATTCAGGAAAAAACGCATGCGCCCTTTTTGGCCAAGGGCATCATTGTCGAGGTTTTGCCGCTTTTCCCGTGCTTTAAAGGCGATTCGAATCTACCTCCTGAAATCTGTTTCCTGCAATTCTGCCCTGCTTTCAAATCCTCTTCGTTGTCTTCCGTCAATATATTTGTGGACGAGAGTTATCATTTATAACTCTGCAGGTTTGTGAATTGCAGTGCCCCTGAGCTCCATTTTTCAACTCGCTTTCTTGGGAGCTGGCCGCAAAAGCGCAGGATTGCTTCAGGCCCTATTTTGGTCCCGGGCGGCAGGCTGAGCCTGTGGTTAATTCTTCTTCCTGATGGGAAAATAGAGTGACCTGTGCCTGTCCCAACACCTAGAGCTAGTGTCTCATTGGTTCCCCCTCTTCCCGTTCATCCTCAGGACAAATTGCAACCTGTACGGAATAGGAGGTTAAAGGTGCTGATTCTCCAAGGAGGGAGATTGTTAGTAAAGCGGCTGGAATGGCGAACCCGAGCACAAGGAGATGAGAAATGAGGTGCGTTTTAGAAACCTTTCCCGATCACACGGTGTACCATCGTCTGGGATTCTCATGCATGTTTTCGATGTAGGAAGATGCCCTTGAACCTGGAGATTTGGGACCCATGGGATGGGTACCACGCAGTATTACTCTAAAGGGTCTGCGTTTGCTCACCCAACCTCACCAAACCTCTCAACCCCAAGAGTGTCCACCCTTATGCCTCAATCAGCTGTGGGTCTAGATATGGTCAATCCAGGTGGCATCACAGCCCTTGAACGAATTTTGTAAGAATTTCTCTCTCTTTCACTGTCTTTGTTTCACGGGTTTTTAAAAGTGATTGATTTTTATAAAGGGGTTTAGCTGCTTTTCACTGCTGTGTTTATGCCGCTTTACACCCACTTGACTCACATACAGAGAGATATCAATACATAGGTTTTAAGATTCTTACTAGTCAGATATATTCTTGGGCGGTGAATAGGGAGTTTTGAGTCCAGATCACTGAGCAAGGAGTAGGTCTTGTCTATTACATATTGGGTTTCTGGAACGGTCTCTGAGCTAATTTGAAACCCTTGTTTTATGCATCACCCCACCTCACCTTTCCCGTTAAGCAGCCATAGTGTGTTTTCTAAACGTGTGACTCTGTTCTGTTTTGTAATTCAGTTCAAGGGTAGCGGTTTTTACATTCCCTCTATAAGTGATATCTTATGATAAGTGTCTTTTTCTGTGTGACTTATTTCACTTAGAATCGTCATACCTAAATCCACTCATCATGCTGCTACTAGCCTTATGACGTTGATTTCATGGCTGAGTGATATTCCATTGTACAAAAGGACCACAACTTCTTTATCCATTTTTCTCTTTCCTGGGATATTTAAGATGTAACGAAGTGGAGGTTCTTGTCCACAGAGCAGCCCTAAACTTTGGGGTGCCTGTGCCTTTCTGATTTTTAGTTTTCCCAATTTATACGCCCGTGAGTGGAAGTGCCCTATGCTGTCTAAGCTGAGTTTTTTCGATGCTTCAGGACACACCGTACACTTCTCCAGAGTGGCTGTTGGCAATTTACATCCCACCCATCAGCGTAGCAAGTCTCCCGTTTCTCCATGGCCTGTCCTGCATTTCTGGTTTTGACACTTTATTCAGCATGGCCCTTTTGACCGATGGGAAGCGAGACTTCTTTGTAGCGCTGATTTGCCTTTCCAGGTTGCTTGGTTGGCGAAAAAGGGCGCATGCGTTTTTTCCTGAATATATTCAGGAAAAAACGCATGCGCCCTTTTTGGCCAAGGGCATCATTGTCGAGGTTTTGCCGCTTTTCCCGTGCTTTAAAGGCGATTCGAATCTACCTCCTGAAATCTGTTTCCTGCAATTCTGCCTTGCTTTCAAATCCTCTTCGTTGTCTTCCGTCAATATATTTGTGGACGAGAGTTATCATTTATAACTCTGCAGGTTTGTGAATTGCAGTGCCCCTGAGCTCCATTTTTCAACTCGCTTTCTTGGGAGCTGGCCGCAAAAGCGCAGGATTGCTTCAGGCCCTATTCTGGTCCCGGGCGGCAGGCTGTGCCTGCGGTTAATTCTTCTTCCTGATGGGAAAATAGAGCGACCTGTGCCTGTCCCAACACCTAGAGCTAGTGTCTCATTGGTTCCCCCTCTTCCCGTTCATCCTCAGGACAAATTGCAACCTGTACGGAACAGGAGGTTAAAGGTGCTGATTCTCCAAGGAGGGAGATTGCTAGTAAAGCGGCTGGAATGGCGAACCCGAGCACAAGGAGATGAGAAATGAGGTGCGTTTTAGAAACCTTTCCCGATCACATGGTGGACCATCCTCTGGGATTCTCATGCATGTTTTCGATGTAGGAAGATGCCCTTGAACCTGGAGATTTGGGACCCATGGGATGGGTACCACGCAGTATTACTCTAAAGGGTCTGCGTTTGCTCACCCAACCTCACCAAACCTCTCAACCCCAAGAGTGTCCACCCTTATGCCTCAATCAGCTGTGGGTCTAGATATGGTCAATCCAGGTGGCATCACAGCCCTTGAACGAATTTTGTAAGAATTTCTCTCTCTTTCACTGTCTTTGTTTCACGGGTTTTTAAAAGTGATTGATTTTTATAAAGGGGTTTAGCTGCTTTTCACTGCTGTGTTTATGCCGCTTTACACCCTCTTGACTCACATACAGAGAGATATCAATACATAGGTTTTAAGATTCTTACTAGTCAGATATATTCTTGGGCGGTGAATAGGGGGTTTTGAGTCCAGATCACTGAGCAAGGAGTAGGTCTTGTCTATTACATATTGGGTTTCTGGAACGGTCTCTGAGCTAATTTGAAACCCTAGTTTTATGCATCACCCCACCTCACCTTTCCCGTTAAGCAGCCATAGTGTGTTTTCTAAACGTGTGACTCTGTTCTGTTTTGTAATTCAGTTCAAGGGTAGCGGTTTTTACATTCCCTCTATAAGTGATATCTTATGATAAGTGTCTTTTTCTGTGTGACTTATTTCACTTAGAATCGTGTTACCTAAATCCACTCATCATGCTGCTACTAGCCTTATGACGTTGATTTCATGGCTGAGTGATATTCCATTGTACAAAAGGACCACAACTTCTTTATCCATTTTTCTCTTTCCTGGGATATTTAAGGTGTAATGAAGTGGAGGTTCTTGTCCACAGAGCAGCCCTAAACTTTGGGGTGCCTGTGTCTTGCTGATTTTTAGTTTTCCCAATTTATACGCCCATGAGTGGAAGTGCCCTATGCTCTCTAAGCTGAGTTTTTTCGATGTTTCAGGACACACCGTACACTTCTCCAGAGTGGCTGTTGGCAATTTATATCCCGCCCATCAGCGTAGCAAGTCTCCCGTTTCTCCATGGCCTGTCCTGCATTTCTGGTTTTGACACTTTATTCAGCATGGCCCTTTTGACCGATGGGAAGCGAGACTTCTTTGTAGCGCTGATGTGCCTTTCCAGGTTGCTTGGTTGGCGAAAAAGGGCGCATGCGTTTTTTCCTGAATATATTCAGGAAAAAACGCATGCGCCCTTTTTGGCCAAGGGCATCATTGTCGAGGTTTTGCCGCTTTTCCCGTGCTTTAAAGGCGATTCGAATCTACCTCCTGAAATCTGTTTCCTGCAATTCTGCCTTGCTTTCAAATCCTCTTCGTTGTCTTCCGTCAATACATTTGTGGACGAGAGTTATCATTTATAACTCTGCAGGTTTGTGAATTGCAGTGCCCCTGAGCTCCATTTTTCAACTCGCTTTCTTGGGAGCTGGCCGCAAAAGCGCAGGATTGCTTCAGGCCCTATTCTGGTCCCGGGCGGCAGGCTGAGCCTGTGGTTAATTCTTCTTCCTGATGGGAATATAGAGTGACCTGTGCCTGTCCCAACACCTAGAGCTAGTGTCTCATTGGTTCCCCCTCTTCCCGTTCATCCTCAGGACAAATTGCAACCTGTACGGAATAGGAGGTTAAAGGTGCTGATTCTCCAAGGAGCGAGATTGTTAGTAAAGCGGCTGGAATGGCGAACCCGAGCACAAGGAGATGAGAAATGAGGTGCGTTTTAGAAACCTTTCCCGATCACACGGTGTACCATCGTCTGGGATTCTCATGCATGTTTTCGATGTAGGAAGATGCCCTTGAACCTGGAGATTTGGGACCCATGGGATGGGTACCACGCAGTATTACTCTAAAGGGTCTGCGTTTGCTCACCCAACCTCACCAAACCTCTCAACCCCAAGAGTGTCCACCCTTATGCCTCAATCAGCTGTGGGTCTAGATATGGTCAATCCAGGTGGCATCACAGCCCTTGAACGAATTTTGTAAGAATTTCTCTCTCTTTCACTGTCTTTGTTTCACGGGTTTTTAAAAGTGATTGATTTTTATAAAGGGGTTTAGCTGCTTTTCACTGCTGTGTTTATGCCGCTTTACACCCACTTGACTCACATACAGAGAGATATCAATACATAGGTTTTAAGATTCTTACTAGTCAGATATATTCTTGGGCGGTGAATAGGGAGTTTTGAGTCCAGATCACTGAGCAAGGAGTAGGTCTTGTCTATTACATATTGGGTTTATGGAACGGTCTCTGAGCTAATTTGAAACCCTTGTTTTATGCATCACCCCACCTCACCTTTCCCGTTAAGCAGCCATAGTGTGTTTTCTAAACGTGTGACTCTGTTCTGTTTTGTAATTCAGTTCAAGGGTAGCGGTTTTTACATTCCCTCTATAAGTGATATCTTATGATAAGTGTCTTTTTCTGTGTGACTTATTTCACTTAGAATCGTGTTACCTAAATCCACTCATCATGCTGCTACTAGCCTTATGACGTTGATTTCATGGCTGAGTGATATTCCATTGTACAAAAGGACCACAACTTCTTTATCCATTTTTCTCTTTCCTGGGATATTTAAGATGTAACGAAGTGGAGGTTCTTGTCCACAGAG
The DNA here is from genome assembly GCF_028023285.1 of Balaenoptera ricei. Classification (NCBI taxonomy): domain Eukaryota; kingdom Metazoa; phylum Chordata; class Mammalia; order Artiodactyla; family Balaenopteridae; genus Balaenoptera; species Balaenoptera ricei. Next base: position 136,955,103 of record NC_082641.1, on the reverse strand, counting down.
CAGCCCTAAACTTTGGGGTGCCTGTGCCTTTCTGATTTTTAGTTTTCCCAATTTATACGCCCGTGAGTGGAAGTGCCCTATGCTGTCTAAGCTGAGTTTTTTCGATGCTTCAGGACACACCGTACACTTCTCCAGAGTGGCTGTTGGCAATTTACATCCCACCCATCAGCGTAGCAAGTCTCCCGTTTCTCCATGGCCTGTCCTGCATTTCTGGTTTTGACACTTTATTCAGCATGGCCCTTTTGACCGATGGGAAGCGAGACTTCTTTGTAGCGCTGATTTGCCTTTCCAGGTTGCTTGGTTGGCGAAAAAGGGCGCATGCGTTTTTTCCTGAATATATTCAGGAAAAAACGCATGCGCCCTTTTTGGCCAAGGGCATCATTGTCGAGGTTTTGCCGCTTTTCCCGTGCTTTAAAGGCGATTCGAATCTACCTCCTGAAATCTGTTTCCTGCAATTCTGCCTTGCTTTCAAATCCTCTTCGTTGTCTTCCGTCAATATATTTGTGGACGAGAGTTATCATTTATAACTCTGCAGGTTTGTGAATTGCAGTGCCCCTGAGCTCCATTTTTCAACTCGCTTTCTTGGGAGCTGGCCGCAAAAGCGCAGGATTGCTTCAGGCCCTATTCTGGTCCCGGGCGGCAGGCTGTGCCTGCGGTTAATTCTTCTTCCTGATGGGAAAATAGAGCGACCTGTGCCTGTCCCAACACCTAGAGCTAGTGTCTCATTGGTTCCCCTCTTCCCGTTCATCCTCAGGACAAATTGCAACCTGTACGGAACAGGAGGTTAAAGGTGCTGATTCTCCAAGGAGGGAGATTGCTAGTAAAGCGGCTGGAATGGCGAACCCGAGCACAAGGAGATGAGAAATGAGGTGCGTTTTAGAAACCTTTCCCGATCACATGGTGGACCATCCTCTGGGATTCTCATGCATGTTTTCGATGTAGGAAGATGCCCTTGAACCTGGAGATTTGGGACCCATGGGATGGGTACCACGCAGTATTACTCTAAAGGGTCTGCGTTTGCTCACCCAACCTCACCAAACCTCTCAACCCCAAGAGTGTCCACCCTTATGCCTCAATCAGCTGTGGGTCTAGATATGGTCAATCCAGGTGGCATCACAGCCCTTGAACGAATTTTGTAAGAATTTCTCTCTCTTTCACTGTCTTTGTTTCATGGGTTTTTAAAAGTGATTGATTTTTATAAAGGGGTTTAGCTGCTTTTCACTGCTGTGTTTATGCCGCTTTACACCCACTTGACTCACTTACAGAGAGATATCAATACATAGATTTTAAGATTCTTACTAGTCAGATATATTCTTGGGCGGTGAATAGGGGGTTTTGAGTCCAGATCACTGAGCAAGGAGTAGGTCTTGTCTATTACATATTGGGTTTATGGAACGGTCTCTGAGCTAATTTGAAACCCTTGTTTTATGCATCACCCCACCTCACCTTTCCCGTTAAGCAGCCATAGTGTGTTTTCTAAACGTGTGACTCTGTTCTGTTTTGTAATTCAGTTCAAGGGTAGCGGTTTTTACATTCCCTCTATAAGTGATATCTTATGATAAGTGTCTTTTTCTGTGTGACTTATTTCACTTAGAATCGTCGTACCTAAATCCACTCATCATGCTGCTACTAGCCTTATGACGTTGATTTCATGGCTGAGTGATATTCCATTGTACAAAAGGACCACAACTTCTTTATCCATTTTTCTCTTTCCTGGGATATTTAAGGTGTAACGAAGTGGAGGTTCTTGTCCACAGAGCAGCCCTAAACTTTGGGGTGCCTGTGCCTTGCTGATTTTTAGTTTTCCCAATTTACACGCCCATGAGTGGAAGTGCCCTATGCTGTCTAAGCTGAGTTTTTTCGATGTTTCACGACACACCGTACACTTCTCCAGAGTGGCTGTTGGCAGTTTACGTCACGCCCATCAGCATAGCAAGTCTCCCGTTTCTCCATGGCCTGTCCTGCATTTCTGGTTTTGACACTTTATTCAGCATGGCCCTTTTGACCGATGGGAAGCGAGACTTCTTTGTAGCGCTGATTTGCCTTTCCAGGTTGCTTGGTTGGCCAAAAAGGGCGTATGCGTTTTTTCCTGAATATATTCAGGAAAAAACGCATACGCCCTTTTTGGCCAAGGGCATCATTGTCGAGGTTTTGCCGCTTTTCCCGTGCTTTAAAGGCGATTCGAATCTACCTCCTGAAATCTGTTTCCTGCAATTCTGCCTTGCTTTCAAATCCTCTCTGTTGTCTTCCGTCAATACATTTGTGGACGAGAGTTATCATTTATAACTCTGCAGGTTTGTGAATTGCAGTGCCCCTGAGCTCCATTTTTCAACTCGCTTTCTTGGGAGATGGCCGCAAAAGCGCAGGATTGCTTCAGGCCCTATTCTGGTCCCGGGAGGCAGGCTGAGCCTGCGGTTAATTCTTCTTCCTGATGGGAATATAGAGCGACCTATGCCTGTCCCAACATCTAGAGCTAGTGTCTCATTGGTTCCCCCTCTTCCCGTTCATCCTCAGAACAAATTGCAACCTGTACGGAACAGGAGGTTAAAGGTGCTGATTCTCCAAGGAGGGAGATTGCTAGTAAAGCGGCTGGAATGGCGAACCCGAGCACAAGGAGATGAGAAATGAGGTGCGTTTTAGAAACCTTTCCCGATCACACGGTGTACCATCCTCTGGGATTCTCATGCATGTTTTCGATGTAGGAAGATGCCCTTGAACCTGGAGATTTGGGACCCATGGGATGGGTACCACGCAGTATTACTCTAAAGGGTCTGCGTTTGCTCACCCAACCTCACCAAACCTCTCAACCCCAAGAGTGTCCACCCTTATGCCTCAATGAGCTGTGGGTCTAGATATGGTCAATCCAGGTGGCATCACAGCCCTTGAACGAATTTTGTAAGAATTTCTCTCTCTTTCACTGTCTTTGTTTCACGGGTTTTTAAAAGTGATTGATTTTTATAAAGGGGTTTAGCTGCTTTTCACTGCTGTGTTTATGCCGCTTTACACACACTTGACTCACTTACAGAGAGATATCAATACATAGGTTTTAAGATTCTTACTAGTCAGATATATTCTTGGGCGGTGAATAGGGGGTTTTGAGTCCAGATCACTGAGCAAGGAGTAGGTCTTGTCTATTACATATTGGGTTTCTGGAACGGTCTCTGAGCTAATTTGAAACCCTAGTTTTATGCATCACCCCACCTCACCTTTCCCGTTAAGCAGCCATAGTGTGTTTTCTAAACGTGTGACTCTGTTCTGTTTTGTAATTCAGTGCAAGGGTAGCGGTTTTTACATTCCCTCTATAAGTGATATCTTATGATAAATGTCTTTTTCTGTGTGACTTATTTCACTTAGAATCGTCGTACCTAAATCCACTCATCATGCTGCTACTAGCCTTATGACATTGATTTCATGGCTGAGTGATATTCCATTGTACAAAAGGACCACAACTTCTTTATCCATTTTTCTCTTTCCTGGGATATTTAAGGTGTAACGAAGTGGAGGTTCTTGTCAACAGAGCAGCCCTAAACTTTGGGGTGCCTGTGTCTTGCTGATTTTTAGTTTTCCCAATTTATACGCCCATGAGTGGAAGTGCCCTATGCTCTCTAAGCTGAGTTTTTTCGATGTTTCAGGACACACCGTACACTTCTCCAGAGTGGCTGTTGGCAATTTATATCCCGCCCATCAGCGTAGCAAGTCTCCCGTTTCTCCATGGCCTGTCCTGCATTTCTGGTTTTGACACTTTATTCAGCATGGCCCTTTTGACCGATGGGAAGCGAGACTTCTTTGTAGCGCTGATTTGCCTTTCCAGGTTGCTTGGTCGGCGAAAAAGGGCGCATGCGTTTTTTCCTGAATATATTCAGGAAAAAACGCATGCGCCCTTTTTGGCCAAGGGCATCATTGTCGAGGTTTTGCCGCTTTTCCCGTGCTTTAAAGGCGATTCGAATCTACCTCCTGAAATCTGTTTCCTGCAATTCTGCCTTGCTTTCAAATCCTCTTCGTTGTCTTCCGTCAATATATTTGTGGACGAGAGTTATCATTTATAACTCTGCAGGTTTGTGAATTGCAGTGCCCCTGAGCTCCATTTTTCAACTCGCTTTCTTGGGAGCTGGCCGCAAAAGCGCAGGATTGCTTCAGGCCCTATTCTGGTCCCGGGCGGCAGGCTGAGCCTGTGGTTAATTCTTCTTCCTGATGGGAAAATAGAGTGACCTGTGCCTGTCCCAACACCTAGAGCTAGTGTCTCATTGGTTCCCCCTCTTCCCGTTCATCCTCAGGACAAATTGCAACCTGTACGGAATAGGAGGTTAAAGGTGCTGATTCTCCAAGGAGGGAGATTGTTAGTAAAGCGGCTGGAATGGCGAACCCGAGCACAAGGAGATGAGAAATGAGGTGCGTTTTAGAAACCTTTCCCGATCACACGGTGTACCATCGTCTGGGATTCTCATGCATGTTTTCGATGTAGGAAGATGCCCTTGAACCTGGAGATTTGGGACCCATGGGATGGGTACCACGCAGTATTACTCTAAAGGGTCTGCGTTTGCTCACCCAACCTCACCAAACCTCTCAACCCCAAGAGTGTCCACCCTTATGCCTCAATCAGCTGTGGGTCTAGATATGGTCAATCCAGGTGGCATCACAGCCCTTGAACGAATTTTGTAAGAATTTCTCTCTCTTTCACTGTCTTTGTTTCACGGGTTTTTAAAAGTGATTGATTTTTATAAAGGGGTTTAGCTGCTTTTCACTGCTGTGTTTATGCCGCTTTACACCCACTTGACTCACATACAGAGAGATATCAATACATAGGTTTTAAAATTCTTACTAGTCAGATATATTCTTGGGCGGTGAATAGGGAGTTTTGAGTCCAGATCACTGAGCAAGGAGTAGGTCTTGTCTATTACATATTGGGTTTATGGAACGGTCTCTGAGCTAATTTGAAACCCTTGTTTTATGCATCACCCCACCTCACCTTTCCCGTTAAGCAGCCATAGTGTGTTTTCTAAACGTGTGACTCTGTTCTGTTTTGTAATTCAGTTCAAGGGTAGCGGTTTTTACATTCCCTCTATAAGTGATATCTTATGATAAGTGTCTTTTTCTGTGTGACTTATTTCACTTAGAATCGTGTTACCTAAATCCACTCATCATGCTGCTACTAGCCTTATGACGTTGATTTCATGGCTGAGTGATATTCCATTGTACAAAAGGACCACAACTTCTTTATCCATTTTTCTCTTTCCTGGGATATTTAAGGTGTAACGAAGTGGAGGTTCTTGTCCACAGAGCAGCCCTAAACTTTGGGGTGCCTGTGCCTTTCTGATTTTTAGTTTTCCCAATTTATACGCCCGTGAGTGGAAGTGCCCTATGCTGTCTAAGCTGAGTTTTTTCGATGCTTCAGGACACACCGTACACTTCTCCAGAGTGGCTGTTGGCAATTTACATCCCACCCATCAGCGTAGCAAGTCTCCCGTTTCTCCATGGCCTGTCCTGCATTTCTGGTTTTGACACTTTATTCAGCATGGCCCTTTTGACCGATGGGAAGCGAGACTTCTTTGTAGCGCTGATTTGCCTTTCCAGGTTGCTTGGTTGGCGAAAAAGGGCGCATGCGTTTTTTCCTGAATATATTCAGGAAAAAACGCATGCGCCCTTTTTGGCCAAGGGCATCATTGTCGAGGTTTTGCCGCTTTTCCCGTGCTTTAAAGGCGATTCGAATCTACCTCCTGAAATCTGTTTCCTGCAATTCTGCCTTGCTTTCAAATCCTCTTCGTTGTCTTCCGTCAATATATTTGTGGACGAGAGTTATCATTTATAACTCTGCAGGTTTGTGAATTGCAGTGCCCCTGAGCTCCATTTTTCAACTCGCTTTCTTGGGAGCTGGCCGCAAAAGCGCAGGATTGCTTCAGGCCCTATTCTGGTCCCGGGCGGCAGGCTGTGCCTGCGGTTAATTCTTCTTCCTGATGGGAAAATAGAGCGACCTGTGCCTGTCCCAACACCTAGAGCTAGTGTCTCATTGGTTCCCCTCTTCCCGTTCATCCTCAGGACAAATTGCAACCTGTACGGAACAGGAGGTTAAAGGTGCTGATTCTCCAAGGAGGGAGATTGCTAGTAAAGCGGCTGGAATGGCGAACCCGAGCACAAGGAGATGAGAAATGAGGTGCGTTTTAGAAACCTTTCCCGATCACATGGTGGACCATCCTCTGGGATTCTCATGCATGTTTTCGATGTAGGAAGATGCCCTTGAACCTGGAGATTTGGGACCCATGGGATGGGTACCACGCAGTATTACTCTAAAGGGTCTGCGTTTGCTCACCCAACCTCACCAAACCTCTCAACCCCAAGAGTGTCCACCCTTATGCCTCAATCAGCTGTGGGTCTAGATATGGTCAATCCAGGTGGCATCACAGCCCTTGAACGAATTTTGTAAGAATTTCTCTCTCTTTCACTGTCTTTGTTTCACGGGTTTTTAAAAGTGATTGATTTTTATAAAGGGGTTTAGCTGCTTTTCACTGCTGTGTTTATGCCGCTTTACACCCACTTGACTCACTTACAGAGAGATATCAATACATAGATTTTAAGATTCTTACTAGTCAGATATATTCTTGGGCGGTGAATAGGGGGTTTTGAGTCCAGATCACTGAGCAAGGTGTAGGTCTTGTCTATTACATATTGGGTTTATGGAACGGTCTCTGAGCTAATTTGAAACCCTTGTTTTATGCATCACCCCACCTCACCTTTCCCGTTAAGCAGCCATAGTGTGTTTTCTAAACGTGTGACTCTGTTCTGTTTTGTAATTCAGTTCAAGGGTAGCGGTTTTTACATTCCCTCTATAAGTGATATCTTATGATAAGTGTCTTTTTCTGTGTGACTTATTTCACTTAGAATCGTCGTACCTAAATCCACTCATCATGCTGCTACTAGCCTTATGACGTTGATTTCATGGCTGAGTGATATTCCATTGTACAAAAGGACCACAACTTCTTTATCCATTTTTCTCTTTCCTGGGATATTTAAGGTGTAACGAAGTGGAGGTTCTTGTCCACAGAGCAGCCCTAAACTTTGGGGTGCCTGTGCCTTGCTGATTTTTAGTTTTCCCAATTTACACGCCCATGAGTGGAAGTGCCCTATGCTGTCTAAGCTGAGTTTTTTCGATGTTTCAGGACACACCGTACACTTCTCCAGAGTGGCTGTTGGCAGTTTATATCCCGCCCATCAGCGTAGCAAGTCTCCCGTTTCTCCATGGCCTGTCCTGCATTTCTGGTTTTGACACTTTATTCAGCATGGCCCTTTTGACCGATGGGAAGCGAGACTTCTTTGTAGCGCTGATTTGCCTTTCCAGGTTGCTTGGTTGGCCAAAAAGGGCGTATGCGTTTTTTCCTGAATATATTCAGGAAAAAACGCATACGCCCTTTTTGGCCAAGGGCATCATTGTCGAGGTTTTGCCGCTTTTCCCGTGCTTTAAAGGCGATTCGAATCTACCTCCTGAAATCTGTTTCCTGCAATTCTGCCTTGCTTTCAAATCCTCTTCGTTGTCTTCCGTCAATATATTTGTGGACGAGAGTTATCATTTATAACTCTGCAGGTTTGTGAATTGCAGTGCCCCTGAGCTCCATTTTTCAACTCGCTTTCTTGGGAGCTGGCCGCAAAAGCGCAGGATTGCTTCAGGCCCTATTCTGGTCCCGGGCGGCAGGCTGAGCCTGTGGTTAATTCTTCTTCCTGATGGGAAAATAGAGTGACCTGTGCCTGTCCCAACACCTAGAGCTAGTGTCTCATTGGTTCCCCCTCTTCCCGTTCATCCTCAGGACAAATTGCAACCTGTACGGAACAGGAGGTTAAAGGTGCTGATTCTCCAAGGAGGGAGATTGTTAGTAAAGCGGCTGGAATGGCGAACCCGAGCACAAGGAGATGAGAAATGAGGTGCGTTTTAGAAACCTTTCCCGATCACACGGTGTACCATCGTCTGGGATTCTCATGCATGTTTTCGATGTAGGAAGATGCCCTTGAACCTGGAGATTTGGGACCCATGGGATGGGTACCACGCAGTATTACTCTAAAGGGTCTGCGTTTGCTCACCCAACCTCACCAAACCTCTCAACCCCAAGAGTGTCCACCCTTATGCCTCAATCAGCTGTGGGTCTAGATATGGTCAATCCAGGTGGCATCACAGCCCTTGAACGAATTTTGTAAGAATTTCTCTCTCTTTCACTGTCTTTGTTTCACGGGTTTTTAAAAGTGATTGATTTTTATAAAGGGGTTTAGCTGCTTTTCACTGCTGTGTTTATGCCGCTTTACACACACTTGACTCACATACAGAGAGATATCAATACATAGGTTTTAAGATTCTTACTAGTCAGATATATTCTTGGGCGGTGAATAGGGAGTTTTGAGTCCAGATCACTGAGCAAGGAGTAGGTCTTGTCTATTACATATTGGGTTTATGGAACGGTCTCTGAGCTAATTTGAAACCCTTGTTTTATGCATCACCCCACCTCACCTTTCCCGTTAAGCAGCCATAGTGTGTTTTCTAAACGTGTGACTCTGTTCTGTTTTGTAATTCAGTTCAAGGGTAGCGGTTTTTACATTCCCTCTATAAGTGATATCTTATGATAAGTGTCTTTTTCTGTGTGACTTATTTCACTTAGAATCGTGTTACCTAAATCCACTCATCATGCTGCTACTAGCCTTATGACGTTGATTTCATGGCTGAGTGATATTCCATTGTACAAAAGGACCACAACTTCTTTATCCATTTTTCTCTTTCCTGGGATATTTAAGATGTAACGAAGTGGAGGTTCTTGTCCACAGAGCAGCCCTAAACTTTGGGGTGCCTGTGCCTTTCTGATTTTTAGTTTTCCCAATTTATACGCCCGTGAGTGGAAGTGCCCTATGCTGTCTAAGCTGAGTTTTTTCGATGCTTCAGGACACACCGTACACTTCTCCAGAGTGGCTGTTGGCAATTTACATCCCACCCATCAGCGTAGCAAGTCTCCCGTTTCTCCATGGCCTGTCCTGCATTTCTGGTTTTGACACTTTATTCAGCATGGCCCTTTTGACCGATGGGAAGCGAGACTTCTTTGTAGCGCTGATTTGCCTTTCCAGGTTGCTTGGTTGGCGAAAAAGGGCGCATGCGTTTTTTCCTGAATATATTCAGGAAAAAACGCATGCGCCCTTTTTGGCCAAGGGCATCATTGTCGAGGTTTTGCCGCTTTTCCCGTGCTTTAAAGGCGATTCGAATCTACCTCCTGAAATCTGTTTCCTGCAATTCTGCCTTGCTTTCAAATCCTCTTCGTTGTCTTCCGTCAATATATTTGTGGACGAGAGTTATCATTTATAACTCTGCAGGTTTGTGAATTGCAGTGCCCCTGAGCTCCATTTTTCAACTCGCTTTCTTGGGAGCTGGCCGCAAAAGCGCAGGATTGCTTCAGGCCCTATTCTGGTCCCGGGCGGCAGGCTGTGCCTGCGGTTAATTCTTCTTCCTGATGGGAAAATAGAGCGACCTGTGCCTGTCCCAACACCTAGAGCTAGTGTCTCATTGGTTCCCCCTCTTCCCGTTCATCCTCAGGACAAATTGCAACCTGTACGGAACAGGAGGTTAAAGGTGCTGATTCTCCAAGGAGGGAGATTGCTAGTAAAGCGGCTGGAATGGCGAACCCGAGCACAAGGAGATGAGAAATGAGGTGCGTTTTAGAAACCTTTCCCGATCACATGGTGGACCATCCTCTGGGATTCTCATGCATGTTTTCGATGTAGGAAGATGCCCTTGAACCTGGAGATTTGGGACCCATGGGATGGGTACCACGCAGTATTACTCTAAAGGGTCTGCGTTTGCTCACCCAACCTCACCAAACCTCTCAACCCCAAGAGTGTCCACCCTTATGCCTCAATCAGCTGTGGGTCTAGATATGGTCAATCCAGGTGGCATCACAGCCCTTGAACGAATTTTGTAAGAATTTCTCTCTCTTTCACTGTCTTTGTTTCACGGGTTTTTAAAAGTGATTGATTTTTATAAAGGGGTTTAGCTGCTTTTCACTGCTGTGTTTATGCCGCTTTACACCCACTTGACTCACTTACAGAGAGATATCAATACATAGATTTTAAGATTCTTACTAGTCAGATATATTCTTGGGCGGTGAATAGGGGGTTTTGAGTCCAGATCACTGAGCAAGGAGTAGGTCTTGTCTATTACATATTGGGTTTATGGAACGGTCTCTGAGCTAATTTGAAACCCTTGTTTTATGCATCACCCCACCTCACCTTTCCCGTTAAGCAGCCATAGTGTGTTTTCTAAACGTGTGACTCTGTTCTGTTTTGTAATTCAGTTCAAGGGTAGCGGTTTTTACATTCCCTCTATAAGTGATATCTTATGATAAGTGTCTTTTTCTGTGTGACTTATTTCACTTAGAATCGTGTTACCTAAATCCACTCATCATGCTGCTACTAGCCTTATGACGTTGATTTCATGGCTGAGTGATATTCCATTGTACAAAAGGACCACAACTTCTTTATCCATTTTTCTCTTTCCTGGGATATTTAAGATGTAACGAAGTGGAGGTTCTTGTCCACAGAGCAGCCCTAAACTTTGGGGTGCCTGTGCCTTTCTGATTTTTAGTTTTCCCAATTTATACGCCCGTGAGTGGAAGTGCCCTATGCTGTCTAAGCTGAGTTTTTTCGATGCTTCAGGACACACCGTACACTTCTCCAGAGTGGCTGTTGGCAATTTACATCCCACCCATCAGCGTAGCAAGTCTCCCGTTTCTCCATGGCCTGTCCTGCATTTCTGGTTTTGACACTTTATTCAGCATGGCCCTTTTGACCGATGGGAAGCGAGACTTCTTTGTAGCGCTGATTTGCCTTTCCAGGTTGCTTGGTTGGCGAAAAAGGGCGCATGCGTTTTTTCCTGAATATATTCAGGAAAAAACGCATGCGCCCTTTTTGGCCAAGGGCATCATTGTCGAGGTTTTGCCGCTTTTCCCGTGCTTTAAAGGCGATTCGAATCTACCTCCTGAAATCTGTTTCCTGCAATTCTGCCTTGCTTTCAAATCCTCTTCGTTGTCTTCCGTCAATACATTTGTGGACGAGAGTTATCATTTATAACTCTGCAGGTTTGTGAATTGCAGTGCCCCTGAGCTCCATTTTTCAACTCGCTTTCTTGGGAGCTGGCCGCAAAAGCGCAGGATTGCTTCAGGCCCTATTCTGGTCCCGGGCGGCAGGCTGTGCCTGCGGTTAATTCTTCTTCCTGATGGGAAAATAGAGCGACCTGTGCCTGTCCCAACACCTAGAGCTAGTGTCTCATTGGTTCCCCCTCTTCCCGTTCATCCTCAGGACAAATTGCAACCTGTACGGAACAGGAGGTTAAAGGTGCTGATTCTCCAAGGAGGGAGATTGCTAGTAAAGCGGCTGGAATGGCGAACCCGAGCACAAGGAGATGAGAAATGAGGTGCGTTTTAGAAACCTTTCCCGATCACACGGTGGACCATCCTCTGGGATTCTCATGCATGTTTTCGATGTAGGAAGATGCCCTTGAACCTGGAGATTTGGGACCCATGGGATGGGTACCACGCAGTATTACTCTAAAGGGTCTGCGTTTGCTCACCCAACCTCACCAAACCTCTCAACCCCAAGAGTGTCCACCCTTATGCCTCAATCAGCTGTGGGTCTAGATATGGTCAATCCAGGTGGCATCACAGCCCTTGAACGAATTTTGTAAGAATTTCTCTCTCTTTCACTGTCTTTGTTTCACGGGTTTTTAAAAGTGATTGATTTTTATAAAGGGGTTTAGCTGCTTTTCACTGCTGTGTTTATGCCGCTTTACACCCACTTGACTCACTTACAGAGAGATATCAATACATAGATTTTAAGATTCTTACTAGTCAGATATATTCTTGGGCGGTGAATAGGGGGTTTTGAGTCCAGATCACTGAGCAAGGAGTAGGTCTTGTCTATTACATATTGGGTTTATGGAACGGTCTCTGAGCTAATTTGAAACCCTTGTTTTATGCATCACCCCACCTCACCTTTCCCGTTAAGCAGCCATAGTGTGTTTTCTAAACGTGTGACTCTGTTCTGTTTTGTAATTCAGTTCAAGGGTAGCGGTTTTTACATTCCCTCTATAAGTGATATCTTATGATAAGTGTCTTTTTCTGTGTGACTTATTTCACTTAGAATCGTCGTACCTAAATCCACTCATCATGCTGCTACTAGCCTTATGACGTTGATTTCATGGCTGAGTGATATTCCATTGTACAAAAGGACCACAACTTCTTTATCCATTTTTCTCTTTCCTGGGATATTTAAGGTGTAACGAAGTGGAGGTTCTTGTCCACAGAGCAGCCCTAAACTTTGGGGTGCCTGTGCCTTGCTGATTTTTAGTTTTCCCAATTTACACGCCCATGAGTGGAAGTGCCCTATGCTGTCTAAGCTGAGTTTTTTCGATGTTTCACGACACACCGTACACTTCTCCAGAGTGGCTGTTGGCAGTTTACGTCACGCCCATCAGCATAGCAAGTCTCCCGTTTCTCCATGGCCTGTCCTGCATTTCTGGTTTTGACACTTTATTCAGCATGGCCCTTTTGACCGATGGGAAGCGAGACTTCTTTGTAGCGCTGATTTGCCTTTCCAGGTTGCTTGGTTGGCCAAAAAGGGCGTATGCGTTTTTTCCTGAATATATTCAGGAAAAAACGCATACGCCCTTTTTGGCCAAGGGCATCATTGTCGAGGTTTTGCCGCTTTTCCCGTGCTTTAAAGGCGATTCGAATCTACCTCCTGAAATCTGTTTCCTGCAATTCTGCCTTGCTTTCAAATCCTCTCTGTTGTCTTCCGTCAATACATTTGTGGACGAGAGTTATCATTTATAACTCTGCAGGTTTGTGAATTGCAGTGCCCCTGAGCTCCATTTTTCAACTCGCTTTCTTGGGAGATGGCCGCAAAAGCGCAGGATTGCTTCAGGCCCTATTCTGGTCCCGGGAGGCAGGCTGAGCCTGCGGTTAATTCTTCTTCCTGATGGGAATATAGAGCGACCTATGCCTGTCCCAACATCTAGAGCTAGTGTCTCATTGGTTCCCCCTCTTCCCGTTTATCCTCAGAACAAATTGCAACCTGTACGGAACAGGAGGTTAAAGGTGCTGATTCTCCAAGGAGGGAGATTGCTAGTAAAGCGGCTGGAATGGCGAACCCGAGCACAAGGAGATGAGAAATGAGGTGCGTTTTAGAAACCTTTCCCGATCACACGGTGTACCATCCTCTGGGATTCTCATGCATGTTTTCGATGTAGGAAGATGCCCTTGAACCTGGAGATTTGGGACCCATGGGATGGGTACCACGCAGTATTACTCTAAAGGGTCTGCGTTTGCTCACCCAACCTCACCAAACCTCTCAACCCCAAGAGTGTCCACCCTTATGCCTCAATCAGCTGTGGGTCTAGATATGGTCAATCCAGGTGGCATCACAGCCCTTGAACGAATTTTGTAAGAATTTCTCTCTCTTTCACTGTCTTTGTTTCACGGGTTTTTAAAAGTGATTGATTTTTATAAAGGGGTTTAGCTGCTTTTCACTGCTGTGTTTATGCCGCTTTACACCCACTTGACTCACTTACAGAGAGATATCAATACATAGATTTTAAGATTCTTACTAGTCAGATATATTCTTGGGCGGTGAATAGGGGGTTTTGAGTCCAGATCACTGAGCAAGGAGTAGGTCTTGTCTATTACATATTGGGTTTATGGAACGGTCTCTGAGCTAATTTGAAACCCTTGTTTTATGCATCACCCCACCTCACCTTTCCCGTTAAGCAGCCATAGTGTGTTTTCTAAACGTGTGACTCTGTTCTGTTTTGTAATTCAGTTCAAGGGTAGCGGTTTTTACATTCCCTCTATAAGTGATATCTTATGATAAGTGTCTTTTTCTGTGTGACTTATTTCACTTAGAATCGTCGTACCTAAATCCACTCATCATGCTGCTACTAGCCTTATGACGTTGATTTCATGGCTGAGTGATATTCCATTGTACAAAAGGACCACAACTTCTTTATCCATTTTTCTCTTTCCTGGGATATTTAAGGTGTAACGAAGTGGAGGTTCTTGTCCACAGAGCAGCCCTAAACTTTGGGGTGCCTGTGCCTTGCTGATTTTTAGTTTTCCCAATTTACACGCCCATGAGTGGAAGTGCCCTATGCTGTCTAAGCTGAGTTTTTTCGATGTTTCACGACACACCGTACACTTCTCCAGAGTGGCTGTTGGCAGTTTACGTCACGCCCATCAGCATAGCAAGTCTCCCGTTTCTCCATGGCCTGTCCTGCATTTCTGGTTTTGACACTTTATTCAGCATGGCCCTTTTGACCGATGGGAAGCGAGACTTCTTTGTAGCGCTGATTTGCCTTTCCAGGTTGCTTGGTTGGCCAAAAAGGGCGTATGCGTTTTTTCCTGAATATATTCAGGAAAAAACGCATACGCCCTTTTTGGCCAAGGGCATCATTGTCGAGGTTTTGCCGCTTTTCCCGTGCTTTAAAGGCGATTCGAATCTACCTCCTGAAATCTGTTTCCTGCAATTCTGCCTTGCTTTCAAATCCTCTCTGTTGTCTTCCGTCAATACATTTGTGGACGAGAGTTATCATTTATAACTCTGCAGGTTTGTGAATTGCAGTGCCCCTGAGCTCCATTTTTCAACTCGCTTTCTTGGGAGATGGCCGCAAAAGCGCAGGATTGCTTCAGGCCCTATTCTGGTCCCGGGAGGCAGGCTGAGCCTGCGGTTAATTCTTCTTCCTGATGGGAATATAGAGCGACCTATGCCTGTCCCAACATCTAGAGCTAGTGTCTCATTGGTTCCCCCTCTTCCCGATCATCCTCAGAACAAATTGCAACCTGTACGGAACAGGAGGTTAAAGGTGCTGATTCTCCAAGGAGGGAGATTGCTAGTAAAGCGGCTGGAATGGCGAACCCGAGCACAAGGAGATGAGAAATGAGGTGCGTTTTAGAAACCTTTCCCGATCACACGGTGTACCATCCTCTGGGATTCTCATGCATGTTTTCGATGTAGGAAGATGCCCTTGAACCTGGAGATTTGGGACCCATGGGATGGGTACCACGCAGTATTACTCTAAAGGGTCTGCGTTTGCTCACCCAACCTCACCAAACCTCTCAACCCCAAGAGTGTCCACCCTTATGCCTCAATGAGCTGTGGGTCTAGATATGGTCAATCCAGGTGGCATCACAGCCCTTGAACGAATTTTGTAAGAATTTCTCTCTCTTTCACTGTCTTTGTTTCACGGGTTTTTAAAAGTGATTGATTTTTATAAAGGGGTTTAGCTGCTTTTCACTGCTGTGTTTATGCCGCTTTACACACACTTGACTCACATACAGAGAGATATCAATACATAGGTTTTAAGATTCTTACTAGTCAGATATATTCTTGGGCGGTGAATAGGGAGTTTTGAGTCCAGATCACTGAGCAAGGAGTAGGTCTTGTCTATTACATATTGGGTTTATGGAACGGTCTCTGAGCTAATTTGAAACCCTTGTTTTATGCATCACCCCACCTCACCTTTCCCGTTAAGCAGCCATAGTGTGTTTTCTAAACGTGTGACTCTGTTCTGTTTTGTAATTCAGTTCAAGGGTAGCGGTTTTTACATTCCCTCTATAAGTGATATCTTATGATAAGTGTCTTTTTCTGTGTGACTTATTTCACTTAGAATCGTGTTACCTAAATCCACTCATCATGCTGCTACTAGCCTTATGACGTTGATTTCATGGCTGAGTGATATTCCATTGTACAAAAGGACCACAACTTCTTTATCCATTTTTCTCTTTCCTGGGATATTTAAGATGTAACGAAGTGGAGGTTCTTGTCCACAGAGCAGCCCTAAACTTTGGGGTGCCTGTGCCTTTCTGATTTTTAGTTTTCCCAATTTATACGCCCGTGAGTGGAAGTGCCCTATGCTGTCTAAGCTGAGTTTTTTCGATGCTTCAGGACACACCGTACACTTCTCCAGAGTGGCTGTTGGCAATTTACATCCCACCCATCAGCGTAGCAAGTCTCCCGTTTCTCCATGGCCTGTCCTGCATTTCTGGTTTTGACACTTTATTCAGCATGGCCCTTTTGACCGATGGGAAGCGAGACTTCTTTGTAGCGCTGATTTGCCTTTCCAGGTTGCTTGGTTGGCGAAAAAGGGCGCATGCGTTTTTTCCTGAATATATTCAGGAAAAAACGCATGCGCCCTTTTTGGCCAAGGGCATCATTGTCGAGGTTTTGCCGCTTTTCCCGTGCTTTAAAGGCGATTCGAATCTACCTCCTGAAATCTGTTTCCTGCAATTCTGCCTTGCTTTCAAATCCTCTTCGTTGTCTTCCGTCAATATATTTGTGGACGAGAGTTATCATTTATAACTCTGCAGGTTTGTGAATTGCAGTGCCCCTGAGCTCCATTTTTCAACTCGCTTTCTTGGGAGCTGGCCGCAAAAGCGCAGGATTGCTTCAGGCCCTATTCTGGTCCCGGGCGGCAGGCTGTGCCTGCGGTTAATTCTTCTTCCTGATGGGAAAATAGAGCGACCTGTGCCTGTCCCAACACCTAGAGCTAGTGTCTCATTGGTTCCCCCTCTTCCCGTTCATCCTCAGGACAAATTGCAACCTGTACGGAACAGGAGGTTAAAGGTGCTGATTCTCCAAGGAGGGAGATTGCTAGTAAAGCGGCTGGAATGGCGAACCCGAGCACAAGGAGATGAGAAATGAGGTGCGTTTTAGAAACCTTTCCCGATCACATGGTGGACCATCCTCTGGGATTCTCATGCATGTTTTCGATGTAGGAAGATGCCCTTGAACCTGGAGATTTGGGACCCATGGGATGGGTACCACGCAGTATTACTCTAAAGGGTCTGCGTTTGCTCACCCAACCTCACCAAACCTCTCAACCCCAAGAGTGTCCACCCTTATGCCTCAATCAGCTGTGGGTCTAGATATGGTCAATCCAGGTGGCATCACAGCCCTTGAACGAATTTTGTAAGAATTTCTCTCTCTTTCACTGTCTTTGTTTCACGGGTTTTTAAAAGTGATTGATTTTTATAAAGGGGTTTAGCTGCTTTTCACTGCTGTGTTTATGCCGCTTTACACCCACTTGACTCACTTACAGAGAGATATCAATACATAGATTTTAAGATTCTTACTAGTCAGATATATTCTTGGGCGGTGAATAGGGGGTTTTGAGTCCAGATCACTGAGCAAGGAGTAGGTCTTGTCTATTACATATTGGGTTTATGGAACGGTCTCTGAGCTAATTTGAAACCCTTGTTTTATGCATCACCCCACCTCACCTTTCCCGTTAAGCAGCCATAGTGTGTTTTCTAAACGTGTGACTCTGTTCTGTTTTGTAATTCAGTTCAAGGGTAGCGGTTTTTACATTCCCTCTATAAGTGATATCTTATGATAAGTGTCTTTTTCTGTGTGACTTATTTCACTTAGAATCGTGTTACCTAAATCCACTCATCATGCTGCTACTAGCCTTATGACGTTGATTTCATGGCTGAGTGATATTCCATTGTACAAAAGGACCACAACTTCTTTATCCATTTTTCTCTTTCCTGGGATATTTAAGATGTAACGAAGTGGAGGTTCTTGTCCACAGAGCAGCCCTAAACTTTGGGGTGCCTGTGCCTTTCTGATTTTTAGTTTTCCCAATTTATACGCCCGTGAGTGGAAGTGCCCTATGCTGTCTAAGCTGAGTTTTTTCGATGCTTCAGGACACACCGTACACTTCTCCAGAGTGGCTGTTGGCAATTTACATCCCACCCATCAGCGTAGCAAGTCTCCCGTTTCTCCATGGCCTGTCCTGCATTTCTGGTTTTGACACTTTATTCAGCATGGCCCTTTTGACCGATGGGAAGCGAGACTTCTTTGTAGCGCTGATTTGCCTTTCCAGGTTGCTTGGTTGGCGAAAAAGGGCGCATGCGTTTTTTCCTGAATATATTCAGGAAAAAACGCATGCGCCCTTTTTGGCCAAGGGCATCATTGTCGAGGTTTTGCCGCTTTTCCCGTGCTTTAAAGGCGATTCGAATCTACCTCCTGAAATCTGTTTCCTGCAATTCTGCCTTGCTTTCAAATCCTCTTCGTTGTCTTCCGTCAATATATTTGTGGACGAGAGTTATCATTTATAACTCTGCAGGTTTGTGAATTGCAGTGCCCCTGAGCTCCATTTTTCAACTCGCTTTCTTGGGAGCTGGCCGCAAAAGCGCAGGATTGCTTCAGGCCCTATTCTGGTCCCGGGCGGCAGGCTGTGCCTGCGGTTAATTCTTCTTCCTGATGGGAAAATAGAGCGACCTGTGCCTGTCCCAACACCTAGAGCTAGTGTCTCATTGGTTCCCCCTCTTCCCGTTCATCCTCAGGACAAATTGCAACCTGTACGGAACAGGAGGTTAAAGGTGCTGATTCTCCAAGGAGGGAGATTGCTAGTAAAGCGGCTGGAATGGCGAACCCGAGCACAAGGAGATGAGAAATGAGGTGCGTTTTAGAAACCTTTCCCGATCACATGGTGGACCATCCTCTGGGATTCTCATGCATGTTTTCGATGTAGGAAGATGCCCTTGAACCTGGAGATTTGGGACCCATGGGATGGGTACCACGCAGTATTACTCTAAAGGGTCTGCGTTTGCTCACCCAACCTCACCAAACCTCTCAACCCCAAGAGTGTCCACCCTTATGCCTCAATCAGCTGTGGGTCTAGATATGGTCAATCCAGGTGGCATCACAGCCCTTGAACGAATTTTGTAAGAATTTCTCTCTCTTTCACTGTCTTTGTTTCACGGGTTTTTAAAAGTGATTGATTTTTATAAAGGGGTTTAGCTGCTTTTCACTGCTGTGTTTATGCCGCTTTACACCCACTTGACTCACTTACAGAGAGATATCAATACATAGATTTTAAGATTCTTACTAGTCAGATATATTCTTGGGCGGTGAATAGGGGGTTTTGAGTCCAGATCACTGAGCAAGGAGTAGGTCTTGTCTATTACATATTGGGTTTATGGAACGGTCTCTGAGCTAATTTGAAACCCTTGTTTTATGCATCACCCCACCTCACCTTTCCCGTTAAGCAGCCATAGTGTGTTTTCTAAACGTGTGACTCTGTTCTGTTTTGTAATTCAGTTCAAGGGTAGCGGTTTTTACATTCCCTCTATAAGTGATATCTTATGATAAGTGTCTTTTTCTGTGTGACTTATTTCACTTAGAATCGTCGTACCTAAATCCACTCATCATGCTGCTACTAGCCTTATGACGTTGATTTCATGGCTGAGTGATATTCCATTGTACAAAAGGACCACAACTTCTTTATCCATTTTTCTCTTTCCTGGGATATTTAAGGTGTAACGAAGTGGAGGTTCTTGTCCACAGAGCAGCCCTAAACTTTGGGGTGCCTGTGCCTTGCTGATTTTTAGTTTTCCCAATTTACACGCCCATGAGTGGAAGTGCCCTATGCTGTCTAAGCTGAGTTTTTTCGATGTTTCACGACACACCGTACACTTCTCCAGAGTGGCTGTTGGCAGTTTACGTCACGCCCATCAGCATAGCAAGTCTCCCGTTTCTCCATGGCCTGTCCTGCATTTCTGGTTTTGACACTTTATTCAGCATGGCCCTTTTGACCGATGGGAAGCGAGACTTCTTTGTAGCGCTGATTTGCCTTTCCAGGTTGCTTGGTTGGCCAAAAAGGGCGTATGCGTTTTTTCCTGAATATATTCAGGAAAAAACGCATACGCCCTTTTTGGCCAAGGGCATCATTGTCGAGGTTTTGCCGCTTTTCCCGTGCTTTAAAGGCGATTCGAATCTACCTCCTGAAATCTGTTTCCTGCAATTCTGCCTTGCTTTCAAATCCTCTCTGTTGTCTTCCGTCAATACATTTGTGGACGAGAGTTATCATTTATAACTCTGCAGGTTTGTGAATTGCAGTGCCCCTGAGCTCCATTTTTCAACTCGCTTTCTTGGGAGATGGCCGCAAAAGCGCAGGATTGCTTCAGGCCCTATTCTGGTCCCGGGAGGCAGGCTGAGCCTGCGGTTAATTCTTCTTCCTGATGGGAATATAGAGCGACCTATGCCTGTCCCAACATCTAGAGCTAGTGTCTCATTGGTTCCCCCTCTTCCCGTTCATCCTCAGAACAAATTGCAACCTGTACGGAACAGGAGGTTAAAGGTGCTGATTCTCCAAGGAGGGAGATTGCTAGTAAAGCGGCTGGAATGGCGAACCCGAGCACAAGGAGATGAGAAATGAGGTGCGTTTTAGAAACCTTTCCCGATCACACGGTGTACCATCCTCTGGGATTCTCATGCATGTTTTCGATGTAGGAAGATGCCCTTGAACCTGGAGATTTGGGACCCATGGGATGGGTACCACGCAGTATTACTCTAAAGGGTCTGCGTTTGCTCACCCAACCTCACCAAACCTCTCAACCCCAAGAGTGTCCACCCTTATGCCTCAATGAGCTGTGGGTCTAGATATGGTCAATCCAGGTGGCATCACAGCCCTTGAACGAATTTTGTAAGAATTTCTCTCTCTTTCACTGTCTTTGTTTCACGGGTTTTTAAAAGTGATTGATTTTTATAAAGGGGTTTAGCTGCTTTTCACTGCTGTGTTTATGCCGCTTTACACCCTCTTGACTCACATACAGAGAGATATCAATACATAGGTTTTAAGATTCTTACTAGTCAGATATATTCTTGGGCGGTGAATAGGGGGTTTTGAGTCCAGATCACTGAGCAAGGAGTAGGTCTTGTCTATTACATATTGGGTTTCTGGAACGGTCTCTGAGCTAATTTGAAACCCTAGTTTTATGCATCACCCCACCTCACCTTTCCCGTTAAGCAGCCATAGTGTGTTTTCTAAACGTGTGACTCTGTTCTGTTTTGTAATTCAGTTCAAGGGTAGCGGTTTTTACATTCCCTCTATAAGTGATATCTTATGATAAGTGTCTTTTTCTGTGTGACTTATTTCACTTAGAATCGTGTTACCTAAATCCACTCATCATGCTGCTACTAGCCTTATGACGTTGATTTCATGGCTGAGTGATATTCCATTGTACAAAAGGACCACAACTTCTTTATCCATTTTTCTCTTTCCTGGGATATTTAAGGTGTAATGAAGTGGAGGTTCTTGTCCACAGAGCAGCCCTAAACTTTGGGGTGCCTGTGTCTTGCTGATTTTTAGTTTTCCCAATTTATACGCCCATGAGTGGAAGTGCCCTATGCTCTCTAAGCTGAGTTTTTTCCATGTTTCAGGACACACCGTACACTTCTCCAGAGTGGCTGTTGGCAATTTATATCCCGCCCATCAGCGTAGCAAGTCTCCCGTTTCTCCATGGCCTGTCCTGCATTTCTGGTTTTGACACTTTATTCAGCATGGCCCTTTTGACCGATGGGAAGCGAGACTTCTTTGTAGCGCTGATGTGCCTTTCCAGGTTGCTTGGTTGGCGAAAAAGGGCGCATGCGTTTTTTCCTGAATATATTCAGGAAAAAACGCATGCGCCCTTTTTGGCCAAGGGCATCATTGTCGAGGTTTTGCCGCTTTTCCCGTGCTTTAAAGGCGATTCGAATCTACCTCCTGAAATCTGTTTCCTGCAATTCTGCCTTGCTTTCAAATCCTCTTCGTTGTCTTCCGTCAATATATTTGTGGACGAGAGTTATCATTTATAACTCTGCAGGTTTGTGAATTGCAGTGCCCCTGAGCTCCATTTTTCAACTCGCTTTCTTGGGAGCTGGCCGCAAAAGCGCAGGATTGCTTCAGGCCCTATTCTGGTCCCGGGCGGCAGGCTGAGCCTGTGGTTAATTCTTCTTCCTGATGGGAAAATAGAGTGACCTGTGCCTGTCCCAACACCTAGAGCTAGTGTCTCATTTGTTCCCCCTCTTCCCGTTCATCCTCAGGACAAATTGCAACCTGTACGGAACAGGAGGTTAAAGGTGCTGATTCTCCAAGGAGGGAGATTGCTAGTAAAGCGGCTGGAATGGCGAACCCGAGCACAAGGAGATGAGAAATGAGGTGCGTTTTAGAAACCTTTCCCGATCACACGGTGTACCATCCTCTGGGATTCTCATGCATGTTTTCGATGTAGGAAGATGCCCTTGAACCTGGAGATTTGGGACCCATGGGATGGGTACCACGCAGTATTACTCTAAAGGGTCTGCGTTTGCTCACCCAACCTCACCAAACCTCTCAACCCCAAGAGTGTCCACCCTTATGCCTCAATCAGCTGTGGGTCTAGATATGGTCAATCCAGGTGGCATCACAGCCCTTGAACGAATTTTGTAAGAATTTCTCTCTCTTTCACTGTCTTTGTTTCACGGGTTTTTAAAAGTGATTGATTTTTATAAAGGGGTTTAGCTGCTTTTCACTGCTGTGTTTATGCCGCTTTACACCCTCTTGACTCACATACAGAGAGATATCAATACATAGGTTTTAAGATTCTTACTAGTCAGATATATTCTTGGGCGGTGAATAGGGGGTTTTGAGTCCAGATCACTGAGCAAGGAGTAGGTCTTGTCTATTACATATTGGGTTTCTGGAACGGTCTCTGAGCTAATTTGAAACCCTAGTTTTATGCATCACCCCACCTCACCTTTCCCGTTAAGCAGCCATAGTGTGTTTTCTAAACGTGTGACTCTGTTCTGTTTTGTAATTCAGTTCAAGGGTAGCGGTTTTTACATTCCCTCTATAAGTGATATCTTATGATAAGTGTCTTTTTCTGTGTGACTTATTTCACTTAGAATCGTGTTACCTAAATCCACTCATCATGCTGCTACTAGCCTTATGACGTTGATTTCATGGCTGAGTGATATTCCATTGTACAAAAGGACCACAACTTCTTTATCCATTTTTCTCTTTCCTGGGATATTTAAGGTGTAATGAAGTGGAGGTTCTTGTCCACAGAGCAGCCCTAAACTTTGGGGTGCCTGTGTCTTGCTGATTTTTAGTTTTCCCAATTTATACGCCCATGAGTGGAAGTGCCCTATGCTCTCTAAGCTGAGTTTTTTCGATGTTTCAGGACACACCGTACCCTTCTCCAGAGTGGCTGTTGGCAATTTATATCCCGCCCATCAGCGTAGCAAGTCTCCCGTTTCTCCATGGCCTGTCCTGCATTTCTGGTTTTGACACTTTATTCAGCATGGCCCTTTTGACCGATGGGAAGCGAGACTTCTTTGTAGCGCTGATGTGCCTTTCCAGGTTGCTTGGTTGGCGAAAAAGGGCGCATGCGTTTTTTCCTGAATATATTCAGGAAAAAACGCATGCGCCCTTTTTGGCCAAGGGCATCATTGTCGAGGTTTTGCCGCTTTTCCCGTGCTTTAAAGGCGATTCGAATCTACCTCCTGAAATCTGTTTCCTGCAATTCTGCCTTGCTTTCAAATCCTCTTCGTTGTCTTCCGTCAATATATTTGTGGACGAGAGTTATCATTTATAACTCTGCAGGTTTGTGAATTGCAGTGCCCCTGAGCTCCATTTTTCAACTCGCTTTCTTGGGAGCTGGCCGCAAAAGCGCAGGATTGCTTCAGGCCCTATTCTGGTCCCGGGCGGCAGGCTGTGCCTGCGGTTAATTCTTCTTCCTGATGGGAAAATAGAGCGACCTGTGCCTGTCCCAACACCTAGAGCTAGTGTCTCATTGGTTCCCCCTCTTCCCGTTCATCCTCAGGACAAATTGCAACCTGTACGGAACAGGAGGTTAAAGGTGCTGATTCTCCAAGGAGGGAGATTGCTAGTAAAGCGGCTGGAATGGCGAACCCGAGCACAAGGAGATGAGAAATGAGGTGCGTTTTAGAAACCTTTCCCGATCACATGGTGGACCATCCTCTGGGATTCTCATGCATGTTTTCGATGTAGGAAGATGCCCTTGAACCTGGAGATTTGGGACCCATGGGATGGGTACCACGCAGTATTACTCTAAAGGGTCTGCGTTTGCTCACCCAACCTCACCAAACCTCTCAACCCCAAGAGTGTCCACCCTTATGCCTCAATCAGCTGTGGGTCTAGATATGGTCAATCCAGGTGGCATCACAGCCCTTGAACGAATTTTGTAAGAATTTCTCTCTCTTTCACTGTCTTTGTTTCACGGGTTTTTAAAAGTGATTGATTTTTATAAAGGGGTTTAGCTGCTTTTCACTGCTGTGTTTATGCCGCTTTACACCCTCTTGACTCACATACAGAGAGATATCAATACATAGGTTTTAAGATTCTTACTAGTCAGATATATTCTTGGGCGGTGAATAGGGGGTTTTGAGTCCAGATCACTGAGCAAGGAGTAGGTCTTGTCTATTACATATTGGGTTTATGGAACGGTCTCTGAGCTAATTTGAAACCCTTGTTTTATGCATCACCCCACCTCACCTTTCCCGTTAAGCAGCCATAGTGTGTTTTCTAAACGTGTGACTCTGTTCTGTTTTGTAATTCAGTTCAAGGGTAGCGGTTTTTACATTCCCTCTATAAGTGATATCTTATGATAAGTGTCTTTTTCTGTGTGACTTATTTCACTTAGAATCGTGTTACCTAAATCCACTCATCATGCTGCTACTAGCCTTATGACGTTGATTTCATGGCTGAGTGATATTCCATTGTACAAAAGGACCACAACTTCTTTATCCATTTTTCTCTTTCCTGGGATATTTAAGGTGTAATGAAGTGGAGGTTCTTGTCCACAGAGCAGCCCTAAACTTTGGGGTGCCTGTGTCTTGCTGATTTTTAGTTTTCCCAATTTATACGCCCATGAGTGGAAGTGCCCTATGCTCTCTAAGCTGAGTTTTTTCGATGTTTCAGGACACACCGTACACTTCTCCAGAGTGGCTGTTGGCAATTTATATCCCGCCCATCAGCGTAGCAAGTCTCCCGTTTCTCCATGGCCTGTCCTGCATTTCTGGTTTTGACACTTTATTCAGCATGGCCCTTTTGACCGATGGGAAGCGAGACTTCTTTGTAGCGCTGATGTGCCTTTCCAGGTTGCTTGGTTGGCGAAAAAGGGCGCATGCGTTTTTTCCTGAATATATTCAGGAAAAAACGCATGCCCCCTTTTTGGCCAAGGGCATCATTGTCGAGGTTTTGCCGCTTTTCCCGTGCTTTAAAGGCGATTCGAATCTACCTCCTGAAATCTGTTTCCTGCAATTCTGCCTTGCTTTCAAATCCTCTTCGTTGTCTTCCGTCAATACATTTGTGGACGAGAGTTATCATTTATAACTCTGCAGGTTTGTGAATTGCAGTGCCCCTGAGCTCCATTTTTCAACTCGCTTTCTTGGGAGCTGGCCGCAAAAGCGCAGGATTGCTTCAGGCCCTATTCTGGTCCCGGGCGGCAGGCTGAGCCTGTGGTTAATTCTTCTTCCTGATGGGAAAATAGAGTGACCTGTGCCTGTCCCAACACCTAGAGCTAGTGTCTCATTGGTTCCCCCTCTTCCCGTTCATCCTCAGGACAAATTGCAACCTGTACGGAATAGGAGGTTAAAGGTGCTGATTCTCCAAGGAGGGAGATTGTTAGTAAAGCGGCTGGAATGGCGAACCCGAGCACAAGGAGATGAGAAATGAGGTGCGTTTTAGAAACCTTTCCCGATCACACGGTGTACCATCGTCTGGGATTCTCATGCATGTTTTCGATGTAGGAAGATGCCCTTGAACCTGGAGATTTGGGACCCATGGGATGGGTACCACGCAGTATTACTCTAAAGGGTCTGCGTTTGCTCACCCAACCTCACCAAACCTCTCAACCCCAAGAGTGTCCACCCTTATGCCTCAATCAGCTGTGGGTCTAGATATGGTCAATCCAGGTGGCATCACAGCCCTTGAACGAATTTTGTAAGAATTTCTCTCTCTTTCACTGTCTTTGTTTCACGGGTTTTTAAAAGTGATTGATTTTTATAAAGGGGTTTAGCTGCTTTTCACTGCTGTGTTTATGCCGCTTTACACCCACTTGACTCACATACAGAGAGATATCAATACATAGGTTTTAAGATTCTTACTAGTCAGATATATTCTTGGGCGGTGAATAGGGAGTTTTGAGTCCAGATCACTGAGCAAGGAGTAGGTCTTGTCTATTACATATTGGGTTTCTGGAACGGTCTCTGAGCTAATTTGAAACCCTAGTTTTATGCATCACCCCACCTCACCTTTCCCGTTAAGCAGCCATAGTGTGTTTTCTAAACGTGTGACTCTGTTCTGTTTTGTAATTCAGTTCAAGGGTAGCGGTTTTTACATTCCCTCTATAAGTGATATCTTATGATAAGTGTCTTTTTCTGTGTGACTTATTTCACTTAGAATCGTGTTACCTAAATCCACTCATCATGCTGCTACTAGCCTTATGACGTTGATTTCATGGCTGAGTGATATTCCATTGTACAAAAGGACCACAACTTCTTTATCCATTTTTCTCTTTCCTGGGATATTTAAGGTGTAATGAAGTGGAGGTTCTTGTCCACAGAGCAGCCCTAAACTTTGGGGTGCCTGTGTCTTGCTGATTTTTAGTTTTCCCAATTTATACGCCCATGAGTGGAAGTGCCCTATGCTCTCTAAGCTGAGTTTTTTCGATGTTTCAGGACACACCGTACCCTTCTCCAGAGTGGCTGTTGGCAATTTATATCCCGCCCATCAGCGTAGCAAGTCTCCCGTTTCTCCATGGCCTGTCCTGCATTTCTGGTTTTGACACTTTATTCAGCATGGCCCTTTTGACCGATGGGAAGCGAGACTTCTTTGTAGCGCTGATGTGCCTTTCCAGGTTGCTTGGTTGGCGAAAAAGGGCGCATGCGTTTTTTCCTGAATATATTCAGGAAAAAACGCATGCGCCCTTTTTGGCCAAGGGCATCATTGTCGAGGTTTTGCCGCTTTTCCCGTGCTTTAAAGGCGATTCGAATCTACCTCCTGAAATCTGTTTCCTGCAATTCTGCCTTGCTTTCAAATCCTCTTCGTTGTCTTCCGTCAATATATTTGTGGACGAGAGTTATCATTTATAACTCTGCAGGTTTGTGAATTGCAGTGCCCCTGAGCTCCATTTTTCAACTCGCTTTCTTGGGAGCTGGCCGCAAAAGCGCAGGATTGCTTCAGGCCCTATTCTGGTCCCGGGCGGCAGGCTGTGCCTGCGGTTAATTCTTCTTCCTGATGGGAAAATAGAGCGACCTGTGCCTGTCCCAACACCTAGAGCTAGTGTCTCATTGGTTCCCCCTCTTCCCGTTCATCCTCAGGACAAATTGCAACCTGTACGGAACAGGAGGTTAAAGGTGCTGATTCTCCAAGGAGGGAGATTGCTAGTAAAGCGGCTGGAATGGCGAACCCGAGCACAAGGAGATGAGAAATGAGGTGCGTTTTAGAAACCTTTCCCGATCACATGGTGGACCATCCTCTGGGATTCTCATGCATGTTTTCGATGTAGGAAGATGCCCTTGAACCTGGAGATTTGGGACCCATGGGATGGGTACCACGCAGTATTACTCTAAAGGGTCTGCGTTTGCTCACCCAACCTCACCAAACCTCTCAACCCCAAGAGTGTCCACCCTTATGCCTCAATCAGCTGTGGGTCTAGATATGGTCAATCCAGGTGGCATCACAGCCCTTGAACGAATTTTGTAAGAATTTCTCTCTCTTTCACTGTCTTTGTTTCACGGGTTTTTAAAAGTGATTGATTTTTATAAAGGGGTTTAGCTGCTTTTCACTGCTGTGTTTATGCCGCTTTACACCCTCTTGACTCACATACAGAGAGATATCAATACATAGGTTTTAAGATTCTTACTAGTCAGATATATTCTTGGGCGGTGAATAGGGGGTTTTGAGTCCAGATCACTGAGCAAGGAGTAGGTCTTGTCTATTACATATTGGGTTTATGGAACGGTCTCTGAGCTAATTTGAAACCCTTGTTTTATGCATCACCCCACCTCACCTTTCCCGTTAAGCAGCCATAGTGTGTTTTCTAAACGTGTGACTCTGTTCTGTTTTGTAATTCAGTTCAAGGGTAGCGGTTTTTACATTCCCTCTATAAGTGATATCTTATGATAAGTGTCTTTTTCTGTGTGACTTATTTCACTTAGAATCGTGTTACCTAAATCCACTCATCATGCTGCTACTAGCCTTATGACGTTGATTTCATGGCTGAGTGATATTCCATTGTACAAAAGGACCACAACTTCTTTATCCATTTTTCTCTTTCCTGGGATATTTAAGGTGTAATGAAGTGGAGGTTCTTGTCCACAGAGCAGCCCTAAACTTTGGGGTGCCTGTGTCTTGCTGATTTTTAGTTTTCCCAATTTATACGCCCATGAGTGGAAGTGCCCTATGCTCTCTAAGCTGAGTTTTTTCGATGTTTCAGGACACACCGTACACTTCTCCAGAGTGGCTGTTGGCAATTTATATCCCGCCCATCAGCGTAGCAAGTCTCCCGTTTCTCCATGGCCTGTCCTGCATTTCTGGTTTTGACACTTTATTCAGCATGGCCCTTTTGACCGATGGGAAGCGAGACTTCTTTGTAGCGCTGATGTGCCTTTCCAGGTTGCTTGGTTGGCGAAAAAGGGCGCATGCGTTTTTTC
This sequence comes from Balaenoptera ricei, assembly GCF_028023285.1. Lineage (NCBI taxonomy): Eukaryota > Metazoa > Chordata > Mammalia > Artiodactyla > Balaenopteridae > Balaenoptera > Balaenoptera ricei. Next base: position 136,926,615 of record NC_082641.1, on the reverse strand, counting down.
CTGAATATATTCAGGAAAAAACGCATGCCCCCTTTTTGGCCAAGGGCATCATTGTCGAGGTTTTGCCGCTTTTCCCGTGCTTTAAAGGCGATTCGAATCTACCTCCTGAAATCTGTTTCCTGCAATTCTGCCTTGCTTTCAAATCCTCTTCGTTGTCTTCCGTCAATACATTTGTGGACGAGAGTTATCATTTATAACTCTGCAGGTTTGTGAATTGCAGTGCCCCTGAGCTCCATTTTTCAACTCGCTTTCTTGGGAGCTGGCCGCAAAAGCGCAGGATTGCTTCAGGCCCTATTCTGGTCCCGGGCGGCAGGCTGAGCCTGTGGTTAATTCTTCTTCCTGATGGGAAAATAGAGTGACCTGTGCCTGTCCCAACACCTAGAGCTAGTGTCTCATTGGTTCCCCCTCTTCCCGTTCATCCTCAGGACAAATTGCAACCTGTACGGAATAGGAGGTTAAAGGTGCTGATTCTCCAAGGAGGGAGATTGTTAGTAAAGCGGCTGGAATGGCGAACCCGAGCACAAGGAGATGAGAAATGAGGTGCGTTTTAGAAACCTTTCCCGATCACACGGTGTACCATCGTCTGGGATTCTCATGCATGTTTTCGATGTAGGAAGATGCCCTTGAACCTGGAGATTTGGGACCCATGGGATGGGTACCACGCAGTATTACTCTAAAGGGTCTGCGTTTGCTCACCCAACCTCACCAAACCTCTCAACCCCAAGAGTGTCCACCCTTATGCCTCAATCAGCTGTGGGTCTAGATATGGTCAATCCAGGTGGCATCACAGCCCTTGAACGAATTTTGTAAGAATTTCTCTCTCTTTCACTGTCTTTGTTTCACGGGTTTTTAAAAGTGATTGATTTTTATAAAGGGGTTTAGCTGCTTTTCACTGCTGTGTTTATGCCGCTTTACACCCACTTGACTCACATACAGAGAGATATCAATACATAGGTTTTAAGATTCTTACTAGTCAGATATATTCTTGGGCGGTGAATAGGGAGTTTTGAGTCCAGATCACTGAGCAAGGAGTAGGTCTTGTCTATTACATATTGGGTTTATGGAACGGTCTCTGAGCTAATTTGAAACCCTTGTTTTATGCATCACCCCACCTCACCTTTCCCGTTAAGCAGCCATAGTGTGTTTTCTAAACGTGTGACTCTGTTCTGTTTTGTAATTCAGTTCAAGGGTAGCGGTTTTTACATTCCCTCTATAAGTGATATCTTATGATAAGTGTCTTTTTCTGTGTGACTTATTTCACTTAGAATCGTGTTACCTAAATCCACTCATCATGCTGCTACTAGCCTTATGACGTTGATTTCATGGCTGAGTGATATTCCATTGTACAAAAGGACCACAACTTCTTTATCCATTTTTCTCTTTCCTGGGATATTTAAGATGTAACGAAGTGGAGGTTCTTGTCCACAGAGCAGCCCTAAACTTTGGGGTGCCTGTGCCTTTCTGATTTTTAGTTTTCCCAATTTATACGCCCGTGAGTGGAAGTGCCCTATGCTGTCTAAGCTGAGTTTTTTCGATGCTTCAGGACACACCGTACACTTCTCCAGAGTGGCTGTTGGCAATTTACATCCCACCCATCAGCGTAGCAAGTCTCCCGTTTCTCCATGGCCTGTCCTGCATTTCTGGTTTTGACACTTTATTCAGCATGGCCCTTTTGACCGATGGGAAGCGAGACTTCTTTGTAGCGCTGATTTGCCTTTCCAGGTTGCTTGGTTGGCGAAAAAGGGCGCATGCGTTTTTTCCTGAATATATTCAGGAAAAAACGCATGCGCCCTTTTTGGCCAAGGGCATCATTGTCGAGGTTTTGCCGCTTTTCCCGTGCTTTAAAGGCGATTCGAATCTACCTCCTGAAATCTGTTTCCTGCAATTCTGCCTTGCTTTCAAATCCTCTTCGTTGTCTTCCGTCAATATATTTGTGGACGAGAGTTATCATTTATAACTCTGCAGGTTTGTGAATTGCAGTGCCCCTGAGCTCCATTTTTCAACTCGCTTTCTTGGGAGCTGGCCGCAAAAGCGCAGGATTGCTTCAGGCCCTATTCTGGTCCCGGGCGGCAGGCTGTGCCTGCGGTTAATTCTTCTTCCTGATGGGAAAATAGAGCGACCTGTGCCTGTCCCAACACCTAGAGCTAGTGTCTCATTGGTTCCCCCTCTTCCCGTTCATCCTCAGGACAAATTGCAACCTGTACGGAACAGGAGGTTAAAGGTGCTGATTCTCCAAGGAGGGAGATTGCTAGTAAAGCGGCTGGAATGGCGAACCCGAGCACAAGGAGATGAGAAATGAGGTGCGTTTTAGAAACCTTTCCCGATCACATGGTGGACCATCCTCTGGGATTCTCATGCATGTTTTCGATGTAGGAAGATGCCCTTGAACCTGGAGATTTGGGACCCATGGGATGGGTACCACGCAGTATTACTCTAAAGGGTCTGCGTTTGCTCACCCAACCTCACCAAACCTCTCAACCCCAAGAGTGTCCACCCTTATGCCTCAATCAGCTGTGGGTCTAGATATGGTCAATCCAGGTGGCATCACAGCCCTTGAACGAATTTTGTAAGAATTTCTCTCTCTTTCACTGTCTTTGTTTCACGGGTTTTTAAAAGTGATTGATTTTTATAAAGGGGTTTAGCTGCTTTTCACTGCTGTGTTTATGCCGCTTTACACCCACTTGACTCACTTACAGAGAGATATCAATACATAGATTTTAAGATTCTTACTAGTCAGATATATTCTTGGGCGGTGAATAGGGGGTTTTGAGTCCAGATCACTGAGCAAGGAGTAGGTCTTGTCTATTACATATTGGGTTTATGGAACGGTCTCTGAGCTAATTTGAAACCCTTGTTTTATGCATCACCCCACCTCACCTTTCCCGTTAAGCAGCCATAGTGTGTTTTCTAAACGTGTGACTCTGTTCTGTTTTGTAATTCAGTTCAAGGGTAGCGGTTTTTACATTCCCTCTATAAGTGATATCTTATGATAAGTGTCTTTTTCTGTGTGACTTATTTCACTTAGAATCGTCGTACCTAAATCCACTCATCATGCTGCTACTAGCCTTATGACGTTGATTTCATGGCTGAGTGATATTCCATTGTACAAAAGGACAACAACTTCTTTATCCATTTTTCTCTTTCCTGGGATATTTCAGGTGTAACGAAGTGGAGGTTCTTGTCCACAGAGCAGCCCTAAACTTTGGGGTGCCTGTGCCTTGCTGATTTTTAGTTTTCCCAATTTACACGCCCATGAGTGGAAGTGCCCTATGCTGTCTAAGCTGAGTTTTTTCGATGTTTCACGACACACCGTACACTTCTCCAGAGTGGCTGTTGGCAGTTTACGTCACGCCCATCAGCATAGCAAGTCTCCCGTTTCTCCATGGCCTGTCCTGCATTTCTGGTTTTGACACTTTATTCAGCATGGCCCTTTTGACCGATGGGAAGCGAGACTTCTTTGTAGCGCTGATTTGCCTTTCCAGGTTGCTTGGTTGGCCAAAAAGGGCGTATGCGTTTTTTCCTGAATATATTCAGGAAAAAACGCATACGCCCTTTTTGGCCAAGGGCATCATTGTCGAGGTTTTGCCGCTTTTCCCGTGCTTTAAAGGCGATTCGAATCTACCTCCTGAAATCTGTTTCCTGCAATTCTGCCTTGCTTTCAAATCCTCTCTGTTGTCTTCCGTCAATACATTTGTGGACGAGAGTTATCATTTATAACTCTGCAGGTTTGTGAATTGCAGTGCCCCTGAGCTCCATTTTTCAACTCGCTTTCTTGGGAGATGGCCGCAAAAGCGCAGGATTGCTTCAGGCCCTATTCTGGTCCCGGGAGGCAGGCTGAGCCTGCGGTTAATTCTTCTTCCTGATGGGAATATAGAGCGACCTATGCCTGTCCCAACATCTAGAGCTAGTGTCTCATTGGTTCCCCCTCTTCCCGTTCATCCTCAGAACAAATTGCAACCTGTACGGAACAGGAGGTTAAAGGTGCTGATTCTCCAAGGAGGGAGATTGCTAGTAAAGCGGCTGGAATGGCGAACCCGAGCACAAGGAGATGAGAAATGAGGTGCGTTTTAGAAACCTTTCCCGATCACACGGTGTACCATCCTCTGGGATTCTCATGCATGTTTTCGATGTAGGAAGATGCCCTTGAACCTGGAGATTTGGGACCCATGGGATGGGTACCACGCAGTATTACTCTAAAGGGTCTGCGTTTGCTCACCCAACCTCACCAAACCTCTCAACCCCAAGAGTGTCCACCCTTATGCCTCAATGAGCTGTGGGTCTAGATATGGTCAATCCAGGTGGCATCACAGCCCTTGAACGAATTTTGTAAGAATTTCTCTCTCTTTCACTGTCTTTGTTTCACGGGTTTTTAAAAGTGATTGATTTTTATAAAGGGGTTTAGCTGCTTTTCACTGCTGTGTTTATGCCGCTTTACACACACTTGACTCACTTACAGAGAGATATCAATACATAGGTTTTAAGATTCTTACTAGTCAGATATATTCTTGGGCGGTGAATAGGGGGTTTTGAGTCCAGATCACTGAGCAAGGAGTAGGTCTTGTCTATTACATATTGGGTTTCTGGAACGGTCTCTGAGCTAATTTGAAACCCTAGTTTTATGCATCACCCCACCTCACCTTTCCCGTTAAGCAGCCATAGTGTGTTTTCTAAACGTGTGACTCTGTTCTGTTTTGTAATTCAGTTCAAGGGTAGCGGTTTTTACATTCCCTCTATAAGTGATATCTTATGATAAATGTCTTTTTCTGTGTGACTTATTTCACTTAGAATCGTCGTACCTAAATCCACTCATCATGCTGCTACTAGCCTTATGACATTGATTTCATGGCTGAGTGATATTCCATTGTACAAAAGGACCACAACTTCTTTATCCATTTTTCTCTTTCCTGGGATATTTAAGGTGTAACGAAGTGGAGGTTCTTGTCAACAGAGCAGCCCTAAACTTTGGGGTGCCTGTGTCTTGCTGATTTTTAGTTTTCCCAATTTATACGCCCATGAGTGGAAGTGCCCTATGCTCTCTAAGCTGAGTTTTTTCCATGTTTCAGGACACACCGTACACTTCTCCAGAGTGGCTGTTGGCAATTTATATCCCGCCCATCAGCGTAGCAAGTCTCCCGTTTCTCCATGGCCTGTCCTGCATTTCTGGTTTTGACACTTTATTCAGCATGGCCCTTTTGACCGATGGGAAGCGAGACTTCTTTGTAGCGCTGATTTGCCTTTCCAGGTTGCTTGGTCGGCGAAAAAGGGCGCATGCGTTTTTTCCTGAATATATTCAGGAAAAAACGCATGCGCCCTTTTTGGCCAAGGGCATCATTGTCGAGGTTTTGCCGCTTTTCCCGTGCTTTAAAGGCGATTCGAATCTACCTCCTGAAATCTGTTTCCTGCAATTCTGCCTTGCTTTCAAATCCTCTTCGTTGTCTTCCGTCAATATATTTGTGGACGAGAGTTATCATTTATAACTCTGCAGGTTTGTGAATTGCAGTGCCCCTGAGCTCCATTTTTCAACTCGCTTTCTTGGGAGCTGGCCGCAAAAGCGCAGGATTGCTTCAGGCCCTATTCTGGTCCCGGGCGGCAGGCTGAGCCTGTGGTTAATTCTTCTTCCTGATGGGAAAATAGAGTGACCTGTGCCTGTCCCAACACCTAGAGCTAGTGTCTCATTTGTTCCCCCTCTTCCCGTTCATCCTCAGGACAAATTGCAACCTGTACGGAACAGGAGGTTAAAGGTGCTGATTCTCCAAGGAGGGAGATTGCTAGTAAAGCGGCTGGAATGGCGAACCCGAGCACAAGGAGATGAGAAATGAGGTGCGTTTTAGAAACCTTTCCCGATCACACGGTGTACCATCCTCTGGGATTCTCATGCATGTTTTCGATGTAGGAAGATGCCCTTGAACCTGGAGATTTGGGACCCATGGGATGGGTACCACGCAGTATTACTCTAAAGGGTCTGCGTTTGCTCACCCAACCTCACCAAACCTCTCAACCCCAAGAGTGTCCACCCTTATGCCTCAATGAGCTGTGGGTCTAGATATGGTCAATCCAGGTGGCATCACAGCCCTTGAACGAATTTTGTAAGAATTTCTCTCTCTTTCACTGTCTTTGTTTCACGGGTTTTTAAAAGTGATTGATTTTTATAAAGGGGTTTAGCTGCTTTTCACTGCTGTGTTTATGCCGCTTTACACCCTCTTGACTCACATACAGAGAGATATCAATACATAGGTTTTAAGATTCTTACTAGTCAGATATATTCTTGGGCGGTGAATAGGGGGTTTTGAGTCCAGATCCCTGAGCAAGGAGTAGGTCTTGTCTATTACATATTGGGTTTCTGGAACGGTCTCTGAGCTAATTTGAAACCCTAGTTTTATGCATCACCCCACCTCACCTTTCCCGTTAAGCAGCCATAGTGTGTTTTCTAAACGTGTGACTCTGTTCTGTTTTGTAATTCAGTTCAAGGGTAGCGGTTTTTACATTCCCTCTATAAGTGATATCTTATGATAAGTGTCTTTTTCTGTGTGACTTATTTCACTTAGAATCGTGTTACCTAAATCCACTCATCATGCTGCTACTAGCCTTATGACGTTGATTTCATGGCTGAGTGATATTCCATTGTACAAAAGGACCACAACTTCTTTATCCATTTTTCTCTTTCCTGGGATATTTAAGGTGTAATGAAGTGGAGGTTCTTGTCCACAGAGCAGCCCTAAACTTTGGGGTGCCTGTGTCTTGCTGATTTTTAGTTTTCCCAATTTATACGCCCATGAGTGGAAGTGCCCTATGCTCTCTAAGCTGAGTTTTTTCGATGTTTCAGGACACACCGTACACTTCTCCAGAGTGGCTGTTGGCAATTTATATCCCGCCCATCAGCGTAGCAAGTCTCCCGTTTCTCCATGGCCTGTCCTGCATTTCTGGTTTTGACACTTTATTCAGCATGGCCCTTTTGACCGATGGGAAGCGAGACTTCTTTGTAGCGCTGATGTGCCTTTCCAGGTTGCTTGGTTGGCGAAAAAGGGCGCATGCGTTTTTTCCTGAATATATTCAGGAAAAAACGCATGCGCCCTTTTTGGCCAAGGGCATCATTGTCGAGGTTTTGCCGCTTTTCCCGTGCTTTAAAGGCGATTCGAATCTACCTCCTGAAATCTGTTTCCTGCAATTCTGCCTTGCTTTCAAATCCTCTTCGTTGTCTTCCGTCAATATATTTGTGGACGAGAGTTATCATTTATAACTCTGCAGGTTTGTGAATTGCAGTGCCCCTGAGCTCCATTTTTCAACTCGCTTTCTTGGGAGCTGGCCGCAAAAGCGCAGGATTGCTTCAGGCCCTATTCTGGTCCCGGGCGGCAGGCTGAGCCTGTGGTTAATTCTTCTTCCTGATGGGAAAATAGAGTGACCTGTGCCTGTCCCAACACCTAGAGCTAGTGTCTCATTGGTTCCCCCTCTTCCCGTTCATCCTCAGGACAAATTGCAACCTGTACGGAATAGGAGGTTAAAGGTGCTGATTCTCCAAGGAGGGAGATTGTTAGTAAAGCGGCTGGAATGGCGAACCCGAGCACAAGGAGATGAGAAATGAGGTGCGTTTTAGAAACCTTTCCCGATCACACGGTGTACCATCGTCTGGGATTCTCATGCATGTTTTCGATGTAGGAAGATGCCCTTGAACCTGGAGATTTGGGACCCATGGGATGGGTACCACGCAGTATTACTCTAAAGGGTCTGCGTTTGCTCACCCAACCTCACCAAACCTCTCAACCCCAAGAGTGTCCACCCTTATGCCTCAATCAGCTGTGGGTCTAGATATGGTCAATCCAGGTGGCATCACAGCCCTTGAACGAATTTTGTAAGAATTTCTCTCTCTTTCACTGTCTTTGTTTCACGGGTTTTTAAAAGTGATTGATTTTTATAAAGGGGTTTAGCTGCTTTTCACTGCTGTGTTTATGCCGCTTTACACCCACTTGACTCACTTACAGAGAGATATCAATACATAGATTTTAAGATTCTTACTAGTCAGATATATTCTTGGGCGGTGAATAGGGGGTTTTGAGTCCAGATCACTGAGCAAGGAGTAGGTCTTGTCTATTACATATTGGGTTTATGGAACGGTCTCTGAGCTAATTTGAAACCCTTGTTTTATGCATCACCCCACCTCACCTTTCCCGTTAAGCAGCCATAGTGTGTTTTCTAAACGTGTGACTCTGTTCTGTTTTGTAATTCAGTTCAAGGGTAGCGGTTTTTACATTCCCTCTATAAGTGATATCTTATGATAAGTGTCTTTTTCTGTGTGACTTATTTCACTTAGAATCGTCGTACCTAAATCCACTCATCATGCTGCTACTAGCCTTATGACGTTGATTTCATGGCTGAGTGATATTCCATTGTACAAAAGGACCACAACTTCTTTATCCATTTTTCTCTTTCCTGGGATATTTCAGGTGTAACGAAGTGGAGGTTCTTGTCCACAGAGCAGCCCTAAACTTTGGGGTGCCTGTGCCTTGCTGATTTTTAGTTTTCCCAATTTACACGCCCATGAGTGGAAGTGCCCTATGCTGTCTAAGCTGAGTTTTTTCGATGTTTCACGACACACCGTACACTTCTCCAGAGTGGCTGTTGGCAGTTTACGTCACGCCCATCAGCATAGCAAGTCTCCCGTTTCTCCATGGCCTGTCCTGCATTTCTGGTTTTGACACTTTATTCAGCATGGCCCTTTTGACCGATGGGAAGCGAGACTTCTTTGTAGCGCTGATTTGCCTTTCCAGGTTGCTTGGTTGGCCAAAAAGGGCGTATGCGTTTTTTCCTGAATATATTCAGGAAAAAACGCATACGCCCTTTTTGGCCAAGGGCATCATTGTCGAGGTTTTGCCGCTTTTCCCGTGCTTTAAAGGCGATTCGAATCTACCTCCTGAAATCTGTTTCCTGCAATTCTGCCTTGCTTTCAAATCCTCTCTGTTGTCTTCCGTCAATACATTTGTGGACGAGAGTTATCATTTATAACTCTGCAGGTTTGTGAATTGCAGTGCCCCTGAGCTCCATTTTTCAACTCGCTTTCTTGGGAGATGGCCGCAAAAGCGCAGGATTGCTTCAGGCCCTATTCTGGTCCCGGGAGGCAGGCTGAGCCTGCGGTTAATTCTTCTTCCTGATGGGAATATAGAGCGACCTATGCCTGTCCCAACATCTAGAGCTAGTGTCTCATTGGTTCCCCCTCTTCCCGTTCATCCTCAGAACAAATTGCAACCTGTACGGAACAGGAGGTTAAAGGTGCTGATTCTCCAAGGAGGGAGATTGCTAGTAAAGCGGCTGGAATGGCGAACCCGAGCACAAGGAGATGAGAAATGAGGTGCGTTTTAGAAACCTTTCCCGATCACACGGTGTACCATCCTCTGGGATTCTCATGCATGTTTTCGATGTAGGAAGATGCCCTTGAACCTGGAGATTTGGGACCCATGGGATGGGTACCACGCAGTATTACTCTAAAGGGTCTGCGTTTGCTCACCCAACCTCACCAAACCTCTCAACCCCAAGAGTGTCCACCCTTATGCCTCAATGAGCTGTGGGTCTAGATATGGTCAATCCAGGTGGCATCACAGCCCTTGAACGAATTTTGTAAGAATTTCTCTCTCTTTCACTGTCTTTGTTTCACGGGTTTTTAAAAGTGATTGATTTTTATAAAGGGGTTTAGCTGCTTTTCACTGCTGTGTTTATGCCGCTTTACACACACTTGACTCACTTACAGAGAGATATCAATACATAGGTTTTAAGATTCTTACTAGTCAGATATATTCTTGGGCGGTGAATAGGGGGTTTTGAGTCCAGATCACTGAGCAAGGAGTAGGTCTTGTCTATTACATATTGGGTTTCTGGAACGGTCTCTGAGCTAATTTGAAACCCTAGTTTTATGCATCACCCCACCTCACCTTTCCCGTTAAGCAGCCATAGTGTGTTTTCTAAACGTGTGACTCTGTTCTGTTTTGTAATTCAGTTCAAGGGTAGCGGTTTTTACATTCCCTCTATAAGTGATATCTTATGATAAATGTCTTTTTCTGTGTGACTTATTTCACTTAGAATCGTCGTACCTAAATCCACTCATCATGCTGCTACTAGCCTTATGACATTGATTTCATGGCTGAGTGATATTCCATTGTACAAAAGGACCACAACTTCTTTATCCATTTTTCTCTTTCCTGGGATATTTAAGGTGTAACGAAGTGGAGGTTCTTGTCAACAGAGCAGCCCTAAACTTTGGGGTGCCTGTGTCTTGCTGATTTTTAGTTTTCCCAATTTATACGCCCATGAGTGGAAGTGCCCTATGCTCTCTAAGCTGAGTTTTTTCCATGTTTCAGGACACACCGTACACTTCTCCAGAGTGGCTGTTGGCAATTTATATCCCGCCCATCAGCGTAGCAAGTCTCCCGTTTCTCCATGGCCTGTCCTGCATTTCTGGTTTTGACACTTTATTCAGCATGGCCCTTTTGACCGATGGGAAGCGAGACTTCTTTGTAGCGCTGATTTGCCTTTCCAGGTTGCTTGGTCGGCGAAAAAGGGCGCATGCGTTTTTTCCTGAATATATTCAGGAAAAAACGCATGCGCCCTTTTTGGCCAAGGGCATCATTGTCGAGGTTTTGCCGCTTTTCCCGTGCTTTAAAGGCGATTCGAATCTACCTCCTGAAATCTGTTTCCTGCAATTCTGCCTTGCTTTCAAATCCTCTTCGTTGTCTTCCGTCAATATATTTGTGGACGAGAGTTATCATTTATAACTCTGCAGGTTTGTGAATTGCAGTGCCCCTGAGCTCCATTTTTCAACTCGCTTTCTTGGGAGCTGGCCGCAAAAGCGCAGGATTGCTTCAGGCCCTATTCTGGTCCCGGGCGGCAGGCTGAGCCTGTGGTTAATTCTTCTTCCTGATGGGAAAATAGAGTGACCTGTGCCTGTCCCAACACCTAGAGCTAGTGTCTCATTTGTTCCCCCTCTTCCCGTTCATCCTCAGGACAAATTGCAACCTGTACGGAACAGGAGGTTAAAGGTGCTGATTCTCCAAGGAGGGAGATTGCTAGTAAAGCGGCTGGAATGGCGAACCCGAGCACAAGGAGATGAGAAATGAGGTGCGTTTTAGAAACCTTTCCCGATCACACGGTGTACCATCCTCTGGGATTCTCATGCATGTTTTCGATGTAGGAAGATGCCCTTGAACCTGGAGATTTGGGACCCATGGGATGGGTACCACGCAGTATTACTCTAAAGGGTCTGCGTTTGCTCACCCAACCTCACCAAACCTCTCAACCCCAAGAGTGTCCACCCTTATGCCTCAATCAGCTGTGGGTCTAGATATGGTCAATCCAGGTGGCATCACAGCCCTTGAACGAATTTTGTAAGAATTTCTCTCTCTTTCACTGTCTTTGTTTCACGGGTTTTTAAAAGTGATTGATTTTTATAAAGGGGTTTAGCTGCTTTTCACTGCTGTGTTTATGCCGCTTTACACCCTCTTGACTCACATACAGAGAGATATCAATACATAGGTTTTAAGATTCTTACTAGTCAGATATATTCTTGGGCGGTGAATAGGGGGTTTTGAGTCCAGATCACTGAGCAAGGAGTAGGTCTTGTCTATTACATATTGGGTTTCTGGAACGGTCTCTGAGCTAATTTGAAACCCTAGTTTTATGCATCACCCCACCTCACCTTTCCCGTTAAGCAGCCATAGTGTGTTTTCTAAACGTGTGACTCTGTTCTGTTTTGTAATTCAGTTCAAGGGTAGCGGTTTTTACATTCCCTCTATAAGTGATATCTTATGATAAGTGTCTTTTTCTGTGTGACTTATTTCACTTAGAATCGTGTTACCTAAATCCACTCATCATGCTGCTACTAGCCTTATGACGTTGATTTCATGGCTGAGTGATATTCCATTGTACAAAAGGACCACAACTTCTTTATCCATTTTTCTCTTTCCTGGGATATTTAAGGTGTAATGAAGTGGAGGTTCTTGTCCACAGAGCAGCCCTAAACTTTGGGGTGCCTGTGTCTTGCTGATTTTTAGTTTTCCCAATTTATACGCCCATGAGTGGAAGTGCCCTATGCTCTCTAAGCTGAGTTTTTTCGATGTTTCAGGACACACCGTACACTTCTCCAGAGTGGCTGTTGGCAATTTATATCCCGCCCATCAGCGTAGCAAGTCTCCCGTTTCTCCATGGCCTGTCCTGCATTTCTGGTTTTGACACTTTATTCAGCATGGCCCTTTTGACCGATGGGAAGCGAGACTTCTTTGTAGCGCTGATGTGCCTTTCCAGGTTGCTTGGTTGGCGAAAAAGGGCGCATGCGTTTTTTCCTGAATATATTCAGGAAAAAACGCATGCGCCCTTTTTGGCCAAGGGCATCATTGTCGAGGTTTTGCCGCTTTTCCCGTGCTTTAAAGGCGATTCGAATCTACCTCCTGAAATCTGTTTCCTGCAATTCTGCCTTGCTTTCAAATCCTCTTCGTTGTCTTCCGTCAATATATTTGTGGACGAGAGTTATCATTTATAACTCTGCAGGTTTGTGAATTGCAGTGCCCCTGAGCTCCATTTTTCAACTCGCTTTCTTGGGAGCTGGCCGCAAAAGCGCAGGATTGCTTCAGGCCCTATTCTGGTCCCGGGCGGCAGGCTGAGCCTGTGGTTAATTCTTCTTCCTGATGGGAAAATAGAGTGACCTGTGCCTGTCCCAACACCTAGAGCTAGTGTCTCATTGGTTCCCCCTCTTCCCGTTCATCCTCAGGACAAATTGCAACCTGTACGGAATAGGAGGTTAAAGGTGCTGATTCTCCAAGGAGGGAGATTGTTAGTAAAGCGGCTGGAATGGCGAACCCGAGCACAAGGAGATGAGAAATGAGGTGCGTTTTAGAAACCTTTCCCGATCACACGGTGTACCATCGTCTGGGATTCTCATGCATGTTTTCGATGTAGGAAGATGCCCTTGAACCTGGAGATTTGGGACCCATGGGATGGGTACCACGCAGTATTACTCTAAAGGGTCTGCGTTTGCACACCCAACCTCACCAAACCTCTCAACCCCAAGAGTGTCCACCCTTATGCCTCAATCAGCTGTGGGTCTAGATATGGTCAATCCAGGTGGCATCACAGCCCTTGAACGAATTTTGTAAGAATTTCTCTCTCTTTCACTGTCTTTGTTTCACGGGTTTTTAAAAGTGATTGATTTTTATAAAGGGGTTTAGCTGCTTTTCACTGCTGTGTTTATGCCGCTTTACACCCACTTGACTCACATACAGAGAGATATCAATACATAGGTTTTAAGATTCTTACTAGTCAGATATATTCTTGGGCGGTGAATAGGGAGTTTTGAGTCCAGATCACTGAGCAAGGAGTAGGTCTTGTCTATTACATATTGGGTTTATGGAACGGTCTCTGAGCTAATTTGAAACCCTTGTTTTATGCATCACCCCACCTCACCTTTCCCGTTAAGCAGCCATAGTGTGTTTTCTAAACGTGTGACTCTGTTGTTTTGTAATTCAGTTCAAGGGTAGCGGTTTTTACATTCCCTCTATAAGTGATATCTTATGATAAGTGTCTTTTTCTGTGTGACTTATTTCACTTAGAATCGTGTTACCTAAATCCACTCATCATGCTGCTACTAGCCTTATGACGTTGATTTCATGGCTGAGTGATATTCCATTGTACAAAAGGACCACAACTTCTTTATCCATTTTTCTCTTTCCTGGGATATTTAAGGTGTAACGAAGTGGAGGTTCTTGTCCACAGAGCAGCCCTAAACTTTGGGGTGCCTGTGCCTTTCTGATTTTTAGTTTTCCCAATTTATACGCCCGTGAGTGGAAGTGCCCTATGCTGTCTAAGCTGAGTTTTTTCGATGCTTCAGGACACACCGTACACTTCTCCAGAGTGGCTGTTGGCAATTTACATCCCACCCATCAGCGTAGGAAGTCTCCCGTTTCTCCATGGCCTGTCCTGCATTTCTGGTTTTGACACTTTATTCAGCATGGCCCTTTTGACCGATGGGAAGCGAGACTTCTTTGTAGCGCTGATTTGCCTTTCCAGGTTGCTTGGTTGGCGAAAAAGGGCGCATGCGTTTTTTCCTGAATATATTCAGGAAAAAACGCATGCGCCCTTTTTGGCCAAGGGCATCATTGTCGAGGTTTTGCCGCTTTTCCCGTGCTTTAAAGGCGATTCGAATCTACCTCCTGAAATCTGTTTCCTGCAATTCTGCCTTGCTTTCAAATCCTCTTCGTTGTCTTCCGTCAATATATTTGTGGACGAGAGTTATCATTTATAACTCTGCAGGTTTGTGAATTGCAGTGCCCCTGAGCTCCATTTTTCAACTCGCTTTCTTGGGAGCTGGCCGCAAAAGCGCAGGATTGCTTCAGGCCCTATTCTGGTCCCGGGCGGCAGGCTGAGCCTGTGGTTAATTCTTCTTCCTGATGGGAAAATAGAGTGACCTGTGCCTGTCCCCACACCTAGAGCTAGTGTCTCATTGGTTCCCCCTCTTCCCGTTCATCCTCAGGACAAATTGCAACCTGTACGGAACAGGAGGTTAAAGGTGCTGATTCTCCAAGGAGGGAGATTGCTAGTAAAGCGGCTGGAATGGCGAACCCGAGCACAAGGAGATGAGAAATGAGGTGCGTTTTAGAAACCGTTCCCGATCACACGGTGTACCATCTTCTGGGATTCTCATGCATGTTTTCGATGTAGGAAGATGCCCTTGAACCTGGAGATTTGGGACCCATGGGATGGGTACCACGCAGTATTACTCTAAAGGGTCTGCGTTTGCTCACCCAACCTCACCAAACCTCTCAGCCCCAAGAGTGTCCACCCTTATGCCTCAATCAGCTGTGGGTCTAGATATGGTCAATCCAGGTGGCATCACAGCCCTTGAACGAATTTTGTAAGAATTTCTCTCTCTTTCACTGTCTTTGTTTCACGGGTTTTTAAAAGTGATTGATTTTTATAAAGGGGTTTAGCTGCTTTTCACTGCTGTGTTTATGCCGCTTTACACCCACTTGACTCACTTACAGAGGGATATCAGTACATAGGTTTTAAGATTCTTACTAGTCAGATATATTCTTGGGCGGTGAATAGGGGGTTTTGAGTCCAGATCACTGAGCAAGGAGTAGGTCTTGTCTATTACATATTGGGTTTATGGAACGGTCTCTGAGCTAATTTGAAACCCTTGTTTTATGCATCACCCCACCTCACCTTTCCCGTTAAGCAGCCATAGTGTGTTTTCTAAACGTGTGACTCTGTTCTGTTTTGTAATTCAGTTCAAGGGTAGCGGTTTTTACATTCCCTCTATAAGTGATATCTTATGATAATAAGTGTCTTTTTCTGTGTGACTTATTTCACTTAGAATCGTCGTACCTAAATCCACTCATCATGCTGCTACTAGCCTTATGACGTTGATTTCATGGCTGAGTGATATTCCATTGTACAAAAGGACCACAACTTCTTTATCCATTTTTCTCTTTCCTGGGATATTTCAGGTGTAACGAAGTGGAGGTTCTTGTCCACAGAGCAGCCCTAAACTTTGGGGTGCCTGTGCCTTGCTGATTTTTAGTTTTCCCAATTTATACGCCCGTGAGTGGAAGTGCCCTATGCTCTCTAAGCTGAGTTTTTTCGATGTTTCAGGACACACCGTACACTTCTGCAGAGTGGCTGTTGGCAATTTCCATCCCGCCCATCAGCGTAGCAAGGCTCCCGTTTCTCCATGGCCTGTCCTGCATTTCTGGTTTTGACACTTTATTCAGCATGGCCCTTTTGACCGATGGGAAGCGAGACTTCTTTGTAGCGCTGATTTGCCTTTCCAGGTTGCTTGGTTGGCCAAAAAGGGCGTATGCGTTTTTTCCTGAATATATTCAGGAAAAAACGCATACGCCCTTTTTGGCCAAGGGCATCATTGTCGAGGTTTTGCCGCTTTTCCCGGGCTTTAAAGGCGATTCGAATCTACCTCCTGAAATCTGTTTCCTGCAATTCTGCCTTGCTTTCAAATCCTCTCTGTTGTCTTCCGTCAATATATTTGTGGACGAGAGTTATCATTTATAACTCTGCAGGTTTGTGAATTGCAGTGCCCCTGAGCTCCATTTTTCAACTCGCTTTCTTGGGAGCTGGCCGCAAAAGCGCAGGATTGCTTCAGGCCCTATTCTGGTCCCGGGCGGCAGGCTGAGCCTGTGGTTAATTCTTCTTGCTGATGGGAAAATAGAGTGACCTGTGCCTGTCCCCACACCTAGAGCTAGTGTCTCATTGGTTCCCCCTCTTCCCGTTCATCCTCAGGACAAATTGCAACCTGTACGGAACAGGAGGTTAAAGGTGCTGATTCTCCAAGGAGGGAGATTGCTAGTAAAGCGGCTGGAATGGCGA
Organism: Balaenoptera ricei; assembly: GCF_028023285.1. Taxonomy (NCBI): domain Eukaryota; kingdom Metazoa; phylum Chordata; class Mammalia; order Artiodactyla; family Balaenopteridae; genus Balaenoptera; species Balaenoptera ricei. Next base: position 136,910,262 of record NC_082641.1, on the reverse strand, counting down.
ACCCGAGCACAAGGAGATGAGAAATGAGGTGCGTTTTAGAAACCTTTCCCGATCACACGGTGTACCATCTTCTGGGATTCTCATGCATGTTTTCGATGTAGGAAGATGCCCTTGAACCTGGAGATTTGGGACCCATGGGATGGGTACCACGCAGTATTACTCTAAAGGGTCTGCGTTTGCTCACCCAACCTCACCAAACCTCTCAGCCCCAAGAGTGTCCACCCTTATGCCTCAATCAGCTGTGGGTCTAGATATGGTCAATCCAGGTGGCATCACAGCCCTTGAACGAATTTTGTAAGAATTTCTCTCTCTTTCACTGTCTTTGTTTCACGGGTTTTTAAAAGTGATTGATTTTTATAAAGGGGTTTAGCTGCTTTTCACTGCTGTGTTTATGCCGCTTTACACCCACTTGACTCACTTACAGAGGGATATCAGTACATAGGTTTTAAGATTCTTACTAGTCAGATATATTCTTGGGCGGTGAATAGGGGGTTTTGAGTCCAGATCACTGAGCAAGGAGTAGGTCTTGTCTATTACATATTGGGTTTATGGAACGGTCTCTGAGCTAATTTGAAACCCTTGTTTTATGCATCACCCCACCTCACCTTTCCCGTTAAGCAGCCATAGTGTGTTTTCTAAACGTGTGACTCTGTTCTGTTTTGTAATTCAGTTCAAGGGTAGCGGTTTTTACATTCCCTCTATAAGTGCTATCTTATGATAAGTGTCTTTTTCTGTGTGACTTATTTCACTTAGAATCGTCGTACCTAAATCCACTCATCATGCTGCTACTAGCCTTATGACGTTGATTTCATGGCTGAGTGATATTCCATTGTACAAAAGGACCACAACTTCTTTATCCATTTTTCTCTTTCCTGGGATGTTTCAGGTGTAACGAAGTGGAGGTTCTTGTCCACAGAGCAGCCCTAAACTTTGGGGTGCCTGTGCCTTGCTGATTTTTAGTTTTCCCAATTTATACGCCCGTGAGTGGAAGTGCCCTATGCTCTCTAAGCTGAGTTTTTTCGATGTTTCAGGACACACCGTACACTTCTGCAGAGTGGCTGTTGGCAATTTCCATCCCGCCCATCAGCGTAGCAAGGCTCCCGTTTCTCCATGGCCTGTCCTGCATTTCTGGTTTTGACACTTTATTCAGCATGGCCCTTTTGACCGATGGGAAGCGAGACTTCTTTGTAGCGCTGATTTGCCTTTCCAGGTTGCTTGGTTGGCCAAAAAGGGCGTATGCGTTTTTTCCTGAATATATTCAGGAAAAAACGCATACGCCCTTTTTGGCCAAGGGCATCATTGTCGAGGTTTTGCCGCTTTTCCCGTGCTTTAAAGGCGATTCGAATCTACCTCCTGAAATCTGTTTCCTGCAATTCTGCCTTGCTTTCAAATCCTCTCTGTTGTCTTCCGTCAATATATTTGTGGACGAGAGTTATCATTTATAACTCTGCAGGTTTGTGAATTGCAGTGCCCCTGAGCTCCATTTTTCAACTCGCTTTCTTGGGAGCTGGCCGCAAAAGCGCAGGATTGCTTCAGGCCCTATTCTGGTCCCGGGCGGCAGGCTGAGCCTGTGGTTAATTCTTCTTGCTGATGGGAAAATAGAGTGACCTGTGCCTGTCCCCACACCTAGAGCTAGTGTCTCATTGGTTCCCCCTCTTCCCGTTCATCCTCAGGACAAATTGCAACCTGTACGGAACAGGAGGTTAAAGGTGCTGATTCTCCAAGGAGGGAGATTGCTAGTAAAGCGGCTGGAATGGCGAACCCGAGCACAAGGAGATGAGAAATGAGGTGCGTTTTAGAAACCGTTCCCGATCACACGGTGTACCATCTTCTGGGATTCTCATGCATGTTTTCGATGTAGGAAGATGCCCTTGAACCTGGAGATTTGGGACCCATGGGATGGGTACCACGCAGTATTACTCTAAAGGGTCTGCGTTTGCTCACCCAACCTCACCAAACCTCTCAGCCCCAAGAGTGTCCACCCTTATGCCTCAATCAGCTGTGGGTCTAGATATGGTCAATCCAGGTGGCATCACAGCCCTTGAACGAATTTTGTAAGAATTTCTCTCTCTTTCACTGTCTTTGTTTCACGGGTTTTTAAAAGTGATTGATTTTTATAAAGGGGTTTAGCTGCTTTTCACTGCTGTGTTTATGCCGCTTTACACACACTTGACTCACTTACAGAGAGATATCAATACATAGGTTTTAAGATTCTTACTAGTCAGATATATTCTTGGGCGGTGAATAGGGGGTTTTGAGTCCAGATCACTGAGCAAGGAGTAGGTCTTGTCTATTACATATTGGGTTTCTGGAACGGTCTCTGAGCTAATTTGAAACCCTAGTTTTATGCATCACCCCACCTCACCTTTCCCGTTAAGCAGCCATAGTGTGTTTTCTAAACGTGTGACTCTGTTCTGTTTTGTAATTCAGTTCAAGGGTAGCGGTTTTTACATTCCCTCTATAAGTGATATCTTATGATAAATGTCTTTTTCTGTGTGACTTATTTCACTTAGAATCGTCGTACCTAAATCCACTCATCATGCTGCTACTAGCCTTATGACATTGATTTCATGGCTGAGTGATATTCCATTGTACAAAAGGACCACAACTTCTTTATCCATTTTTCTCTTTCCTGGGATATTTAAGGTGTAACGAAGTGGAGGTTCTTGTCAACAGAGCAGCCCTAAACTTTGGGGTGCCTGTGTCTTGCTGATTTTTAGTTTTCCCAATTTATACGCCCATGAGTGGAAGTGCCCTATGCTCTCTAAGCTGAGTTTTTTCGATGTTTCAGGATACACCGTACACTTCTCCAGAGTGGCTGTTGGCAATTTATATCCCGCCCATCAGCGTAGCAAGTCTCCCGTTTCTCCATGGCCTGTCCTGCATTTCTGGTTTTGACACTTTATTCAGCATGGCCCTTTTGACCGATGGGAAGCGAGACTTCTTTGTAGCGCTGATTTGCCTTTCCAGGTTGCTTGGTCGGCGAAAAAGGGCGCATGCGTTTTTTCCTGAATATATTCAGGAAAAAACGCATGCGCCCTTTTTGGCCAAGGGCATCATTGTCGAGGTTTTGCCGCTTTTCCCGTGCTTTAAAGGCGATTCGAATCTACCTCCTGAAATCTGTTTCCTGCAATTCTGCCTTGCTTTCAAATCCTCTTCGTTGTCTTCCATCAATATATTTGTGGACGAGAGTTATCATTTATAACTCTGCAGGTTTGTGAATTGCAGTGCCCCTGAGCTCCATTTTTCAACTCGCTTTCTTGGGAGCTGGCCGCAAAAGCGCAGGATTGCTTCAGGCCCTATTCTGGTCCCGGGCGGCAGGCTGAGCCTGTGGTTAATTCTTCTTCCTGATGGGAAAATAGAGTGACCTGTGCCTGTCCCAACACCTAGAGCTAGTGTCTCATTGGTTCCCCCTCTTCCCGTTCATCCTCAGGACACATTGCAACCTGTACGGAACAGGAGGTTAAAGGTGCTGATTCTCCAAGGAGGGAGATTGTTAGTAAAGCGGCTGGAATGGCGAACCCGAGCACAAGGAGATGAGAAATGAGGTGCGTTTTAGAAACCTTTCCCGATCACACGGTGTACCATCGTCTGGGATTCTCATGCATGTTTTCGATGTAGGAAGATGCCCTTGAACCTGGAGATTTGGGACCCATGGGATGGGTACCACGCAGTATTACTCTAAAGGGTCTGCGTTTGCTCACCCAACCTCACCAAACCTCTCAACCCCAAGAGTGTCCACCCTTATGCCTCAATCAGCTGTGGGTCTAGATATGGTCAATCCAGGTGGCATCACAGCCCTTGAACGAATTTTGTAAGAATTTCTCTCTCTTTCACTGTCTTTGTTTCACGGGTTTTTAAAAGTGATTGATTTTTATAAAGGGGTTTAGCTGCTTTTCACTGCTGTGTTTATGCCGCTTTACACCCACTTGACTCACATACAGAGAGATATCAATACATAGGTTTTAAGATTCTTACTAGTCAGATATATTCTTGGGCGGTGAATAGGGGGTTTTGAGTCCAGATCACTGAGCAAGGAGTAGGTCTTGTCTATTACATATTGGGTTTATGGAACGGTCTCTGAGCTAATTTGAAACCCTTGTTTTATGCATCACCCCACCTCACCTTTCCCGTTAAGCAGCCATAGTGTGTTTTCTAAACGTGTGACTCTGTTCTGTTTTGTAATTCAGTTCAAGGGTAGCGGTTTTTACATTCCCTCTATAAGTGATATCTTATGATAAGTGTCTTTTTCTGTGTGACTTATTTCACTTAGAATCGTCGTACCTAAATCCACTCATCATGCTGCTACTAGCCTTATGACGTTGATTTCATGGCTGAGTGATATTCCATTGTACAAAAGGACCACAACTTCTTTATCCATTTTTCTCTTTCCTGGGATATTTAAGGTGTAATGAAGTGGAGGTTCTTGTCCACAGAGCAGCCCTAAACTTTGGGGTGCCTGTGTCTTGCTGATTTTTACTTTTCCCAATTTATACGCCCATGAGTGGAAGTGCCCTATGCTCTCTAAGCTGAGTTTTTTCGATGTTTCAAGACACACCGTACACTTCTCCAGAGTGGCTGTTGGCAATTTACATCGCGCCCATCAGCGTAGCAAGTCTCCCGTTTCTCCATGGCCTGTCCTGCATTTCTGGTTTTGACACTTTATTCAGCATGGCCCTTTTGACCGATGGGAAGCGAGACTTCTTTGTAGCGCTGATTTGCCTTTCCAGGTTGCTTGGTTGGCCAAAAAGGGCGTATGCGTTTTTTCCTGAATATATTCAGGAAAAAACGCATACGCCCTTTTTGGCCAAGGGCATCATTGTCGAGGTTTTGCCGCTTTTCCCGTGCTTTAAAGGCGATTTGAATCTACCTCCTGAAATCTGATTCCTGCAATTCTGCCTTGCTTTCAAATCCTCTTCGTTGTCTTCCGTCAATATATTTGTGGACGAGAGTTATCATTTATAACTGCAGGTTTGTGAATTGCAGTGCCCCTGAGCTCCATTTTTCAACTCGCTTTCTTGGGAGCTGGCCGCAAAAGCGCAGGATTGCTTCAGGCCCTATTCTGGTCCCGGGCGGCAGGCTGAGCCTGTGGTTAATTCTTCTTGCTGATGGGAAAATAGAGTGACCTGTGCCTGTCCCCACACCTAGAGCTAGTGTCTCATTGGTTCCCCCTCTTTCCGTTCATCCTCAGGACAAATTGCAACCTGTACGGAACAGGAGGTTAAAGGTGCTGATTCTCCAAGGAGGGAGATTGCTAGTAAAGCGGCTGGAATGGCGAACCCGAGCACAAGGAGATGAGAAATGAGGTGCGTTTTAGAAACCTTTCCCGATCACACGGTGTACCATCTTCTGGGATTCTCATGCATGTTTTCGATGTAGGAAGATGCCCTTGAACCTGTAGATTTGGGACCCATGGGATGGGTACCACACAGTATTACTCTAAAGGGTCTGCGTTTGCTCACCCAACCTCACCAAACCTCTCAGCCCCAAGAGTGTCCACCCTTATGCCTCAATCAGCTGTGGGTCTAGATATGGTCAATCCAGGTGGCATCACAGCCCTTGAACGAATTTTGTAAGAATTTCTCTCTCTTTCACTGTCTTTGTTTCACGGGTTTTTAAAAGTGATTGATTTTTATAAAGGGGTTTAGCTGCTTTTCACTGCTGTGTTTATGCCGCTTTACACCCACTTGACTCACTTACAGAGACATATCAATACATAGGTTTTAAGATTCTTACTAGTCAGATATATTCTTGGGCGGTGAATAGGGGGTGTTGAGTCCAGTTCACTGAGCAAGGAGTAGGTCGTGTCTATTACTTATTGGGTTTATGGAACGGTATCTGAGCTAATTTGAAACCTTTCTTTTATGCATCACCCCACCTCACCTTTCCCGTTAAGCAGCCATAGTGTGTTTTCTAAACGTGTGACTCTGTTCTGTTTTGTAATTCAGTTCAAGGGTAGTGGTTTTTACATTCCCTCTATAAGTGATATCTTATGATAAGTGTCTTTTTCTGTGTGACTTATTTCACTTAGAATCGTCGTACCTAAATCCACTCATCATGCTGCTACTAGCCTTATGACGTTGATTTCATGGCTGAGTGACATTCCATTGTACATAAGGACCACAACTTCTTTATCCATTTTTCTCTTTCCTGGGATATTTAAGGTGTAACGAAGTGGAGGTTCTTGTCAACAGAGCAGCCCTAATCTTTGGGGTGCCTGTGCCTTGCTGATTTTTAGTTTTCCCAATTTATACGCCCGTGAGTGGAAGTGCCGTATGCTCTCTAAGCTGAGTTTTTTCGATGTTTCAGGACACACCCTACACTTCTCCAGAGTGGCTGTTGGCAATTTACATCCCGCCCATCAGCGTAGCAAGGCTCCCGTTTCTCCATGGCCTGTCCTGCATTTCTGGTTTTGACACTTTATTCAGCATGGCCCTTTTGACCGATGGGAAGCGAGACTTCTTTGTAGCGCTGATGTGCCTTTCCAGGTTGCTTGGTTGGCGAAAAAGGGCGCATGCGTTTTTTCCTGAATATATTCAGGAAAAAACGCATGCGCCCTTTTTGGCCAAGGGCATCATTGTCGAGGTTTTGCCGCTTTTCCCGTGCTTTAAAGGCGATTCGAATCTACCTCCTGAAATCTGTTTCCTGCAATTCTGCCTTGCTTTCAAATCCTCTTCGTTGTCTTCCGTCAATATATTTGTGGACGAGAGTTATCATTTATAACTCTGCAGGTTTGTGAATTGCAGTGCCCCTGAGCTCCATTTTTCAACTCGCTTTCTTGGGAGCTGGCCGCAAAAGCGCAGGATTGCTTCAGGCCCTATTCTGGTCCCGGGCGGCAGGCTGAGCCTGTGGTTAATTCTTCTTCCTGATGGGAAAATAGAGTGACCTGTGCCTGTCCCAACACCTAGAGCTAGTGTCTCATTGGTTCCCCCTCTTCCCGTTCATCCTCAGGACACATTGCAACCTGTACGGAACAGGAGGTTAAAGGTGCTGATTCTCCAAGGAGGGAGATTGTTAGTAAAGCGGCTGGAATGGCGAACCCGAGCACAAGGAGATGAGAAATGAGGTGCGTTTTAGAAACCTTTCCCGATCACACGGTGTACCATCGTCTGGGATTCTCATGCATGTTTTCGATGTAGGAAGATGCCCTTGAACCTGGAGATTTGGGACCCATGGGATGGGTACCACGCAGTATTACTCTAAAGGGTCTGCGTTTGCTCACCCAACCTCACCAAACCTCTCAACCCCAAGAGTGTCCACCCTTATGCCTCAATCAGCTGTGGGTCTAGATATGGTCAATCCAGGTGGCATCACAGCCCTTGAACGAATTTTGTAAGAATTTCTCTCTCTTTCACTGTCTTTGTTTCACGGGTTTTTAAAAGTGATTGATTTTTATAAAGGGGTTTAGCTGCTTTTCACTGCTGTGTTTATGCCGCTTTACACCCACTTGACTCACATACAGAGAGATATCAATACATAGGTTTTAAGATTCTTACTAGTCAGATATATTCTTGGGCGGTGAATAGGGGGTTTTGAGTCCAGATCACTGAGCAAGGAGTAGGTCTTGTCTATTACATATTGGGTTTATGGAACGGTCTCTGAGCTAATTTGAAACCCTTGTTTTATGCATCACCCCACCTCACCTTTCCCGTTAAGCAGCCATAGTGTGTTTTCTAAACGTGTGACTCTGTTCTGTTTTGTAATTCAGTTCAAGGGTAGCGGTTTTTACATTCCCTCTATAAGTGATATCTTATGATAAGTGTCTTTTTCTGTGTGACTTATTTCACTTAGAATCGTCGTACCTAAATCCACTCATCATGCTGCTACTAGCCTTATGACGTTGATTTCATGGCTGAGTGATATTCCATTGTACAAAAGGACCACAACTTCTTTATCCATTTTTCTCTTTCCTGGGATATTTAAGGTGTAATGAAGTGGAGGTTCTTGTCCACAGAGCAGCCCTAAACTTTGGGGTGCCTGTGTCTTGCTGATTTTTACTTTTCCCAATTTATACGCCCATGAGTGGAAGTGCCCTATGCTCTCTAAGCTGAGTTTTTTCGATGTTTCAAGACACACCGTACACTTCTCCAGAGTGGCTGTTGGCAATTTACATCGCGCCCATCAGCGTAGCAAGTCTCCCGTTTCTCCATGGCCTGTCCTGCATTTCTGGTTTTGACACTTTATTCAGCATGGCCCTTTTGACCGATGGGAAGCGAGACTTCTTTGTAGCGCTGATTTGCCTTTCCAGGTTGCTTGGTTGGCCAAAAAGGGCGTATGCGTTTTTTCCTGAATATATTCAGGAAAAAACGCATACGCCCTTTTTGGCCAAGGGCATCATTGTCGAGGTTTTGCCGCTTTTCCCGTGCTTTAAAGGCGATTTGAATCTACCTCCTGAAATCTGATTCCTGCAATTCTGCCTTGCTTTCAAATCCTCTTCGTTGTCTTCCGTCAATATATTTGTGGACGAGAGTTATCATTTATAACTCTGCAGGTTTGTGAATTGCAGTGCCCCTGAGCTCCATTTTTCAACTCGCTTTCTTGGGAGCTGGCCGCAAAAGCGCAGGATTGCTTCAGGCCCTATTCTGGTCCCGGGCGGCAGGCTGAGCCTGTGGTTAATTCTTCTTGCTGATGGGAAAATAGAGTGACCTGTGCCTGTCCCCACACCTAGAGCTAGTGTCTCATTGGTTCCCCCTCTTTCCGTTCATCCTCAGGACAAATTGCAACCTGTACGGAACAGGAGGTTAAAGGTGCTGATTCTCCAAGGAGGGAGATTGCTAGTAAAGCGGCTGGAATGGCGAACCCGAGCACAAGGAGATGAGAAATGAGGTGCGTTTTAGAAACCTTTCCCGATCACACGGTGTACCATCTTCTGGGATTCTCATGCATGTTTTCGATGTAGGAAGATGCCCTTGAACCTGTAGATTTGGGACCCATGGGATGGGTACCACACAGTATTACTCTAAAGGGTCTGCGTTTGCTCACCCAACCTCACCAAACCTCTCAGCCCCAAGAGTGTCCACCCTTATGCCTCAATCAGCTGTGGGTCTAGATATGGTCAATCCAGGTGGCATCACAGCCCTTGAACGAATTTTGTAAGAATTTCTCTCTCTTTCACTGTCTTTGTTTCACGGGTTTTTAAAAGTGATTGATTTTTATAAAGGGGTTTAGCTGCTTTTCACTGCTGTGTTTATGCCGCTTTACACCCACTTGACTCACTTACAGAGACATATCAATACATAGGTTTTAAGATTCTTACTAGTCAGATATATTCTTGGGCGGTGAATAGGGGGTGTTGAGTCCAGTTCACTGAGCAAGGAGTAGGTCGTGTCTATTACTTATTGGGTTTATGGAACGGTATCTGAGCTAATTTGAAACCTTTCTTTTATGCATCACCCCACCTCACCTTTCCCGTTAAGCAGCCATAGTGTGTTTTCTAAACGTGTGACTCTGTTCTGTTTTGTAATTCAGTTCAAGGGTAGTGGTTTTTACATTCCCTCTATAAGTGATATCTTATGATAAGTGTCTTTTTCTGTGTGACTTATTTCACTTAGAATCGTCGTACCTAAATCCACTCATCATGCTGCTACTAGCCTTATGACGTTGATTTCATGGCTGAGTGACATTCCATTGTACATAAGGACCACAACTTCTTTATCCATTTTTCTCTTTCCTGGGATATTTAAGGTGTAACGAAGTGGAGGTTCTTGTCAACAGAGCAGCCCTAATCTTTGGGGTGCCTGTGCCTTGCTGATTTTTAGTTTTCCCAATTTATACGCCCGTGAGTGGAAGTGCCGTATGCTCTCTAAGCTGAGTTTTTTCGATGTTTCAGGACACACCCTACACTTCTCCAGAGTGGCTGTTGGCAATTTACATCCCGCCCATCAGCGTAGCAAGGCTCCCGTTTCTCCATGGCCTGTCCTGCATTTCTGGTTTTGACACTTTATTCAGCATGGCCCTTTTGACCGATGGGAAGCGAGACTTCTTTGTAGCGCTGATGTGCCTTTCCAGGTTGCTTGGTTGGCGAAAAAGGGCGCATGCGTTTTTTCCTGAATATATTCAGGAAAAAACGCATGCGCCCTTTTTGGCCAAGGGCATCATTGTCGAGGTTTTGCCGCTTTTCCCGTGCTTTAAAGGCGATTCGAATCTACCTCCTGAAATCTGTTTCCTGCAATTCTGCCTTGCTTTCAAATCCTCTTCGTTGTCTTCCGTCAATATATTTGTGGACGAGAGTTATCATTTATAACTCTGCAGGTTTGTGAATTGCAGTGCCCCTGAGCTCCATTTTTCAACTCGCTTTCTTGGGAGCTGGCCGCAAAAGCGCAGGATTGCTTCAGGCCCTATTCTGGTCCCGGGCGGCAGGCTGAGCCTGTGGTTAATTCTTCTTCCTGATGGGAAAATAGAGTGACCTGTGCCTGTCCCAACACCTAGAGCTAGTGTCTCATTGGTTCCCCCTCTTCCCGTTCATCCTCAGGACACATTGCAACCTGTACGGAACAGGAGGTTAAAGGTGCTGATTCTCCAAGGAGGGAGATTGTTAGTAAAGCGGCTGGAATGGCGAACCCGAGCACAAGGAGATGAGAAATGAGGTGCGTTTTAGAAACCTTTCCCGATCACACGGTGTACCATCGTCTGGGATTCTCATGCATGTTTTCGATGTAGGAAGATGCCCTTGAACCTGGAGATTTGGGACCCATGGGATGGGTACCACGCAGTATTACTCTAAAGGGTCTGCGTTTGCTCACCCAACCTCACCAAACCTCTCAACCCCAAGAGTGTCCACCCTTATGCCTCAATCAGCTGTGGGTCTAGATATGGTCAATCCAGGTGGCATCACAGCCCTTGAACGAATTTTGTAAGAATTTCTCTCTCTTTCACTGTCTTTGTTTCACGGGTTTTTAAAAGTGATTGATTTTTATAAAGGGGTTTAGCTGCTTTTCACTGCTGTGTTTATGCCGCTTTACACCCACTTGACTCACATACAGAGAGATATCAATACATAGGTTTTAAGATTCTTACTAGTCAGATATATTCTTGGGCGGTGAATAGGGGGTTTTGAGTCCAGATCACTGAGCAAGGAGTAGGTCTTGTCTATTACATATTGGGTTTATGGAACGGTCTCTGAGCTAATTTGAAACCCTTGTTTTATGCATCACCCCACCTCACCTTTCCCGTTAAGCAGCCATAGTGTGTTTTCTAAACGTGTGACTCTGTTCTGTTTTGTAATTCAGTTCAAGGGTAGCAGTTTTTACATTCCCTCTATAAGTGATATCTTATGATAAGTGTCTTTTTCTGTGTGACTTATTTCACTTAGAATCGTCGTACCTAAATCCACTCATCATGCTGCTACTAGCCTTATGACGTTGATTTCATGGCTGAGTGATATTCCATTGTACAAAAGGACCACAACTTCTTTATCCATTTTTCTCTTTCCTGGGATATTTAAGGTGTAATGAAGTGGAGGTTCTTGTCCACAGAGCAGCCCTAAACTTTGGGGTGCCTGTGTCTTGCTGATTTTTACTTTTCCCAATTTATACGCCCATGAGTGGAAGTGCCCTATGCTCTCTAAGCTGAGTTTTTTCGATGTTTCAAGACACACCGTACACTTCTCCAGAGTGGCTGTTGGCAATTTACATCGCGCCCATCAGCGTAGCAAGTCTCCCGTTTCTCCATGGCCTGTCCTGCATTTCTGGTTTTGACACTTTATTCAGCATGGCCCTTTTGACCGATGGGAAGCGAGACTTCTTTGTAGCGCTGATTTGCCTTTCCAGGTTGCTTGGTTGGCCAAAAAGGGCGTATGCGTTTTTTCCTGAATATATTCAGGAAAAAACGCATACGCCCTTTTTGGCCAAGGGCATCATTGTCGAGGTTTTGCCGCTTTTCCCGTGCTTTAAAGGCGATTCGAATCTACCTCCTGAAATCTGATTCCTGCAATTCTGCCTTGCTTTCAAATCCTCTTCGTTGTCTTCCGTCAATATATTTGTGGACGAGAGTTATCATTTATAACTCTGCAGGTTTGTGAATTGCAGTGCCCCTGAGCTCCATTTTTCAACTCGCTTTCTTGGGAGCTGGCCGCAAAAGCGCAGGATTGCTTCAGGCCCTATTCTGGTCCCGGGCGGCAGGCTGAGCCTGTGGTTAATTCTTCTTGCTGATGGGAAAATAGAGTGACCTGTGCCTGTCCCCACACCTAGAGCTAGTGTCTCATTGGTTCCCCCTCTTTCCGTTCATCCTCAGGACAAATTGCAACCTGTACGGAACAGGAGGTTAAAGGTGCTGATTCTCCAAGGAGGGAGATTGCTAGTAAAGCGGCTGGAATGGCGAACCCGAGCACAAGGAGATGAGAAATGAGGTGCGTTTTAGAAACCTTTCCCGATCACACGGTGTACCATCTTCTGGGATTCTCATGCATGTTTTCGATGTAGGAAGATGCCCTTGAACCTGTAGATTTGGGACCCATGGGATGGGTACCACACAGTATTACTCTAAAGGGTCTGCGTTTGCTCACCCAACCTCACCAAACCTCTCAGCCCCAAGAGTGTCCACCCTTATGCCTCAATCAGCTGTGGGTCTAGATATGGTCAATCCAGGTGGCATCACAGCCCTTGAACGAATTTTGTAAGAATTTCTCTCTCTTTCACTGTCTTTGTTTCACGGGTTTTTAAAAGTGATTGATTTTTATAAAGGGGTTTAGCTGCTTTTCACTGCTGTGTTTATGCCGCTTTACACCCACTTGACTCACTTACAGAGACATATCAATACATAGGTTTTAAGATTCTTACTAGTCAGATATATTCTTGGGCGGTGAATAGGGGGTGTTGAGTCCAGTTCACTGAGCAAGGAGTAGGTCGTGTCTATTACTTATTGGGTTTATGGAACGGTATCTGAGCTAATTTGAAACCTTTCTTTTATGCATCACCCCACCTCACCTTTCCCGTTAAGCAGCCATAGTGTGTTTTCTAAACGTGTGACTCTGTTCTGTTTTGTAATTCAGTTCAAGGGTAGTGGTTTTTACATTCCCTCTATAAGTGATATCTTATGATAAGTGTCTTTTTCTGTGTGACTTATTTCACTTAGAATCGTCGTACCTAAATCCACTCATCATGCTGCTACTAGCCTTATGACGTTGATTTCATGGCTGAGTGACATTCCATTGTACATAAGGACCACAACTTCTTTATCCATTTTTCTCTTTCCTGGGATATTTAAGGTGTAACGAAGTGGAGGTTCTTGTCAACAGAGCAGCCCTAATCTTTGGGGTGCCTGTGCCTTGCTGATTTTTAGTTTTCCCAATTTATACGCCCGTGAGTGGAAGTGCCGTATGCTCTCTAAGCTGAGTTTTTTCGATGTTTCAGGACACACCCTACACTTCTCCAGAGTGGCTGTTGGCAATTTACATCCCGCCCATCAGCGTAGCAAGGCTCCCGTTTCTCCATGGCCTGTCCTGCATTTCTGGTTTTGACACTTTATTCAGCATGGCCCTTTTGACCGATGGGAAGCGAGACTTCTTTGTAGCGCTGATTTGCCTTTCCAGGTTGCTTGGTTGGCCAAAAAGGGCGTATGCCTTTTTTCCTGAATATATTCAGGAAAAAACGCATACGCCCTTTTTGGCCAAGGGCATCATTGTCGAGGTTTTGCCGCCTTTCCCGTGCTTTAAAGGCGATTCGAATCTACCTCCTGAAATCTGTTTCCTGCAATTCTGCCTTGCTTTCAAATCCTCTTCGTTGTCTTCCGTCAATATATTTGTGGACGAGAGTTACCATTTATAACTCTGCAGGTTTGTGAATTGCAGTGACCCTGAGCTCCATTTTTCAACTCGCTTTCTTGGCAGCTGGCCGCAAAAGCGCAGGATTGCTTCAGGCCCTATTCTGGTCCCGGGCGGCAGGCTGAGCCTGCGGTTAATTCTTCTTCCTGATGGGAAAATAGAGCGACCTGTGCCTGTCCCAACACCTAGAGCTAGTGTCTCATTGGTCCCCCCTCTTCCCGTTCATCCTCAGGACAAATTGCAACCTGTACGGAACAGGAGGTTAAAGGTGCTGATTCTCCAAGAAGGGAGATTGCTAGTAAAGCGGCTGGAATGGCGCACCCGAGCACAAGGAGATGAGAAATGAGGTGCGTTTTAGAAACCTTTCCCGATCACACGGTGTACCATCTTCTGGGATTCTCATGCATGTTTTCGATGTAGGAAGATGCCCTTGAACCTGTAGATTTGGGACCCATGGGATGGGTACCACACAGTATTACTCTAAAGGGTCTGCGTTTGCTCACCCAACCTCACCAAACCTCTCAGCCCCAAGAGTGTCCACCCTTATGCCTCAATCAGCTGTGGGTCTAGATATGGTCAATCCAGGTGGCATCACAGCCCTTGAACGAATTTTGTAAGAATTTCTCTCTCTTTCACTGTCTTTGTTTCACGGGTTTTTAAAAGTGATTGATTTTTATAAAGGGGTTTAGCTGCTTTTCACTGCTGTGTTTATGCCGCTTTACACCCACTTGACTCACTTACAGAGACATATCAATACATAGGTTTTAAGATTCTTACTAGTCAGATATATTCTTGGGCGGTGAATAGGGGGTGTTGAGTCCAGTTCACTGAGCAAGGAGTAGGTCGTGTCTATTACTTATTGGGTTTATGGAACGGTATCTGAGCTAATTTGAAACCTTTCTTTTATGCATCACCCCACCTCACCTTTCCCGTTAAGCAGCCATAGTGTGTTTTCTAAACGTGTGACTCTGTTCTGTTTTGTAATTCAGTTCAAGGGTAGCGGTTTTTACATTCCCTCTATAAGTGATATCTTATGATAAGTGTCTTTTTCTGTGTGACTTATTTCACTTAGAATCGTGTTACCTGAATCCACTCATCATGCTGCTACTAGCCTTATGACGTTGATTTCATGGCTGAGTGATATTCCATTGTACAAAAGGACCACAACTTCTTTATCCATTTTTCTCTTTCCTGGGATATTTAAGGTGTAACGAAGTGGAGGTTCTTGTCCACAGAGCAGCCCTAAACTTTGGGGTGCCTGTGCCTTGCTGATTTTTAGTTTTCCCAATTTACACGCCCATGAGTGGAAGTGCCCTATGCTGTCTAAGCTGAGTTTTTTCGATGTTTCACGACACACCGTACACTTCTCCAGAGTGGCTGTTGGCAGTTTACGTCACGCCCATCAGCATAGCAAGTCTCCCGTTTCTCCATGGCCTGTCCTGCATTTCTGGTTTTGACACTTTATTCAGCATGGCCCTTTTGACCGATGGGAAGCGAGACTTCTTTGTAGCGCTGATTTGCCTTTCCAGGTTGCTTGGTTGGCCAAAAAGGGCGTATGCGTTTTTTCCTGAATATATTCAGGAAAAAACGCATACGCCCTTTTTGGCCAAGGGCATCATTGTCGAGGTTTTGCCGCCTTTCCCGTGCTTTAAAGGCGATTCGAATCTACCTCCTGAAATCTGTTTCCTGCAATTCTGCCTTGCTTTCAAATCCTCTTCGTTGTCTTCCGTCAATATATTTGTGGACGAGAGTTATCATTTATAACTCTGCAGGTTTGTGAATTGCAGTGACCCTGAGCTCCATTTTTCAACTCGCTTTCTTGGCAGCTGGCCGCAAAAGCGCAGGATTGCTTCAGGCCCTATTCTGGTCCCGGGCGGCAGGCTGAGCCTGCGGTTAATTCTTCTTCCTGATGGGAAAATAGAGCGACCTGTGCCTGTCCCAACACCTAGAGCTAGTGTCTCATTGGTCCCCCCTCTTCCCGTTCATCCTCAGGACAAATTGCAACCTGTACGGAACAGGAGGTTAAAGGTGCTGATTCTCCAAGGAGGGAGATTGCTAGTAAAGCGGCTGGAATGGCGAACCCGAGCACAAGGAGATGAGAAATGAGGTGCGTTTTAGAAACCTTTCCCGATCACACGGTGTACCATCCTCTGGGATTCTCATGCATGTTTTCGATGTAGGAAGATGCCCTTGAACCTAGAGATTTGGGACCCATGGGATGGGTACCACGCAGTATTACTCTAAAGGGTCTGCGTTTGCTCACCCAACCTCACCAAACCTCTCAACCCCAAGAGTGTCCACCCTTATGCCTCAATCAGCTGTGGGTCTAGATATGGTCAATCCAGGTGGCATCACAGCCCTTGAACGAATTTTGTAAGAATTTCTCTCTCTTTCACTGTCTTTGTTTCACGGGTTTTTAAAAGTGATTGATTTTTATAAAGGGGTTTAGCTGCTTTTCACTGCTGTGTTTATGCCGCTTTACACCCACTTGACTCACATATAGAGAGATATCAATACATAGGTTTTAACATTCTTACTAGTCAGATATATTCTTGGGCGGTGAATAGGGAGTTTTGAGTCCAGATCACTGAGCAAGGAGTAGGTCTTGTCTATTACATATTGGGTTTATGGAACGGTCTCTGAGCTAATTTGAAACCCTTGTTTTATGCATCACCCCACCTCACCTTTCCCGTTAAGCAGCCATAGTGTGTTTTCTAAACGTGTGACTCTGTTCTGTTTTGTAATTCAGTTCAAGGGTAGCGGTTTTTACATTCCCTCTATAAGTGATATCTTATGATAAGTGTCTTTTTCTGTGTGACTTATTTCACTTAGAATCGTGTTACCTAAATCCACTCATCATGCTGCTACTAGCCTTATGACGTTGATTTCATGGCTGAGTGATATTCCATTGTACAAAAGGACCACAACTTCTTTATCCATTTTTCTCTTTCCTGGGATATTTAAGGTGTAACGAAGTGGAGGTTCTTGTCCACAGAGCAGCCCTAAACTTTGGGGTGCCTGTGCCTTTCTGATTTTTAGTTTTCCCAATTTATACGCCCGTGAGTGGAAGTGCCCTATGCTGTCTAAGCTGAGTTTTTTCGATGCTTCAGGACACACCGTACACTTCTCCAGAGTGGCTGTTGGCAATTTACATCCCACCCATCAGCGTAGCAAGTCTCCCGTTTCTCCATGGCCTGTCCTGCATTTCTGGTTTTGACACTTTATTCAGCATGGCCCTTTTGACCGATGGGAAGCGAGACTTCTTTGTAGCGCTGATTTGCCTTTCCAGGTTGCTTGGTTGGCGAAAAAGGGCGCATGCGTTTTTTCCTGAATATATTCAGGAAAAAACGCATGCGCCCTTTTTGGCCAAGGGCATCATTGTCGAGGTTTTGCCGCTTTTCCCGTGCTTTAAAGGCGATTCGAATCTACCTCCTGAAATCTGTTTCCTGCAATTCTGCCTTGCTTTCAAATCCTCTTCGTTGTCTTCCGTCAATATATTTGTGGACGAGAGTTATCATTTATAACTCTGCAGGTTTGTGAATTGCAGTGCCCCTGAGCTCCATTTTTCAACTCGCTTTCTTGGGAGCTGGCCGCAAAAGCGCAGGATTGCTTCAGGCCCTATTCTGGTCCCGGGCGGCAGGCTGTGCCTGCGGTTAATTCTTCTTCCTGATGGGAAAATAGAGCGACCTGTGCCTGTCCCAACACCTAGAGCTAGTGTCTCATTGGTTCCCCCTCTTCCCGTTCATCCTCAGGACAAATTGCAACCTGTACGGAACAGGAGGTTAAAGGTGCTGATTCTCCAAGGAGGGAGATTGCTAGTAAAGCGGCTGGAATGGCGAACCCGAGCACAAGGAGATGAGAAATGAGGTGCGTTTTAGAAACCTTTCCCGATCACATGGTGGACCATCCTCTGGGATTCTCATGCATGTTTTCGATGTAGGAAGATGCCCTTGAACCTGGAGATTTGGGACCCATGGGATGGGTACCACGCAGTATTACTCTAAAGGGTCTGCGTTTGCTCACCCAACCTCACCAAACCTCTCAACCCCAAGAGTGTCCACCCTTATGCCTCAATCAGCTGTGGGTCTAGATATGGTCAATCCAGGTGGCATCACAGCCCTTGAACGAATTTTGTAAGAATTTCTCTCTCTTTCACTGTCTTTGTTTCACGGGTTTTTAAAAGTGATTGATTTTTATAAAGGGGTTTAGCTGCTTTTCACTGCTGTGTTTATGCCGCTTTACACCCACTTGACTCACATACAGAGAGATATCAATACATAGGTTTTAAGATTCTTACTAGTCAGATATATTCTTGGGCGGTGAATAGGGAGTTTTGAGTCCAGATCACTGAGCAAGGAGTAGGTCTTGTCTATTACATATTGGGTTTATGGAACGGTCTCTGAGCTAATTTGAAACCCTTGTTTTATGCATCACCCCACCTCACCTTTCCCGTTAAGCAGCCATAGTGTGTTTTCTAAACGTGTGACTCTGTTCTGTTTTGTAATTCAGTTCAAGGGTAGCGGTTTTTACATTCCCTCTATAAGTGATATCTTATGATAAGTGTCTTTTTCTGTGTGACTTATTTCACTTAGAATCGTCGTACCTAAATCCACTCATCATGCTGCTACTAGCCTTATGACGTTGATTTCATGGCTGAGTGATATTCCATTGTACAAAAGGACCACAACTTCTTTATCCATTTTTCTCTTTCCTGGGATATTTAAGGTGTAACGAAGTGGAGGTTCTTGTCCACAGAGCAGCCCTAAACTTTGGGGTGCCTGTGCCTTGCTGATTTTTAGTTTTCCCAATTTACACGCCCATGAGTGGAAGTGCCCTATGCTGTCTAAGCTGAGTTTTTTCGATGTTTCACGACACACCGTACACTTCTCCAGAGTGGCTGTTGGCAGTTTACGTCACGCCCATCAGCATAGCAAGTCTCCCGTTTCTCCATGGCCTGTCCTGCATTTCTGGTTTTGACACTTTATTCAGCATGGCCCTTTTGACCGATGGGAAGCGAGACTTCTTTGTAGCGCTGATTTGCCTTTCCAGGTTGCTTGGTTGGCCAAAAAGGGCGTATGCGTTTTTTCCTGAATATATTCAGGAAAAAACGCATACGCCCTTTTTGGCCAAGGGCATCATTGTCGAGGTTTTGCCGCTTTTCCCGTGCTTTAAAGGCGATTCGAATCTACCTCCTGAAATCTGTTTCCTGCAATTCTGCCTTGCTTTCAAATCCTCTCTGTTGTCTTCCGTCAATATATTTGTGGACGAGAGTTATCATTTATAACTCTGCAGGTTTGTGAATTGCAGTGCCCCTGAGCTCCATTTTTCAACTCGCTTTCTTGGGAGATGGCCGCAAAAGCGCAGGATTGCTTCAGGCCCTATTCTGGTCCCGGGAGGCAGGCTGAGCCTGCGGTTAATTCTTCTTCCTGATGGGAATATAGAGCGACCTATGCCTGTCCCAACATCTAGAGCTAGTGTCTCATTGGTTCCCCCTCTTCCCGTTCATCCTCAGAACAAATTGCAACCTGTACGGAACAGGAGGTTAAAGGTGCTGATTCTCCAAGGAGGGAGATTGCTAGTAAAGCGGCTGGAATGGCGAACCCGAGCACAAGGAGATGAGAAATGAGGTGCGTTTTAGAAACCTTTCCCGATCACACGGTGTACCATCCTCTGGGATTCTCATGCATGTTTTCGATGTAGGAAGATGCCCTTGAACCTGGAGATTTGGGACCCATGGGATGGGTACCACGCAGTATTACTCTAAAGGGTCTGCGTTTGCTCACCCAACCTCACCAAACCTCTCAACCCCAAGAGTGTCCACCCTTATGCCTCAATCAGCTGTGGGTCTAGATATGGTCAATCCAGGTGGCATCACAGCCCTTGAACGAATTTTGTAAGAATTTCTCTCTCTTTCACTGTCTTTGTTTCACGGGTTTTTAAAAGTGATTGATTTTTATAAAGGGGTTTAGCTGCTTTTCACTGCTGTGTTTATGCCGCTTTACACACACTTGACTCACTTACAGAGAGATATCAATACATAGGTTTTAAGATTCTTACTAGTCAGATATATTCTTGGGCGGTGAATAGGGGGTTTTGAGTCCAGATCACTGAGCAAGGAGTAGGTCTTGTCTATTACATATTGGGTTTCTGGAACGGTCTCTGAGCTAATTTGAAACCCTAGTTTTATGCATCACCCCACCTCACCTTTCCCGTTAAGCAGCCATAGTGTGTTTTCTAAACGTGTGACTCTGTTCTGTTTTGTAATTCAGTTCAAGGGTAGCGGTTTTTACATTCCCTCTATAAGTGATATCTTATGATAAATGTCTTTTTCTGTGTGACTTATTTCACTTAGAATCGTCGTACCTAAATCCACTCATCATGCTGCTACTAGCCTTATGACATTGATTTCATGGCTGAGTGATATTCCATTGTACAAAAGGACCACAACTTCTTTATCCATTTTTCTCTTTCCTGGGATATTTAAGGTGTAACGAAGTGGAGGTTCTTGTCAACAGAGCAGCCCTAAACTTTGGGGTGCCTGTGTCTTGCTGATTTTTAGTTTTCCCAATTTATACGCCCATGAGTGGAAGTGCCCTATGCTCTCTAAGCTGAGTTTTTTCGATGTTTCAGGACACACCGTACACTTCTCCAGAGTGGCTGTTGGCAATTTATATCCCGCCCATCAGCGTAGCAAGTCTCCCGTTTCTCCATGGCCTGTCCTGCATTTCTGGTTTTGACACTTTATTCAGCATGGCCCTTTTGACCGATGGGAAGCGAGACTTCTTTGTAGCGCTGATTTGCCTTTCCAGGTTGCTTGGTCGGCGAAAAAGGGCGCATGCGTTTTTTCCTGAATATATTCAGGAAAAAACGCATGCGCCCTTTTTGGCCAAGGGCATCATTGTCGAGGTTTTGCCGCTTTTCCCGTGCTTTAAAGGCGATTCGAATCTACCTCCTGAAATCTGTTTCCTGCAATTCTGCCTTGCTTTCAAATCCTCTTCGTTGTCTTCCGTCAATATATTTGTGGACGAGAGTTATCATTTATAACTCTGCAGGTTTGTGAATTGCAGTGCCCCTGAGCTCCATTTTTCAACTCGCTTTCTTGGGAGCTGGCCGCAAAAGCGCAGGATTGCTTCAGGCCCTATTCTGGTCCCGGGCGGCAGGCTGAGCCTGTGGTTAATTCTTCTTCCTGATGGGAAAATAGAGTGACCTGTGCCTGTCCCAACACCTAGAGCTAGTGTCTCATTGGTTCCCCCTCTTCCCGTTCATCCTCAGGACAAATTGCAACCTGTACGGAACAGGAGGTTAAAGGTGCTGATTCTCCAAGGAGGGAGATTGTTAGTAAAGCGGCTGGAATGGCGAACCCGAGCACAAGGAGATGAGAAATGAGGTGCGTTTTAGAAACCTTTCCCGATCACACGGTGTACCATCCTCTGGGATTCTCATGCATGTTTTCGATGTAGGAAGATGCCCTTGAACCTGGAGATTTGGGACCCATGGGATGGGTACCACGCAGTATTACTCTAAAGGGTCTGCGTTTGCTCACCCAACCTCACCAAACCTCTCAACCCCAAGAGTGTCCACCCTTATGCCTCAATCAGCTGTGGGTCTAGATATGGTCAATCCAGGTGGCATCACAGCCCTTGAACGAATTTTGTAAGAATTTCTCTCTCTTTCACTGTCTTTGTTTCACGGGTTTTTAAAAGTGATTGATTTTTATAAAGGGGTTTAGCTGCTTTTCACTGCTGTGTTTATGCCGCTTTACACCCTCTTGACTCACATACAGAGAGATATCAATACATAGGTTTTAAGATTCTTACTAGTCAGATATATTCTTGGGCGGTGAATAGGGGGTTTTGAGTCCAGATCACTGAGCAAGGAGTAGGTCTTGTCTATTACATATTGGGTTTATGGAACGGTCTCTGAGCTAATTTGAAACCCTTGTTTTATGCATCACCCCACCTCACCTTTCCCGTTAAGCAGCCATAGTGTGTTTTCTAAACGTGTGACTCTGTTCTGTTTTGTAATTCAGTTCAAGGGTAGCGGTTTTTACATTCCCTCTATAAGTGATATCTTATGATAAGTGTCTTTTTCTGTGTGACTTATTTCACTTAGAATCGTGTTACCTAAATCCACTCATCATGCTGCTACTAGCCTTATGACGTTGATTTCATGGCTGAGTGATATTCCATTGTACAAAAGGACCACAACTTCTTTATCCATTTTTCTCTTTCCTGGGATATTTAAGGTGTAATGAAGTGGAGGTTCTTGTCCACAGAGCAGCCCTAAACTTTGGGGTGCCTGTGTCTTGCTGATTTTTACTTTTCCCAATTTATACGCCCATGAGTGGAAGTGCCCTATGCTCTCTAAGCTGAGTTTTTTCGATGTTTCAGGACACACCGTACACTTCTCCAGAGTGGCTGTTGGCAATTTATATCCCGCCCATCAGCGTAGCAAGTCTCCCGTTTCTCCATGGCCTGTCCTGCATTTCTGGTTTTGACACTTTATTCAGCATGGCCCTTTTGACCGATGGGAAGCGAGACTTCTTTGTAGCGCTGATGTGCCTTTTCAGGTTGCTTGGTTGGCGAAAAAGGGCGCATGCGTTTTTTCCTGAATATATTCAGGAAAAAACGCATGCGCCCTTTTTGGCCAAGGGCATCATTGTCGAGGTTTTGCCGCTTTTCCCGTGCTTTAAAGGCGATTCGAATCTACCTCCTGAAATCTGTTTCCTGCAATTCTGCCTTGCTTTCAAATCCTCTTCGTTGTCTTCCGTCAATATATTTGTGGACGAGAGTTATCATTTATAACTCTGCAGGTTTGTGAATTGCAGTGCCCCTGAGCTCCATTTTTCAACTCGCTTTCTTGGGAGCTGGCCGCAAAAGCGCAGGATTGCTTCAGGCCCTATTCTGGTCCCGGGCGGCAGGCTGAGCCTGTGGTTAATTCTTCTTCCTGATGGGAAAATAGAGTGACCTGTGCCTGTCCCAACACCTAGAGCTAGTGTCTCATTGGTTCCCCCTCTTCCCGTTCATCCTCAGGACAAATTGCAACCTGTACGGAATAGGAGGTTAAAGGTGCTGATTCTCCAAGGAGGGAGATTGTTAGTAAAGCGGCTGGAATGGCGAACCCGAGCACAAGGAGATGAGAAATGAGGTGCGTTTTAGAAACCTTTCCCGATCACACGGTGTACCATCGTCTGGGATTCTCATGCATGTTTTCGATGTAGGAAGATGCCCTTGAACCTGGAGATTTGGGACCCATGGGATGGGTACCACGCAGTATTACTCTAAAGGGTCTGCGTTTGCTCACCCAACCTCACCAAACCTCTCAACCCCAAGAGTGTCCACCCTTATGCCTCAATCAGCTGTGGGTCTAGATATGGTCAATCCAGGTGGCATCACAGCCCTTGAACGAATTTTGTAAGAATTTCTCTCTCTTTCACTGTCTTTGTTTCACGGGTTTTTAAAAGTGATTGATTTTTATAAAGGGGTTTAGCTGCTTTTCACTGCTGTGTTTATGCCGCTTTACACCCACTTGACTCACATACAGAGAGATATCAATACATAGGTTTTAAGATTCTTACTAGTCAGATATATTCTTGGGCGGTGAATAGGGAGTTTTGAGTCCCGATCACTGAGCAAGGAGTAGGTCTTGTCTATTACATATTGGGTTTATGGAACGGTCTCTGAGCTAATTTGAAACCCTTGTTTTATGCATCACCCCACCTCACCTTTCCCGTTAAGCAGCCATAGTGTGTTTTCTAAACGTGTGACTCTGTTCTGTTTTGTAATTCAGTTCAAGGGTAGCGGTTTTTACATTCCCTCTATAAGTGATATCTTAGGATAAGTGTCTTTTTCTGTGTGACTTATTTCACTTAGAATCGTCGTACCTAAATCCACTCATCATGCTGCTACTAGCCTTATGACGTTGATTTCATGGCTGAGTGATATTCCATTGTACAAAAGGACCACAACTTCTTTATCCATTTTTCTCTTTCCTGGGATATTTAAGGTGTAACGAAGTGGAGGTTCTTGTCCACAGAGCAGCCCTAAACTTTGGGGTGCCTGTGCCTTGCTGATTTTTAGTTTTCCCAATTTACACGCCCATGAGTGGAAGTGCCCTATGCTGTCTAAGCTGAGTTTTTTCGATGTTTCACGACACACCGTACACTTCTCCAGA
Organism: Balaenoptera ricei; assembly: GCF_028023285.1. Classification (NCBI taxonomy): domain Eukaryota; kingdom Metazoa; phylum Chordata; class Mammalia; order Artiodactyla; family Balaenopteridae; genus Balaenoptera; species Balaenoptera ricei. The sequence continues at coordinate 136,886,330 of NC_082641.1, read as the reverse complement.
GTGACTGTTGGGAATTTATATCCCGCCCATCAGCGTAGCAAGTCTCCCGTTTCTCCATGGCCTGTCCTGCATTTCTGGTTTTGACACTTTATTCAGCATGGCCCTTTTGACCGATGGGAAGCGAGACTTCTTTGTAGCGCTGATTTGCCTTTCCAGGTTGCTTGGTTGGCGAAAAAGGGCGCATGCGTTTTTTCCTGAATATATTCAGGAAAAAACGCATGCGCCCTTTTTGGCCAAGGGCATCATTGTCGAGGTTTTGCCGCTTTTCCCATGCTTTAAAGGCGATTCGCATCTACCTCCTGAAATCTGTTTCCTGCAATTCTGCCTTGCTTTCAAATCCTCTTCGTTGTCTTCCGTCAATACATTTGTGGACGAGAGTTATCATTTATAACTCTGCAGGTTTGTGAATTGCAGTGCCCCTGAGCTCCATTTTTCAACTCGCTTTCTTGGGAGATGGCCGCAAAAGCGCAGGATTGCTTCAGGCCCTATTCTGGTCCCGGGAGGCAGGCTGAGCCTGCGGTTAATTTTTCTTCCTGATGGGAATATAGAGCGACCTATGCCTGTCCCAACATCTAGAGCTAGTGTCTCATTGGTTCCCCCTCTTCCCGTTCATCCTCAGAACAAATTGCAACCTGTACGGAACAGGAGGTTAAAGTTGCTGATTCTCCAAGGAGGGAGATTGCTAGTAAAGCGGCTGGAATGGCGAACCCGAGCACAAGGAGATGAGAAATGAGGTGCGTTTTAGAAACCTTTCCCGATCACACGGTGTACCATCCTCTGGGATTCTCATGCATGTTTTCGATGTAGGAAGATGCCCTTGAACCTGGAGATTTGGGACCCATGGGATGGGTACCACGCAGTATTACTCTAAAGGGTCTGCGTTTGCTCACCCAACCTCACCAAACCTCTCAGCCCCAAGAGTGTCCACCCTTATGCCTCAATCAGCTGTGGGTCTAGATATGGTCAATCCAGGTGGCATCACAGCCCTTGAACGAATTTTGTAAGAATTTCTCTCTCTTTCACTGTCTTTGTTTCACGGGTTTTTAAAAGTGATTGATTTTTATAAAGGGGTTTAGCTGCTTTTCACTGCTGTGTTTATGCCGCTTTACACACACTTGACTCACTTACAGAGAGATATCAATACATAGGTTTTAAGATTCTTACTAGTCAGATATATTCTTGGGCGGTGAATAGGGGGTTTTGAGTCCAGATCACTGAGCAAGGAGTAGGTCTTGTCTATTACATATTGGGTTTCTGGAACGGTCTCTGAGCTAATTTGAAACCCTAGTTTTATGCATCACCCCACCTCACCTTTCCCGTTAAGCAGCCATAGTGTGTTTTCTAAACGTGTGACTCTGTTCTGTTTTGTAATTCAGTTCAAGGGTAGCGGTTTTTACATTCCCTCTATAAGTGATATCTTATGATAAATGTCTTTTTCTGTGTGACTTATTTCACTTAGAATCGTCGTACCTAAATCCACTCATCATGCTGCTACTAGCCTTATGACATTGATTTCATGGCTGAGTGATATTCCATTGTACAAAAGGACCACAACTTCTTTATCCATTTTTCTCTTTCCTGGGATATTTAAGGTGTAACGAAGTGGAGGTTCTTGTCAACAGAGCAGCCCTAAACTTTGGGGTGCCTGTGTCTTGCTGATTTTTAGTTTTCCCAATTTATACGCCCATGAGTGGAAGTGCCCTATGCTCTCTAAGCTGAGTTTTTTCGATGTTTCAGGATACACCGTACACTTCTCCAGAGTGGCTGTTGGCAATTTATATCCCGCCCATCAGCGTAGCAAGTCTCCCGTTTCTCCATGGCCTGTCCTGCATTTCTGGTTTTGACACTTTATTCAGCATGGCCCTTTTGACCGATGGGAAGCGAGACTTCTTTGTAGCGCTGATTTGCCTTTCCAGGTTGCTTGGTCGGCGAAAAAGGGCGCATGCGTTTTTTCCTGAATATATTCAGGAAAAAACGCATGCGCCCTTTTTGGCCAAGGGCATCATTGTCGAGGTTTTGCCGCTTTTCCCGTGCTTTAAAGGCGATTCGAATCTACCTCCTGAAATCTGTTTCCTGCAATTCTGCCTTGCTTTCAAATCCTCTTCGTTGTCTTCCGTCAATATATTTGTGGACGAGAGTTATCATTTATAACTCTGCAGGTTTGTGAATTGCAGTGCCCCTGAGCTCCATTTTTCAACTCGCTTTCTTGGGAGCTGGCCGCAAAAGCGCAGGATTGCTTCAGGCCCTATTCTGGTCCCGGGCGGCAGGCTGAGCCTGTGGTTAATTCTTCTTCCTGATGGGAAAATAGAGTGACCTGTGCCTGTCCCAACACCTAGAGCTAGTGTCTCATTGGTTCCCCCTCTTCCCGTTCATCCTCAGGACACATTGCAACCTGTACGGAACAGGAGGTTAAAGGTGCTGATTCTCCAAGGAGGGAGATTGTTAGTAAAGCGGCTGGAATGGCGAACCCGAGCACAAGGAGATGAGAAATGAGGTGCGTTTTAGAAACCTTTCCCGATCACACGGTGTACCATCGTCTGGGATTCTCATGCATGTTTTCGATGTAGGAAGATGCCCTTGAACCTGGAGATTTGGGACCCATGGGATGGGTACCACGCAGTATTACTCTAAAGGGTCTGCGTTTGCTCACCCAACCTCACCAAACCTCTCAACCCCAAGAGTGTCCACCCTTATGCCTCAATCAGCTGTGGGTCTAGATATGGTCAATCCAGGTGGCATCACAGCCCTTGAACGAATTTTGTAAGAATTTCTCTCTCTTTCACTGTCTTTGTTTCACGGGTTTTTAAAAGTGATTGATTTTTATAAAGGGGTTTAGCTGCTTTTCACTGCTGTGTTTATGCCGCTTTACACCCACTTGACTCACATACAGAGAGATATCAATACATAGGTTTTAAGATTCTTACTAGTCAGATATATTCTTGGGCGGTGAATAGGGGGTTTTGAGTCCAGATCACTGAGCAAGGAGTAGGTCTTGTCTATTACATATTGGGTTTATGGAACGGTCTCTGAGCTAATTTGAAACCCTTGTTTTATGCATCACCCCACCTCACCTTTCCCGTTAAGCAGCCATAGTGTGTTTTCTAAACGTGTGACTCTGTTCTGTTTTGTAATTCAGTTCAAGGGTAGCGGTTTTTACATTCCCTCTATAAGTGATATCTTATGATAAGTGTCTTTTTCTGTGTGACTTATTTCACTTAGAATCGTCGTACCTAAATCCACTCATCATGCTGCTACTAGCCTTATGACGTTGATTTCATGGCTGAGTGATATTCCATTGTACAAAAGGACCACAACTTCTTTATCCATTTTTCTCTTTCCTGGGATATTTAAGGTGTAATGAAGTGGAGGTTCTTGTCCACAGAGCAGCCCTAAACTTTGGGGTGCCTGTGTCTTGCTGATTTTTACTTTTCCCAATTTATACGCCCATGAGTGGAAGTGCCCTATGCTCTCTAAGCTGAGTTTTTTCGATGTTTCAAGACACACCGTACACTTCTCCAGAGTGGCTGTTGGCAATTTACATCGCGCCCATCAGCGTAGCAAGTCTCCCGTTTCTCCATGGCCTGTCCTGCATTTCTGGTTTTGACACTTTATTCAGCATGGCCCTTTTGACCGATGGGAAGCGAGACTTCTTTGTAGCGCTGATTTGCCTTTCCAGGTTGCTTGGTTGGCCAAAAAGGGCGTATGCGTTTTTTCCTGAATATATTCAGGAAAAAACGCATACGCCCTTTTTGGCCAAGGGCATCATTGTCGAGGTTTTGCCGCTTTTCCCGTGCTTTAAAGGCGATTTGAATCTACCTCCTGAAATCTGATTCCTGCAATTCTGCCTTGCTTTCAAATCCTCTTCGTTGTCTTCCGTCAATATATTTGTGGACGAGAGTTATCATTTATAACTCTGCAGGTTTGTGAATTGCAGTGCCCCTGAGCTCCATTTTTCAACTCGCTTTCTTGGGAGCTGGCCGCAAAAGCGCAGGATTGCTTCAGGCCCTATTCTGGTCCCGGGCGGCAGGCTGAGCCTGTGGTTAATTCTTCTTGCTGATGGGAAAATAGAGTGACCTGTGCCTGTCCCCACACCTAGAGCTAGTGTCTCATTGGTTCCCCCTCTTTCCGTTCATCCTCAGGACAAATTGCAACCTGTACGGAACAGGAGGTTAAAGGTGCTGATTCTCCAAGGAGGGAGATTGCTAGTAAAGCGGCTGGAATGGCGAACCCGAGCACAAGGAGATGAGAAATGAGGTGCGTTTTAGAAACCTTTCCCGATCACACGGTGTACCATCTTCTGGGATTCTCATGCATGTTTTCGATGTAGGAAGATGCCCTTGAACCTGTAGATTTGGGACCCATGGGATGGGTACCACACAGTATTACTCTAAAGGGTCTGCGTTTGCTCACCCAACCTCACCAAACCTCTCAGCCCCAAGAGTGTCCACCCTTATGCCTCAATCAGCTGTGGGTCTAGATATGGTCAATCCAGGTGGCATCACAGCCCTTGAACGAATTTTGTAAGAATTTCTCTCTCTTTCACTGTCTTTGTTTCACGGGTTTTTAAAAGTGATTGATTTTTATAAAGGGGTTTAGCTGCTTTTCACTGCTGTGTTTATGCCGCTTTACACCCACTTGACTCACTTACAGAGACATATCAATACATAGGTTTTAAGATTCTTACTAGTCAGATATATTCTTGGGCGGTGAATAGGGGGTGTTGAGTCCAGTTCACTGAGCAAGGAGTAGGTCGTGTCTATTACTTATTGGGTTTATGGAACGGTCTCTGAGCTAATTTGAAACCTTTCTTTTATGCATCACCCCACCTCACCTTTCCCGTTAAGCAGCCATAGTGTGTTTTCTAAACGTGTGACTCTGTTCTGTTTTGTAATTCAGTTCAAGGGTAGCGGTTTTTACATTCCCTCTATAAGTGATATCTTATGATAAGTGTCTTTTTCTGTGTGACTTATTTCACTTAGAATCGTGTTACCTGAATCCACTCATCATGCTGCTACTAGCCTTATGACGTTGATTTCATGGCTGAGTGATATTCCATTGTACAAAAGGACCACAACTTCTTTATCCATTTTTCTCTTTCCTGGGATATTTAAGGTGTAACGAAGTGGAGGTTCTTGTCCACAGAGCAGCCCTAAACTTTGGGGTGCCTGTGCCTTGCTGATTTTTAGTTTTCCCAATTTACACGCCCATGAGTGGAAGTGCCCTATGCTGTCTAAGCTGAGTTTTTTTGATGTTTCACGACACACCGTACACTTCTCCAGAGTGGCTGTTGGCAGTTTACGTCACGCCCATCAGCATAGCAAGTCTCCCGTTTCTCCATGGCCTGTCCTGCATTTCTGGTTTTGACACTTTATTCAGCATGGCCCTTTTGACCGATGGGAAGCGAGACTTCTTTGTAGCGCTGATTTGCCTTTCCAGGTTGCTTGGTTGGCCAAAAAGGGCGTATGCGTTTTTTCCTGAATATATTCAGGAAAAAACGCATACGCCCTTTTTGGCCAAGGGCATCATTGTCGAGGTTTTGCCGCCTTTCCCGTGCTTTAAAGGCGATTCGAATCTACCTCCTGAAATCTGTTTCCTGCAATTCTGCCTTGCTTTCAAATCCTCTTCGTTGTCTTCCGTCAATATATTTGTGGACGAGAGTTATCATTTATAACTCTGCAGGTTTGTGAATTGCAGTGACCCTGAGCTCCATTTTTCAACTCGCTTTCTTGGCAGCTGGCCGCAAAAGCGCAGGATTGCTTCAGGCCCTATTCTGGTCCCGGGCGGCAGGCTGAGCCTGCGGTTAATTCTTCTTCCTGATGGGAAAATAGAGCGACCTGTGCCTGTCCCAACACCTAGAGCTAGTGTCTCATTGGTCCCCCCTCTTCCCGTTCATCCTCAGGACAAATTGCAACCTGTACGGAACAGGAGGTTAAAGGTGCTGATTCTCCAAGGAGGGAGATTGCTAGTAAAGCGGCTGGAATGGCGAACCCGAGCACAAGGAGATGAGAAATGAGGTGCGTTTTAGAAACCTTTCCCGATCACACGGTGTACCATCCTCTGGGATTCTCATGCATGTTTTCGATGTAGGAAGATGCCCTTGAACCTGGAGATTTGGGACCCATGGGATGGGTACCACGCAGTATTACTCTAAAGGGTCTGCGTTTGCTCACCCAACCTCACCAAACCTCTCAACCCCAAGAGTGTCCACCCTTATGCCTCAATCAGCTGTGGGTCTAGATATGGTCAATCCAGGTGGCATCACAGCCCTTGAACGAATTTTGTAAGAATTTCTCTCTCTTTCACTGTCTTTGTTTCACGGGTTTTTAAAAGTGATTGATTTTTATAAAGGGGTTTAGCTGCTTTTCACTGCTGTGTTTATGCCGCTTTACACCCTCTTGACTCACATACAGAGAGATATCAATACATAGGTTTTAAGATTCTTACTAGTCAGATATATTCTTGGGCGGTGAATAGGGGGTTTTGAGTCCAGATCACTGAGCAAGGAGTAGGTCTTGTCTATTACATATTGGGTTTATGGAACGGTCTCTGAGCTAATTTGAAACCCTTGTTTTATGCATCACCCCACCTCACCTTTCCCGTTAAGCAGCCATAGTGTGTTTTCTAAACGTGTGACTCTGTTCTGTTTTGTAATTCAGTTCAAGGGTAGCGGTTTTTACATTCCCTCTATAAGTGATATCTTATGATAAGTGTCTTTTTCTGTGTGACTTATTTCACTTAGAATCGTCGTACCTAAATCCACTCATAATGCTGCTACTAGCCTTATGACGTTGATTTCATGGCTGAGTGATATTCCATTGTACAAAAGGACCACAACTTCTTTATCCATTTTTCTCTTTCCTGGGATATTTAAGGTGTAACGAAGTGGAGGTTCTTGTCCACAGAGCAGCCCTAAACTTTGGGGTGCCTGTGTTTTGCTGATTTATAGTTTTCCCAATTTATACGCCCATGAGTGGAAGTGCCCTATGCTCTCTAAGCTGAGTTTTTTCGATGTTTCAAGACACACCGTACACTTCTCCAGAGTGGCTGTTGGCAATTTATATCCCGCCCATCAGCGTAGCAAGTCTCCCGTTTCTCCATGGCCTGTCCTGCATTTCTGGTTTTGACACTTTATTCAGCATGGCCCTTTTGACCGATGGGAAGCGAGACTTCTTTGTAGCGCTGATTTGCCTTTCCAGGTTGCTTGGTTGGCGAAAAAGGGCGCATGCGTTTTTTCCTGAATATATTCAGGAAAAAACGCATGCGCCCTTTTTGGCCAAGGGCATCATTGTCGAGGTTTTGCCGCTTTTCCCATGCTTTAAAGGCGATTCGCATCTACCTCCTGAAATCTGTTTCCTGCAATTCTGCCTTGCTTTCAAATCCTCTTCGTTGTCTTCCGTCAATACATTTGTGGACGAGAGTTATCATTTATAACTCTGCAGGTTTGTGAATTGCAGTGCCCCTGAGCTCCATTTTTCAACTCGCTTTCTTGGGAGCTGGCCGCAAAAGCGCAGGATTGCTTCAGGCCCTATTCTGGTCCCGGGCGGCAGGCTGAGCCTGTGGTTAATTCTTCTTCCTGATGGGAAAATAGAGTGACCTGTGCCTGTCCCAACACCTAGAGCTAGTGTCTCATTGGATCCCCCTCTTCCCGTTCATTCTCAGGACACATTGCAACCTGTACGGAACAGGAGGTTAAAGGTGCTGATTCTCCAAGGAGGGAGATTGTTAGTAAAGCGGCTGGAATGGCGAACCCGAGCACAAGGAGATGAGAAATGAGGTGCGTTTTAGAAACCTTTCCCGATCACACGGTGTACCATCGTCTGGGATTCTCATGCATGTTTTCGATGTAGGAAGATGCCCTTGAACCTGGAGATTTGGGACCCATGGGATGGGTACCACGCAGTATTACTCTAAAGGGTCTGCGTTTGCTCACCCAACCTCACCAAACCTCTCAACCCCAAGAGTGTCCACCCTTATGCCTCAATCAGCTGTGGGTCTAGATATGGTCAATCCAGGTGGCATCACAGCCCTTGAACGAATTTTGTAAGAATTTCTCTCTCTTTCACTGTCTTTGTTTCACGGGTTTTTAAAAGTGATTGATTTTTATAAAGGGGTTTAGCTGCTTTTCACTGCTGTGTTTATGCCGCTTTACACCCACTTGACTCACATACAGAGAGATATCAATACATAGGTTTTAAGATTCTTACTAGTCAGATATATTCTTGGGCGGTGAATAGGGGGTTTTGAGTCCAGATCACTGAGCAAGGAGTAGGTCTTGTCTATTACATATTGGGTTTATGGAACGGTCTCTGAGCTAATTTGAAACCCTTGTTTTATGCATCACCCCACCTCACCTTTCCCGTTAAGCAGCCATAGTGTGTTTTCTAAACGTGTGACTCTGTTCTGTTTTGTAATTCAGTTCAAGGGTAGCGGTTTTTACATTCCCTCTATAAGTGATATCTTATGATAAGTGTCTTTTTCTGTGTGACTTATTTCACTTAGAATCGTCGTACCTAAATCCACTCATCATGCTGCTACTAGCCTTATGACGTTGATTTCATGGCTGAGTGATATTCCATTGTACAAAAGGACCACAACTTCTTTATCCATTTTTCTCTTTCCTGGGATATTTAAGGTGTAATGAAGTGGAGGTTCTTGTCCACAGAGCAGCCCTAAACTTTGGGGTGCCTGTGTCTTGCTGATTTTTACTTTTCCCAATTTATACGCCCATGAGTGGAAGTGCCCTATGCTCTCTAAGCTGAGTTTTTTCGATGTTTCAAGACACACCGTACACTTCTCCAGAGTGGCTGTTGGCAATTTACATCGCGCCCATCAGCGTAGCAAGTCTCCCGTTTCTCCATGGCCTGTCCTGCATTTCTGGTTTTGACACTTTATTCAGCATGGCCCTTTTGACCGATGGGAAGCGAGACTTCTTTGTAGCGCTGATTTGCCTTTCCAGGTTGCTTGGTTGGCCAAAAAGGGCGTATGCGTTTTTTCCTGAATATATTCAGGAAAAAACGCATACGCCCTTTTTGGCCAAGGGCATCATTGTCGAGGTTTTGCCGCTTTTCCCGTGCTTTAAAGGCGATTTGAATCTACCTCCTGAAATCTGATTCCTGCAATTCTGCCTTGCTTTCAAATCCTCTTCGTTGTCTTCCGTCAATATATTTGTGGACGAGAGTTATCATTTATAACTCTGCAGGTTTGTGAATTGCAGTGCCCCTGAGCTCCATTTTTCAACTCGCTTTCTTGGGAGCTGGCCGCAAAAGCGCAGGATTGTTTCAGGCCCTATTCTGGTCCCGGGCGGCAGGCTGAGCCTGTGGTTAATTCTTCTTGCTGATGGGAAAATAGAGTGACCTGTGCCTGTCCCCACACCTAGAGCTAGTGTCTCATTGGTTCCCCCTCTTTCCGTTCATCCTCAGGACAAATTGCAACCTGTACGGAACAGGAGGTTAAAGGTGCTGATTCTCCAAGGAGGGAGATTGCTAGTAAAGTGGCTGGAATGGCGAACCCGAGCACAAGGAGATGAGAAATGAGGTGCGTTTTAGAAACCTTTCCCGATCACACGGTGTACCATCTTCTGGGATTCTCATGCATGTTTTCGATGTAGGAAGATGCCCTTGAACCTGGAGATTTGGGACCCATGGGATGGGTACCACACAGTATTACTCTAAAGGGTCTGCGTTTGCTCACCCAACCTCACCAAACCTCTCAGCCCCAAGAGTGTCCACCCTTATGCCTCAATCAGCTGTGGGTCTAGATATGGTCAATCCAGGTGGCATCACAGCCCTTGAACGAATTTTGTAAGAATTTCTCTCTCTTTCACTGTCTTTGTTTCACGGGTTTTTAAAAGTGATTGATTTTTATAAAGGGGTTTAGCTGCTTTTCACTGCTGTGTTTATGCCGCTTTACACCCACTTGACTCACTTACAGAGACATATCAATACATAGGTTTTAAGATTCTTACTAGTCAGATATATTCTTGGGCGGTGAATAGGGGGTGTTGAGTCCAGTTCACTGAGCAAGGAGTAGGTCGTGTCTATTACTTATTGGGTTTATGGAACGGTATCTGAGCTAATTTGAAACCTTTCTTTTATGCATCACCCCACCTCACCTTTCCCGTTAAGCAGCCATAGTGTGTTTTCTAAACGTGTGACTCTGTTCTGTTTTGTAATTCAGTTCAAGGGTAGCGGTTTTTACATTCCCTCTATAAGTGATATCTTATGATAAGTGTCTTTTTCTGTGTGACTTATTTCACTTAGAATCGTGTTACCTGAATCCACTCATCATGCTGCTACTAGCCTTATGACGTTGATTTCATGGCTGAGTGATATTCCATTGTACAAAAGGACCACAACTTCTTTATCCATTTTTCTCTTTCCTGGGATATTTAAGGTGTAACGAAGTGGAGGTTCTTGTCCACAGAGCAGCCCTAAACTTTGGGGTGCCTGTGCCTTGCTGATTTTTAGTTTTCCCAATTTACACGCCCATGAGTGGAAGTGCCCTATGCTGTCTAAGCTGAGTTTTTTTGATGTTTCACGACACACCGTACACTTCTCCAGAGTGGCTGTTGGCAGTTTACGTCACGCCCATCAGCATAGCAAGTCTCCCGTTTCTCCATGGCCTGTCCTGCATTTCTGGTTTTGACACTTTATTCAGCATGGCCCTTTTGACCGATGGGAAGCGAGACTTCTTTGTAGCGCTGATTTGCCTTTCCAGGTTGCTTGGTTGGCCAAAAAGGGCGTATGCGTTTTTTCCTGAATATATTCAGGAAAAAACGCATACGCCCTTTTTGGCCAAGGGCATCATTGTCGAGGTTTTGCCGCCTTTCCCGTGCTTTAAAGGCGATTCGAATCTACCTCCTGAAATCTGTTTCCTGCAATTCTGCCTTGCTTTCAAATCCTCTTCGTTGTCTTCCGTCAATATATTTGTGGACGAGAGTTATCATTTATAACTCTGCAGGTTTGTGAATTGCAGTGACCCTGAGCTCCATTTTTCAACTCGCTTTCTTGGCAGCTGGCCGCAAAAGCGCAGGATTGCTTCAGGCCCTATTCTGGTCCCGGGCGGCAGGCTGAGCCTGCGGTTAATTCTTCTTCCTGATGGGAAAATAGAGCGACCTGTGCCTGTCCCAACACCTAGAGCTAGTGTCTCATTGGTCCCCCCTCTTCCCGTTCATCCTCAGGACAAATTGCAACCTGTACGGAACAGGAGGTTAAAGGTGCTGATTCTCCAAGGAGGGAGATTGCTAGTAAAGCGGCTGGAATGGCGAACCCGAGCACAAGGAGATGAGAAATGAGGTGCGTTTTAGAAACCTTTCCCGATCACACGGTGTACCATCCTCTGGGATTCTCATGCATGTTTTCGATGTAGGAAGATGCCCTTGAACCTGGAGATTTGGGACCCATGGGATGGGTACCACGCAGTATTACTCTAAAGGGTCTGCGTTTGCTCACCCAACCTCACCAAACCTCTCAACCCCAAGAGTGTCCACCCTTATGCCTCAATCAGCTGTGGGTCTAGATATGGTCAATCCAGGTGGCATCACAGCCCTTGAACGAATTTTGTAAGAATTTCTCTCTCTTTCACTGTCTTTGTTTCACGGGTTTTTAAAAGTGATTGATTTTTATAAAGGGGTTTAGCTGCTTTTCACTGCTGTGTTTATGCCGCTTTACACCCTCTTGACTCACATACAGAGAGATATCAATACATAGGTTTTAAGATTCTTACTAGTCAGATATATTCTTGGGCGGTGAATAGGGGGTTTTGAGTCCAGATCACTGAGCAAGGAGTAGGTCTTGTCTATTACATATTGGGTTTATGGAACGGTCTCTGAGCTAATTTGAAACCCTTGTTTTATGCATCACCCCACCTCACCTTTCCCGTTAAGCAGCCATAGTGTGTTTTCTAAACGTGTGACTCTGTTCTGTTTTGTAATTCAGTTCAAGGGTAGCGGTTTTTACATTCCCTCTATAAGTGATATCTTATGATAAGTGTCTTTTTCTGTGTGACTTATTTCACTTAGAATCGTCGTACCTAAATCCACTCATCATGCTGCTACTAGCCTTATGACGTTGATTTCATGGCTGAGTGATATTCCATTGTACAAAAGGACCACAACTTCTTTATCCATTTTTCTCTTTCCTGGGATATTTAAGGTGTAACGAAGTGGAGGTTCTTGTCCACAGAGCAGCCCTAAACTTTGGGGTGCCTGTGTTTTGCTGATTTATAGTTTTCCCAATTTATACGCCCATGAGTGGAAGTGCCCTATGCTCTCTAAGCTGAGTTTTTTCGATGTTTCAAGACACACCGTACACTTCTCCAGAGTGGCTGTTGGCAATTTATATCCCGCCCATCAGCGTAGCAAGTCTCCCGTTTCTCCATGGCCTGTCCTGCATTTCTGGTTTTGACACTTTATTCAGCATGGCCCTTTTGACCGATGGGAAGCGAGACTTCTTTGTAGCGCTGATTTGCCTTTCCAGGTTGCTTGGTTGGCCAAAAAGGGCGTATGCGTTTTTTCCTGAATATATTCAGGAAAAAACGCATACGCCCTTTTTGGCCAAGGGCATCATTGTCGAGGTTTTGCCGCTTTTCCCGTGCTTTAAAGGCGATTCGAATCTACCTCCTGAAATCTGTTTCCTGCAATTCTGCCTTGCTTTCAAATCCTCTCTGTTGTCTTCCGTCAATATATTTGTGGACGAGAGTTATCATTTATAACTCTGCAGGTTTGTGAATTGCAGTGACCCTGAGCTCCATTTTTCAACTCGCTTTCTTGGGAGCTGGCCGCAAAAGCGCAGGATTGCTTCAGGCCCTATTCTGGTCCCGGGCGGCAGGCTGAGCCTGTGGTTAATTCTTCTTCCTGATGGGAAAATAGAGTGACCTGTGCCTGTCCCAACACCTAGAGCTAGTGTCTCATTGGTTCCCCCTCTTCCCGTTCATCCTCAGGACACATTGCAACCTGTACGGAACAGGAGGTTAAAGGTGCTGATTCTCCAAGGAGGGAGATTGTTAGTAAAGCGGCTGGAATGGCGAACCCGAGCACAAGGAGATGAGAAATGAGGTGCGTTTTAGAAACCTTTCCCGATCACACGGTGTACCATCATCTGGGATTCTCATGCATGTTTTCGATGTAGGAAGATGCCCTTGAACCTGGAGATTTGGGACCCATGGGATGGGTACCACGCAGTATTACTCTAAAGGGTCTGCGTTTGCTCACCCAACCTCACCAAACCTCTCAACCCCAAGAGTGTCCACCCTTATGCCTCAATCAGCTGTGGGTCTAGATATGGTCAATCCAGGTGGCATCACAGCCCTTGAACGAATTTTGTAAGAATTTCTCTCTCTTTCACTGTCTTTGTTTCACGGGTTTTTAAAAGTGATTGATTTTTATAAAGGGGTTTAGCTGCTTTTCACTGCTGTGTTTATGCCGCTTTACACCCACTTGACTCACATACAGAGAGATATCAATACATAGGTTTTAAGATTCTTACTAGTCAGATATATTCTTGGGCGGTGAATAGGGGGTTTTGAGTCCAGATCACTGAGCAAGGAGTAGGTCTTGTCTATTACATATTGGGTTTATGGAACGGTCTCTGAGCTAATTTGAAACCCTTGTTTTATGCATCACCCCACCTCACCTTTCCCGTTAAGCAGCCATAGTGTGTTTTCTAAACGTGTGACTCTGTTCTGTTTTGTAATTCAGTTCAAGGGTAGCGGTTTTTACATTCCCTCTATAAGTGATATCTTATGATAAGTGTCTTTTTCTGTGTGACTTATTTCACTTAGAATCGTCGTACCTAAATCCACTCATCATGCTGCTACTAGCCTTATGACGTTGATTTCATGGCTGAGTGATATTCCATTGTACAAAAGGACCACAACTTCTTTATCCATTTTTCTCTTTCCTGGGATATTTAAGGTGTAATGAAGTGGAGGTTCTTGTCCACAGAGCAGCCCTAAACTTTGGGGTGCCTGTGTCTTGCTGATTTTTACTTTTCCCAATTTATACGCCCATGAGTGGAAGTGCCCTATGCTCTCTAAGCTGAGTTTTTTCGATGTTTCAAGACACACCGTACACTTCTCCAGAGTGGCTGTTGGCAATTTACATCGCGCCCATCAGCGTAGCAAGTCTCCCGTTTCTCCATGGCCTGTCCTGCATTTCTGGTTTTGACACTTTATTCAGCATGGCCCTTTTGACCGATGGGAAGCGAGACTTCTTTGTAGCGCTGATTTGCCTTTCCAGGTTGCTTGGTTGGCCAAAAAGGGCGTATGCGTTTTTTCCTGAATATATTCAGGAAAAAACGCATACGCCCTTTTTGGCCAAGGGCATCATTGTCGAGGTTTTGCCGCTTTTCCCGTGCTTTAAAGGCGATTTGAATCTACCTCCTGAAATCTGATTCCTGCAATTCTGCCTTGCTTTCAAATCCTCTTCGTTGTCTTCCGTCAATATATTTGTGGACGAGAGTTATCATTTATAACTCTGCAGGTTTGTGAATTGCAGTGCCCCTGAGCTCCATTTTTCAACTCGCTTTCTTGGGAGCTGGCCGCAAAAGCGCAGGATTGCTTCAGGCCCTATTCTGGTCCCGGGCGGCAGGCGGAGCCTGTGGTTAATTCTTCTTCCTGATGGGAAAATAGAGTGACCTGTGCCTGTCCCCACACCTAGAGCTAGTGTCTCATTGGTTCCCCCTCTTTCCGTTCATCCTCAGGACAAATTGCAACCTGTACGGAACAGGAGGTTAAAGGTGCTGATTCTCCAAGGAGGGAGATTGCTAGTAAAGCGGCTGGAATGGCGAACCCGAGCACAAGGAGATGAGAAATGAGGTGCGTTTTAGAAACCTTTCCCGATCACACGGTGTACCATCTTCTGGGATTCTCATGCATGTTTTCGATGTAGGAAGATGCCCTTGAACCTGTAGATTTGGGACCCATGGGATGGGTACCACACAGTATTACTCTAAAGGGTCTGCGTTTGCTCACCCAACCTCACCAAACCTCTCAGCCCCAAGAGTGTCCACCCTTATGCCTCAATCAGCTGTGGGTCTAGATATGGTCAATCCAGGTGGCATCACAGCCCTTGAACGAATTTTGTAAGAATTTCTCTCTCTTTCACTGTCTTTGTTTCACGGGTTTTTAAAAGTGATTGATTTTTATAAAGGGGTTTAGCTGCTTTTCACTGCTGTGTTTATGCCGCTTTACACCCACTTGACTCACTTACAGAGACATATCAATACATAGGTTTTAAGATTCTTACTAGTCAGATATATTCTTGGGCGGTGAATAGGGGGTGTTGAGTCCAGTTCACTGAGCAAGGAGTAGGTCGTGTCTATTACTTATTGGGTTTATGGAACGGTATCTGAGCTAATTTGAAACCTTTCTTTTATGCATCACCCCACCTCACCTTTCCCGTTAAGCAGCCATAGTGTGTTTTCTAAACGTGTGACTCTGTTCTGTTTTGTAATTCAGTTCAAGGATAGTGGTTTTTACATTCCCTCTATAAGTGATATCTTATGATAAGTGTCTTTTTCTGTGTGACTTATTTCACTTAGAATCGTCGTACCTAAATCCACTCATCATGCTGCTACTAGCCTTATGACGTTGATTTCATGGCTGAGTGACATTCCATTGTACATAAGGACCACAACTTCTTTATCCATTTTTCTCTTTCCTGGGATATTTAAGGTGTAACGAAGTGGAGGTTCTTGTCAACAGAGCAGCCCTAATCTTTGGGGTGCCTGTGCCTTGCTGATTTTTAGTTTTCCCAATTTATACGCCCGTGAGTGGAAGTGCCGTATGCTCTCTAAGCTGAGTTTTTTCGATGTTTCAGGACACACCCTACACTTCTCCAGAGTGGCTGTTGGCAATTTACATCCCGCCCATCAGCGTAGCAAGGCTCCCGTTTCTCCATGGCCTGTCCTGCATTTCTGGTTTTGACACTTTATTCAGCATGGCCCTTTTGACCGATGGGAAGCGAGACTTCTTTGTAGCGCTGATTTGCCTTTCCAGGTTGCTTGGTTGGCCAAAAAGGGCGTATGCCTTTTTTCCTGAATATATTCAGGAAAAAACGCATACGCCCTTTTTGGCCAAGGGCATCATTGTCGAGGTTTTGCCGCCTTTCCCGTGCTTTAAAGGCGATTCGAATCTACCTCCTGAAATCTGTTTCCTGCAATTCTGCCTTGATTTCAAATCCTCTTCGTTGTCTTCCATCAATATATTTGTGGACGAGAGTTACCATTTATAACTCTGCAGGTTTGTGAATTGCAGTGACCCTGAGCTCCATTTTTCAACTCGCTTTCTTGGCAGCTGGCCGCAAAAGCGCAGGATTGCTTCAGGCCCTATTCTGGTCCCGGGCGGCAGGCTGAGCCTGCGGTTAATTCTTCTTCCTGATGGGAAAATAGAGCGACCTGTGCCTGTCCCAACACCTAGAGCTAGTGTCTCATTGGTCCCCCCTCTTCCCGTTCATCCTCAGGACAAATTGCAACCTGTACGGAACAGGAGGTTAAAGGTGCTGATTCTCCAAGGAGGGAGATTGCTAGTAAAGCGGCTGGAATGGCGAACCCGAGCACAAGGAGATGAGAAATGAGGTGCGTTTTAGAAACCTTTCCCGATCACACGGTGTACCATCCTCTGGGATTCTCATGCATGTTTTCGATGTAGGAAGATGCCCTTGAACCTGGAGATTTGGGACCCATGGGATGGGTACCACGCAGTATTACTCTAAAGGGTCTGCGTTTGCTCACCCAACCTCACCAAACCTCTCAACCCCAAGAGTGTCCACCCTTATGCCTCAATCAGCTGTGGGTCTAGATATGGTCAATCCAGGTGGCATCACAGCCCTTGAACGAATTTTGTAAGAATTTCTCTCTCTTTCACTGTCTTTGTTTCACGGGTTTTTAAAAGTGATTGATTTTTATAAAGGGGTTTAGCTGCTTTTCACTGCTGTGTTTATGCCGCTTTACACCCTCTTGACTCACATACAGAGAGATATCAATACATAGGTTTTAAGATTCTTACTAGTCAGATATATTCTTGGGCGGTGAATAGGGGGTTTTGAGTCCAGATCACTGAGCAAGGAGTAGGTCTTGTCTATTACATATTGGGTTTATGGAACGGTCTCTGAGCTAATTTGAAACCCTTGTTTTATGCATCACCCCACCTCACCTTTCCCGTTAAGCAGCCATAGTGTGTTTTCTAAACGTGTGACTCTGTTCTGTTTTGTAATTCAGTTCAAGGGTAGCGGTTTTTACATTCCCTCTATAAGTGATATCTTATGATAAGTGTCTTTTTCTGTGTGACTTATTTCACTTAGAATCGTCGTACCTAAATCCACTCATAATGCTGCTACTAGCCTTATGACGTTGATTTCATGGCTGAGTGATATTCCATTGTACAAAAGGACCACAACTTCTTTATCCATTTTTCTCTTTCCTGGGATATTTAAGGTGTAACGAAGTGGAGGTTCTTGTCCACAGAGCAGCCCTAAACTTTGGGGTGCCTGTGTTTTGCTGATTTATAGTTTTCCCAATTTATACGCCCATGAGTGGAAGTGCCCTATGCTCTCTAAGCTGAGTTTTTTCGATGTTTCAAGACACACCGTACACTTCTCCAGAGTGGCTGTTGGCAATTTATATCCCGCCCATCAGCGTAGCAAGTCTCCCGTTTCTCCATGGCCTGTCCTGCATTTCTGGTTTTGACACTTTATTCAGCATGGCCCTTTTGACCGATGGGAAGCGAGACTTCTTTGTAGCGCTGATTTGCCTTTCCAGGTTGCTTGGTTGGCGAAAAAGGGCGCATGCGTTTTTTCCTGAATATATTCAGGAAAAAACGCATGCGCCCTTTTTGGCCAAGGGCATCATTGTCGAGGTTTTGCCGCTTTTCCCATGCTTTAAAGGCGATTCGCATCTACCTCCTGAAATCTGTTTCCTGCAATTCTGCCTTGCTTTCAAATCCTCTTCGTTGTCTTCCGTCAATACATTTGTGGACGAGAGTTATCATTTATAACTCTGCAGGTTTGTGAATTGCAGTGCCCCTGAGCTCCATTTTTCAACTCGCTTTCTTGGGAGCTGGCCGCAAAAGCGCAGGATTGCTTCAGGCCCTATTCTGGTCCCGGGCGGCAGGCTGAGCCTGTGGTTAATTCTTCTTCCTGATGGGAAAATAGAGTGACCTGTGCCTGTCCCAACACCTAGAGCTAGTGTCTCATTGGATCCCCCTCTTCCCGTTCATTCTCAGGACACATTGCAACCTGTACGGAACAGGAGGTTAAAGGTGCTGATTCTCCAAGGAGGGAGATTGTTAGTAAAGCGGCTGGAATGGCGAACCCGAGCACAAGGAGATGAGAAATGAGGTGCGTTTTAGAAACCTTTCCCGATCACACGGTGTACCATCGTCTGGGATTCTCATGCATGTTTTCGATGTAGGAAGATGCCCTTGAACCTGGAGATTTGGGACCCATGGGATGGGTACCACGCAGTATTACTCTAAAGGGTCTGCGTTTGCTCACCCAACCTCACCAAACCTCTCAACCCCAAGAGTGTCCACCCTTATGCCTCAATCAGCTGTGGGTCTAGATATGGTCAATCCAGGTGGCATCACAGCCCTTGAACGAATTTTGTAAGAATTTCTCTCTCTTTCACTGTCTTTGTTTCACGGGTTTTTAAAAGTGATTGATTTTTATAAAGGGGTTTAGCTGCTTTTCACTGCTGTGTTTATGCCGCTTTACACCCACTTGACTCACATACAGAGAGATATCAATACATAGGTTTTAAGATTCTTACTAGTCAGATATATTCTTGGGCGGTGAATAGGGGGTTTTGAGTCCAGATCACTGAGCAAGGAGTAGGTCTTGTCTATTACATATTGGGTTTATGGAACGGTCTCTGAGCTAATTTGAAACCCTTGTTTTATGCATCACCCCACCTCACCTTTCCCGTTAAGCAGCCATAGTGTGTTTTCTAAACGTGTGACTCTGTTCTGTTTTGTAATTCAGTTCAAGGGTAGCGGTTTTTACATTCCCTCTATAAGTGATATCTTATGATAAGTGTCTTTTTCTGTGTGACTTATTTCACTTAGAATCGTCGTACCTAAATCCACTCATCATGCTGCTACTAGCCTTATGACGTTGATTTCATGGCTGAGTGATATTCCATTGTACAAAAGGACCACAACTTCTTTATCCATTTTTCTCTTTCCTGGGATATTTAAGGTGTAATGAAGTGGAGGTTCTTGTCCACAGAGCAGCCCTAAACTTTGGGGTGCCTGTGTCTTGCTGATTTTTACTTTTCCCAATTTATACGCCCATGAGTGGAAGTGCCCTATGCTCTCTAAGCTGAGTTTTTTCGATGTTTCAAGACACACCGTACACTTCTCCAGAGTGGCTGTTGGCAATTTACATCGCGCCCATCAGCGTAGCAAGTCTCCCGTTTCTCCATGGCCTGTCCTGCATTTCTGGTTTTGACACTTTATTCAGCATGGCCCTTTTGACCGATGGGAAGCGAGACTTCTTTGTAGCGCTGATTTGCCTTTCCAGGTTGCTTGGTTGGCCAAAAAGGGCGTATGCGTTTTTTCCTGAATATATTCAGGAAAAAACGCATACGCCCTTTTTGGCCAAGGGCATCATTGTCGAGGTTTTGCCGCTTTTCCCGTGCTTTAAAGGCGATTTGAATCTACCTCCTGAAATCTGATTCCTGCAATTCTGCCTTGCTTTCAAATCCTCTTCGTTGTCTTCCGTCAATATATTTGTGGACGAGAGTTATCATTTATAACTCTGCAGGTTTGTGAATTGCAGTGCCCCTGAGCTCCATTTTTCAACTCGCTTTCTTGGGAGCTGGCCGCAAAAGCGCAGGATTGTTTCAGGCCCTATTCTGGTCCCGGGCGGCAGGCTGAGCCTGTGGTTAATTCTTCTTGCTGATGGGAAAATAGAGTGACCTGTGCCTGTCCCCACACCTAGAGCTAGTGTCTCATTGGTTCCCCCTCTTTCCGTTCATCCTCAGGACAAATTGCAACCTGTACGGAACAGGAGGTTAAAGGTGCTGATTCTCCAAGGAGGGAGATTGCTAGTAAAGTGGCTGGAATGGCGAACCCGAGCACAAGGAGATGAGAAATGAGGTGCGTTTTAGAAACCTTTCCCGATCACACGGTGTACCATCTTCTGGGATTCTCATGCATGTTTTCGATGTAGGAAGATGCCCTTGAACCTGGAGATTTGGGACCCATGGGATGGGTACCACACAGTATTACTCTAAAGGGTCTGCGTTTGCTCACCCAACCTCACCAAACCTCTCAGCCCCAAGAGTGTCCACCCTTATGCCTCAATCAGCTGTGGGTCTAGATATGGTCAATCCAGGTGGCATCACAGCCCTTGAACGAATTTTGTAAGAATTTCTCTCTCTTTCACTGTCTTTGTTTCACGGGTTTTTAAAAGTGATTGATTTTTATAAAGGGGTTTAGCTGCTTTTCACTGCTGTGTTTATGCCGCTTTACACCCACTTGACTCACTTACAGAGACATATCAATACATAGGTTTTAAGATTCTTACTAGTCAGATATATTCTTGGGCGGTGAATAGGGGGTGTTGAGTCCAGTTCACTGAGCAAGGAGTAGGTCGTGTCTATTACTTATTGGGTTTATGGAACGGTATCTGAGCTAATTTGAAACCTTTCTTTTATGCATCACCCCACCTCACCTTTCCCGTTAAGCAGCCATAGTGTGTTTTCTAAACGTGTGACTCTGTTCTGTTTTGTAATTCAGTTCAAGGGTAGCGGTTTTTACATTCCCTCTATAAGTGATATCTTATGATAAGTGTCTTTTTCTGTGTGACTTATTTCACTTAGAATCGTGTTACCTGAATCCACTCATCATGCTGCTACTAGCCTTATGACGTTGATTTCATGGCTGAGTGATATTCCATTGTACAAAAGGACCACAACTTCTTTATCCATTTTTCTCTTTCCTGGGATATTTAAGGTGTAACGAAGTGGAGGTTCTTGTCCACAGAGCAGCCCTAAACTTTGGGGTGCCTGTGCCTTGCTGATTTTTAGTTTTCCCAATTTACACGCCCATGAGTGGAAGTGCCCTATGCTGTCTAAGCTGAGTTTTTTTGATGTTTCACGACACACCGTACACTTCTCCAGAGTGGCTGTTGGCAGTTTACGTCACGCCCATCAGCATAGCAAGTCTCCCGTTTCTCCATGGCCTGTCCTGCATTTCTGGTTTTGACACTTTATTCAGCATGGCCCTTTTGACCGATGGGAAGCGAGACTTCTTTGTAGCGCTGATTTGCCTTTCCAGGTTGCTTGGTTGGCCAAAAAGGGCGTATGCGTTTTTTCCTGAATATATTCAGGAAAAAACGCATACGCCCTTTTTGGCCAAGGGCATCATTGTCGAGGTTTTGCCGCCTTTCCCGTGCTTTAAAGGCGATTCGAATCTACCTCCTGAAATCTGTTTCCTGCAATTCTGCCTTGCTTTCAAATCCTCTTCGTTGTCTTCCGTCAATATATTTGTGGACGAGAGTTATCATTTATAACTCTGCAGGTTTGTGAATTGCAGTGACCCTGAGCTCCATTTTTCAACTCGCTTTCTTGGCAGCTGGCCGCAAAAGCGCAGGATTGCTTCAGGCCCTATTCTGGTCCCGGGCGGCAGGCTGAGCCTGCGGTTAATTCTTCTTCCTGATGGGAAAATAGAGCGACCTGTGCCTGTCCCAACACCTAGAGCTAGTGTCTCATTGGTCCCCCCTCTTCCCGTTCATCCTCAGGACAAATTGCAACCTGTACGGAACAGGAGGTTAAAGGTGCTGATTCTCCAAGGAGGGAGATTGCTAGTAAAGCGGCTGGAATGGCGAACCCGAGCACAAGGAGATGAGAAATGAGGTGCGTTTTAGAAACCTTTCCCGATCACACGGTGTACCATCTTCTGGGATTCTCATGCATGTTTTCGATGTAGGAAGATGCCCTTGAACCTGGAGATTTGGGACCCATGGGATGGGTACCACGCAGTATTACTCTAAAGGGTCTGCGTTTGCTCACCCAACCTCACCAAACCTCTCAACCACAAGAGTGTCCACCCTTATGCCTCAATCAGCTGTGGGTCTAGATATGGTCAATCCAGGTGGCATCACAGCCCTTGAACGAATTTTGTAAGAATTTCTCTCTCTTTCACTGTCTTTGTTTCACGGGTTTTTAAAAGTGATTGATTTTTATAAAGGGGTTTAGCTGCTTTTCACTGCTGTGTTTATGCCGCTTTACACCCTCTTGACTCACATACAGAGAGATATCAATACATAGGTTTTAAGATTCTTACTAGTCAGATATATTCTTGGGCGGTGAATAGGGGGTTTTGAGTCCAGATCACTGAGCAAGGAGTAGGTCTTGTCTATTACATATTGGGTTTATGGAACGGTCTCTGAGCTAATTTGAAACCCTTGTTTTATGCATCACCCCACCTCACCTTTCCCGTTAAGCAGCCATAGTGTGTTTTCTAAACGTGTGACTCTGTTCTGTTTTGTAATTCAGTTCAAGGGTAGCGGTTTTTACATTCCCTCTATAAGTGATATCTTATGATAAGTGTCTTTTTCTGTGTGACTTATTTCACTTAGAATCGTGTTACCTGAATCCACTCATCATGCTGCTACTAGCCTTATGACGTTGATTTCATGGCTGAGTGATATTCCATTGTACAAAAGGACCACAACTTCTTTATCCATTTTTCTCTTTCCTGGGATATTTAAGGTGTAACGAAGTGGAGGTTCTTGTCCACAGAGCAGCCCTAAACTTTGGGGTGCCTGTGCCTTGCTGATTTTTAGTTTTCCCAATTTACACGCCCATGAGTGGAAGTGCCCTATGCTGTCTAAGCTGAGTTTTTTCGATGTTTCACGACACACCGTACACTTCTCCAGAGTGGCTGTTGGCAGTTTACGTCACGCCCATCAGCATAGCAAGTCTCCCGTTTCTCCATGGCCTGTCCTGCATTTCTGGTTTTGACACTTTATTCAGCATGGCCCTTTTGACCGATGGGAAGCGAGACTTCTTTGTAGCGCTGATTTGCCTTTCCAGGTTGCTTGGTTGGCCAAAAAGGGCGTATGCGTTTTTTCCTGAATATATTCAGGAAAAAACGCATACGCCCTTTTTGGCCAAGGGCATCATTGTCGAGGTTTTGCCGCCTTTCCCGTGCTTTAAAGGCGATTCGAATCTACCTCCTGAAATCTGTTTCCTGCAATTCTGCCTTGCTTTCAAATCCTCTTCGTTGTCTTCCGTCAATATATTTGTGGACGAGAGTTATCATTTATAACTCTGCAGGTTTGTGAATTGCAGTGACCCTGAGCTCCATTTTTCAACTCGCTTTCTTGGCAGCTGGCCGCAAAAGCGCAGGATTGCTTCAGGCCCTATTCTGGTCCCGGGCGGCAGGCTGAGCCTGCGGTTAATTCTTCTTCCTGATGGGAAAATAGAGCGACCTGTGCCTGTCCCAACACCTAGAGCTAGTGTCTCATTGGTCCCCCCTCTTCCCGTTCATCCTCAGGACAAATTGCAACCTGTACGGAACAGGAGGTTAAAGGTGCTGATTCTCCAAGGAGGGAGATTGCTAGTAAAGCGGCTGGAATGGCGAACCCGAGCACAAGGAGATGAGAAATGAGGTGCGTTTTAGAAACCTTTCCCGATCACACGGTGTACCATCCTCTGGGATTCTCATGCATGTTTTCGATGTAGGAAGATGCCCTTGAACCTGGAGATTTGGGACCCATGGGATGGGTACCACGCAGTATTACTCTAAAGGGTCTGCGTTTGCTCACCCAACCTCACCAAACCTCTCAACCCCAAGAGTGTCCACCCTTATGCCTCAATCAGCTGTGGGTCTAGATATGGTCAATCCAGGTGGCATCACAGCCCTTGAACGAATTTTGTAAGAATTTCTCTCTCTTTCACTGTCTTTGTTTCACGGGTTTTTAAAAGTGATTGATTTTTATAAAGGGGTTTAGCTGCTTTTCACTGCTGTGTTTATGCCGCTTTACACCCTCTTGACTCACATACAGAGAGATATCAATACATAGGTTTTAAGATTCTTACTAGTCAGATATATTCTTGGGCGGTGAATAGGGGGTTTTGAGTCCAGATCACTGAGCAAGGAGTAGGTCTTGTCTATTACATATTGGGTTTATGGAACGGTCTCTGAGCTAATTTGAAACCCTTGTTTTATGCATCACCCCACCTCACCTTTCCCGTTAAGCAGCCATAGTGTGTTTTCTAAACGTGTGACTCTGTTCTGTTTTGTAATTCAGTTCAAGGGTAGCGGTTTTTACATTCCCTCTATAAGTGATATCTTATGATAAGTGTCTTTTTCTGTGTGACTTATTTCACTTAGAATCGTCGTACCTAAATCCACTCATCATGCTGCTACTAGCCTTATGACGTTGATTTCATGGCTGAGTGATATTCCATTGTACAAAAGGACCACAACTTCTTTATCCATTTTTCTCTTTCCTGGGATATTTAAGGTGTAACGAAGTGGAGGTTCTTGTCCACAGAGCAGCCCTAAACTTTGGGGTGCCTGTGTTTTGCTGATTTATAGTTTTCCCAATTTATACGCCCATGAGTGGAAGTGCCCTATGCTCTCTAAGCTGAGTTTTTTCGATGTTTCAAGACACACCGTACACTTCTCCAGAGTGGCTGTTGGCAATTTATATCCCGCCCATCAGCGTAGCAAGTCTCCCGTTTCTCCATGGCCTGTCCTGCATTTCTGGTTTTGACACTTTATTCAGCATGGCCCTTTTGACCGATGGGAAGCGAGACTTCTTTGTAGCGCTGATTTGCCTTTCCAGGTTGCTTGGTTGGCGAAAAAGGGCGCATGCGTTTTTTCCTGAATATATTCAGGAAAAAACGCATGCGCCCTTTTTGGCCAAGGGCATCATTGTCGAGGTTTTGCCGCTTTTCCCATGCTTTAAAGGCGATTCGCATCTACCTCCTGAAATCTGTTTCCTGCAATTCTGCCTTGCTTTCAAATCCTCTTCGTTGTCTTCCGTCAATACATTTGTGGACGAGAGTTATCATTTATAACTCTGCAGGTTTGTGAATTGCAGTGCCCCTGAGCTCCATTTTTCAACTCGCTTTCTTGGGAGCTGGCCGCAAAAGCGCAGGATTGCTTCAGGCCCTATTCTGGTCCCGGGCGGCAGGCTGAGCCTGTGGTTAATTCTTCTTCCTGATGGGAAAATAGAGTGACCTGTGCCTGTCCCAACACCTAGAGCTAGTGTCTCATTGGTTCCCCCTCTTCCCGTTCATCCTCAGGACACATTGCAACCTGTACGGAACAGGAGGTTAAAGGTGCTGATTCTCCAAGGAGGGAGATTGTTAGTAAAGCGGCTGGAATGGCGAACCCGAGCACAAGGAGATGAGAAATGAGGTGCGTTTTAGAAACCTTTCCCGATCACACGGTGTACCATCGTCTGGGATTCTCATGCATGTTTTCGATGTAGGAAGATGCCCTTGAACCTGGAGATTTGGGACCCATGGGATGGGTACCACGCAGTATTACTCTAAAGGGTCTGCGTTTGCTCACCCAACCTCACCAAACCTCTCAACCCCAAGAGTGTCCACCCTTATGCCTCAATCAGCTGTGGGTCTAGATATGGTCAATCCAGGTGGCATCACAGCCCTTGAACGAATTTTGTAAGAATTTCTCTCTCTTTCACTGTCTTTGTTTCACGGGTTTTTAAAAGTGATTGATTTTTATAAAGGGGTTTAGCTGCTTTTCACTGCTGTGTTTATGCCGCTTTACACCCACTTGACTCACATACAGAGAGATATCAATACATAGGTTTTAAGATTCTTACTAGTCAGATATATTCTTGGGCGGTGAATAGGGGGTTTTGAGTCCAGATCACTGAGCAAGGAGTAGGTCTTGTCTATTACATATTGGGTTTATGGAACGGTCTCTGAGCTAATTTGAAACCCTTGTTTTATGCATCACCCCACCTCACCTTTCCCGTTAAGCAGCCATAGTGTGTTTTCTAAACGTGTGACTCTGTTCTGTTTTGTAATTCAGTTCAAGGGTAGCGGTTTTTACATTCCCTCTATAAGTGATATCTTATGATAAGTGTCTTTTTCTGTGTGACTTATTTCACTTAGAATCGTCGTACCTAAATCCACTCATCATGCTGCTACTAGCCTTATGACGTTGATTTCATGGCTGAGTGATATTCCATTGTACAAAAGGACCACAACTTCTTTATCCATTTTTCTCTTTCCTGGGATATTTAAGGTGTAATGAAGTGGAGGTTCTTGTCCACAGAGCAGCCCTAAACTTTGGGGTGCCTGTGTCTTGCTGATTTTTACTTTTCCCAATTTATACGCCCATGAGTGGAAGTGCCCTATGCTCTCTAAGCTGAGTTTTTTCGATGTTTCAAGACACACCGTACACTTCTCCAGAGTGGCTGTTGGCAATTTACATCGCGCCCATCAGCGTAGCAAGTCTCCCGTTTCTCCATGGCCTGTCCTGCATTTCTGGTTTTGACACTTTATTCAGCATGGCCCTTTTGACCGATGGGAAGCGAGACTTCTTTGTAGCGCTGATTTGCCTTTCCAGGTTGCTTGGTTGGCCAAAAAGGGCGTATGCGTTTTTTCCTGAATATATTCAGGAAAAAACGCATACGCCCTTTTTGGCCAAGGGCATCATTGTCGAGGTTTTGCCGCTTTTCCCGTGCTTTAAAGGCGATTTGAATCTACCTCCTGAAATCTGATTCCTGCAATTCTGCCTTGCTTTCAAATCCTCTTCGTTGTCTTCCGTCAATATATTTGTGGACGAGAGTTATCATTTATAACTCTGCAGGTTTGTGAATTGCAGTGCCCCTGAGCTCCATTTTTCAACTCGCTTTCTTGGGAGCTGGCCGCAAAAGCGCAGGATTGCTTCAGGCCCTATTCTGGTCCCGGGCGGCAGGCGGAGCCTGTGGTTAATTCTTCTTCCTGATGGGAAAATAGAGTGACCTGTGCCTGTCCCCACACCTAGAGCTAGTGTCTCATTGGTTCCCCCTCTTTCCGTTCATCCTCAGGACAAATTGCAACCTGTACGGAACAGGAGGTTAAAGGTGCTGATTCTCCAAGGAGGGAGATTGCTAGTAAAGCGGCTGGAATGGCGAACCCGAGCACAAGGAGATGAGAAATGAGGTGCGTTTTAGAAACCTTTCCCGATCACACGGTGTACCATCTTCTGGGATTCTCATGCATGTTTTCGATGTAGGAAGATGCCCTTGAACCTGTAGATTTGGGACCCATGGGATGGGTACCACACAGTATTACTCTAAAGGGTCTGCGTTTGCTCACCCAACCTCACCAAACCTCTCAGCCCCAAGAGTGTCCACCCTTATGCCTCAATCAGCTGTGGGTCTAGATATGGTCAATCCAGGTGGCATCACAGCCCTTGTACGAATTTTGTAAGAATTTCTCTCTCTTTCACTGTCTTTGTTTCACGGGTTTTTAAAAGTGATTGATTTTTATAAAGGGGTTTAGCTGCTTTTCACTGCTGTGTTTATGCCGCTTTACACCCACTTGACTCACTTACAGAGACATATCAATACATAGGTTTTAAGATTCTTACTAGTCAGATATATTCTTGGGCGGTGAATAGGGGGTGTTGAGTCCAGTTCACTGAGCAAGGAGTAGGTCGTGTCTATTACTTATTGGGTTTATGGAACGGTATCTGAGCTAATTTGAAACCTTTCTTTTATGCATCACCCCACCTCACCTTTCCCGTTAAGCAGCCATAGTGTGTTTTCTAAACGTGTGACTCTGTTCTGTTTTGTAATTCAGTTCAAGGGTAGTGGTTTTTACATTCCCTCTATAAGTGATATCTTATGATAAGTGTCTTTTTCTGTGTGACTTATTTCACTTAGAATCGTCGTACCTAAATCCACTCATCATGCTGCTACTAGCCTTATGACGTTGATTTCATGGCTGAGTGATATTCCATTGTACATAAGGACCACAACTTCTTTATCCATTTTTCTCTTTCCTGGGATATTTAAGGTGTAACGAAGTGGAGGTTCTTGTCAACAGAGCAGCCCTAATCTTTGGGGTGCCTGTGCCTTGCTGATTTTTAGTTTTCCCAATTTATACGCCCGTGAGTGGAAGTGCCGTATGCTCTCTAAGCTGAGTTTTTTCGATGTTTCAGGACACACCCTACACTTCTCCAGAGTGGCTGTTGGCAATTTACATCCCGCCCATCAGCGTAGCAAGGCTCCCGTTTCTCCATGGCCTGTCCTGCATTTCTGGTTTTGACACTTTATT
The DNA here is from genome assembly GCF_028023285.1 of Balaenoptera ricei. Classification (NCBI taxonomy): domain Eukaryota; kingdom Metazoa; phylum Chordata; class Mammalia; order Artiodactyla; family Balaenopteridae; genus Balaenoptera; species Balaenoptera ricei. The sequence continues at coordinate 136,858,077 of NC_082641.1, read as the reverse complement.
CAGGATGGCCCTTTTGAGTGATGGGAAGCGAGACTTCTTTGTAGCGCTGATTTTCCTTTCCAGGTTGCTTGGTTGGCCAAAAAGGGCGTATGCGTTTTTTCCTGAATATATTCAGGAAAATACGCATACGCCCTTTTTGGCCAAGGGCATCATTGTCGAGGTTTTGCCGCTTTTCCCGTGCTTTAAAGGCGATTCGAATCTACCTCCTGAAATCTGTTTCCTGCAATTCTGCCTTGCTTTCAAATCCTCTTCGTTGTCTTCCGTCAATATATTTGTGGACGAGAGTTATCATTTATAACTCTGCAGGTTTGTGAATTGCAGTGCCCCTGAGCTCCATTTTTCAACTCGCTTTCTTGGGAGCTGGCCGCAAAAGCGCAGGATTGCTTCAGGCCGTATTCTGGTCCCGGGCGGCAGGCTGAGCCTGTGGTTAATTCTTCCTGATGGGAAAATAGAGTGAACTGTGCCTGTCCCAACACCTAGAGCTAGTGTCTCATTGGTTCCCCCTCTTCCCGTTCATCCTCAGGACAAATTGCAACCTGTACGGAACAGGAGGTTAAAGGTGCTGATTCTCCAAGGAGGGAGATTGCTAGTAAAGCGGCTGGAATGGCGAACCCGAGCACAAGGAGATGAGAAATGAGGTGCGTTTTAGAAACCTTTCCCGATCAAACGGTGTACCATCTTCAGGGTTTCTCATGCATGTTTTCGATGTAGGAAGATGCCCTTGAACCTGGAGATTTGGGACCCATGGGATGGGAACCACGAAGTATTACTTTAAAGGGTCTGCGTTTGCTCACCCAACCTCACGAAACCTCTCAGCCCCAAGAGTGTCCACCCTTATGCCTCAATCAGCTGTGGGTCTAGATATGGTCAATCCAGGTGGCATCACAGCCCTTGAACGAATTTTGTAAGAATTTCTCTCTCTTTCACTGTCTTTGTTTCACGGGTTTTTAAAAGTAATTGATTTTTATAAAGGGGTTTAGCTGCTTTTCACTGCTGTGTTTATGCCACTTTACACCCACTTGACTCACTTACAGAGAGATATCAATACATAGGTTTTAAGATTCTTACTAGTCAGATATATTCTTGGGCGGTGAATAGGGGGTTTTGAGTCCAGATCACTGAGCAAGGAGTAGGTCGTGTCTATTACATATTGGGTTTATGGAACGGTCTCTGAGCTAATTTGAAACCCTTGTTTTATGCATCACCCCACCTCACCTTTCCCGTTAAGCAGCCATAGTGTGTTTTCTAAACGTGTGACTCTGTTCTGTTTTGTAATTCAGTTCAAGGGTAGCGGTTTTTACATTCCCTCTATAAGTGATATCTTATGATAAGTGTCTTTTTCTGTGTGACTTATTTCACTTAGAATCGTCGTACCTAAATCCACTCATCATGCTGCTAGTAGCCTTATGACGTTGATTTCATGGCTGAGTGATATTCCATTGTACAAAAGGACCACAACTTCTTTATCCATTTTTCTCTTTCCTGGGATATTTAAGGTGTAACGAAGTGGACTTTCTTGTCAACAGAGCAGCCCTAAACTTTGGGGTGCCTGTGTCTTGCTGATTTTTAGTTTTCCCAATTTATACGCCCATGAGTGGAAGTGCCCTATGCTCTCTAAGCTGAGTTTTTTCGATGTTTCAGGACACACCGTACACTTCTGCAGAGTGGCTGTTGGCAATTTACATCCCGCCCATCAGCGTAGCAAGGCTCCCGTTTCTCCATGGCCTGTCCTGCATTTCTGGTTTTGACACTTTATTCAGCATGGCCCTTTTGACTGATGGGAAGCGAGACTTCTTTGTAGCGCTGATTTGCCTTTCCAGGTTACTTGGTTGGCCAAAAAGGGCGTATGCGTTTTTTCCTGAATATATTCAGGAAAATACGCATACGCCCTTTTTGGCGAAGGGCATCATTGTCGAGGTTTTGCCGCTTTTCCCGTGCTTTAAAGGCGATTCGAATCTACCTCCTGAAATCTGTTTCCTGCAATTCTGCCTTGCTTTCAAATCCTCTTCGTTGTCTTCCGTCAATATATTTGTGGACGAGAGTTATCATTTATAACTCTGCAGGTTTGTGAATTGCAGTGCCCCTGAGCTCCATTTTTCAACTCGCTTTCTTGGGAGCTGGCCGCAAAAGCGCAGGATTGCTTCAGGCCCTATTCTGGTCCCGGGCGGCAGGCTGAGCCTGTGGTTAATTCTTCTTCCTGATGGGAAAATAGAGTGACCTGTGCCTGTCCCAACACCTAGAGCTAGTGTCTCATTGGTTCCCCCTCTTCCCGTTCATCCTCAGGACAAATGGCAACCTGTACGGAACAGGAGGTTAAAGGTGCTGATTCTCCAAGGAGGGAGATTGCTAGTAAAGCGGCTGGAATGGCGAACCCGAGCACAAGGAGATGAGAAATGGGGTGCGTTTTAGAAACCTTTCCCGATCACACGGTGTACCATCGTCTGGGATTCTCATGCATGTTTTCGATGTAGGAAGATGCCCTTGAACCTGGAGATTTGGGACCCATGGGATGGGTACCACGCAGTATTACTCTAAAGGGTCTGCGTTTGCTCACCCAACCTCACCAAACCTCTCAACCCCAAGAGTGTCCACCCTTATGCCTCAATCAGCTGTGGGTCTAGATATGGTCAATCCAGGTGGCATCACAGCCCTTGAACGAATTTTGTAAGAATTTCTCTCTCTTTCACTGTCTTTGTTTCACGGGTTTTTAAAAGTGATTGATTTTTATAAAGGGGTTTAGCTGCTTTTCACTGCTGTGTTTATGCCGCTTTACACCCACTTGACTCACATACAGAGAGATATCAATACATAGGTTTTAAGATTCTTACTAGTCAGATATATTCTTGGGCGGTGAATAGGGAGTTTTGAGTCCAGATCACTGAGCAAGGAGTAGGTCTTGTCTATTACATATTGGGTTTATGGAACGGTCTCTGAGCTAATTTGAAACCCTTGTTTTATGCATCACCCCACCTCACCTTTCCCGTTAAGCAGCCATAGTGTGTTTTCTAAACGTGTGACTCTGTTCTGTTTTGTAATTCAGTTCAAGGGTAGCGGTTTTTACATTCCCTCTATAAGTGATATCTTATGATAAGTGTCTTTTTCTGTGTGACTTATTTCACTTAGAATCGTGTTACCTAAATCCACTCATCATGCTGCTACTAGCCTTATGACGTTGATTTCATGGCTGAGTGATATTCCATTGTACAAAAGGACCACAACTTCTTTATCCATTTTTCTCTTTCCTGGGATATTTAAGGTGTAACGAAGTGGAGGTTCTTGTCCACAGAGCAGCCCTAAACTTTGGGGTGCCTGTGCCTTTCTGATTTTTAGTTTTCCCAATTTATACGCCCGTGAGTGGAAGTGCCCTATGCTGTCTAAGCTGAGTTTTTTCGATGCTTCAGGACACACCGTACACTTCTCCAGAGTGGCTGTTGGCAATTTACATCCCACCCATCAGCGTAGCAAGTCTCCCGTTTCTCCATGGCCTGTCCTGCATTTCTGGTTTTGACACTTTATTCAGCATGGCCCTTTTGACCGATGGGAAGCGAGACTTCTTTGTAGCGCTGATTTGCCTTTCCAGGTTGCTTGGTTGGCGAAAAAGGGCGCATGCGTTTTTTCCTGAATATATTCAGGAAAAAACGCATGCGCCCTTTTTGGCCAAGGGCATCATTGTCGAGGTTTTGCCGCTTTTCCCGTGCTTTAAAGGCGATTCGAATCTACCTCCTGAAATCTGTTTCCTGCAATTCTGCCTTGCTTTCAAATCCTCTTCGTTGTCTTCCGTCAATATATTTGTGGACGAGAGTTATCATTTATAACTCTGCAGGTTTGTGAATTGCAGTGCCCCTGAGCTCCATTTTTCAACTCGCTTTCTTGGGAGCTGGCCGCAAAAGCGCAGGATTGTTTCAGGCCCTATTCTGGTCCCGGGCGGCAGGCTGTGCCTGCGGTTAATTCTTCTTCCTGATGGGAAAATAGAGCGACCTGTGCCTGTCCCAACACCTAGAGCTAGTGTCTCATTGGTTCCCCCTCTTCCCGTTCATCCTCAGGACAAATTGCAACCTGTACGGAACAGGAGGTTAAAGGTGCTGATTCTCCAAGGAGGGAGATTGCTAGTAAAGCGGCTGGAATGGCGAACCCGAGCACAAGGAGATGAGAAATGAGGTGCGTTTTAGAAACCTTTCCCGATCACATGGTGGACCATCCTCTGGGATTCTCATGCATGTTTTCGATGTAGGAAGATGCCCTTGAACCTGGAGATTTGGGACCCATGGGATGGGTACCACGCAGTATTACTCTAAAGGGTCTGCGTTTGCTCACCCAACCTCACCAAACCTCTCAACCCCAAGAGTGTCCACCCTTATGCCTCAATCAGCTGTGGGTCTAGATATGGTCAATCCAGGTGGCATCACAGCCCTTGAACGAATTTTGTAAGAATTTCTCTCTCTTTCACTGTCTTTGTTTCACGGGTTTTTAAAAGTGATTGATTTTTATAAAGGGGTTTAGCTGCTTTTCACTGCTGTGTTTATGCCGCTTTACACCCTCTTGACTCACATACAGAGAGATATCAATACATAGGTTTTAAGATTCTTACTAGTCAGATATATTCTTGGGCGGTGAATAGGGGGTTTTGAGTCCAGATCACTGAGCAAGGAGTAGGTCTTGTCTATTACATATTGGGTTTATGGAACGGTCTCTGAGCTAATTTGAAACCCTTGTTTTATGCATCACCCCACCTCACCTTTCCCGTTAAGCAGCCATAGTGTGTTTTCTAAACGTGTGACTCTGTTCTGTTTTGTAATTCAGTTCAAGGGTAGCGGTTTTTACATTCCCTCTATAAGTGATATCTTATGATAAGTGTCTTTTTCTGTGTGACTTATTTCACTTAGAATCGTGTTACCTAAATCCACTCATCATGCTGCTACTAGCCTTATGACGTTGATTTCATGGCTGAGTGATATTCCATTGTACAAAAGGACCACAACTTCTTTATCCATTTTTCTCTTTCCTGGGATATTTAAGGTGTAATGAAGTGGAGGTTCTTGTCCACAGAGCAGCCCTAAACTTTGGGGTGCCTGTGTCTTGCTGATTTTTAGTTTTCCCAATTTATACGCCCATGAGTGGAAGTGCCCTATGCTCTCTAAGCTGAGTTTTTTCGATGTTTCAGGACACACCGTACACTTCTCCAGAGTGGCTGTTGGCAATTTACATCGCGCCCATCAGCGTAGCAAGTCTCCCGTTTCTCCATGGCCTGTCCTGCATTTCTGGTTTTGACACTTTATTCAGCATGGCCCTTTTGACCGATGGGAAGCGAGACTTCTTTGTAGCGCTGATGTGCCTTTCCAGGTTGCTTGGTTGGCGAAAAAGGGCGCATGCGTTTTTTCCTGAATATATTCAGGAAAAAACGCATGCGCCCTTTTTGGCCAAGGGCATCATTGTCGAGGTTTTGCCGCTTTTCCCGTGCTTTAAAGGCGATTCGAATCTACCTCCTGAAATCTGTTTCCTGCAATTCTGCCTTGCTTTCAAATCCTCTTCGTTGTCTTCCGTCAATATATTTGTGGACGAGAGTTATCATTTATAACTCTGCAGGTTTGTGAATTGCAGTGCCCCTGAGCTCCATTTTTCAACTCGCTTTCTTGGGAGCTGGCCGCAAAAGCGCAGGATTGCTTCAGGCCCTATTCTGGTCCCGGGCGGCAGGCTGAGCCTGTGGTTAATTCTTCTTCCTGATGGGAAAATAGAGTGACCTGTGCCTGTCCCAACACCTAGAGCTAGTGTCTCATTGGTTCCCCCTCTTCCCGTTCATCCTCAGGACAAATTGCAACCTGTACGGAATAGGAGGTTAAAGGTGCTGATTCTCCAAGGAGGGAGATTGTTAGTAAAGCGGCTGGAATGGCGAACCCGAGCACAAGGAGATGAGAAATGAGGTGCGTTTTAGAAACCTTTCCCGATCACACGGTGTACCATCGTCTGGGATTCTCATGCATGTTTTCGATGTAGGAAGATGCCCTTGAACCTGGAGATTTGGGACCCATGGGATGGGTACCACGCAGTATTACTCTAAAGGGTCTGCGTTTGCTCACCCAACCTCACCAAACCTCTCAACCCCAAGAGTGTCCACCCTTATGCCTCAATCAGCTGTGGGTCTAGATATGGTCAATCCAGGTGGCATCACAGCCCTTGAACGAATTTTGTAAGAATTTCTCTCTCTTTCACTGTCTTTGTTTCACGGGTTTTTAAAAGTGATTGATTTTTATAAAGGGGTTTAGCTGCTTTTCACTGCTGTGTTTATGCCGCTTTACACCCACTTGACTCACATACAGAGAGATATCAATACATAGGTTTTAAGATTCTTACTATTCAGATATATTCTTGGGCGGTGAATAGGGAGTTTTGAGTCCAGATCACTGAGCAAGGAGTAGGTCTTGTCTATTACATATTGGGTTTATGGAACGGTCTCTGAGCTAATTTGAAACCCTTGTTTTATGCATCACCCCACCTCACCTTTCCCGTTAAGCAGCCATAGTGTGTTTTCTAAACGTGTGACTCTGTTCTGTTTTGTAATTCAGTTCAAGGGTAGCGGTTTTTACATTCCCTCTATAAGTGATATCTTATGATAAGTGTCTTTTTCTGTGTGACTTATTTCACTTAGAATCGTGTTACCTAAATCCACTCATCATGCTGCTACTAGCCTTATGACGTTGATTTCATGGCTGAGTGATATTCCATTGTACAAAAGGACCACAACTTCTTTATCCATTTTTCTCTTTCCTGGGATATTTTAGATGTAACGAAGTGGAGGTTCTTGTCCACAGAGCAGCCCTAAACTTTGGGGTGCCTGTGCCTTTCTGATTTTTAGTTTTCCCAATTTATACGCCCGTGAGTGGAAGTGCCCTATGCTGTCTAAGCTGAGTTTTTTCGATGCTTCAGGACACACCGTACACTTCTCCAGAGTGGCTGTTGGCAATTTACATCCCACCCATCAGCGTAGCAAGTCTCCCGTTTCTCCATGGCCTGTCCTGCATTTCTGGTTTTGACACTTTATTCAGCATGGCCCTTTTGACCGATGGGAAGCGAGACTTCTTTGTAGCGCTGATTTGCCTTTCCAGGTTGCTTGGTTGGCGAAAAAGGGCGCATGCGTTTTTTCCTGAATATATTCAGGAAAAAACGCATGCGCCCTTTTTGGCCAAGGGCATCATTGTCGAGGTTTTGCCGCTTTTCCCGTGCTTTAAAGGCGATTCGAATCTACCTCCTGAAATCTGTTTCCTGCAATTCTGCCTTGCTTTCAAATCCTCTTCGTTGTCTTCCGTCAATATATTTGTGGACGAGAGTTATCATTTATAACTCTGCAGGTTTGTGAATTGCAGTGCCCCTGAGCTCCATTTTTCAACTCGCTTTCTTGGGAGCTGGCCGCAAAAGCGCAGGATTGCTTCAGGCCCTATTCTGGTCCCGGGCGGCAGGCTGTGCCTGCGGTTAATTCTTCTTCCTGATGGGAAAATAGAGCGACCTGTGCCTGTCCCAACACCTAGAGCTAGTGTCTCATTGGTTCCCCCTCTTCCCGTTCATCCTCAGGACAAATTGCAACCTGTACGGAACAGGAGGTTAAAGGTGCTGATTCTCCAAGGAGGGAGATTGCTAGTAAAGCGGCTGGAATGGCGAACCCGAGCACAAGGAGATGAGAAATGAGGTGCGTTTTAGAAACCTTTCCCGATCACATGGTGGACCATCCTCTGGGATTCTCATGCATGTTTTCGATGTAGGAAGATGCCCTTGAACCTGGAGATTTGGGACCCATGGGATGGGTACCACGCAGTATTACTCTAAAGGGTCTGCGTTTGCTCACCCAACCTCACCAAACCTCTCAACCCCAAGAGTGTCCACCCTTATGCCTCAATCAGCTGTGGGTCTAGATATGGTCAATCCAGGTGGCATCACAGCCCTTGAACGAATTTTGTAAGAATTTCTCTCTCTTTCACTGTCTTTGTTTCACGGGTTTTTAAAAGTGATTGATTTTTATAAAGGGGTTTAGCTGCTTTTCACTGCTGTGTTTATGCCGCTTTACACCCACTTGACTCACTTACAGAGAGATATCAATACATAGATTTTAAGATTCTTACTAGTCAGATATATTCTTGGGCGGTGAATAGGGGGTTTTGAGTCCAGATCACTGAGCAAGGAGTAGGTCTTGTCTATTACATATTGGGTTTATGGAACGGTCTCTGAGCTAATTTGAAACCCTTGTTTTATGCATCACCCCACCTCACCTTTCCCGTTAAGCAGCCATAGTGTGTTTTCTAAACGTGTGACTCTGTTCTGTTTTGTAATTCAGTTCAAGGGTAGCGGTTTTTACATTCCCTCTATAAGTGATATCTTATGATAAGTGTCTTTTTCTGTGTGACTTATTTCACTTAGAATCGTCGTACCTATATCCACTCATCATGCTGCTACTAGCCTTATGACGTTGATTTCATGGCTGAGTGATATTCCATTGTACAAAAGGACCACAACTTCTTTATCCATTTTTCTCTTTCCTGGGATATTTAAGGTGTAACGAAGTGGAGGTTCTTGTCCACAGAGCAGCCCTAAACTTTGGGGTGCCTGTGCCTTGCTGATTTTTAGTTTTCCCAATTTACACGCCCATGAGTGGAAGTGCCCTATGCTGTCTAAGCTGAGTTTTTTCGATGTTTCACGACACACCGTACACTTCTCCAGAGTGGCTGTTGGCAGTTTACGTCACGCCCATCAGCATAGCAAGTCTCCCGTTTCTCCATGGCCTGTCCTGCATTTCTGGTTTTGACACTTTATTCAGCATGGCCCTTTTGACCGATGGGAAGCGAGACTTCTTTGTAGCGCTGATTTGCCTTTCCAGGTTGCTTGGTTGGCCAAAAAGGGCGTATGCGTTTTTTCCTGAATATATTCAGGAAAAAACGCATACGCCCTTTTTGGCCAAGGGCATCATTGTCGAGGTTTTGCCGCTTTTCCCGTGCTTTAAAGGCGATTCGAATCTACCTCCTGAAATCTGTTTCCTGCAATTCTGCCTTGCTTTCAAATCCTCTCTGTTGTCTTCCGTCAATACATTTGTGGACGAGAGTTATCATTTATAACTCTGCAGGTTTGTAAATTGCAGTGCCCCTGAGCTCCATTTTTCAACTCGCTTTCTTGGGAGATGGCCGCAAAAGCGCAGGATTGCTTCAGGCCCTATTCTGGTCCCGGGAGGCAGGCTGAGCCTGCGGTTAATTCTTCTTCCTGATGGGAATATAGAGCGACCTATGCCTGTCCCAACATCTAGAGCTAGTGTCTCATTGGTTCCCCCTCTTCCCGTTCATCCTCAGAACAAATTGCAACCTGTACGGAACAGGAGGTTAAAGGTGCTGATTCTCCAAGGAGGGAGATTGCTAGTAAAGCGGCTGGAATGGCGAACCCGAGCACAAGGAGATGAGAAATGAGGTGCGTTTTAGAAACCTTTCCCGATCACACGGTGTACCATCCTCTGGGATTCTCATGCATGTTTTCGATGTAGGAAGATGCCCTGGAACCTGGAGATTTGGGACCCATGGGATGGGTACCACGCAGTATTACTCTAAAGGGTCTGCGTTTGCTCACCCAACCTCACCAAACCTCTCAACCCCAAGAGTGTCCACCCTTATGCCTCAATCAGCTGTGGGTCTAGATATGGTCAATCCAGGTGGCATCACAGCCCTTGAACGAATTTTGTAAGAATTTCTCTCTCTTTCACTGTCTTTGTTTCACGGGTTTTTAAAAGTGATTGATTTTTATAAAGGGGTTTAGCTGCTTTTCACTGCTGTGTTTATGCCGCTTTACACACACTTGACTCACTTACAGAGAGATATCAATACATAGGTTTTAAGATTCTTACTAGTCAGATATATTCTTGGGCGGTGAATAGGGGGTTTTGAGTCCAGATCACTGAGCAAGGAGTAGGTCTTGTCTATTACATATTGGGTTTCTGGAACGGTCTCTGAGCTAATTTGAAACCCTAGTTTTATGCATCACCCCACCTCACCTTTCCCGTTAAGCAGCCATAGTGTGTTTTCTAAACGTGTGACTCTGTTCTGTTTTGTAATTCAGTTCAAGGGTAGCGGTTTTTACATTCCCTCTATAAGTGATATCTTATGATAAATGTCTTTTTCTGTGTGACTTATTTCACTTAGAATCGTCGTACCTAAATCCACTCATCATGCTGCTACTAGCCTTATGACATTGATTTCATGGCTGAGTGATATTCCATTGTACAAAAGGACCACAACTTCTTTATCCATTTTTCTCTTTCCTGGGATATTTAAGGTGTAACGAAGTGGAGGTTCTTGTCAACAGAGCAGCCCTAAACTTTGGGGTGCCTGTGTCTTGCTGATTTTTAGTTTTCCCAATTTATACGCCCATGAGTGGAAGTGCCCTATGCTCTCTAAGCTGAGTTTTTTCGATGTTTCAGGACACACCGTACACTTCTCCAGAGTGGCTGTTGGCAATTTATATCCCGCCCATCAGCGTAGCAAGTCTCCCGTTTCTCCATGGCCTGTCCTGCATTTCTGGTTTTGACACTTTATTCAGCATGGCCCTTTTGACCGATGGGAAGCGAGACTTCTTTGTAGCGCTGATTTGCCTTTCCAGGTTGCTTGGTCGGCGAAAAAGGGCGCATGCGTTTTTTCCTGAATATATTCAGGAAAAAACGCATGCGCCCTTTTTGGCCAAGGGCATCATTGTCGAGGTTTTGCCGCTTTTCCCGTGCTTTAAAGGCGATTCGAATCTACCTCCTGAAATCTGTTTCCTGCAATTCTGCCTTGCTTTCAAATCCTCTTCGTTGTCTTCCGTCAATATATTTGTGGACGAGAGTTATCATTTATAACTCTGCAGGTTTGTGAATTGCAGTGCCCCTGAGCTCCATTTTTCAACTCGCTTTCTTGGGAGCTGGCCGCAAAAGCGCAGGATTGCTTCAGGCCCTATTCTGGTCCCGGGCGGCAGGCTGAGCCTGTGGTTAATTCTTCTTCCTGATGGGAAAATAGAGTGACCTGTGCCTGTCCCAACACCTAGAGCTAGTGTCTCATTGGTTCCCCCTCTTCCCGTTCATCCTCAGGACAAATTGCAACCTGTACGGAACAGGAGGTTAAAGGTGCTGATTCTCCAAGGAGGGAGATTGTTAGTAAAGCGGCTGGAATGGCGAACCCGAGCACAAGGAGATGAGAAATGAGGTGCGTTTTAGAAACCTTTCCCGATCACACGGTGTACCATCCTCTGGGATTCTCATGCATGTTTTCGATGTAGGAAGATGCCCTTGAACCTGGAGATTTGGGACCCATGGGATGGGTACCACGCAGTATTACTCTAAAGGGTCTGCGTTTGCTCACCCAACCTCACCAAACCTCTCAACCCCAAGAGTGTCCACCCTTATGCCTCAATCAGCTGTGGGTCTAGATATGGTCAATCCAGGTGGCATCACAGCCCTTGAACGAATTTTGTAAGAATTTCTCTCTCTTTCACTGTCTTTGTTTCACGGGTTTTTAAAAGTGATTGATTTTTATAAAGGGGTTTAGCTGCTTTTCACTGCTGTGTTTATGCCGCTTTACACCCTCTTGACTCACATACAGAGAGATATCAATACATAGGTTTTAAGATTCTTACTAGTCAGATATATTCTTGGGCGGTGAATAGGGGGTTTTGAGTCCAGATCACTGAGCAAGGAGTAGGTCTTGTCTATTACATATTGGGTTTCTGGAACGGTCTCTGAGCTAATTTGAAACCCTAGTTTTATGCATCACCCCACCTCACCTTTCCCGTTAAGCAGCCATAGTGTGTTTTCTAAACGTGTGACTCTGTTCTGTTTTGTAATTCAGTTCAAGGGTAGCGGTTTTTACATTCCCTCTATAAGTGATATCTTATGATAAGTGTCTTTTTCTGTGTGACTTATTTCACTTAGAATCGTGTTACCTAAATCCACTCATCATGCTGCTACTAGCCTTATGACGTTGATTTCATGGCTGAGTGATATTCCATTGTACAAAAGGACCACAACTTCTTTATCCATTTTTCTCTTTCCTGGGATATTTAAGGTGTAATGAAGTGGAGGTTCTTGTCCACAGAGCAGCCCTAAACTTTGGGGTGCCTGTGTCTTGCTGATTTTTAGTTTTCCCAATTTATACGCCCATGAGTGGAAGTGCCCTATGCTCTCTAAGCTGAGTTTTTTCGATGTTTCAGGACACACCGTACACTTCTCCAGAGTGGCTGTTGGCAATTTATATCCCGCCCATCAGCGTAGCAAGTCTCCCGTTTCTCCATGGCCTGTCCTGCATTTCTGGTTTTGACACTTTATTCAGCATGGCCCTTTTGACCGATGGGAAGCGAGACTTCTTTGTAGCGCTGATGTGCCTTTCCAGGTTGCTTGGTTGGCGAAAAAGGGCGCATGCGTTTTTTCCTGAATATATTCAGGAAAAAACGCATGCGCCCTTTTTGGCCAAGGGCATCATTGTCGAGGTTTTGCCGCTTTTCCCGTGCTTTAAAGGCGATTCGAATCTACCTCCTGAAATCTGTTTCCTGCAATTCTGCCTTGCTTTCAAATCCTCTTCGTTGTCTTCCGTCAATATATTTGTGGACGAGAGTTATCATTTATAACTCTGCAGGTTTGTGAATTGCAGTGCCCCTGAGCTCCATTTTTCAACTCGCTTTCTTGGGAGCTGGCCGCAAAAGCGCAGGATTGCTTCAGGCCCTATTCTGGTCCCGGGCGGCAGGCTGAGCCTGTGGTTAATTCTTCTTCCTGATGGGAAAATAGAGTGACCTGTGCCTGTCCCAACACCTAGAGCTAGTGTCTCATTGGTTACCCCTCTTCCCGTTCATCCTCAGGACAAATTGCAACCTGTACGGAATAGGAGGTTAAAGGTGCTGATTCTCCAAGGAGGGAGATTGTTAGTAAAGCGGCTGGAATGGCGAACCCGAGCACAAGGAGATGAGAAATGAGGTGCGTTTTAGAAACCTTTCCCGATTACACGGTGTACCATCGTCTGGGATTCTCATGCATGTTTTCGATGTAGGAAGATGCCCTTGAACCTGGAGATTTGGGACCCATGGGATGGGTACCACGCAGTATTACTCTAAAGGGTCTGCGTTTGCACACCCAACCTCACCAAACCTCTCAACCCCAAGAGTGTCCACCCTTATGCCTCAATCAGCTGTGGGTCTAGATATGGTCAATCCAGGTGGCATCACAGCCCTTGAACGAATTTTGTAAGAATTTCTCTCTCTTTCACTGTCTTTGTTTCACGGGTTTTTAAAAGTGATTGATTTTTATAAAGGGGTTTAGCTGCTTTTCACTGCTGTGTTTATGCCGCTTTACACCCACTTGACTCACATACAGAGAGATATCAATACATAGGTTTTAAGATTCTTACTAGTCAGATATATTCTTGGGCGGTGAATAGGGAGTTTTGAGTCCAGATCACTGAGCAAGGAGTAGGTCTTGTCTATTACATATTGGGTTTATGGAACGGTCTCTGAGCTAATTTGAAACCCTTGTTTTATGCATCACCCCACCTCACCTTTCCCGTTAAGCAGCCATAGTGTGTTTTCTAAACGTGTGACTCTGTTCTGTTTTGTAATTCAGTTCAAGGGTAGCGGTTTTTACATTCCCTCTATAAGTGATATCTTATGATAAGTGTCTTTTTCTGTGTGACTTATTTCACTTAGAATCGTGTTACCTAAATCCACTCATCATGCTGCTACTAGCCTTATGACGTTGATTTCATGGCTGAGTGATATTCCATTGTACAAAAGGACCACAACTTCTTTATCCATTTTTCTCTTTCCTGGGATATTTAAGGTGTAACGAAGTGGAGGTTCTTGTCCACAGAGCAGCCCTAAACTTTGGGGTGCCTGTGCCTTTCTGATTTTTAGTTTTCCCAATTTATACGCCCGTGAGTGGAAGTGCCCTATGCTGTCTAAGCTGAGTTTTTTCGATGCTTCAGGACACACCGTACACTTCTCCAGAGTGGCTGTTGGCAATTTACATCCCACCCATCAGCGTAGCAAGTCTCCCGTTTCTCCATGGCCTGTCCTGCATTTCTGGTTTTGACACTTTATTCAGCATGGCCCTTTTGACCGATGGGAAGCGAGACTTCTTTGTAGCGCTGATTTGCCTTTCCAGGTTGCTTGGTTGGCGAAAAAGGGCGCATGCGTTTTTTCCTGAATATATTCAGGAAAAAACGCATGCGCCCTTTTTGGCCAAGGGCATCATTGTCGAGGTTTTGCCGCTTTTCCCGTGCTTTAAAGGCGATTCGAATCTACCTCCTGAAATCTGTTTCCTGCAATTCTGCCTTGCTTTCAAATCCTCTTCGTTGTCTTCCGTCAATATATTTGTGGACGAGAGTTATCATTTATAACTCTGCAGGTTTGTGAATTGCAGTGCCCCTGAGCTCCATTTTTCAACTCGCTTTCTTGGGAGCTGGCCGCAAAAGCGCAGGATTGCTTCAGGCCCTATTCTGGTCCCGGGCGGCAGGCTGTGCCTGCGGTTAATTCTTCTTCCTGATGGGAAAATAGAGCGACCTGTGCCTGTCCCAACACCTAGAGCTAGTGTCTCATTGGTTCCCCCTCTTCCCGTTCATCCTCAGGACAAATTGCAACCTGTACGGAACAGGAGGTTAAAGGTGCTGATTCTCCAAGGAGGGAGATTGCTAGTAAAGCGGCTGGAATGGCGAACCCGAGCACAAGGAGATGAGAAATGAGGTGCGTTTTAGAAACCTTTCCCGATCACATGGTGGACCATCCTCTGGGATTCTCATGCATGTTTTCGATGTAGGAAGATGCCCTTGAACCTGGAGATTTGGGACCCATGGGATGGGTACCACGCAGTATTACTCTAAAGGGTCTGCGTTTGCTCACCCAACCTCACCAAACCTCTCAACCCCAAGAGTGTCCACCCTTATGCCTCAATCAGCTGTGGGTCTAGATATGGTCAATCCAGGTGGCATCACAGCCCTTGAACGAATTTTGTAAGAATTTCTCTCTCTTTCACTGTCTTTGTTTCACGGGTTTTTAAAAGTGATTGATTTTTATAAAGGGGTTTAGCTGCTTTTCACTGCTGTGTTTATGCCGCTTTACACCCACTTGACTCACATACAGAGAGATATCAATACATAGGTTTTAAGATTCTTACTAGTCAGATATATTCTTGGGCGGTGAATAGGGAGTTTTGAGTCCAGATCACTGAGCAAGGAGTAGGTCTTGTCTATTACATATTGGGTTTATGGAACGGTCTCTGAGCTAATTTGAAACCCTTGTTTTATGCATCACCCCACCTCACCTTTCCCGTTAAGCAGCCATAGTGTGTTTTCTAAACGTGTGACTCTGTTCTGTTTTGTAATTCAGTTCAAGGGTAGCGGTTTTTACATTCCCTCTATAAGTGATATCTTATGATAAGTGTCTTTTTCTGTGTGACTTATTTCACTTAGAATCGTCGTACCTAAATCCACTCATCATGCTGCTACTAGCCTTATGACGTTGATTTCATGGCTGAGTGATATTCCATTGTACAAAAGGACCACAACTTCTTTATCCATTTTTCTCTTTCCTGGGATATTTAAGGTGTAACAAAGTGGAGGTTCTTGTCCACAGAGCAGCCCTAAACTTTGGGGTGCCTGTGCCTTGCTGATTTTTAGTTTTCCCAATTTACACGCCCATGAGTGGAAGTGCCCTATGCTGTCTAAGCTGAGTTTTTTCTATGTTTCAGGACACACCGTACACTTCTCCAGAGTGGCTGTTGGCAGTTTACGTCACGCCCATCAGCATAGCAAGTCTCCCGTTTCTCCATGGCCTGTCAGGCATTTCTGGTTTTGACACTTTATTCAGCATGGCCCTTTTGACCGATGGGAAGCGAGACTTCTTTGTAGCGCTGATTTGCCTTTCCAGGTTGCTTGGTTGGCCAAAAAGGGCGTATGCGTTTTTTCCTGAATATATTCAGGAAAAAACGCATACGCCCTTTTTGGCCAAGGGCATCATTGTCGAGGTTTTGCCGCTTTTCCCGTGCTTTGAAGGCGATTCGAATCTACCTCCTGAAATCTGTTTCCTGCAATTCTGCCTTGCTTTCAAATCCTCTCTGTTGTCTTCCGTCAATATATTTGTGGACGAGAGTTATCATTTATAACTCTGCAGGTTTGTGAATTGCAGTGCCCCTGAGCTCCATTTTTCAACTCGCTTTCTTGGGAGATGGCCGCAAAAGCGCAGGATTGCTTCAGGCCCTATTCTGGTCCCGGGAGGCAGGCTGAGCCTGCGGTTAATTCTTCTTCCTGATGGGAATATAGAGCGACCTATGCCTGTCCCAACATCTAGAGCTAGTGTCTCATTGGTTCCCCCTCTTCCCGTTCATCCTCAGAACAAATTGCAACCTGTACGGAACAGGAGGTTAAAGGTGCTGATTCTCCAAGGAGGGAGATTGCTAGTAAAGCGGCTGGAATGGCGAACCCGAGCACAAGGAGATGAGAAATGAGGTGCGTTTTAGAAACCTTTCCCGATCACACGGTGTACCATCCTCTGGGATTCTCATGCATGTTTTCGATGTAGGAAGATGCCCTTGAACCTGGAGATTTGGGACCCATGGGATGGGTACCACGCAGTATTACTCTAAAGGGTCTGCGTTTGCTCACCCAACCTCACCAAACCTCTCAACCCCAAGAGTGTCCACACTTATGCCTCAATCAGCTGTGGGTCTAGATATGGTCAATCCAGGTGGCATCACAGCCCTTGAACGAATTTTGTAAGAATTTCTCTCTCTTTCACTGTCTTTGTTTCACGGGTTTTTAAAAGTGATTGATTTTTATAAAGGGGTTTAGCTGCTTTTCACTGCTGTGTTTATGCCGCTTTACACACACTTGACTCACTTACAGAGAGATATCAATACATAGGTTTTAAGATTCTTACTAGTCAGATATATTCTTGGGCGGTGAATAGGGGGTTTTGAGTCCAGATCACTGAGCAAGGAGTAGGTCTTGTCTATTACATATTGGGTTTCTGGAACGGTCTCTGAGCTAATTTGAAACCCTAGTTTTATGCATCACCCCACCTCACCTTTCCCGTTAAGCAGCCATAGTGTGTTTTCTAAACGTGTGACTCTGTTCTGTTTTGTAATTCAGTTCAAGGGTAGCGGTTTTTACATTCCCTCTATAAGTGATATCTTATGATAAATGTCTTTTTCTGTGTGACTTATTTCACTTAGAATCGTCGTACCTAAATCCACTCATCATGCTGCTACTAGCCTTATGACATTGATTTCATGGCTGAGTGATATTCCATTGTACAAAAGGACCACAACTTCTTTATCCATTTTTCTCTTTCCTGGGATATTTAAGGTGTAACGAAGTGGAGGTTCTTGTCAACAGAGCAGCCCTAAACTTTGGGGTGCCTGTGTCTTGCTGATTTTTAGTTTTCCCAATTTATACGCCCATGAGTGGAAGTGCCCTATGCTCTCTAAGCTGAGTTTTTTCGATGTTTCAGGACACACCGTACACTTCTCCAGAGTGGCTGTTGGCAATTTATATCCCGCCCATCAGCGTAGCAAGTCTCCCGTTTCTCCATGGCCTGTCCTGCATTTCTGGTTTTGACACTTTATTCAGCATGGCCCTTTTGACCGATGGGAAGCGAGACTTCTTTGTAGCGCTGATTTGCCTTTCCAGGTTGCTTGGTCGGCGAAAAAGGGCGCATGCGTTTTTTCCTGAATATATTCAGGAAAAAACGCATGCGCCCTTTTTGGCCAAGGGCATCATTGTCGAGGTTTTGCCGCTTTTCCCGTGCTTTAAAGGCGATTCGAATCTACCTCCTGAAATCTGTTTCCTGCAATTCTGCCTTGCTTTCAAATCCTCTTCGTTGTCTTCCGTCAATATATTTGTGGACGAGAGTTATCATTTATAACTCTGCAGGTTTGTGAATTGCAGTGCCCCTGAGCTCCATTTTTCAACTCGCTTTCTTGGGAGCTGGCCGCAAAAGCGCAGGATTGCTTCAGGCCCTATTCTGGTCCCGGGCGGCAGGCTGAGCCTGTGGTTAATTCTTCTTCCTGATGGGAAAATAGAGTGACCTGTGCCTGTCCCAACACCTAGAGCTAGTGTCTCATTGGTTCCCCCTCTTCCCGTTCATCCTCAGGACAAATTGCAACCTGTACGGAACAGGAGGTTAAAGGTGCTGATTCTCCAAGGAGGGAGATTGTTAGTAAAGCGGCTGGAATGGCGAACCCGAGCACAAGGAGATGAGAAATGAGGTGCGTTTTAGAAACCTTTCCCGATCACACGGTGTACCATCCTCTGGGATTCTCATGCATGTTTTCGATGTAGGAAGATGCCCTTGAACCTGGAGATTTGGGACCCATGGGATGGGTACCACGCAGTATTACTCTAAAGGGTCTGCGTTTGCTCACCCAACCTCACCAAACCTCTCAACCCCAAGAGTGTCCACCCTTATGCCTCAATCAGCTGTGGGTCTAGATATGGTCAATCCAGGTGGCATCACAGCCCTTGAACGAATTTTGTAAGAATTTCTCTCTCTTTCACTGTCTTTGTTTCACGGGTTTTTAAAAGTGATTGATTTTTATAAAGGGGTTTAGCTGCTTTTCACTGCTGTGTTTATGCCGCTTTACACCCTCTTGACTCACATACAGAGAGATATCAATACATAGGTTTTAAGATTCTTACTAGTCAGATATATTCTTGGGCGGTGAATAGGGGGTTTTGAGTCCAGATCACTGAGCAAGGAGTAGGTCTTGTCTATTACATATTGGGTTTATGGAACGGTCTCTGAGCTAATTTGAAACCCTAGTTTTATGCATCACCCCACCTCACCTTTCCCGTTAAGCAGCCATAGTGTGTTTTCTAAACGTGTGACTCTGTTCTGTTTTGTAATTCAGTTCAAGGGTAGCGGTTTTTACATTCCCTCTATAAGTGATATCTTATGATAAGTGTCTTTTTCTGTGTGACTTATTTCACTTAGAATCGTGTTACCTAAATCCACTCATCATGCTGCTACTAGCCTTATGACGTTGATTTCATGGCTGAGTGATATTCCATTGTACAAAAGGACCACAACTTCTTTATCCATTTTTCTCTTTCCTGGGATATTTAAGGTGTAATGAAGTGGAGGTTCTTGTCCACAGAGCAGCCCTAAACTTTGGGGTGCCTGTGTCTTGCTGATTTTTACTTTTCCCAATTTATACGCCCATGAGTGGAAGTGCCCTATGCTCTCTAAGCTGAGTTTTTTCGATGTTTCAGGACACACCGTACACTTCTCCAGAGTGGCTGTTGGCAATTTATATCCCGCCCATCAGCGTAGCAAGTCTCCCGTTTCTCCATGGCCTGTCCTGCATTTCTGGTTTTGACACTTTATTCAGCATGGCCCTTTTGACCGATGGGAAGCGAGACTTCTTTGTAGCGCTGATGTGCCTTTCCAGGTTGCTTGGTTGGCGAAAAAGGGCGCATGCGTTTTTTCCTGAATATATTCAGGAAAAAACGCATGCGCCCTTTTTGGCCAAGGGCATCATTGTCGAGGTTTTGCCGCTTTTCCCGTGCTTTAAAGGCGATTCGAATCTACCTCCTGAAATCTGTTTCCTGCAATTCTGCCTTGCTTTCAAATCCTCTTCGTTGTCTTCCGTCAATATATTTGTGGACGAGAGTTATCATTTATAACTCTGCAGGTTTGTGAATTGCAGTGCCCCTGAGCTCCATTTTTCAACTCGCTTTCTTGGGAGCTGGCCGCAAAAGCGCAGGATTGCTTCAGGCCCTATTCTGGTCCCGGGCGGCAGGCTGAGCCTGTGGTTAATTCTTCTTCCTGATGGGAAAATAGAGTGACCTGTGCCTGTCCCAACACCTAGAGCTAGTGTCTCATTGGTTACCCCTCTTCCCGTTCATCCTCAGGACAAATTGCAACCTGTACGGAATAGGAGGTTAAAGGTGCTGATTCTCCAAGGAGGGAGATTGTTAGTAAAGCGGCTGGAATGGCGAACCCGAGCACAAGGAGATGAGAAATGAGGTGCGTTTTAGAAACCTTTCCCGATTACACGGTGTACCATCGTCTGGGATTCTCATGCATGTTTTCGATGTAGGAAGATGCCCTTGAACCTGGAGATTTGGGACCCATGGGATGGGTACCACGCAGTATTACTCTAAAGGGTCTGCATTTGCACACCCAACCTCACCAAACCTCTCAACCCCAAGAGTGTCCACCCTTATGCCTCAATCAGCTGTGGGTCTAGATATGGTCAATCCAGGTGGCATCACAGCCCTTGAACGAATTTTGTAAGAATTTCTCTCTCTTTCACTGTCTTTGTTTCACGGGTTTTTAAAAGTGATTGATTTTTATAAAGGGGTTTAGCTGCTTTTCACTGCTGTGTTTATGCCGCTTTACACCCACTTGACTCACATACAGAGAGATATCAATACATAGGTTTTAAGATTCTTACTAGTCAGATATATTCTTGGGCGGTGAATAGGGAGTTTTGAGTCCAGATCACTGAGCAAGGAGTAGGTCTTGTCTATTACATATTGGGTTTATGGAACGGTCTCTGAGCTAATTTGAAACCCTTGTTTTATGCATCACCCCACCTCACCTTTCCCGTTAAGCAGCCATAGTGTGTTTTCTAAACGTGTGACTCTGTTCTGTTTTGTAATTCAGTTCAAGGGTAGCGGTTTTTACATTCCCTCTATAAGTGATATCTTATGATAAGTGTCTTTTTCTGTGTGACTTATTTCACTTAGAATCGTGTTACCTAAATCCACTCATCATGCTGCTACTAGCCTTATGACGTTGATTTCATGGCTGAGTGATATTCCATTGTACAAAAGGACCACAACTTCTTTATCCATTTTTCTCTTTCCTGGGATATTTAAGGTGCAACGAAGTGGAGGTTCTTGTCCACAGAGCAGCCCTAAACTTTGGGGTGCCTGTGCCTTTCTGATTTTTAGTTTTCCCAATTTATACGCCCGTGAGTGGAAGTGCCCTATGCTGTCTAAGCTGAGTTTTTTCGATGCTTCAGGACACACCGTACACTTCTCCAGAGTGGCTGTTGGCAATTTACATCCCACCCATCAGCGTAGCAAGTCTCCCGTTTCTCCATGGCCTGTCCTGCATTTCTGGTTTTGACACTTTATTCAGCATGGCCCTTTTGACCGATGGGAAGCGAGACTTCTTTGTAGCGCTGATTTGCCTTTCCAGGTTGCTTGGTTGGCGAAAAAGGGCGCATGCGTTTTTTCCTGAATATATTCAGGAAAAAACGCATGCGCCCTTTTTGGCCAAGGGCATCATTGTCGAGGTTTTGCCGCTTTTCCCGTGCTTTAAAGGCGATTCGAATCTACCTCCTGAAATCTGTTTCCTGCAATTCTGCCTTGCTTTCAAATCCTCTTCGTTGTCTTCCGTCAATATATTTGTGGACGAGAGTTATCATTTATAACTCTGCAGGTTTGTGAATTGCAGTGCCCCTGAGCTCCATTTTTCAACTCGCTTTCTTGGGAGCTGGCCGCAAAAGCGCAGGATTGCTTCAGGCCCTATTCTGGTCCCGGGCGGCAGGCTGTGCCTGCGGTTAATTCTTCTTCCTGATGGGAAAATAGAGCGACCTGTGCCTGTCCCAACACCTAGAGCTAGTGTCTCATTGGTTCCCCCTCTTCCCGTTCATCCTCAGGACAAATTGCAACCTGTACGGAACAGGAGGTTAAAGGTGCTGATTCTCCAAGGAGGGAGATTGCTAGTAAAGCGGCTGGAATGGCGAACCCGAGCACAAGGAGATGAGAAATGAGGTGCGTTTTAGAAACCTTTCCCGATCACATGGTGGACCATCCTCTGGGATTCTCATGCATGTTTTCGATGTAGGAAGATGCCCTTGAACCTGGAGATTTGGGACCCATGGGATGGGTACCACGCAGTATTACTCTAAAGGGTCTGCGTTTGCTCACCCAACCTCACCAAACCTCTCAACCCCAAGAGTGTCCACCCTTATGCCTCAATCAGCTGTGGGTCTAGATATGGTCAATCCAGGTGGCATCACAGCCCTTGAACGAATTTTGTAAGAATTTCTCTCTCTTTCACTGTCTTTGTTTCACGGGTTTTTAAAAGTGATTGATTTTTATAAAGGGGTTTAGCTGCTTTTCACTGCTGTGTTTATGCCGCTTTACACCCACTTGACTCACATACAGAGAGATATCAATACATAGGTTTTAAGATTCTTACTAGTCAGATATATTCTTGGGCGGTGAATAGGGAGTTTTGAGTCCAGATCACTGAGCAAGGAGTAGGTCTTGTCTATTACATATTGGGTTTATGGAACGGTCTCTGAGCTAATTTGAAACCCTTGTTTTATGCATCACCCCACCTCACCTTTCCCGTTAAGCAGCCATAGTGTGTTTTCTAAACGTGTGACTCTGTTCTGTTTTGTAATTCAGTTCAAGGGTAGCGGTTTTTACATTCCCTCTATAAGTGATATCTTATGATAAGTGTCTTTTTCTGTGTGACTTATTTCACTTAGAATCGTCGTACCTAAATCCACTCATCATGCTGCTACTAGCCTTATGACGTTGATTTCATGGCTGAGTGATATTCCATTGTACAAAAGGACCACAACTTCTTTATCCATTTTTCTCTTTCCTGGGATATTTAAGGTGTAACAAAGTGGAGGTTCTTGTCCACAGAGCAGCCCTAAACTTTGGGGTGCCTGTGCCTTGCTGATTTTTAGTTTTCCCAATTTACACGCCCATGAGTGGAAGTGCCCTATGCTGTCTAAGCTGAGTTTTTTCTATGTTTCAGGACACACCGTACACTTCTCCAGAGTGGCTGTTGGCAGTTTACGTCACGCCCATCAGCATAGCAAGTCTCCCGTTTCTCCATGGCCTGTCAGGCATTTCTGGTTTTGACACTTTATTCAGCATGGCCCTTTTGACCGATGGGAAGCGAGACTTCTTTGTAGCGCTGATTTGCCTTTCCAGGTTGCTTGGTTGGCCAAAAAGGGCGTATGCGTTTTTTCCTGAATATATTCAGGAAAAAACGCATACGCCCTTTTTGGCCAAGGGCATCATTGTCGAGGTTTTGCCGCTTTTCCCGTGCTTTGAAGGCGATTCGAATCTACCTCCTGAAATCTGTTTCCTGCAATTCTGCCTTGCTTTCAAATCCTCTCTGTTGTCTTCCGTCAATATATTTGTGGACGAGAGTTATCATTTATAACTCTGCAGGTTTGTGAATTGCAGTGCCCCTGAGCTCCATTTTTCAACTCGCTTTCTTGGGAGATGGCCGCAAAAGCGCAGGATTGCTTCAGGCCCTATTCTGGTCCCGGGAGGCAGGCTGAGCCTGCGGTTAATTCTTCTTCCTGATGGGAATATAGAGCGACCTATGCCTGTCCCAACATCTAGAGCTAGTGTCTCATTGGTTCCCCCTCTTCCCGTTCATCCTCAGAACAAATTGCAACCTGTACGGAACAGGAGGTTAAAGGTGCTGATTCTCCAAGGAGGGAGATTGCTAGTAAAGCGGCTGGAATGGCGAACCCGAGCACAAGGAGATGAGAAATGAGGTGCGTTTTAGAAACCTTTCCCGATCACACGGTGTACCATCCTCTGGGATTCTCATGCATGTTTTCGATGTAGGAAGATGCCCTTGAACCTGGAGATTTGGGACCCATGGGATGGGTACCACGCAGTATTACTCTAAAGGGTCTGCGTTTGCTCACCCAACCTCACCAAACCTCTCAACCCCAAGAGTGTCCACCCTTATGCCTCAATCAGCTGTGGGTCTAGATATGGTCAATCCAGGTGGCATCACAGCCCTTGAACGAATTTTGTAAGAATTTCTCTCTCTTTCACTGTCTTTGTTTCACGGGTTTTTAAAAGTGATTGATTTTTATAAAGGGGTTTAGCTGCTTTTCACTGCTGTGTTTATGCCGCTTTACACACACTTGACTCACTTACAGAGAGATATCAATACATAGGTTTTAAGATTCTTACTAGTCAGATATATTCTTGGGCGGTGAATAGGGGGTTTTGAGTCCAGATCACTGAGCAAGGAGTAGGTCTTGTCTATTACATATTGGGTTTCTGGAACGGTCTCTGAGCTAATTTGAAACCCTAGTTTTATGCATCACCCCACCTCACCTTTCCCGTTAAGCAGCCATAGTGTGTTTTCTAAACGTGTGACTCTGTTCTGTTTTGTAATTCAGTTCAAGGGTAGCGGTTTTTACATTCCCTCTATAAGTGATATCTTATGATAAATGTCTTTTTCTGTGTGACTTATTTCACTTAGAATCGTCGTACCTAAATCCACTCATCATGCTGCTACTAGCCTTATGACATTGATTTCATGGCTGAGTGATATTCCATTGTACAAAAGGACCACAACTTCTTTATCCATTTTTCTCTTTCCTGGGATATTTAAGGTGTAACGAAGTGGAGGTTCTTGTCAACAGAGCAGCCCTAAACTTTGGGGTGCCTGTGTCTTGCTGATTTTTAGTTTTCCCAATTTATACGCCCATGAGTGGAAGTGCCCTATGCTCTCTAAGCTGAGTTTTTTCGATGTTTCAGGACACACCGTACACTTCTCCAGAGTGGCTGTTGGCAATTTATATCCCGCCCATCAGCGTAGCAAGTCTCCCGTTTCTCCATGGCCTGTCCTGCATTTCTGGTTTTGACACTTTATTCAGCATGGCCCTTTTGACCGATGGGAAGCGAGACTTCTTTGTAGCGCTGATTTGCCTTTCCAGGTTGCTTGGTCGGCGAAAAAGGGCGCATGCGTTTTTTCCTGAATATATTCAGGAAAAAACGCATGCGCCCTTTTTGGCCAAGGGCATCATTGTCGAGGTTTTGCCGCTTTTCCCGTGCTTTAAAGGCGATTCGAATCTACCTCCTGAAATCTGTTTCCTGCAATTCTGCCTTGCTTTCAAATCCTCTTCGTTGTCTTCTGTCAATATATTTGTGGACGAGAGTTATCATTTATAACTCTGCAGGTTTGTGAATTGCAGTGCCCCTGAGCTCCATTTTTCAACTCGCTTTCTTGGGAGCTGGCCGCAAAAGCGCAGGATTGCTTCAGGCCCTATTCTGGTCCCGGGCGGCAGGCTGAGCCTGTGGTTAATTCTTCTTCCTGATGGGAAAATAGAGTGACCTGTGCCTGTCCCAACACCTAGAGCTAGTGTCTCATTGGTTCCCCCTCTTCCCGTTCATCCTCAGGACAAATTGCAACCTGTACGGAACAGGAGGTTAAAGGTGCTGATTCTCCAAGGAGGGAGATTGTTAGTAAAGCGGCTGGAATGGCGAACCCGAGCACAAGGAGATGAGAAATGAGGTGCGTTTTAGAAACCTTTCCCGATCACACGGTGTACCATCCTCTGGGATTCTCATGCATGTTTTCGATGTAGGAAGATGCCCTTGAACCTGGAGATTTGGGACCCATGGGATGGGTACCACGCAGTATTACTCTAAAGGGTCTGCGTTTGTTCACCCAACCTCACCAAACCTCTCAACCCCAAGAGTGTCCACCCTTATGCCTCAATCAGCTGTGGGTCTAGATATGGTCAATCCAGGTGGCATCACAGCCCTTGAACGAATTTTGTAAGAATTTCTCTCTCTTTCACTGTCTTTGTTTCACGGGTTTTTAAAAGTGATTGATTTTTATAAAGGGGTTTAGCTGCTTTTCACTGCTGTGTTTATGCCGCTTTACACCCTCTTGACTCACATACAGAGAGATATCAATACATAGGTTTTAAGATTCTTACTAGTCAGATATATTCTTGGGCGGTGAATAGGGGGTTTTGAGTCCAGATCACTGAGCAAGGAGTAGGTCTTGTCTATTACATATTGGGTTTATGGAACGGTCTCTGAGCTAATTTGAAACCCTTGTTTTATGCATCACCCCACCTCACCTTTCCCGTTAAGCAGCCATAGTGTGTTTTCTAAACGTGTGACTCTGTTCTGTTTTGTAATTCAGTTCAAGGGTAGCGGTTTTTACATTCCCTCTATAAGTGATATCTTATGATAAGTGTCTTTTTCTGTGTGACTTATTTCACTTAGAATCGTGTTACCTAAATCCACTCATCATGCTGCTACTAGCCTTATGACGTTGATTTCATGGCTGAGTGATATTCCATTGTACAAAAGGACCACAACTTCTTTATCCATTTTTCTCTTTCCTGGGATATTTAAGGTGTAATGAAGTGGAGGTTCTTGTCCACAGAGCAGCCCTAAACTTTGGGGTGCCTGTGTCTTGCTGATTTTTACTTTTCCCAATTTATACGCCCATGAGTGGAAGTGCCCTATGCTCTCTAAGCTGAGTTTTTTCGATGTTTCAGGACACACCGTACACTTCTCCAGAGTGGCTGTTGGCAATTTATATCCCGCCCATCAGCGTAGCAAGTCTCCCGTTTCTCCATGGCCTGTCCTGCATTTCTGGTTTTGACACTTTATTCAGCATGGCCCTTTTGACCGATGGGAAGCGAGACTTCTTTGTAGCGCTGATGTGCCTTTCCAGGTTGCTTGGTTGGCGAAAAAGGGCGCATGCGTTTTTTCCTGAATATATTCAGGAAAAAACGCATGCGCCCTTTTTGGCCAAGGGCATCATTGTCGAGGTTTTGCCGCTTTTCCCGTGCTTTAAAGGCGATTCGAATCTACCTCCTGAAATCTGTTTCCTGCAATTCTGCCTTGCTTTCAAATCCTCTTCGTTGTCTTCCGTCAATATATTTGTGGACGAGAGTTATCATTTATAACTCTGCAGGTTTGTGAATTGCAGTGCCCCTGAGCTCCATTTTTCAACTCGCTTTCTTGGGAGCTGGCCGCAAAAGCGCAGGATTGCTTCAGGCCCTATTCTGGTCCCGGGCGGCAGGCTGAGCCTGTGGTTAATTCTTCTTCCTGATGGGAAAATAGAGTGACCTGTGCCTGTCCCAACACCTAGAGCTAGTGTCTCATTGGTTCCCCCTCTTCCCGTTCATCCTCAGGACAAAT
Organism: Balaenoptera ricei; assembly: GCF_028023285.1. Classification (NCBI taxonomy): domain Eukaryota; kingdom Metazoa; phylum Chordata; class Mammalia; order Artiodactyla; family Balaenopteridae; genus Balaenoptera; species Balaenoptera ricei. The sequence continues at coordinate 136,831,147 of NC_082641.1, read as the reverse complement.
TGCAACCTGTACGGAATAGGAGGTTAAAGGTGCTGATTCTCCAAGGAGGGAGATTGTTAGTAAAGCGGCTGGAATGGCGAACCCGAGCACAAGGAGATGAGAAATGAGGTGCGTTTTAGAAACCTTTCCCGATCACACGGTGTACCATCGTCTGGGATTCTCATGCATGTTTTCGATGTAGGAAGATGCCCTTGAACCTGGAGATTTGGGACCCATGGGATGGGTACCACGCAGTATTACTCTAAAGGGTCTGCGTTTGCTCACCCAACCTCACCAAACCTCTCAGCCCCAAGAGTGTCCACCCTTATGCCTCAATCAGCTGTGGGTCTAGATATGGTCAATCCAGGTGGCATCACAGCCCTTGAACGAACTTTGTAAGAATTTCTCTCTCTTTCACTGTCTTTGTTTCACGGGTTTTTAAAAGTGATTGATTTTTATAAAGGGGTTTAGCTGCTTTTCACTGCTGTGTTTATGCCGCTTTACACCCACTTGACTCACTTACAGAGAGATATCAGTACATAGGTTTTAAGATTCTTACTAGTCAGATATATTCTTGGGCGGTGAATAGGGGGTTTTGAGTCCAGATCACTGAGCAAGGAGTAGGTCTTGTCTATTACATATTGGGTTTATGGAACGGTCTCTGAGCTAATTTGAAACCCTTGTTTTATGCATCACCCCACCTCACCTTTCCCGTTAAGCAGCCATAGTGTGTTTTCTAAACGTGTGACTCTGTTCTGTTTTGTAATTCAGTTCAAGGGTAGCGGTTTTTACATTCCCTCTATAAGTGATATCTTATGATAAGTGTCTTTTTCTGTGTGACTTATTTCACTTAGAATCGTCGTACCTAAATCCACTCATCATGCTGCTACTAGCCTTATGACGTTGATTTCATGGCTGAGTGATATTCCATTGTACAAAAGGACCACAACTTCTTTATCCATTTTTCTCTTTCCTGGGATATTTCAGGTGTAACGAAGTGGAGGTTCTTGTCCACAGAGCAGCCCTAAACTTTGGGGTGCCTGTGCCTTGCTGATTTTTAGTTTTCCCAATTTATACGCCCGTGAGTGGAAGTGCCCTATGCTCTCTAAGCTGAGTTTTTTCGATGTTTCAGGACACACCGTACACTTCTGCAGAGTGGCTGTTGGCAATTTCCATCCCGCCCATCAGCGTAGCAAGGCTCCCGTTTCTCCATGGCCTGTCCTGCATTTCTGGTTTTGACACTTTATTCAGCATGGCCCTTTTGACCGATGGGAAGCGAGACTTCTTTGTAGCGCTGATTTGCCTTTCCAGGTTGCTTGGTTGGCCAAAAAGGGCGTATGCGTTTTTTCCTGAATATATTCAGGAAAAAACGCATACGCCCTTTTTGGCCAAGGGCATCATTGTCGAGGTTTTGCCGCTTTTCCCGTGCTTTAAAGGCGATTCGAATCTACCTCCTGAAATCTGTTTCCTGCAATTCTGCCTTGCTTTCAAATCCTCTCTGTTGTCTTCCGTCAATATATTTGTGGACGAGAGTTATCATTTATAACTCTGCAGGTTTGTGAATTGCAGTGCCCCTGAGCTCCATTTTTCAACTCGCTTTCTTGGGAGCTGGCCGCAAAAGCGCAGGATTGCTTCAGGCCCTATTCTGGTCCCGGGCGGCAGGCTGAGCCTGTGGTTAATTCTTCTTGCTGATGGGAAAATAGAGTGACCTGTGCCTGTCCCCACACCTAGAGCTAGTGTCTCATTGGTTCCCCCTCTTCCCGTTCATCCTCAGGACAAATTGCAACCTGTACGGAACAGGAGGTTAAAGGTGCTGATTCTCCAAGGAGGGAGATTGCTAGTAAAGCGGCTGGAATGGCGAACCCGAGCACAAGGAGATGAGAAATGAGGTGCGTTTTAGAAACCGTTCCCGATCACACGGTGTACCATCTTCTGGGATTCTCATGCATGTGTTCGATGTAGGAAGATGCCCTTGAACCTGGAGATTTGGGACCCATGGGATGGGTACCACGCAGTATTACTCTAAAGGGTCTGCGTTTGCTCACCCAACCTCACCAAACCTCTCAGCCCCAAGAGTGTCCACCCTTATGCCTCAATCAGCTGTGGGTCTAGATATGGTCAATCCAGGTGGCATCACAGCCCTTGAACGAACTTTGTAAGAATTTCTCTCTCTTTCACTGTCTTTGTTTCACGGGTTTTTAAAAGTGATTGATTTTTATAAAGGGGTTTAGCTGCTTTTCACTGCTGTGTTTATGCCGCTTTACACCCACTTGACTCACTTACAGAGGGATATCAGTACATAGGTTTTAAGTTTCTTACTAGTCAGATATATTCTTGGGCGGTGAATAGGGGGTTTTGAGTCCAGATCACTGAGCAAGGAGTAGGTCTTGTCTATTACATATTGGGTTTATGGAACGGTCTCTGAGCTAATTTGAAACCCTTGTTTTATGCATCACCCCACCTCACCTTTCCCGTTAAGCAGCCATAGTGTGTTTTCTAAACGTGTGACTCTGTTCTGTTTTGTAATTCAGTTCAAGGGTAGCGGTTTATACATTCCCTCTATAAGTGATATCTTATGATAAGTGTCTTTTTCTGTGTGACTTATTTCACTTAGAATCGTCGTACCTAAATCCACTCATCATGCTGCTACTAGCCTTATGACGTTGATTTCATGGCTGAGTGATATTCCATTGTACAAAAGGACCACAACTTCTTTATCCATTTTTCTCTTTCCTGGGATATTTCAGGTGTAACGAAGTGGAGGTTCTTGTCCACAGAGCAGCCCTAAACTTTGGGGTGCCTGTGCCTTGCTGATTTTTAGTTTTCCCAATTTATACGCCCGTGAGTGGAAGTGCCCTATGCTCTCTAAGCTGAGTTTTTTCGATGTTTCAGGACACACCGTACACTTCTGCAGAGTGGCTGTTGGCAATTTCCATCCCGCCCATCAGCGTAGCAAGGCTCCCGTTTCTCCATGGCCTGTCCTGCATTTCTGGTTTTGACACTTTATTCAGCATGGCCCTTTTGACCGATGGGAAGCGAGACTTCTTTGTAGCGCTGATTTGCCTTTCCAGGTTGCTTGGTTGGCCAAAAAGGGCGTATGCGTTTTTTCCTGAATATATTCAGGAAAAAACGCATGCGCCCTTTTTGGCCAAGGGCATCATTGTCGAGGTTTTGCCGCTTTTCCCGTGCTTTAAAGGCGATTCGAATCTACCTCCTGAAATCTGTTTCCTGCAATTCTGCCTTGCTTTCAAATCCTCTCTGTTTTCTTCCGTCAATATATTTGTGGACGAGAGTTATCATTTATAACTCTGCAGGTTTGTGAATTGCAGTGCCCCTGAGCTCCATTTTTCAACTCGCTTTCTTGGGAGCTGGCCGCAAAAGCGCAGGATTGCTTCAGGCCCTATTCTGGTCCCGGGCGGCAGGCTGAGCCTGTGGTTAATTCTTCTTGCTGATGGGAAAATAGAGTGACCTGTGCCTGTCCCCACACCTAGAGCTAGTGTCTCATTGGTTCCCCCTCTTCCCGTTCATCCTCAGGACAAATTGCAACCTGTACGGAACAGGAGGTTAAAGGTGCTGATTCTCCAAGGAGGGAGATTGCTAGTAAAGCGGCTGGAATGGCGAACCCGAGCACAAGGAGATGAGAAATGAGGTGCGTTTTAGAAACCTTTCCCGATCACACGGTGTACCATCTTCTGGGATTCTCATGCATGTGTTCGATGTAGGAAGATGCCCTTGAACCTGGAGATTTGGGACCCATGGGATGGGTACCACGCAGTATTACTCTAAAGGGTCTGCGTTTGCTCACCCAACCTCACCAAACCTCTCAGCCCCAAGAGTGTCCACCCTTATGCCTCAATCAGCTGTGGGTCTAGATATGGTCAATCCAGGTGGCATCACAGCCCTTGAACGAACTTTGTAAGAATTTCTCTCTCTTTCACTGTCTTTGTTTCACGGGTTTTTAAAAGTGATTGATTTTTATAAAGGGGTTTAGCTGCTTTTCACTGCTGTGTTTATGCCGCTTTACACCCACTTGACTCACTTACAGAGGGATATCAGTACATAGGTTTTAAGATTCTTACTAGTCAGATATATTCTTGGGCGGTGAATAGGGGGTTTTGAGTCCAGATCACTGAGCAAGGAGTAGGTCTTGTCTATTACATATTGGGTTTATGGAACGGTCTCTGAGCTAATTTGAAACCCTTGTTTTATGCATCACCCCACTTCACCTTTCCCGTTAAGCAGCCATAGTGTGTTTTCTAAACGTGTGACTCTGTTCTGTTTTGTAATTCAGTTCAAGGGTAGCGGTTTTTACATTCCCTCTATAAGTGATATCTTATGATAAGTGTCTTTTTCTGTGTGACTTATTTCACTTAGAATCGTCGTACCTAAATCCACTCATCATGCTGCTACTAGCCTTATGACGTTGATTTCATGGCTGAGTGATATTCCATTGTACAAAAGGACCACAACTTCTTTATCCATTTTTCTCTTTCCTGGGATATTTCAGGTGTAACGAAGTGGAGGTTCTTGTCCACAGAGCAGCCCTAAACTTTGGGGTGCCTGTGCCTTGCTGATTTTTAGTTTTCCCAATTTATACGCCCGTGAGTGGAAGTGCCCTATGCTCTCTAAGCTGAGTTTTTTCGATGTTTCGGGACACACCGTACACTTCTGCAGAGTGGCTGTTGGCAATTTCCATCCCGCCCATCAGCGTAGCAAGGCTCCCGTTTCTCCATGGCCTGTCCTGCATTTCTGGTTTTGACACTTTATTCAGCATGGCCCTTTTGACCGATGGGAAGCGAGACTTCTTTGTAGCGCTGATTTGCCTTTCCAGGTTGCTTGGTTGGCCAAAAAGGGCGTATGCGTTTTTTCCTGAATATATTCAGGAAAAAACGCATACGCCCTTTTTGGCCAAGGGCATCATTGTCGAGGTTTTGCCGCTTTTCCCGTGCTTTAAAGGCGATTCGAATCTACCTCCTGAAATCTGTTTCCTGCAATTCTGCCTTGCTTTCAAATCCTCTCTGTTGTCTTCCGTCAATATATTTGTGGACGAGAGTTATCATTTATAACTCTGCAGGTTTGTGAATTGCAGTGCCCCTGAGCTCCATTTTTCAACTCGCTTTCTTGGGAGCTGGCCGCAAAAGCGCAGGATTGCTTCAGGCCCTATTCTGGTCCCGGGCGGCAGGCTGAGCCTGTGGTTAATTCTTCTTCCTGATGGGAAAATAGAGTGACCTGTGCCTGTCCCCACACCTAGAGCTAGTGTCTCATTGGTTCCCCCTCTTCCCGTTCATCCTCAGGACAAATTGCAACCTGTACGGAACAGGAGGTTAAAGGTGCTGATTCTCCAAGGAGGGAGATTGCTAGTAAAGCGGCTGGAATGGCGAACCCGAGCACAAGGAGATGAGAAATGGGGTGCGTTTTAGAAACCTTTCCCGATCACACGGTGTACCATCTTCTGGGATTCTCATGCATGTGTTCGATGTAGGAAGATGCCCTTGAACCTGGAGATTTGGGACCCATGGGATGGGTACCACGCAGTATTACTCTAAAGGGTCTGCGTTTGCTCACCCAACCTCACCAAACCTCTCAGCCCCAAGAGTGTCCACCCTTATGCCTCAATCAGCTGTGGGTCTAGATATGGTCAATCCAGGTGGCATCACAGCCCTTGAACGAACTTTGTAAGAATTTCTCTCTCTTTCACTGTCTTTGTTTCACGGGTTTTTAAAAGTGATTGATTTTTATAAAGGGGTTTAGCTGCTTTTCACTGCTGTGTTTATGCCGCTTTACACCCACTTGACTCACTTACAGAGAGATATCAGTACATAGGTTTTAAGATTCTTACTAGTCAGATATATTCTTGGGCGGTGAATAGGGGGTTTTGAGTCCAGATCACTGAGCAAGGAGTAGGTCTTGTCTATTACATATTGGGTTTATGGAACGGTCTCTGAGCTAATTTGAAACCCTTGTTTTATGCATCACCCCACCTCACCTTTCCCGTTAAGCAGCCATAGTGTGTTTTCTAAACGTGTGACTCTGTTCTGTTTTGTAATTCAGTTCAAGGGTAGCGGTTTTTACATTCCCTCTATAAGTGATATCTTATGATAAGTGTCTTTTTCTGTGTGACTTATTTCACTTAGAATCGTCGTACCTAAATCCACTCATCATGCTGCTACTAGCCTTATGACGTTGATTTCATGGCTGAGTGATATTCCATTGTACAAAAGGACCACAACTTCTTTATCCATTTTTCTCTTTCCTGGGATATTTCAGGTGTAACGAAGTGGAGGTTCTTGTCCACAGAGCAGCCCTAAACTTTGGGGTGCCTGTGCCTTGCTGATTTTTAGTTTTCCCAATTTATACGCCCGTGAGTGGAAGTGCCCTATGCTCTCTAAGCTGAGTTTTTTCGATGTTTCAGGACACACCGTACACTTCTGCAGAGTGGCTGTTGGCAATTTCCATCCCACCCATCAGCGTAGCAAGGCTCCCGTTTCTCCATGGCCTGTCCTGCATTTCTGGTTTTGACACTTTATTCAGCATGGCCCTTTTGACCGATGGGAAGCGAGACTTCTTTGTAGCGCTGATTTGCCTTTCCAGGTTGCTTGGTTGGCCAAAAAGGGCGTATGCGTTTTTTCCTGAATATATTCAGGAAAAAACGCATACGCCCTTTTTGGCCAAGGGCATCATTGTCGAGGTTTTGCCGCTTTTCCCGTGCTTTAAAGGCGATTCGAATCTACCTCCTGAAATCTGTTTCCTGCAATTCTGCCTTGCTTTCAAATCCTCTCTGTTGTCTTCCGTCAATATATTTGTGGACGAGAGTTATCATTTATAACTCTGCAGGTTTGTGAATTGCAGTGCCCCTGAGCTCCATTTTTCAACTCGCTTTCTTGGGAGCTGGCCGCAAAAGCGCAGGATTGCTTCAGGCCCTATTCTGGTCCCGGGCGGCAGGCTGAGCCTGTGGTTAATTCTTCTTCCTGATGGGAAAATAGAGTGACCTGTGCCTGTCCCCACACCTAGAGCTAGTGTCTCATTGGTTCCCCCTCTTCCCGTTCATCCTCAGGACAAATTGCAACCTGTACGGAACAGGAGGTTAAAGGTGCTGATTCTCCAAGGAGGGAGATTGCTAGTAAAGCGGCTGGAATGGCGAACGCGAGCACAAGGAGATGAGAAATGAGGTGCGTTTTAGAAACCGTTCCCGATCACACGGTGTACCATCTTCTGGGATTCTCATGCATGTTTTCGATGTAGGAAGATGCCCTTGAACCTGGAGATTTGGGACCCATGGGATGGGTACCACGCAGTATTACTCTAAAGGGTCTGCGTTTGCTCACCCAACCTCACCAAACCTCTCAGCCCCAAGAGTGTCCACCCTTATGCCTCAATCAGCTGTGGGTCTAGATATGGTCAATCCAGGTGGCATCACAGCCCTTGAACGAACTTTGTAAGAATTTCTCTCTCTTTCACTGTCTTTGTTTCACGGGTTTTTAAAAGTGATTGATTTTTATAAAGGGGTTTAGCTGCTTTTCACTGCTGTGTTTATGCCGCTTTACACCCACTTGACTCACTTACAGAGGGATATCAGTACATAGGTTTTAAGTTTCTTACTAGTCAGATATATTCTTGGGCGGTGAATAGGGGGTTTTGAGTCCAGATCACTGAGCAAGGAGTAGGTCTTGTCTATTACATATTGGGTTTATGGAACGGTCTCTGAGCTAATTTGAAACCCTTGTTTTATGCATCACCCCACCTCACCTTTCCCGTTAAGCAGCCATAGTGTGTTTTCTAAACGTGTGACTCTGTTCTGTTTTGTAATTCAGTTCAAGGGTAGCGGTTTTTACATTCCCTCTATAAGTGATATCTTATGATAAGTGTCTTTTTCTGTGTGACTTATTTCACTTAGAATCGTCGTACCTAAATCCACTCATCATGCTGCTACTAGCCTTATGACGTTGATTTCATGGCTGAGTGATATTCCATTGTACAAAAGGACCACAACTTCTTTATCCATTTTTCTCTTTCCTGGGATATTTCAGGTGTAACGAAGTGGAGGTTCTTGTCCACAGAGCAGCCCTAAACTTTGGGGTGCCTGTGCCTTGCTGATTTTTAGTTTTCCCAATTTATACGCCCGTGAGTGGAAGTGCCCTATGCTCTCTAAGCTGAGTTTTTTCGATGTTTCGGGACACACCGTACACTTCTGCAGAGTGGCTGTTGGCAATTTCCATCCCGCCCATCAGCGTAGCAAGGCTCCCGTTTCTCCATGGCCTGTCCTGCATTTCTGGTTTTGACACTTTATTCAGCATGGCCCTTTTGACCGATGGGAAGCGAGACTTCTTTGTAGCGCTGATTTGCCTTTCCAGGTTGCTTGGTTGGCCAAAAAGGGCGTATGCGTTTTTTCCTGAATATATTCAGGAAAAAACGCATACGCCCTTTTTGGCCAAGGGCATCATTGTCGAGGTTTTGCCGCTTTTCCCGTGCTTTAAAGGCGATTCGAATCTACCTCCTGAAATCTGTTTCCTGCAATTCTGCCTTGCTTTCAAATCCTCTCTGTTGTCTTCCGTCAATATATTTGTGGACGAGAGTTATCATTTATAACTCTGCAGGTTTGTGAATTGCAGTGCCCCTGAGCTCCATTTTTCAACTCGCTTTCTTGGGAGCTGGCCGCAAAAGCGCAGGATTGCTTCAGGCCCTATTCTGGTCCCGGGCGGCAGGCTGAGCCTGTGGTTAATTCTTCTTCCTGATGGGAAAATAGAGTGACCTGTGCCTGTCCCAACACCTAGAGCTAGTGTCTCATTGGTTCCCCCTCTTCCCGTTCATCCTCAGGACAAATTGCAACCTGTACGGAACAGGAGGTTAAAGGTGCTGATTCTCCAAGGAGGGAGATTGCTAGTAAAGCGGCTGGAATGGCGAACCCGAGCACAAGGAGATGAGAAATGAGGTGCGTTTTAGAAACCTTTCCCGATCACACGGTGTACCATCTTCTGGGATTCTCATGCATGTGTTCGATGTAGGAAGATGCCCTTGAACCTGGAGATTTGGGACCCATGGGATGGGTACCACGCAGTATTACTCTAAAGGGTCTGCGTTTGCTCACCCAACCTCACCAAACCTCTCAGCCCCAAGAGTGTCCACCCTTATGCCTCAATCAGCTGTGGGTCTAGATATGGTCAATCCAGGTGGCATCACAGCCCTTGAACGAACTTTGTAAGAATTTCTCTCTCTTTCACTGTCTTTGTTTCACGGGTTTTTAAAAGTGATTGATTTTTATAAAGGGGTTTAGCTGCTTTTCACTGCTGTGTTTATGCCGCTTTACACCCACTTGACTCACTTACAGAGGGATATCAGTACATAGGTTTTAAGATTCTTACTAGTCAGATATATTCTTGGGCGGTGAATAGGGGGTTTTGAGTCCAGATCACTGAGCAAGGAGTAGGTCTTGTCTATTACATATTGGGTTTATGGAACGGTCTCTGAGCTAATTTGAAACCCTTGTTTTATGCATCACCCCACCTCACCTTTCCCGTTAAGCAGCCATAGTGTGTTTTCTAAACGTGTGACTCTGTTCTGTTTTGTAATTCAGTTCAAGGGTAGCGGTTTTTACATTCCCTCTATAAGTGATATCTTATGATAAGTGTCTTTTTCTGTGTGACTTATTTCACTTAGAATCGTCGTACCTAAATCCACTCATCATGCTGCTACTAGCCTTATGACGTTGATTTCATGGCTGAGTGATATTCCATTGTACAAAAGGACCACAACTTCTTTATCCATTTTTCTCTTTCCTGGGATATTTAAGGTGTAACGAAGTGGAGGTTCTTGTCCACAGAGCAGCCCTAAACTTTGGGGTGCCTGTGCCTTGCTGATTTTTAGTTTTCCCAATTTATACGCCCGTGAGTGGAAGTGCCCTATGCTCTCTAAGCTGAGTTTTTTCGATGTTTCGGGACACACCGTACACTTCTGCAGAGTGGCTGTTGGCAATTTCCATCCCGCCCATCAGCGTAGCAAGGCTCCCGTTTCTCCATGGCCTGTCCTGCATTTCTGGTTTTGACACTTTATTCAGCATGGCCCTTTTGACCGATGGGAAGCGAGACTTCTTTGTAGCGCTGATTTGCCTTTCCAGGTTGCTTGGTTGGCCAAAAAGGGCGTATGCGTTTTTTCCTGAATATATTCAGGAAAAAACGCATACGCCCTTTTTGGCCAAGGGCATCATTGTCGAGGTTTTGCCGCTTTTCCCGTGCTTTAAAGGCGATTCGAATCTACCTCCTGAAATCTGTTTCCTGCAATTCTGCCTTGCTTTCAAATCCTCTCTGTTGTCTTCCGTCAATATATTTGTGGACGAGAGTTATCATTTATAACTCTGCAGGTTTGTGAATTGCAGTGCCCCTGAGCTCCATTTTTCAACTCGCTTTCTTGGGAGCTGGCCGCAAAAGCGCAGGATTGCTTCAGGCCCTATTCTGGTCCCGGGCGGCAGGCTGAGCCTGTGGTTAATTCTTCTTGCTGTTGGGAAAATAGAGTGACCTGTGCCTGTCCCCACACCTAGAGCTAGTGTCTCATTGGTTCCCCCTCTTCCCGTTCATCCTCAGGACAAATTGCAACCTGTACGGAACAGGAGGTTAAAGGTGCTGATTCTCCAAGGAGGGAGATTGCTAGTAAAGCGGCTGGAATGGCGAACCCGAGCACAAGGAGATGAGAAATGAGGTGCGTTTTAGAAACCTTTCCCGATCACACGGTGTACCATCTTCTGGGATTCTCATGCATGTGTTCGATGTAGGAAGATGCCCTTGAACCTGGAGATTTGGGACCCATGGGATGGGTACCACGCAGTATTACTCTAAAGGGTCTGCGTTTGCTCACCCAACCTCACCAAACCTCTCAGCCCCAAGAGTGTCCACCCTTATGCCTCAATCAGCTGTGGGTCTAGATATGGTCAATCCAGGTGGCATCACAGCCCTTGAACGAACTTTGTAAGAATTTCTCTCTCTTTCACTGTCTTTGTTTCACGGGTTTTTAAAAGTGATTGATTTTTATAAAGGGGTTTAGCTGCTTTTCACTGCTGTGTTTATGCCGCTTTACACCCACTTGACTCACTTACAGAGGGATATCAGTACATAGGTTTTAAGATTCTTACTAGTCAGATATATTCTTGGGCGGTGAATAGGGGGTTTTGAGTCCAGATCACTGAGCAAGGAGTAGGTCTTGTCTATTACATATTGGGTTTATGGAACGGTCTCTGAGCTAATTTGAAACCCTTGTTTTATGCATCACCCCACCTCACCTTTCCCGTTAAGCAGCCATAGTGTGTTTTCTAAACGTGTGACTCTGTTCTGTTTTGTAATTCAGTTCAAGGGTAGCGGTTTTTACATTCCCTCTATAAGTGATATCTTATGATAAGTGTCTTTTTCTGTGTGACTTATTTCACTTAGAATCGTCGTACCTAAATCCACTCATCATGCTGCTACTAGCCTTATGACGTTGATTTCATGGCTGAGTGATATTCCATTGTACAAAAAGACCACAACTTCTTTATCCATTTTTCTCTTTCCTGGGATATTTAAGGTGTAACGAAGTGGAGGTTCTTGTCCACAGAGCAGCCCTAAACTTTGGGGTGCCTGTGCCTTGCTGATTTTTAGTTTTCCCAATTTATACGCCCGTGAGTGGAAGTGCCCTATGCTCTCTAAGCTGAGTTTTTTCGATGTTTCGGGACACACCGTACACTTCTGCAGAGTGGCTGTTGGCAATTTCCATCCCGCCCATCAGCGTAGCAAGGCTCCCGTTTCTCCATGGCCTGTCCTGCATTTCTGGTTTTGACACTTTATTCAGCATGGCCCTTTTGACCGATGGGAAGCGAGACTTCTTTGTAGCGCTGATTTGCCTTTCCAGGTTGCTTGGTTGGCCAAAAAGGGCGTATGCGTTTTTTCCTGAATATATTCAGGAAAAAACGCATACGCCCTTTTTGGCCAAGGGCATCATTGTCGAGGTTTTGCCGCTTTTCCCGTGCTTTAAAGGCGATTCGAATCTACATCCTGAAATCTGTTTCCTGCAATTCTGCCTTGCTTTCAAATCCTCTCTGTTGTCTTCCGTCAATATATTTGTGGACGAGAGTTATCATTTATAACTCTGCAGGTTTGTGAATTGCAGTGCCCCTGAGCTCCATTTTTCAACTCGCTTTCTTGGGAGCTGGCCGCAAAAGCGCAGGATTGCTTCAGGCCCTATTCTGGTCCCGGGCGGCAGGCTGAGCCTGTGGTTAATTCTTCTTGCTGATGGGAAAATAGAGTGACCTGTGCCTGTCCCCACACCTAGAGCTAGTGTCTCATTGGTTCCCCCTCTTCCCGTTCATCCTCAGGACAAATTGCAACCTGTACGGAACAGGAGGTTAAAGGTGCTGATTCTCCAAGGAGGGAGATTGCTAGTAAAGCGGCTGGAATGGCGAACCCGAGCACAAGGAGATGAGAAATGGGGTGCGTTTTAGAAACCTTTCCCGATCACACGGTGTACCATCTTCTGGGATTCTCATGCATGTGTTCGATGTAGGAAGATGCCCTTGAACCTGGAGATTTGGGACCCATGGGATGGGTACCACGCAGTATTACTCTAAAGGGTCTGCGTTTGCTCACCCAACCTCACCAAACCTCTCAGCCCCAAGAGTGTCCACCCTTATGCCTCAATCAGCTGTGGGTCTAGATATGGTCAATCCAGGTGGCATCACAGCCCTTGAACGAACTTTGTAAGAATTTCTCTCTCTTTCACTGTCTTTGTTTCACGGGTTTTTAAAAGTGATTGATTTTTATAAAGGGGTTTAGCTGCTTTTCACTGCTGTGTTTATGCCGCTTTACACCCACTTGACTCACTTACAGAGAGATATCAGTACATAGGTTTTAAGATTCTTACTAGTCAGATATATTCTTGGGCGGTGAATAGGGGGTTTTGAGTCCAGATCACTGAGCAAGGAGTAGGTCTTGTCTATTACATATTGGGTTTATGGAACGGTCTCTGAGCTAATTTGAAACCCTTGTTTTATGCATCACCCCACCTCACCTTTCCCGTTAAGCAGCCATAGTGTGTTTTCTAAACGTGTGACTCTGTTCTGTTTTGTAATTCAGTTCAAGGGTAGCGGTTTTTACATTCCCTCTATAAGTGATATCTTATGATAAGTGTCTTTTTCTGTGTGACTTATTTCACTTAGAATCGTCGTACCTAAATCCACTCATCATGCTGCTACTAGCCTTATGACGTTGATTTCATGGCTGAGTGATATTCCATTGTACAAAAGGACCACAACTTCTTTATCCATTTTTCTCTTTCCTGGGATATTTCAGGTGTAACGAAGTGGAGGTTCTTGTCCACAGAGCAGCCCTAAACTTTGGGGTGCCTGTGCCTTGCTGATTTTTAGTTTTCCCAATTTATACGCCCGTGAGTGGAAGTGCCCTATGCTCTCTAAGCTGAGTTTTTTCGATGTTTCGGGACACACCGTACACTTCTGCAGAGTGGCTGTTGGCAATTTCCATCCCGCCCATCAGCGTAGCAAGGCTCCCGTTTCTCCATGGCCTGTCCTGCATTTCTGGTTTTGACACTTTATTCAGCATGGCCCTTTTGACCGATGGGAAGCGAGACTTCTTTGTAGCGCTGATTTGCCTTTCCAGGTTGCTTGGTTGGCCAAAAAGGGCGTATGCGTTTTTTCCTGAATATATTCAGGAAAAAACGCATACGCCCTTTTTGGCCAAGGGCATCATTGTCGAGGTTTTGCCGCTTTTCCCGTGCTTTAAAGGCGATTCGAATCTACCTCCTGAAATCTGTTTCCTGCAATTCTGCCTTGCTTTCAAATCCTCTCTGTTGTCTTCCGTCAATATATTTGTGGACGAGAGTTATCATTTATAACTCTGCAGGTTTGTGAATTGCAGTGCCCCTGAGCTCCATTTTTCAACTCGCTTTCTTGGGAGCTGGCCGCAAAAGCGCAGGATTGCTTCAGGCCCTATTCTGGTCCCGGGCGGCAGGCTGAGCCTGTGGTTAATTCTTCTTCCTGATGGGAAAATAGAGTGACCTGTGCCTGTCCCCACACCTAGAGCTAGTGTCTCATTGGTTCCCCCTCTTCCCGTTCATCCTCAGGACAAATTGCAACCTGTACGGAACAGGAGGTTAAAGGTGCTGATTCTCCAAGGAGGGAGATTGCTAGTAAAGCGGCTGGAATGGCGAACCCGAGCACAAGGAGATGAGAAATGGGGTGCGTTTTAGAAACCTTTCCCGATCACACGGTGTACCATCTTCTGGGATTCTCATGCATGTGTTCGATGTAGGAAGATGCCCTTGAACCTGGAGATTTGGGACCCATGGGATGGGTACCACGCAGTATTACTCTAAAGGGTCTGCGTTTGCTCACCCAACCTCAACAAACCTCTCAGCCCCAAGAGTGTCCACCCTTATGCCTCAATCAGCTGTGGGTCTAGATATGGTCAATCCAGGTGGCATCACAGCCCTTGAACGAACTTTGTAAGAATTTCTCTCTCTTTCACTGTCTTTGTTTCACGGGTTTTTAAAAGTGATTGATTTTTATAAAGGGGTTTAGCTGCTTTTCACTGCTGTGTTTATGCCGCTTTACACCCACTTGACTCACTTACAGAGAGATATCAGTACATAGGTTTTAAGATTCTTACTAGTCAGATATATTCTTGGGCGGTGAATAGGGGGTTTTGAGTCCAGATCACTGAGCAAGGAGTAGGTCTTGTCTATTACATATTGGGTTTATGGAACGGTCTCTGAGCTAATTTGAAACCCTTGTTTTATGCATCACCCCACCTCACCTTTCCCGTTAAGCAGCCATAGTGTGTTTTCTAAACGTGTGACTCTGTTCTGTTTTGTAATTCAGTTCAAGGGTAGCGGTTTTTACATTCCCTCTATAAGTGATATCTTATGATAAGTGTCTTTTTCTGTGTGACTTATTTCACTTAGAATCGTCGTACCTAAATCCACTCATCATGCTGCTACTAGCCTTATGACGTTGATTTCATGGCTGAGTGATATTCCATTGTACAAAAAGACCACAACTTCTTTATCCATTTTTCTCTTTCCTGGGATATTTCAGGTGTAACGAAGTGGAGGTTCTTGTCCACAGAGCAGCCCTAAACTTTGGGGTGCCTGTGCCTTGCTGATTTTTAGTTTTCCCAATTTATACGCCCGTGAGTGGAAGTGCCCTATGCTCTCTAAGCTGAGTTTTTTCGATGTTTCGGGACACACCGTACACTTCTGCAGAGTGGCTGTTGGCAATTTCCATCCCGCCCATCAGCGTAGCAAGGCTCCCGTTTCTCCATGGCCTGTCCTGCATTTCTGGTTTTGACACTTTATTCAGCATGGCCCTTTTGACCGATGGGAAGCGAGACTTCTTTGTAGCGCTGATTTGCCTTTCCAGGTTGCTTGGTTGGCCAAAAAGGGCGTATGCGTTTTTTCCTGAATATATTCAGGAAAAAACGCATACGCCCTTTTTGGCCAAGGGCATCATTGTCGAGGTTTTGCCGCTTTTCCCGTGCTTTAAAGGCGATTCGAATCTACATCCTGAAATCTGTTTCCTGCAATTCTGCCTTGCTTTCAAATCCTCTCTGTTGTCTTCCGTCAATATATTTGTGGACGAGAGTTATCATTTATAACTCTGCAGGTTTGTGAATTGCAGTGCCCCTGAGCTCCATTTTTCAACTCGCTTTCTTGGGAGCTGGCCGCAAAAGCGCAGGATTGCTTCAGGCCCTATTCTGGTCCCGGGCGGCAGGCTGAGCCTGTGGTTAATTCTTCTTGCTGATGGGAAAATAGAGTGACCTGTGCCTGTCCCCACACCTAGAGCTAGTGTCTCATTGGTTCCCCCTCTTCCCGTTCATCCTCAGGACAAATTGCAACCTGTACGGAACAGGAGGTTAAAGGTGCTGATTCTCCAAGGAGGGAGATTGCTAGTAAAGCGGCTGGAATGGCGAACCCGAGCACAAGGAGATGAGAAATGGGGTGCGTTTTAGAAACCTTTCCCGATCACACGGTGTACCATCTTCTGGGATTCTCATGCATGTGTTCGATGTAGGAAGATGCCCTTGAACCTGGAGATTTGGGACCCATGGGATGGGTACCACGCAGTATTACTCTAAAGGGTCTGCGTTTGCTCACCCAACCTCACCAAACCTCTCAGCCCCAAGAGTGTCCACCCTTATGCCTCAATCAGCTGTGGGTCTAGATATGGTCAATCCAGGTGGCATCACAGCCCTTGAACGAACTTTGTAAGAATTTCTCTCTCTTTCACTGTCTTTGTTTCACGGGTTTTTAAAAGTGATTGATTTTTATAAAGGGGTTTAGCTGCTTTTCACTGCTGTGTTTATGCCGCTTTACACCCACTTGACTCACTTACAGAGAGATATCAGTACATAGGTTTTAAGATTCTTACTAGTCAGATATATTCTTGGGCGGTGAATAGGGGGTTTTGAGTCCAGATCACTGAGCAAGGAGTAGGTCTTGTCTATTACATATTGGGTTTATGGAACGGTCTCTGAGCTAATTTGAAACCCTTGTTTTATGCATCACCCCACCTCACCTTTCCCGTTAAGCAGCCATAGTGTGTTTTCTAAACGTGTGACTCTGTTCTGTTTTGTAATTCAGTTCAAGGGTAGCGGTTTTTACATTCCCTCTATAAGTGATATCTTATGATAAGTGTCTTTTTCTGTGTGACTTATTTCACTTAGAATCGTCGTACCTAAATCCACTCATCATGCTGCTACTAGCCTTATGACGTTGATTTCATGGCTGAGTGATATTCCATTGTACAAAAGGACCACAACTTCTTTATCCATTTTTCTCTTTCCTGGGATATTTCAGGTGTAACGAAGTGGAGGTTCTTGTCCACAGAGCAGCCCTAAACTTTGGGGTGCCTGTGCCTTGCTGATTTTTAGTTTTCCCAATTTATACGCCCGTGAGTGGAAGTGCCCTATGCTCTCTAAGCTGAGTTTTTTCGATGTTTCGGGACACACCGTACACTTCTGCAGAGTGGCTGTTGGCAATTTCCATCCCGCCCATCAGCGTAGCAAGGCTCCCGTTTCTCCATGGCCTGTCCTGCATTTCTGGTTTTGACACTTTATTCAGCATGGCCCTTTTGACCGATGGGAAGCGAGACTTCTTTGTAGCGCTGATTTGCCTTTCCAGGTTGCTTGGTTGGCCAAAAAGGGCGTATGCGTTTTTTCCTGAATATATTCAGGAAAAAACGCATACGCCCTTTTTGGCCAAGGGCATCATTGTCGAGGTTTTGCCGCTTTTCCCGTGCTTTAAAGGCGATTCGAATCTACCTCCTGAAATCTGTTTCCTGCAATTCTGCCTTGCTTTCAAATCCTCTCTGTTGTCTTCCGTCAATATATTTGTGGACGAGAGTTATCATTTATAACTCTGCAGGTTTGTGAATTGCAGTGCCCCTGAGCTCCATTTTTCAACTCGCTTTCTTGGGAGCTGGCCGCAAAAGCGCAGGATTGCTTCAGGCCCTATTCTGGTCCCGGGCGGCAGGCTGAGCCTGTGGTTAATTCTTCTTGCTGATGGGAAAATAGAGTGACCTGTGCCTGTCCCCACACCTAGAGCTAGTGTCTCATTGGTTCCCCCTCTTCCCGTTCATCCTCAGGACAAATTGCAACCTGTACGGAACAGGAGGTTAAAGGTGCTGATTCTCCAAGGAGGGAGATTGCTAGTAAAGCGGCTGGAATGGCGAACCCGAGCACAAGGAGATGAGAAATGGGGTGCGTTTTAGAAACCTTTCCCGATCACACGGTGTACCATCTTCTGGGATTCTCATGCATGTGTTCGATGTAGGAAGATGCCCTTGAACCTGGAGATTTGGGACCCATGGGATGGGTACCACGCAGTATTACTCTAAAGGGTCTGCGTTTGCTCACCCAACCTCACCAAACCTCTCAGCCCCAAGAGTGTCCACCCTTATGCCTCAATCAGCTGTGGGTCTAGATATGGTCAATCCAGGTGGCATCACAGCCCTTGAACGAACTTTGTAAGAATTTCTCTCTCTTTCACTGTCTTTGTTTCACGGGTTTTTAAAAGTGATTGATTTTTATAAAGGGGTTTAGCTGCTTTTCACTGCTGTGTTTATGCCGCTTTACACCCACTTGACTCACTTACAGAGAGATATCAGTACATAGGTTTTAAGATTCTTACTAGTCAGATATATTCTTGGGCGGTGAATAGGGGGTTTTGAGTCCAGATCACTGAGCAAGGAGTAGGTCTTGTCTATTACATATTGGGTTTATGGAACGGTCTCTGAGCTAATTTGAAACCCTTGTTTTATGCATCACCCCACCTCACCTTTCCCGTTAAGCAGCCATAGTGTGTTTTCTAAACGTGTGACTCTGTTCTGTTTTGTAATTCAGTTCAAGGGTAGCGGTTTTTACATTCCCTCTATAAGTGATATCTTATGATAAGTGTCTTTTTCTGTGTGACTTATTTCACTTAGAATCGTCGTACCTAAATCCACTCATCATGCTGCTACTAGCCTTATGACGTTGATTTCATGGCTGAGTGATATTCCATTGTACAAAAGGACCACAACTTCTTTATCCATTTTTCTCTTTCCTGGGATATTTCAGGTGTAACGAAGTGGAGGTTCTTGTCCACAGAGCAGCCCTAAACTTTGGGGTGCCTGTGCCTTGCTGATTTTTAGTTTTCCCAATTTATACGCCCGTGAGTGGAAGTGCCCTATGCTCTCTAAGCTGAGTTTTTTCGATGTTTCAGGACACACCGTACACTTCTGCAGAGTGGCTGTTGGCAATTTCCATCCCGCCCATCAGCGTAGCAAGGCTCCCGTTTCTCCATGGCCTGTCCTGCATTTCTGGTTTTGACACTTTATTCAGCATGGCCCTTTTGACCGATGGGAAGCGAGACTTCTTTGTAGCGCTGATTTGCCTTTCCAGGTTGCTTGGTTGGCCAAAAAGGGCGTATGCGTTTTTTCCTGAATATATTCAGGAAAAAACGCATACGCCCTTTTTGGCCAAGGGCATCATTGTCGAGGTTTTGCCGCTTTTCCCGTGCTTTAAAGGCGATTCGAATCTACCTCCTGAAATCTGTTTCCTGCAATTCTGCCTTGCTTTCAAATCCTCTCTGTTGTCTTCCGTCAATATATTTGTGGACGAGAGTTATCATTTATAACTCTGCAGGTTTGTGAATTGCAGTGCCCCTGAGCTCCATTTTTCAACTCGCTTTCTTGGGAGCTGGCCGCAAAAGCGCAGGATTGCTTCAGGCCCTATTCTGGTCCCGGGCGGCAGGCTGAGCCTGTGGTTAATTCTTCTTCCTGATGGGAAAATAGAGTGACCTGTGCCTGTCCCCACACCTAGAGCTAGTGTCTCATTGGTTCCCCCTCTTCCCGTTCATCCTCAGGACAAATTGCAACCTGTACGGAACAGGAGGTTAAAGGTGCTGATTCTCCAAGGAGGGAGATTGCTAGTAAAGCGGCTGGAATGGCGAACGCGAGCACAAGGAGATGAGAAATGAGGTGCGTTTTAGAAACCGTTCCCGATCACACGGTGTACCATCTTCTGGGATTCTCATGCATGTTTTCGATGTAGGAAGATGCCCTTGAACCTGGAGATTTGGGACCCATGGGATGGGTACCACGCAGTATTACTCTAAAGGGTCTGCGTTTGCTCACCCAACCTCACCAAACCTCTCAGCCCCAAGAGTGTCCACCCTTATGCCTCAATCAGCTGTGGGTCTAGATATGGTCAATCCAGGTGGCATCACAGCCCTTGAACGAACTTTGTAAGAATTTCTCTCTCTTTCACTGTCTTTGTTTCACGGGTTTTTAAAAGTGATTGATTTTTATAAAGGGGTTTAGCTGCTTTTCACTGCTGTGTTTATGCCGCTTTACACCCACTTGACTCACTTACAGAGGGATATCAGTACATAGGTTTTAAGTTTCTTACTAGTCAGATATATTCTTGGGCGGTGAATAGGGGGTTTTGAGTCCAGATCACTGAGCAAGGAGTAGGTCTTGTCTATTACATATTGGGTTTATGGAACGGTCTCTGAGCTAATTTGAAACCCTTGTTTTATGCATCACCCCACCTCACCTTTCCCGTTAAGCAGCCATAGTGTGTTTTCTAAACGTGTGACTCTGTTCTGTTTTGTAATTCAGTTCAAGGGTAGCGGTTTTTACATTCCCTCTATAAGTGATATCTTATGATAAGTGTCTTTTTCTGTGTGACTTATTTCACTTAGAATCGTCGTACCTAAATCCACTCATCATGCTGCTACTAGCCTTATGACGTTGATTTCATGGCTGAGTGATATTCCATTGTACAAAAGGACCACAACTTCTTTATCCATTTTTCTCTTTCCTGGGATATTTCAGGTGTAACGAAGTGGAGGTTCTTGTCCACAGAGCAGCCCTAAACTTTGGGGTGCCTGTGCCTTGCTGATTTTTAGTTTTCCCAATTTATACGCCCGTGAGTGGAAGTGCCCTATGCTCTCTAAGCTGAGTTTTTTCGATGTTTCGGGACACACCGTACACTTCTGCAGAGTGGCTGTTGGCAATTTCCATCCCGCCCATCAGCGTAGCAAGGCTCCCGTTTCTCCATGGCCTGTCCTGCATTTCTGGTTTTGACACTTTATTCAGCATGGCCCTTTTGACCGATGGGAAGCGAGACTTCTTTGTAGCGCTGATTTGCCTTTCCAGGTTGCTTGGTTGGCCAAAAAGGGCGTATGCGTTTTTTCCTGAATATATTCAGGAAAAAACGCATACGCCCTTTTTGGCCAAGGGCATCATTGTCGAGGTTTTGCCGCTTTTCCCGTGCTTTAAAGGCGATTCGAATCTACCTCCTGAAATCTGTTTCCTGCAATTCTGCCTTGCTTTCAAATCCTCTCTGTTGTCTTCCGTCAATATATTTGTGGACGAGAGTTATCATTTATAACTCTGCAGGTTTGTGAATTGCAGTGCCCCTGAGCTCCATTTTTCAACTCGCTTTCTTGGGAGCTGGCCGCAAAAGCGCAGGATTGCTTCAGGCCCTATTCTGGTCCCGGGCGGCAGGCTGAGCCTGTGGTTAATTCTTCTTGCTGTTGGGAAAATAGAGTGACCTGTGCCTGTCCCCACACCTAGAGCTAGTGTCTCATTGGTTCCCCCTCTTCCCGTTCATCCTCAGGACAAATTGCAACCTGTACGGAACAGGAGGTTAAAGGTGCTGATTCTCCAAGGAGGGAGATTGCTAGTAAAGCGGCTGGAATGGCGAACCCGAGCACAAGGAGATGAGAAATGAGGTGCGTTTTAGAAACCTTTCCCGATCACACGGTGTACCATCTTCTGGGATTCTCATGCATGTGTTCGATGTAGGAAGATGCCCTTGAACCTGGAGATTTGGGACCCATGGGATGGGTACCACGCAGTATTACTCTAAAGGGTCTGCGTTTGCTCACCCAACCTCACCAAACCTCTCAGCCCCAAGAGTGTCCACCCTTATGCCTCAATCAGCTGTGGGTCTAGATATGGTCAATCCAGGTGGCATCACAGCCCTTGAACGAACTTTGTAAGAATTTCTCTCTCTTTCACTGTCTTTGTTTCACGGGTTTTTAAAAGTGATTGATTTTTATAAAGGGGTTTAGCTGCTTTTCACTGCTGTGTTTATGCCGCTTTACACCCACTTGACTCACTTACAGAGGGATATCAGTACATAGGTTTTAAGATTCTTACTAGTCAGATATATTCTTGGGCGGTGAATAGGGGGTTTTGAGTCCAGATCACTGAGCAAGGAGTAGGTCTTGTCTATTACATATTGGGTTTATGGAACGGTCTCTGAGCTAATTTGAAACCCTTGTTTTATGCATCACCCCACCTCACCTTTCCCGTTAAGCAGCCATAGTGTGTTTTCTAAACGTGTGACTCTGTTCTGTTTTGTAATTCAGTTCAAGGGTAGCGGTTTTTACATTCCCTCTATAAGTGATATCTTATGATAAGTGTCTTTTTCTGTGTGACTTATTTCACTTAGAATCGTCGTACCTAAATCCACTCATCATGCTGCTACTAGCCTTATGACGTTGATTTCATGGCTGAGTGATATTCCATTGTACAAAAAGACCACAACTTCTTTATCCATTTTTCTCTTTCCTGGGATATTTAAGGTGTAACGAAGTGGAGGTTCTTGTCCACAGAGCAGCCCTAAACTTTGGGGTGCCTGTGCCTTGCTGATTTTTAGTTTTCCCAATTTATACGCCCGTGAGTGGAAGTGCCCTATGTTCTCTAAGCTGAGTTTTTTCGATGTTTCGGGACACACCGTACACTTCTGCAGAGTGGCTGTTGGCAATTTCCATCCCGCCCATCAGCGTAGCAAGGCTCCCGTTTCTCCATGGCCTGTCCTGCATTTCTGGTTTTGACACTTTATTCAGCATGGCCCTTTTGACCGATGGGAAGCGAGACTTCTTTGTAGCGCTGATTTGCCTTTCCAGGTTGCTTGGTTGGCCAAAAAGGGCGTATGCGTTTTTTCCTGAATATATTCAGGAAAAAACGCATACGCCCTTTTTGGCCAAGGGCATCATTGTCGAGGTTTTGCCGCTTTTCCCGTGCTTTAAAGGCGATTCGAATCTACATCCTGAAATCTGTTTCCTGCAATTCTGCCTTGCTTTCAAATCCTCTCTGTTGTCTTCCGTCAATATATTTGTGGACGAGAGTTATCATTTATAACTCTGCAGGTTTGTGAATTGCAGTGCCCCTGAGCTCCATTTTTCAACTCGCTTTCTTGGGAGCTGGCCGCAAAAGCGCAGGATTGCTTCAGGCCCTATTCTGGTCCCGGGCGGCAGGCTGAGCCTGTGGTTAATTCTTCTTGCTGATGGGAAAATAGAGTGACCTGTGCCTGTCCCCACACCTAGAGCTAGTGTCTCATTGGTTCCCCCTCTTCCCGTTCATCCTCAGGACAAATTGCAACCTGTACGGAACAGGAGGTTAAAGGTGCTGATTCTCCAAGGAGGGAGATTGCTAGTAAAGCGGCTGGAATGGCGAACCCGAGCACAAGGAGATGAGAAATGGGGTGCGTTTTAGAAACCTTTCCCGATCACACGGTGTACCATCTTCTGGGATTCTCATGCATGTGTTCGATGTAGGAAGATGCCCTTGAACCTGGAGATTTGGGACCCATGGGATGGGTACCACGCAGTATTACTCTAAAGGGTCTGCGTTTGCTCACCCAACCTCACCAAACCTCTCAGCCCCAAGAGTGTCCACCCTTATGCCTCAATCAGCTGTGGGTCTAGATATGGTCAATCCAGGTGGCATCACAGCCCTTGAACGAACTTTGTAAGAATTTCTCTCTCTTTCACTGTCTTTGTTTCACGGGTTTTTAAAAGTGATTGATTTTTATAAAGGGGTTTAGCTGCTTTTCACTGCTGTGTTTATGCCGCTTTACACCCACTTGACTCACTTACAGAGAGATATCAGTACATAGGTTTTAAGATTCTTACTAGTCAGATATATTCTTGGGCGGTGAATAGGGGGTTTTGAGTCCAGATCACTGAGCAAGGAGTAG
This sequence comes from Balaenoptera ricei, assembly GCF_028023285.1. Classification (NCBI taxonomy): domain Eukaryota; kingdom Metazoa; phylum Chordata; class Mammalia; order Artiodactyla; family Balaenopteridae; genus Balaenoptera; species Balaenoptera ricei. The sequence goes on along the minus strand of NC_082641.1, from coordinate 136,807,664 downwards.
GTCTTGTCTATTACATATTGGGTTTATGGAACGGTCTCTGAGCTAATTTGAAACCCTTGTTTTATGCATCACCCCACCTCACCTTTCCCGTTAAGCAGCCATAGTGTGTTTTCTAAACGTGTGACTCTGTTCTGTTTTGTAATTCAGTTCAAGGGTAGCGGTTTTTACATTCCCTCTATAAGTGATATCTTATGATAAGTGTCTTTTTCTGTGTGACTTATTTCACTTAGAATCGTCGTACCTAAATCCACTCATCATGCTGCTACTAGCCTTATGACGTTGATTTCATGGCTGAGTGATATTCCATTGTACAAAAGGACCACAACTTCTTTATCCATTTTTCTCTTTCCTGGGATATTTCAGGTGTAACGAAGTGGAGGTTCTTGTCCACAGAGCAGCCCTAAACTTTGGGGTGCCTGTGCCTTGCTGATTTTTAGTTTTCCCAATTTATACGCCCGTGAGTGGAAGTGCCCTATGCTCTCTAAGCTGAGTTTTTTCGATGTTTCAGGACACACCGTACACTTCTGCAGAGTGGCTGTTGGCAATTTCCATCCCGCCCATCAGCGTAGCAAGGCTCCCGTTTCTCCATGGCCTGTCCTGCATTTCTGGTTTTGACACTTTATTCAGCATGGCCCTTTTGACCGATGGGAAGCGAGACTTCTTTGTAGCGCTGATTTGCCTTTCCAGGTTGCTTGGTTGGCCAAAAAGGGCGTATGCGTTTTTTCCTGAATATATTCAGGAAAAAACGCATACGCCCTTTTTGGCCAAGGGCATCATTGTCGAGGTTTTGCCGCTTTTCCCGTGCTTTAAAGGCGATTCGAATCTACCTCCTGAAATCTGTTTCCTGCAATTCTGCCTTGCTTTCAAATCCTCTCTGTTGTCTTCCGTCAATATATTTGTGGACGAGAGTTATCATTTATAACTCTGCAGGTTTGTGAATTGCAGTGCCCCTGAGCTCCATTTTTCAACTCGCTTTCTTGGGAGCTGGCCGCAAAAGCGCAGGATTGCTTCAGGCCCTATTCTGGTCCCGGGCGGCAGGCTGAGCCTGTGGTTAATTCTTCTTGCTGATGGGAAAATAGAGTGACCTGTGCCTGTCCCCACACCTAGAGCTAGTGTCTCATTGGTTCCCCCTCTTCCCGTTCATCCTCAGGACAAATTGCAACCTGTACGGAACAGGAGGTTAAAGGTGCTGATTCTCCAAGGAGGGAGATTGCTAGTAAAGCGGCTGGAATGGCGAACGCGAGCACAAGGAGATGAGAAATGAGGTGCGTTTTAGAAACCGTTCCCGATCACACGGTGTACCATCTTCTGGGATTCTCATGCATGTTTTCGATGTAGGAAGATGCCCTTGAACCTGGAGATTTGGGACCCATGGGATGGGTACCACGCAGTATTACTCTAAAGGGTCTGCGTTTGCTCACCCAACCTCACCAAACCTCTCAGCCCCAAGAGTGTCCACCCTTATGCCTCAATCAGCTGTGGGTCTAGATATGGTCAATCCAGGTGGCATCACAGCCCTTGAACGAACTTTGTAAGAATTTCTCTCTCTTTCACTGTCTTTGTTTCACGGGTTTTTAAAAGTGATTGATTTTTATAAAGGGGTTTAGCTGCTTTTCACTGCTGTGTTTATGCCGCTTTACACCCACTTGACTCACTTACAGAGGGATATCAGTACATAGGTTTTAAGATTCTTACTAGTCAGATATATTCTTGGGCGGTGAATAGGGGGTTTTGAGTCCAGATCACTGAGCAAGGAGTAGGTCTTGTCTATTACATATTGGGTTTATGGAACGGTCTCTGAGCTAATTTGAAACCCTTGTTTTATGCATCACCCCACCTCACCTTTCCCGTTAAGCAGCCATAGTGTGTTTTCTAAACGTGTGACTCTGTTCTGTTTTGTAATTCAGTTCAAGGGTAGCGGTTTTTACATTCCCTCTATAAGTGATATCTTATGATAAGTGTCTTTTTCTGTGTGACTTATTTCACTTAGAATCGTCGTACCTAAATCCACTCATCATGCTGCTACTAGCCTTATGACGTTGATTTCATGGCTGAGTGATATTCCATTGTACAAAAGGACCACAACTTCTTTATCCATTTTTCTCTTTCCTGGGATATTTCAGGTGTAACGAAGTGGAGGTTCTTGTCCACAGAGCAGCCCTAAACTTTGGGGTGCCTGTGCCTTGCTGATTTATAGTTTTCCCAATTTATACGCCCGTGAGTGGAAGTGCCCTATGCTCTCTAAGCTGAGTTTTTTCGATGTTTCAGGACACACCGTACACTTCTGCAGAGTGGCTGTTGGCAATTTCCATCCCGCCCATCAGCGTAGCAAGGCTCCCGTTTCTCCATGGCCTGTCCTGCATTTCTGGTTTTGACACTTTATTCAGCATGGCCCTTTTGACCGATGGGAAGCGAGACTTCTTTGTAGCGCTGATTTGCCTTTCCAGGTTGCTTGGTTGGCCAAAAAGGGCGTATGCGTTTTTTCCTGAATATATTCAGGAAAAAACGCATACGCCCTTTTTGGCCAAGGGCATCATTGTCGAGGTTTTGCCGCTTTTCCCGTGCTTTAAAGGCGATTCGAATCTACCTCCTGAAATCTGTTTCCTGCAATTCTGCCTTGCTTTCAAATCCTCTCTGTTGTCTTCCGTCAATATATTTGTGGACGAGAGTTATCATTTATAACTCTGCAGGTTTGTGAATTGCAGTGCCCCTGAGCTCCATTTTTCAACTCGCTTTCTTGGGAGCTGGCCGCAAAAGCGCAGGATTGCTTCAGGCCCTATTCTGGTCCCGGGCGGCAGGCTGAGCCTGTGGTTAATTCTTCTTGCTGATGGGAAAATAGAGTGACCTGTGCCTGTCCCCACACCTAGAGCTAGTGTCTCATTGGTTCCCCCTCTTCCCGTTCATCCTCAGGACAAATTGCAACCTGTACGGAACAGGAGGTTAAAGGTGCTGATTCTCCAAGGAGGGAGATTGCTAGTAAAGCGGCTGGAATGGCGAACCCGAGCACAAGGAGATGAGAAATGAGGTGCGTTTTAGAAACCGTTCCCGATCACACGGTGTACCATCTTCTGGGATTCTCATGCATGTTTTCGATGTAGGAAGATGCCCTTGAACCTGGAGATTTGGGACCCATGGGATGGGTACCACGCAGTATTACTCTAAAGGGTCTGCGTTTGCTCACCCAACCTCACCAAACCTCTCAGCCCCAAGAGTGTCCACCCTTATGCCTCAATCAGCTGTGGGTCTAGATATGGTCAATCCAGGTGGCATCACAGCCCTTGAACGAACTTTGTAAGAATTTCTCTCTCTTTCACTGTCTTTGTTTCACGGGTTTTTAAAAGTGATTGATTTTTATAAAGGGGTTTAGCTGCTTTTCACTGCTGTGTTTATGCCGCTTTACACCCACTTGACTCACTTACAGAGGGATATCAGTACATAGGTTTTAAGATTCTTACTAGTCAGATATATTCTTGGGCGGTGAATAGGGGGTTTTGAGTCCAGATCACTGAGCAAGGAGTAGGTCTTGTCTATTACATATTGGGTTTATGGAACGGTCTCTGAGCTAATTTGAAACCCTTGTTTTATGCATCACCCCACCTCACCTTTCCCGTTAAGCAGCCATAGTGTGTTTTCTAAACGTGTGACTCTGTTCTGTTTTGTAATTCAGTTCAAGGGTAGCGGTTTTTACATTCCCTCTATAAGTGATATCTTATGATAAGTGTCTTTTTCTGTGTGACTTATTTCACTTAGAATCGTCGTACCTAAATCCACTCATCATGCTGCTACTAGCCTTATGACGTTGATTTCATGGCTGAGTGATATTCCATTGTACAAAAGGACCACAACTTCTTTATCCATTTTTCTCTTTCCTGGGATATTTCAGGTGTAACGAAGTGGAGGTTCTTGTCCACAGAGCAGCCCTAAACTTTGGGGTGCCTGTGCCTTGCTGATTTTTAGTTTTCCCAATTTATACGCCCGTGAGTGGAAGTGCCCTATGCTCTCTAAGCTGAGTTTTTTCGATGTTTCAGGACACACCGTACACTTCTGCAGAGTGGCTGTTGGCAATTTCCATCCCGCCCATCAGCGTAGCAAGGCTCCCGTTTCTCCATGGCCTGTCCTGCATTTCTGGTTTTGACACTTTATTCAGCATGGCCCTTTTGACCGATGGGAAGCGAGACTTCTTTGTAGCGCTGATTTGCCTTTCCAGGTTGCTTGGTTGGCCAAAAAGGGCGTATGCGTTTTTTCCTGAATATATTCAGGAAAAAACGCATACGCCCTTTTTGGCCAAGGGCATCATTGTCGAGGTTTTGCCGCTTTTCCCGTGCTTTAAAGGCGATTCGAATCTACCTCCTGAAATCTGTTTCCTGCAATTCTGCCTTGCTTTCAAATCCTCTCTGTTGTCTTCCGTCAATATATTTGTGGACGAGAGTTATCATTTATAACTCTGCAGGTTTGTGAATTGCAGTGCCCCTGAGCTCCATTTTTCAACTCGCTTTCTTGGGAGCTGGCCGCAAAAGCGCAGGATTGCTTCAGGCCCTATTCTGGTCCCGGGCGGCAGGCTGAGCCTGTGGTTAATTCTTCTTGCTGATGGGAAAATAGAGTGACCTGTGCCTGTCCCCACACCTAGAGCTAGTGTCTCATTGGTTCCCCCTCTTCCCGTTCATCCTCAGGACAAATTGCAACCTGTACGGAACAGGAGGTTAAAGGTGCTGATTCTCCAAGGAGGGAGATTGCTAGTAAAGCGGCTGGAATGGCGAACCCGAGCACAAGGAGATGAGAAATGAGGTGCGTTTTAGAAACCGTTCCCGATCACACGGTGTACCATCTTCTGGGATTCTCATGCATGTTTTCGATGTAGGAAGATGCCCTTGAACCTGGAGATTTGGGACCCATGGGATGGGTACCACGCAGTATTACTCTAAAGGGTCTGCGTTTGCTCACCCAACCTCACCAAACCTCTCAGCCCCAAGAGTGTCCACCCTTATGCCTCAATCAGCTGTGGGTCTAGATATGGTCAATCCAGGTGGCATCACAGCCCTTGAACGAACTTTGTAAGAATTTCTCTCTCTTTCACTGTCTTTGTTTCACGGGTTTTTAAAAGTGATTGATTTTTATAAAGGGGTTTAGCTGCTTTTCACTGCTGTGTTTATGCCGCTTTACACCCACTTGACTCACTTACAGAGGGATATCAGTACATAGGTTTTAAGATTCTTACTAGTCAGATATATTCTTGGGCGGTGAATAGGGGGTTTTGAGTCCAGATCACTGAGCAAGGAGTAGGTCTTGTCTATTACATATTGGGTTTATGGAACGGTCTCTGAGCTAATTTGAAACCCTTGTTTTATGCATCACCCCACCTCACCTTTCCCGTTAAGCAGCCATAGTGTGTTTTCTAAACGTGTGACTCTGTTCTGTTTTGTAATTCAGTTCAAGGGTAGCGGTTTTTACATTCCCTCTATAAGTGATATCTTATGATAAGTGTCTTTTTCTGTGTGACTTATTTCACTTAGAATCGTCGTACCTAAATCCACTCATCATGCTGCTACTAGCCTTATGACGTTGATTTCATGGCTGAGTGATATTCCATTGTACAAAAGGACCACAACTTCTTTATCCATTTTTCTCTTTCCTGGGATATTTCAGGTGTAACGAAGTGGAGGTTCTTGTCCACAGAGCAGCCCTAAACTTTGGGGTGCCTGTGCCTTGCTGATTTTTAGTTTTCCCAATTTATACGCCCGTGAGTGGAAGTGCCCTATGCTCTCTAAGCTGAGTTTTTTCGATGTTTCGGGATACACCGTACACTTCTGCAGAGTGGCTGTTGGCAATTTCCATCCCGCCCATCAGCGTAGCAAGGCTCCCGTTTCTCCATGGCCTGTCCTGCATTTCTGGTTTTGACACTTTATTCAGCATGGCCCTTTTGACCGATGGGAAGCGAGACTTCTTTGTAGCGCTGATTTGCCTTTCCAGGTTGCTTGGTTGGCCAAAAAGGGCGTATGCGTTTTTTCCTGAATATATTCAGGAAAAAACGCATACGCCCTTTTTGGCCAAGGGCATCATTGTCGAGGTTTTGCCGCTTTTCCCGTGCTTTAAAGGCGATTCGAATCTACCTCCTGAAATCTGTTTCCTGCAATTCTGCCTTGCTTTCAAATCCTCTCTGTTGTCTTCCGTCAATATATTTGTGGACGAGAGTTATCATTTATAACTCTGCAGGTTTGTGAATTGCAGTGCCCCTGAGCTCCATTTTTCAACTCGCTTTCTTGGGAGCTGGCCGCAAAAGCGCAGGATTGCTTCAGGCCCTATTCTGGTCCCGGGCGGCAGGCTGAGCCTGTGGTTAATTCTTCTTGCTGATGGGAAAATAGAGTGACCTGTGCCTGTCCCCACACCTAGAGCTAGTGTCTCATTGGTTCCCCCTCTTCCCGTTCATCCTCAGGACAAATTGCAACCTGTACGGAACAGGAGGTTAAAGGTGCTGATTCTCCAAGGAGGGAGATTGCTAGTAAAGCGGCTGGAATGGCGAACCCGAGCACAAGGAGATGAGAAATGAGGTGCGTTTTAGAAACCGTTCCCGATCACACGGTGTACCATCTTCTGGGATTCTCATGCATGTTTTCGATGTAGGAAGATGCCCTTGAACCTGGAGATTTGGGACCCATGGGATGGGTACCACGCAGTATTACTCTAAAGGGTCTGCGTTTGCTCACCCAACCTCACCAAACCTCTCAGCCCCAAGAGTGTCCACCCTTATGCCTCAATCAGCTGTGGGTCTAGATATGGTCAATCCAGGTGGCATCACAGCCCTTGAACGAACTTTGTAAGAATTTCTCTCTCTTTCACTGTCTTTGTTTCACGGGTTTTTAAAAGTGATTGATTTTTATAAAGGGGTTTAGCTGCTTTTCACTGCTGTGTTTATGCCGCTTTACACCCACTTGACTCACTTACAGAGGGATATCAGTACATAGGTTTTAAGATTCTTACTAGTCAGATATATTCTTGGGCGGTGAATAGGGGGTTTTGAGTCCAGATCACTGAGCAAGGAGTAGGTCTTGTCTATTACATATTGGGTTTATGGAACGGTCTCTGAGCTAATTTGAAACCCTTGTTTTATGCATCACCCCACCTCACCTTTCCCGTTAAGCAGCCATAGTGTGTTTTCTAAACGTGTGACTCTGTTCTGTTTTGTAATTCAGTTCAAGGGTAGCGGTTTTTACATTCCCTCTATAAGTGATATCTTATGATAAGTGTCTTTTTCTGTGTGACTTATTTCACTTAGAATCGTCGTACCTAAATCCACTCATCATGCTGCTACTAGCCTTATGACGTTGATTTCATGGCTGAGTGATATTCCATTGTACAAAAGGACCACAACTTCTTTATCCATTTTTCTCTTTCCTGGGATATTTCAGGTGTAACGAAGTGGAGGTTCTTGTCCACAGAGCAGCCCTAAACTTTGGGGTGCCTGTGCCTTGCTGATTTTTAGTTTTCCCAATTTATACGCCCGTGAGTGGAAGTGCCCTATGCTCTCTAAGCTGAGTTTTTTCGATGTTTCGGGATACACCGTACACTTCTGCAGAGTGGCTGTTGGCAATTTCCATCCCGCCCATCAGCGTAGCAAGGCTCCCGTTTCTCCATGGCCTGTCCTGCATTTCTGGTTTTGACACTTTATTCAGCATGGCCCTTTTGACCGATGGGAAGCGAGACTTCTTTGTAGCGCTGATTTGCCTTTCCAGGTTGCTTGGTTGGCCAAAAAGGGCGTATGCGTTTTTTCCTGAATATATTCAGGAAAAAACGCATACGCCCTTTTTGGCCAAGGGCATCATTGTCGAGGTTTTGCCGCTTTTCCCGTGCTTTAAAGGCGATTCGAATCTACCTCCTGAAATCTGTTTCCTGCAATTCTGCCTTGCTTTCAAATCCTCTCTGTTGTCTTCCGTCAATATATTTGTGGACGAGAGTTATCATTTATAACTCTGCAGGTTTGTGAATTGCAGTGCCCCTGAGCTCCATTTTTCAACTCGCTTTCTTGGGAGCTGGCCGCAAAAGCGCAGGATTGCTTCAGGCCCTATTCTGGTCCCGGGCGGCAGGCTGAGCCTGTGGTTAATTCTTCTTGCTGATGGGAAAATAGAGTGACCTGTGCCTGTCCCCACACCTAGAGCTAGTGTCTCATTGGTTCCCCCTCTTCCCGTTCATCCTCAGGACAAATTGCAACCTGTACGGAACAGGAGGTTAAAGGTGCTGATTCTCCAAGGAGGGAGATTGCTAGTAAAGCGGCTGGAATGGCGAACCCGAGCACAAGGAGATGAGAAATGGGGTGCGTTTTAGAAACCTTTCCCGATCACACGGTGTACCATCTTCTGGGATTCTCATGCATGTGTTCGATGTAGGAAGATGCCCTTGAACCTGGAGATTTGGGACCCATGGGATGGGTACCACGCAGTATTACTCTAAAGGGTCTGCGTTTGCTCACCCAACCTCACCAAACCTCTCAGCCCCAAGAGTGTCCACCCTTATGCCTCAATCAGCTGTGGGTCTAGATATGGTCAATCCAGGTGGCATCACAGCCCTTGAACGAACTTTGTAAGAATTTCTCTCTCTTTCACTGTCTTTGTTTCACGGGTTTTTAAAAGTGATTGATTTTTATAAAGGGGTTTAGCTGCTTTTCACTGCTGTGTTTATGCCGCTTTACACCCACTTGACTCACTTACAGAGGGATATCAGTACATAGGTTTTAAGATTCTTACTAGTCAGATATATTCTTGGGCGGTGAATAGGGGGTTTTGAGTCCAGATCACTGAGCAAGGAGTAGGTCTTGTCTATTACATATTGGGTTTATGGAACGGTCTCTGAGCTAATTTGAAACCCTTGTTTTATGCATCACCCCACCTCACCTTTCCCGTTAAGCAGCCATAGTGTGTTTTCTAAACGTGTGACTCTGTTCTGTTTTGTAATTCAGTTCAAGGGTAGCGGTTTATACATTCCCTCTATAAGTGATATCTTATGATAAGTGTCTTTTTCTGTGTGACTTATTTCACTTAGAATCGTGTTACCTAAATCCACTCATCATGCTGCTACTAGCCTTATGACGTTGATTTCATGGCTGAGTGATATTCCATTGTACAAAAGGACCACAACTTCTTTATCCATTTTTCTCTTTCCTGGGATATTTCAGGTGTAACGAAGTGGAGGTTCTTGTCCACAGAGCAGCCCTAAACTTTGGGGTGCCTGTGCCTTGCTGATTTTTAGTTTTCCCAATTTATACGCCCGTGAGTGGAAGTGCCCTATGCTCTCTAAGCTGAGTTTTTTCGATGTTTCAGGACACACCGTACACTTCTGCAGAGTGGCTGTTGGCAATTTCCATCCCGCCCATCAGCGTAGCAAGGCTCCCGTTTCTCCATGGCCTGTCCTGCATTTCTGGTTTTGACACTTTATTCAGCATGGCCCTTTTGACCGATGGGAAGCGAGACTTCTTTGTAGCGCTGATTTGCCTTTCCAGGTTGCTTGGTTGGCCAAAAAGGGCGTATGCGTTTTTTCCTGAATATATTCAGGAAAAAACGCATACGCCCTTTTTGGCCAAGGGCATCATTGTCGAGGTTTTGCCGCTTTTCCCGTGCTTTAAAGGCGATTCGAATCTACCTCCTGAAATCTGTTTCCTGCAATTCTGCCTTGCTTTCAAATCCTCTCTGTTGTCTTCCGTCAATATATTTGTGGACGAGAGTTATCATTTATAACTCTGCAGGTTTGTGAATTGCAGTGCCCCTGAGCTCCATTTTTCAACTCGCTTTCTTGGGAGCTGGCCGCAAAAGCGCAGGATTGCTTCAGGCCCTATTCTGGTCCCGGGCGGCAGGCTGAGCCTGTGGTTAATTCTTCTTGCTGATGGGAAAATAGAGTGACCTGTGCCTGTCCCCACACCTAGAGCTAGTGTCTCATTGGTTCCCCCTCTTCCCGTTCATCCTCAGGACAAATTGCAACCTGTACGGAACAGGAGGTTAAAGGTGCTGATTCTCCAAAGAGGGAGATTGCTAGTAAAGCGGCTGGAATGGCGAACCCGAGCACAAGGAGATGAGAAATGGGGTGCGTTTTAGAAACCTTTCCCGATCACACGGTGTACCATCTTCTGGGATTCTCATGCATGTGTTCGATGTAGGAAGATGCCCTTGAACCTGGAGATTTGGGACCCATGGGATGGGTACCACGCAGTATTACTCTAAAGGGTCTGCGTTTGCTCACCCAACCTCACCAAACCTCTCAGCCCCAAGAGTGTCCACCCTTATGCCTCAATCAGCTGTGGGTCTAGATATGGTCAATCCAGGTGGCATCACAGCCCTTGAACGAACTTTGTAAGAATTTCTCTCTCTTTCACTGTCTTTGTTTCACGGGTTTTTAAAAGTGATTGATTTTTATAAAGGGGTTTAGCTGCTTTTCACTGCTGTGTTTATGCCGCTTTACACCCACTTGACTCACTTACAGAGGGATATCAGTACATAGGTTTTAAGATTCTTACTAGTCAGATATATTCTTGGGCGGTGAATAGGGGGTTTTGAGTCCAGATCACTGAGCAAGGAGTAGGTCTTGTCTATTACATATTGGGTTTATGGAACGGTCTCTGAGCTAATTTGAAACCCTTGTTTTATGCATCACCCCACCTCACCTTTCCCGTTAAGCAGCCATAGTGTGTTTTCTAAACGTGTGACTCTGTTCTGTTTTGTAATTCAGTTCAAGGGTAGCGGTTTATACATTCCCTCTATAAGTGATATCTTATGATAAGTGTCTTTTTCTGTGTGACTTATTTCACTTAGAATCGTGTTACCTAAATCCACTCATCATGCTGCTACTAGCCTTATGACGTTGATTTCATGGCTGAGTGATATTCCATTGTACAAAAGGACCACAACTTCTTTATCCATTTTTCTCTTTCCTGGGATATTTCAGGTGTAACGAAGTGGAGGTTCTTGTCCACAGAGCAGCCCTAAACTTTGGGGTGCCTGTGCCTTGCTGATTTTTAGTTTTCCCAATTTATACGCCCGTGAGTGGAAGTGCCCTATGCTCTCTAAGCTGAGTTTTTTCGATGTTTCGGGACACACCGTACACTTCTGCAGAGTGGCTGTTGGCAATTTCCATCCCGCCCATCAGCGTAGCAAGGCTCCCGTTTCTCCATGGCCTGTCCTGCATTTCTGGTTTTGACACTTTATTCAGCATGGCCCTTTTGACCGATGGGAAGCGAGACTTCTTTGTAGCGCTGATTTGCCTTTCCAGGTTGCTTGGTTGGCCAAAAAGGGCGTATGCGTTTTTTCCTGAATATATTCAGGAAAAAACGCATACGCCCTTTTTGGCCAAGGGCATCATTGTCGAGGTTTTGCCGCTTTTCCCGTGCTTTAAAGGCGATTCGAATCTACCTCCTGAAATCTGTTTCCTGCAATTCTGCCTTGCTTTCAAATCCTCTCTGTTGTCTTCCGTCAATATATTTGTGGACGAGAGTTATCATTTATAACTCTGCAGGTTTGTGAATTGCAGTGCCCCTGAGCTCCATTTTTCAACTCGCTTTCTTGGGAGCTGGCCGCAAAAGCGCAGGATTGCTTCAGGCCCTATTCTGGTCCCGGGCGGCAGGCTGAGCCTGTGGTTAATTCTTCTTGCTGATGGGAAAATAGAGTGACCTGTGCCTGTCCCCACACCTAGAGCTAGTGTCTCATTGGTTCCCCCTCTTCCCGTTCATCCTCAGGACAAATTGCAACCTGTACGGAACAGGAGGTTAAAGGTGCTGATTCTCCAAGGAGGGAGATTGCTAGTAAAGCGGCTGGAATGGCGAACCCGAGCACAAGGAGATGAGAAATGAGGTGCGTTTTAGAAACCTTTCCCGATCACACGGTGTACCATCTTCTGGGATTCTCATGCATGTGTTCGATGTAGGAAGATGCCCTTGAACCTGGAGATTTGGGACCCATGGGATGGGTACCACGCAGTATTACTCTAAAGGGTCTGCGTTTGCTCACCCAACCTCACCAAACCTCTCAGCCCCAAGAGTGTCCACCCTTATGCCTCAATCAGCTGTGGGTCTAGATATGGTCAATCCAGGTGGCATCACAGCCCTTGAACGAACTTTGTAAGAATTTCTCTCTCTTTCACTGTCTTTGTTTCACGGGTTTTTAAAAGTGATTGATTTTTATAAAGGGGTTTAGCTGCTTTTCACTGCTGTGTTTATGCCGCTTTACACCCACTTGACTCACTTACAGAGGGATATCAGTACATAGGTTTTAAGATTCTTACTAGTCAGATATATTCTTGGGCGGTGAATAGGGGGTTTTGAGTCCAGATCACTGAGCAAGGAGTAGGTCTTGTCTATTACATATTGGGTTTATGGAACGGTCTCTGAGCTAATTTGAAACCCTTGTTTTATGCATCACCCCACTTCACCTTTCCCGTTAAGCAGCCATAGTGTGTTTTCTAAACGTGTGACTCTGTTCTGTTTTGTAATTCAGTTCAAGGGTAGCGGTTTTTACATTCCCTCTATAAGTGATATCTTATGATAAGTGTCTTTTTCTGTGTGACTTATTTCACTTAGAATCGTCGTACCTAAATCCACTCATCATGCTGCTACTAGCCTTATGACGTTGATTTCATGGCTGAGTGATATTCCATTGTACAAAAGGACCACAACTTCTTTATCCATTTTTCTCTTTCCTGGGATATTTCAGGTGTAACGAAGTGGAGGTTCTTGTCCACAGAGCAGCCCTAAACTTTGGGGTGCCTGTGCCTTGCTGATTTTTAGTTTTCCCAATTTATACGCCCGTGAGTGGAAGTGCCCTATGCTCTCTAAGCTGAGTTTTTTCGATGTTTCGGGACACACCGTACACTTCTGCAGAGTGGCTGTTGGCAATTTCCATCCCGCCCATCAGCGTAGCAAGGCTCCCGTTTCTCCATGGCCTGTCCTGCATTTCTGGTTTTGACACTTTATTCAGCATGGCCCTTTTGACCGATGGGAAGCGAGACTTCTTTGTAGCGCTGATTTGCCTTTCCAGGTTGCTTGGTTGGCCAAAAAGGGCGTATGCGTTTTTTCCTGAATATATTCAGGAAAAAACGCATACGCCCTTTTTGGCCAAGGGCATCATTGTCGAGGTTTTGCCGCTTTTCCCGTGCTTTAAAGGCGATTCGAATCTACCTCCTGAAATCTGTTTCCTGCAATTCTGCCTTGCTTTCAAATCCTCTCTGTTGTCTTCCGTCAATATATTTGTGGACGAGAGTTATCATTTATAACTCTGCAGGTTTGTGAATTGCAGTGCCCCTGAGCTCCATTTTTCAACTCGCTTTCTTGGGAGCTGGCCGCAAAAGCGCAGGATTGCTTCAGGCCCTATTCTGGTCCCGGGCGGCAGGCTGAGCCTGTGGTTAATTCTTCTTCCTGATGGGAAAATAGAGTGACCTGTGCCTGTCCCCACACCTAGAGCTAGTGTCTCATTGGTTCCCCCTCTTCCCGTTCATCCTCAGGACAAATTGCAACCTGTACGGAACAGGAGGTTAAAGGTGCTGATTCTCCAAGGAGGGAGATTGCTAGTAAAGCGGCTGGAATGGCGAACGCGAGCACAAGGAGATGAGAAATGAGGTGCGTTTTAGAAACCGTTCCCGATCACACGGTGTACCATCTTCTGGGATTCTCATGCATGTTTTCGATGTAGGAAGATGCCCTTGAACCTGGAGATTTGGGACCCATGGGATGGGTACCACGCAGTATTACTCTAAAGGGTCTGCGTTTGCTCACCCAACCTCACCAAACCTCTCAGCCCCAAGAGTGTCCACCCTTATGCCTCAATCAGCTGTGGGTCTAGATATGGTCAATCCAGGTGGCATCACAGCCCTTGAACGAACTTTGTAAGAATTTCTCTCTCTTTCACTGTCTTTGTTTCACGGGTTTTTAAAAGTGATTGATTTTTATAAAGGGGTTTAGCTGCTTTTCACTGCTGTGTTTATGCCGCTTTACACCCACTTGACTCACTTACAGAGGGATATCAGTACATAGGTTTTAAGATTCTTACTAGTCAGATATATTCTTGGGCGGTGAATAGGGGGTTTTGAGTCCAGATCACTGAGCAAGGAGTAGGTCTTGTCTATTACATATTGGGTTTATGGAACGGTCTCTGAGCTAATTTGAAACCCTTGTTTTATGCATCACCCCACCTCACCTTTCCCGTTAAGCAGCCATAGTGTGTTTTCTAAACGTGTGACTCTGTTCTGTTTTGTAATTCAGTTCAAGGGTAGCGGTTTTTACATTCCCTCTATAAGTGATATCTTATGATAAGTGTCTTTTTCTGTGTGACTTATTTCACTTAGAATCGTCGTACCTAAATCCACTCATCATGCTGCTACTAGCCTTATGACGTTGATTTCATGGCTGAGTGATATTCCATTGTACAAAAGGACCACAACTTCTTTATCCATTTTTCTCTTTCCTGGGATATTTCAGGTGTAACGAAGTGGAGGTTCTTGTCCACAGAGCAGCCCTAAACTTTGGGGTGCCTGTGCCTTGCTGATTTTTAGTTTTCCCAATTTATACGCCCGTGAGTGGAAGTGCCCTATGCTCTCTAAGCTGAGTTTTTTCGATGTTTCAGGACACACCGTACACTTCTGCAGAGTGGCTGTTGGCAATTTCCATCCCGCCCATCAGCGTAGCAAGGCTCCCGTTTCTCCATGGCCTGTCCTGCATTTCTGGTTTTGACACTTTATTCAGCATGGCCCTTTTGACCGATGGGAAGCGAGACTTCTTTGTAGCGCTGATTTGCCTTTCCAGGTTGCTTGGTTGGCCAAAAAGGGCGTATGCGTTTTTTCCTGAATATATTCAGGAAAAAACGCATACGCCCTTTTTGGCCAAGGGCATCATTGTCGAGGTTTTGCCGCTTTTCCCGTGCTTTAAAGGCGATTCGAATCTACCTCCTGAAATCTGTTTCCTGCAATTCTGCCTTGCTTTCAAATCCTCTCTGTTGTCTTCCGTCAATATATTTGTGGACGAGAGTTATCATTTATAACTCTGCAGGTTTGTGAATTGCAGTGCCCCTGAGCTCCATTTTTCAACTCGCTTTCTTGGGAGCTGGCCGCAAAAGCGCAGGATTGCTTCAGGCCCTATTCTGGTCCCGGGCGGCAGGCTGAGCCTGTGGTTAATTCTTCTTGCTGATGGGAAAATAGAGTGACCTGTGCCTGTCCCCACACCTAGAGCTAGTGTCTCATTGGTTCCCCCTCTTCCCGTTCATCCTCAGGACAAATTGCAACCTGTACGGAACAGGAGGTTAAAGGTGCTGATTCTCCAAGGAGGGAGATTGCTAGTAAAGCGGCTGGAATGGCGAACCCGAGCACAAGGAGATGAGAAATGAGGTGCGTTTTAGAAACCGTTCCCGATCACACGGTGTACCATCTTCTGGGATTCTCATGCATGTTTTCGATGTAGGAAGATGCCCTTGAACCTGGAGATTTGGGACCCATGGGATGGGTACCACGCAGTATTACTCTAAAGGGTCTGCGTTTGCTCACCCAACCTCACCAAACCTCTCAGCCCCAAGAGTGTCCACCCTTATGCCTCAATCAGCTGTGGGTCTAGATATGGTCAATCCAGGTGGCATCACAGCCCTTGAACGAATTTTGTAAGAATTTCTCTCTCTTTCACTGTCTTTGTTTCACGGGTTTTTAAAAGTGATTGATTTTTATAAAGGGGTTTAGCTGCTTTTCACTGCTGTGTTTATGCCGCTTTACACCCACTTGACTCACTTACAGAGGGATATCAGTACATAGGTTTTAAGTTTCTTACTAGTCAGATATATTCTTGGGCGGTGAATAGGGGGTTTTGAGTCCAGATCACTGAGCAAGGAGTAGGTCTTGTCTATTACATATTGGGTTTATGGAACGGTCTCTGAGCTAATTTGAAACCCTTGTTTTATGCATCACCCCACCTCACCTTTCCCGTTAAGCAGCCATAGTGTGTTTTCTAAACGTGTGACTCTGTTCTGTTTTGTAATTCAGTTCAAGGGTAGCGGTTTTTACATTCCCTCTATAAGTGATATCTTATGATAAGTGTCTTTTTCTGTGTGACTTATTTCACTTAGAATCGTCGTACCTAAATCCACTCATCATGCTGCTACTAGCCTTATGACGTTGATTTCATGGCTGAGTGATATTCCATTGTACAAAAGGACCACAACTTCTTTATCCATTTTTCTCTTTCCTGGGATATTTCAGGTGTAACGAAGTGGAGGTTCTTGTCCACAGAGCAGCCCTAAACTTTGGGGTGCCTGTGCCTTGCTGATTTTTAGTTTTCCCAATTTATACGCCCGTGAGTGGAAGTGCCCTATGCTCTCTAAGCTGAGTTTTTTCGATGTTTCAGGACACACCGTACACTTCTGCAGAGTGGCTGTTGGCAATTTCCATCCCGCCCATCAGCGTAGCAAGGCTCCCGTTTCTCCATGGCCTGTCCTGCATTTCTGGTTTTGACACTTTATTCAGCATGGCCCTTTTGACCGATGGGAAGCGAGACTTCTTTGTAGCGCTGATTTGCCTTTCCAGGTTGCTTGGTTGGCCAAAAAGGGCGTATGCGTTTTTTCCTGAATATATTCAGGAAAAAACGCATACGCCCTTTTTGGCCAAGGGCATCATTGTCGAGGTTTTGCCGCTTTTCCCGTGCTTTAAAGGCGATTCGAATCTACCTCCTGAAATCTGTTTCCTGCAATTCTGCCTTGCTTTCAAATCCTCTCTGTTGTCTTCCGTCAATATATTTGTGGACGAGAGTTATCATTTATAACTCTGCAGGTTTGTGAATTGCAGTGCCCCTGAGCTCCATTTTTCAACTCGCTTTCTTGGGAGCTGGCCGCAAAAGCGCAGGATTGCTTCAGGCCCTATTCTGGTCCCGGGCGGCAGGCTGAGCCTGTGGTTAATTCTTCTTGCTGATGGGAAAATAGAGTGACCTGTGCCTGTCCCCACACCTAGAGCTAGTGTCTCATTGGTTCCCCCTCTTCCCGTTCATCCTCAGGACAAATTGCAACCTGTACGGAACAGGAGGTTAAAGGTGCTGATTCTCCAAGGAGGGAGATTGCTAGTAAAGCGGCTGGAATGGCGAACCCGAGCACAAGGAGATGAGAAATGAGGTGCGTTTTAGAAACCGTTCCCGATCACACGGTGTACCATCTTCTGGGATTCTCATGCATGTTTTCGATGTAGGAAGATGCCCTTGAACCTGGAGATTTGGGACCCATGGGATGGGTACCACGCAGTATTACTCTAAAGGGTCTGCGTTTGCTCACCCAACCTCACCAAACCTCTCAGCCCCAAGAGTGTCCACCCTTATGCCTCAATCAGCTGTGGGTCTAGATATGGTCAATCCAGGTGGCATCACAGCCCTTGAACGAATTTTGTAAGAATTTCTCTCTCTTTCACTGTCTTTGTTTCACGGGTTTTTAAAAGTGATTGATTTTTATAAAGGGGTTTAGCTGCTTTTCACTGCTGTGTTTATGCCGCTTTACACCCACTTGACTCACTTACAGAGAGATATCAGTACATAGGTTTTAAGATTCTTACTAGTCAGATATATTCTTGGGCGGTGAATAGGGGGTTTTGAGTCCAGATCACTGAGCAAGGAGTAGGTCTTGTCTATTACATATTGGGTTTATGGAACGGTCTCTGAGCTAATTTGAAACCCTTGTTTTATGCATCACCCCACCTCACCTTTCCCGTTAAGCAGCCATAGTGTGTTTTCTAAACGTGTGACTCTGTTCTGTTTTGTAATTCAGTTCAAGGGTAGCGGTTTTTACATTCCCTCTATAAGTGATATCTTAGGATAAGTGTCTTTTTCTGTGTGACTTATTTCACTTAGAATCGTCGTACCTAAATCCACTCATCATGCTGCTACTAGCCTTATGACGTTGATTTCATGGCTGAGTGATATTCCATTGTACAAAAGGACCACAACTTCTTTATCCATTTTTCTCTTTCCTGGGATATTTCAGGTGTAACGAAGTGGAGGTTCTTGTCCACAGAGCAGCCCTAAACTTTGGGGTGCCTGTGCCTTGCTGATTTTTAGTTTTCCCAATTTATACGCCCGTGAGTGGAAGTGCCCTATGCTCTCTAAGCTGAGTTTTTTCGATGTTTCAGGACACACCGTACACTTCTGCAGAGTGGCTGTTGGCAATTTCCATCCCGCCCATCAGCGTAGCAAGGCTCCCGTTTCTCCATGGCCTGTCCTGCATTTCTGGTTTTGACACTTTATTCAGCATGGCCCTTTTGACCGATGGGAAGCGAGACTTCTTTGTAGCGCTGATTTGCCTTTCCAGGTTGCTTGGTTGGCCAAAAAGGGCGTATGCGTTTTTTCCTGAATATATTCAGGAAAAAACGCATACGCCCTTTTTGGCCAAGGGCATCATTGTCGAGGTTTTGCCGCTTTTCCTGTGCTTTAAAGGCGATTCGAATCTACCTCCTGAAATCTGTTTCCTGCAATTCTGCCTTGCTTTCAAATCCTCTCTGTTGTCTTCCGTCAATATATTTGTGGACGAGAGTTATCATTTATAACTCTGCAGGTTTGTGAATTGCAGTGCCCCTGAGCTCCATTTTTCAACTCGCTTTCTTGGGAGCTGGCCGCAAAAGCGCAGGATTGCTTCAGGCCCTATTCTGGTCCCGGGCGGCAGGCTGAGCCTGTGGTTAATTCTTCTTCCTGATGGGAAAATAGAGTGACCTGTGCCTGTCCCCACACCTAGAGCTAGTGTCTCATTGGTTCCCCCTCTTCCCGTTCATCCTCAGGACAAATTGCAACCTGTACGGAACAGGAGGTTAAAGGTGCTGATTCTCCAAGGAGGGAGATTGCTAGTAAAGCGGCTGGAATGGCGAACCCGAGCACAAGGAGATGAGAAATGAGGTGCGTTTTAGAAACCGTTCCCGATCACACGGTGTACCATCTTCTGGGATTCTCATGCATGTTTTCGATGTAGGAAGATGCCCTTGAACCTGGAGATTTGGGACCCATGGGATGGGTACCACGCAGTATTACTCTAAAGGGTCTGCGTTTGCTCACCCAACCTCACCAAACCTCTCAGCCCCAAGAGTGTCCACCCTTATGCCTCAATCAGCTGTGGGTCTAGATATGGTCAATCCAGGTGGCATCACAGCCCTTGAACGAATTTTGTAAGAATTTCTCTCTCTTTCACTGTCTTTGTTTCACGGGTTTTTAAAAGTGATTGATTTTTATAAAGGGGTTTAGCTGCTTTTCACTGCTGTGTTTATGCCGCTTTACACCCACTTGACTCACTTACAGAGAGATATCAGTACATAGGTTTTAAGATTCTTACTAGTCAGATATATTCTTGGGCGGTGAATAGGGGGTTTTGAGTCCAGATCACTGAGCAAGGAGTAGGTCTTGTCTATTACATATTGGGTTTATGGAACGGTCTCTGAGCTAATTTGAAACCCTTGTTTTATGCATCACCCCACCTCACCTTTCCCGTTAAGCAGCCATAGTGTGTTTTCTAAACGTGTGACTCTGTTCTGTTTTGTAATTCAGTTCAAGGGTAGCGGTTTTTACATTCCCTCTATAAGTGATATCTTAGGATAAGTGTCTTTTTCTGTGTGACTTATTTCACTTAGAATCGTCGTACCTAAATCCACTCATCATGCTGCTACTAGCCTTATGACGTTGATTTCATGGCTGAGTGATATTCCATTGTACAAAAGGACCACAACTTCTTTATCCATTTTTCTCTTTCCTGGGATATTTCAGGTGTAACGAAGTGGAGGTTCTTGTCCACAGAGCAGCCCTAAACTTTGGGGTGCCTGTGCCTTGCTGATTTTTAGTTTTCCCAATTTATACGCCCGTGAGTGGAAGTGCCCTATGCTCTCTAAGCTGAGTTTTTTCGATGTTTCAGGACACACCGTACACTTCTGCAGAGTGGCTGTTGGCAATTTCCATCCCGCCCATCAGCGTAGCAAGGCTCCCGTTTCTCCATGGCCTGTCCTGCATTTCTGGTTTTGACACTTTATTCAGCATGGCCCTTTTGACCGATGGGAAGCGAGACTTCTTTGTAGCGCTGATTTGCCTTTCCAGGTTGCTTGGTTGGCCAAAAAGGGCGTATGCGTTTTTTCCTGAATATATTCAGGAAAAAACGCATACGCCCTTTTTGGCCAAGGGCATCATTGTCGAGGTTTTGCCGCTTTTCCCGTGCTTTAAAGGCGATTCGAATCTACCTCCTGAAATCTGTTTCCTGCAATTCTGCCTTGCTTTCAAATCCTCTCTGTTGTCTTCCGTCAATATATTTGTGGACGAGAGTTATCATTTATAACTCTGCAGGTTTGTGAATTGCAGTGCCCCTGAGCTCCATTTTTCAACTCGCTTTCTTGGGAGCTGGCCGCAAAAGCGCAGGATTGCTTCAGGCCCTATTCTGGTCCCGGGCGGCAGGCTGAGCCTGTGGTTAATTCTTCTTGCTGATGGGAAAATAGAGTGACCTGTGCCTGTCCCCACACCTAGAGCTAGTGTCTCATTGGTTCCCCCTCTTCCCGTTCATCCTCAGGACAAATTGCAACCTGTACGGAACAGGAGGTTAATGGTGCTGATTCTCCAAGGAGGGAGATTGCTAGTAAAGCGGCTGGAATGGCGAACCCGAGCACAAGGAGAGGAGAAATGAGGTGCGTTTTAGAAACCGTTCCCGATCACACGGTGTACCATCTTCTGGGATTCTCATGCATGTTTTCGATGTAGGAAGATGCCCTTGAACCTGGAGATTTGGGACCCATGGGATGGGTACCACGCAGTATTACTCTAAAGGGTCTGCGTTTGCTCACCCAACCTCACCAAACCTCTCAGCCCCAAGAGTGTCCACCCTTATGCCTCAATCAGCTGTGGGTCTAGATATGGTCAATCCAGGTGGCATCACAGCCCTTGAACGAATTTTGTAAGAATTTCTCTCTCTTTCACTGTCTTTGTTTCACGGGTTTTTAAAAGTGATTGATTTTTATAAAGGGGTTTAGCTGCTTTTCACTGCTGTGTTTATGCCGCTTTACACCCACTTGACTCACTTACAGAGGGATATCAGTACATAGGTTTTAAGATTCTTACTAGTCAGATATATTCTTGGGCGGTGAATAGGGGGTTTTGAGTCCAGATCACTGAGCAAGGAGTAGGTCTTGTCTATTACATATTGGGTTTATGGAACGGTCTCTGAGCTAATTTGAAACCCTTGTTTTATGCATCACCCCACCTCACCTTTCCCGTTAAGCAGCCATAGTGTGTTTTCTAAACGTGTGACTCTGTTCTGTTTTGTAATTCAGTTCAAGGGTAGCGGTTTTTACATTCCCTCTATAAGTGATATCTTAGGATAAGTGTCTTTTTCTGTGTGACTTATTTCACTTAGAATCGTCGTACCTAAATCCACTCATCATGCTGCTACTAGCCTTATGACGTTGATTTCATGGCTGAGTGATATTCCATTGTACAAAAGGACCACAACTTCTTTATCCATTTTTCTCTTTCCTGGGATATTTCAGGTGTAACGAAGTGGAGGTTCTTGTCCACAGAGCAGCCCTAAACTTTGGGGTGCCTGTGCCTTGCTGATTTTTAGTTTTCCCAATTTATACGCCCGTGAGTGGAAGTGCCCTATGCTCTCTAAGCTGAGTTTTTTCGATGTTTCAGGACACACCGTACACTTCTGCAGAGTGGCTGTTGGCAATTTCCATCCCGCCCATCAGCGTAGCAAGGCTCCCGTTTCTCCATGGCCTGTCCTGCATTTCTGGTTTTGACACTTTATTCAGCATGGCCCTTTTGACCGATGGGAAGCGAGACTTCTTTGTAGCGCTGATTTGCCTTTCCAGGTTGCTTGGTTGGCCAAAAAGGGCGTATGCGTTTTTTCCTGAATATATTCAGGAAAAAACGCATACGCCCTTTTTGGCCAAGGGCATCATTGTCGAGGTTTTGCCGCTTTTCCCGTGCTTTAAAGGCGATTCGAATCTACCTCCTGAAATCTGTTTCCTGCAATTCTGCCTTGCTTTCAAATCCTCTCTGTTGTCTTCCGTCAATATATTTGTGGACGAGAGTTATCATTTATAACTCTGCAGGTTTGTGAATTGCAGTGCCCCTGAGCTCCATTTTTCAACTCGCTTTCTTGGGAGCTGGCCGCAAAAGCGCAGGATTGCTTCAGGCCCTATTCTGGTCCCGGGCGGCAGGCTGAGCCTGTGGTTAATTCTTCTTCCTGATGGGATAATAGAGTGACCTGTGCCTGTCCCCACACCTAGAGCTAGTGTCTCATTGGTTCCCCCTCTTCCCGTTCATCCTCAGGACAAATTGCAACCTGTACGGAACAGGAGGTTAAAGGTGCTGATTCTCCAAGGAGGGAGATTGCTAGTAAAGCGGCTGGAATGGCGAACCCGAGCCCAAGGAGATGAGAAATGGGGTGCGTTTTAGAAACCGTTCCCGATCACACGGTGTACCATCTTCTGGGATTCTCATGCATGTTTTCGATGTAGGAAGATGCCCTTGAACCTGGAGATTTGGGACCCATGGGATGGGTACCACGCAGTATTACTCTAAAGGGTCTGCGTTTGCTCACCCAACCTCACCAAACCTCTCAGCCCCAAGAGTGTCCACCCTTATGCCTCAATCAGCTGTGGGTCTAGATATGATCAATCCAGGTGGCATCACAGCCCTTGAACGAATTTAGTAAGAATTTCTCTCTCTTTCACTGTCTTTGTTTCACGGGTTTTTAAAAGTGATTGATTTTTATAAAGGGGTTTAGCTGCTTTTCACTGCTGTGTTTATGCCGCTTTACACCCACTTGACTCACTTACAGAGGGATATCAGTACATAGGTTTTAAGATTCTTACTAGTCAGATATATTCTTGGGCGGTGAATAGGGGGTTTTGAGTCCAGATCACTGAGCAAGGAGTAGGTCTTGTCTATTACATATTGGGTTTATGGAACGGTCTCTGAGCTAATTTGAAACCCTTGTTTTATGCATCACCCCACCTCACCTTTCCCGTTAAGCAGCCATAGTGTGTTTTCTAAACGTGTGACTCTGTTCTGTTTTGTAATTCAGTTCAAGGGTAGCGGTTTTTACATTCCCTCTATAAGTGATATCTTAGGATAAGTGTCTTTTTCTGTGTGACTTATTTCACTTAGAATCGTCGTACCTAAATCCACTCATCATGCTGCTACTAGCCTTATGACGTTGATTTCATGGCTGAGTGATATTCCATTGTACAAAAGGACCACAACTTCTTTATCCATTTTTCTCTTTCCTGGGATATTTCAGGTGTAACGAAGTGGAGGTTCTTGTCCACAGAGCAGCCCTAAACTTTGGGGTGCCTGTGCCTTGCTGATTTTTAGTTTTCCCAATTTATACGCCCGTGAGTGGAAGTGCCCTATGCTCTCTAAGCTGAGTTTTTTCGATGTTTCAGGACACACCGTACACTTCTGCAGAGTGGCTGTTGGCAATTTCCATCCCGCCCATCAGCGTAGCAAGGCTCCCGTTTCTCCATGGCCTGTCCTGCATTTCTGGTTTTGACACTTTATTCAGCATGGCCCTTTTGACCGATGGGAAGCGAGACTTCTTTGTAGCGCTGATTTGCCTTTCCAGGTTGCTTGGTTGGCCAAAAAGGGCGTATGCGTTTTTTCCTGAATATATTCAGGAAAAAACGCATACGCCCTTTTTGGCCAAGGGCATCATTGTCGAGGTTTTGCCGCTTTTCCCGTGCTTTAAAGGCGATTCGAATCTACCTCCTGAAATCTGTTTCCTGCAATTCTGCCTTGCTTTCAAATCCTCTCTGTTGTCTTCCGTCAATATATTTGTGGACGAGAGTTATCATTTATAACTCTGCAGGTTTGTGAATTGCAGTGCCCCTGAGCTCCATTTTTCAACTCGCTTTCTTGGGAGCTGGCCGCAAAAGCGCAGGATTGCTTCAGGCCCTATTCTGGTCCCGGGCGGCAGGCTGAGCCTGTGGTTAATTCTTCTTCCTGATGGGATAATAGAGTGACCTGTGCCTGTCCCCACACCTAGAGCTAGTGTCTCATTGGTTCCCCCTCTTCCCGTTCATCCTCAGGACAAATTGCAACCTGTACGGAACAGGAGGTTAAAGGTGCTGATTCTCCAAGGAGGGAGATTGCTAGTAAAGCGGCTGGAATGGCGAACCCGAGCCCAAGGAGATGAGAAATGGGGTGCGTTTTAGAAACCGTTCCCGATCACACGGTGTACCATCTTCTGGGATTCTCATGCATGTTTTCGATGTAGGAAGATGCCCTTGAACCTGGAGATTTGGGACCCATGGGATGGGTACCACGCAGTATTACTCTAAAGGGTCTGCGTTTGCTCACCCAACCTCACCAAACCTCTCAGCCCCAAGAGTGTCCACCCTTATGCCTCAATCAGCTGTGGGTCTAGATATGATCAATCCAGGTGGCATCACAGACCTTGAACGAATTTTGTAAGAATTTCTCTCTCTTTCACTGTCTTTGTTTCACGGGTTTTTAAAAGTGATTGATTTTTATAAAGGGGTTTAGCTGCTTTTCACTGCTGTGTTTATGCCGCTTTACACCCACTTGACTCACTTACAGAGGGATATCAGTACATAGGTTTTAAGATTCTTACTAGTCAGATATATTCTTGGGCGGTGAATAGGGGGTTTTGAGTCCAGATCACTGAGCAAGGAGTAGGTCTTGTCTATTACATATTGGGTTTATGGAACGGTCTCTGAGCTAATTTGAAACCCTTGTTTTATGCATCACCCCACCTCACCTTTCCCGTTAAGCAGCCATAGTGTGTTTTCTAAACGTGTGACTCTGTTCTGTTTTGTAATTCAGTTCAAGGGTAGCGGTTTTTACATTCCCTCTATAAGTGATATCTTAGGATAAGTGTCTTTTTCTGTGTGACTTATTTCACTTAGAATCGTCGTACCTAAATCCACTCATCATGCTGCTACTAGCCTTATGACGTTGATTTCATGGCTGAGTGATATTCCATTGTACAAAAGGACCACAACTTCTTTATCCATTTTTCTCTTTCCTGGGATATTTCAGGTGTAACGAAGTGGAGGTTCTTGTCCACAGAGCAGCCCTAAACTTTGGGGTGCCTGTGCCTTGCTGATTTTTAGTTTTCCCAATTTATACGCCCGTGAGTGGAAGTGCCCTATGCTCTCTAAGCTGAGTTTTTTCGATGTTTCAGGACACACCGTACACTTCTGCAGAATGGCTGTTGGCAATTTCCATCCCGCCCATCAGCGTAGCAAGGCTCCCGTTTCTCCATGGCCTGTCCTGCATTTCTGGTTTTGACACTTTATTCAGCATGGCCCTTTTGACCGATGGGAAGCGAGACTTCTTTGTAGCGCTGATTTGCCTTTCCAGGTTGCTTGGTTGGCCAAAAAGGGCGTATGCGTTTTTTCCTGAATATATTCAGGAAAAAACGCATACGCCCTTTTTGGCCAAGGGCATCATTGTCGAGGTTTTGCCGCTTTTCCCGTGCTTTAAAGGCGATTCGAATCTACCTCCTGAAATCTGTTTCCTGCAATTCTGCCTTGCTTTCAAATCCTCTCTGTTGTCTTCCGTCAATATATTTGTGGACGAGAGTTATCATTTATAACTCTGCAGGTTTGTGAATTGCAGTGCCCCTGAGCTCCATTTTTCAACTCGCTTTCTTGGGAGCTGGCCGCAAAAGCGCAGGATTGCTTCAGGCCCTATTCTGGTCCCGGGCGGCAGGCTGAGCCTGTGGTTAATTCTTCTTGCTGATGGGAAAATAGAGTGACCTGTGCCTGTCCCCACACCTAGAGCTAGTGTCTCATTGGTTCCCCCTCTTCCCGTTCATCCTCAGGACAAATTGCAACCTGTACGGAACAGGAGGTTAAAGGTGCTGATTCTCCAAGGAGGGAGATTGCTAGTAAAGCGGCTGGAATGGCGAACCCGAGCACAAGGAGATGAGAAATGGGGTGCGTTTTAGAAACCGTTCCCGATCACACGGTGTACCATCTTCTGGGATTCTCATGCATGTTTTCGATGTAGGAAGATGCCCTTGAACCTGGAGATTTGGGACCCATGGGATGGGTACCACGCAGTATTACTCTAAAGGGTCTGCGTTTGCTCACCCAACCTCACCAAACCTCTCAGCCCCAAGAGTGTCCACCCTTATGCCTCAATCAGCTGTGGGTCTAGATATGATCAATCCAGGTGGCATCACAGACCTTGAACGAATTTTGTAAGAATTTCTCTCTCTTTCACTGTCTTTGTTTCACGGGTTTTTAAAAGTGATTGATTTTTATAAAGGGGTTTAGCTGCTTTTCACTGCTGTGTTTATGCCGCTTTACACCCACTTGACTCACTTACAGAGGGATATCAGTACATAGGTTTTAAGATTCTTACTAGTCAGATATATTCTTGGGCGGTGAATAGGGGGTTTTGAGTCCAGATCACTGAGCAAGGAGTAGGTCTTGTCTATTACATATTGGGTTTATGGAACGGTCTCTGAGCTAATTTGAAACCCTTGTTTTATGCATCACCCCACCTCACCTTTCCCGTTAAGCAGCCATAGTGTGTTTTCTAAACGTGTGACTCTGTTCTGTTTTGTAATTCAGTTCAAGGGTAGCGGTTTTTACATTCCCTCTATAAGTGATATCTTAGGATAAGTGTCTTTTTCTGTGTGACTTATTTCACTTAGAATCGTCGTACCTAAATCCACTCATCATGCTGCTACTAGCCTTATGACGTTGATTTCATGGCTGAGTGATATTCCATTGTAGAAAAGGACCACAACTTCTTTATCCATTTTTCTCTTTCCTGGGATATTTCAGGTGTAACGAAGTGGAGGTTCTTGTCCACAGAGCAGCCCTAAACTTTGGGGTGCCTGTGCCTTGCTGATTTTTAGTTTTCCCAATTTATACGCCAGTGAGTGGAAGTGCCCTATGCTCTCTAAGCTGAGTTTTTTCGATGTTTCAGGACACACCGTACACTTCTGCAGAGTGGCTGTTGGCAATTTCCATCCCGCCCATCAGCGTAGCAAGGCTCCCGTTTCTCCATGGCCTGTCCTGCATTTCTGGTTTTGACACTTTATTCAGCATGGCCCTTTTGACCGATGGGAAGCGAGACTTCTTTGTAGCGCTGATTTGCCTTTCCAGGTTGCTTGGTTGGCCAAAAAGGGCGTATGCGTTTTTTCCTGAATATATTCAGGAAAAAACGCATACGCCCTTTTTGGCCAAGGGCATCATTGTCGAGGTTTTGCCGCTTTTCCCGTGCTTTAAAGGCGATTCGAATCTACCTCCTGAAATCTGTTTCCTGCAATTCTGCCTTGCTTTCAAATCCTCTCTGTTGTCTTCCGTCAATATATTTGTGGACGAGAGTTATCATTTATAACTCTGCAGGTTTGTGAATTGCAGTGCCCCTGAGCTCCATTTTTCAACTCGCTTTCTTGGGAGCTGGCCGCAAAAGCGCAGGATTGCTTCAGGCCCTATTCTGGTCCCGGGCGGCAGGCTGAGCCTGTGGTTAATTCTTCTTGCTGATGGGAAAATAGAGTGACCTGTGCCTGTCCCCACACCTAGAGCTAGTGTCTCATTGGTTCCCCCTCTTCCCGTTCATCCTCAGGACAAATTGCAACCTGTACGGAACAGGAGGTTAAAGGTGCTGATTCTCCAAGGAGGGAGATTGCTAGTAAAGCGGCTGGAATGGCGAACCCGAGCACAAGGAGATGAGAAATGAGGTGCGTTTTAGAAACCGTTCCCGATCACACGGTGTACCATCTTCTGGGATTCTCATGCATGTTTTCGATGTAGGAAGATGCCCTTGAACCTGGAGATTTGGGACCCATGGGATGGGTACCACGCAGTATTACTCTAAAGGGTCTGCGTTTGCTCACCCAACCTCACCAAACCTCTCAGCCCCAAGAGTGTCCACCCTTATGCCTCAATCAGCTGTGGGTCTAGATATGGTCAATCCAGGTGGCATCACAGACCTTGAACGAATTTTGTAAGAATTTCTCTCTCTTTCACTGTCTTTGTTTCACGGGTTTTTAAAAGTGATTGATTTTTATAAAGGGGTTTAGCTGCTTTTCACTGCTGTGTTTATGCCGCTTTATACCCACTTGACTCACTTACAGAGGGATATCAGTACATAGGTTTTAAGATTCTTACTAGTCAGATATATTCTTGGGCGGTGAATAGGGGGTTTTGAGTCCAGATCACTGAGCAAGGAGTAGGTCTTGTCTATTACATATTGGGTTTATGGAACGGTCTCTGAGCTAATTTGAAACCCTTGTTTTATGCATCACCCCACCTCACCTTTCCCGTTAAGCAGCCATAGTGTGTTTTCTAAACGTGTGACTCTGTTCTGTTTTGTAATTCAGTTCAAGGGTAGCGGTTTTTACATTCCCTCTATAAGTGATATCTTATGATAAGTGTCTTTTTCTGTGTGACTTATTTCACTTAGAATCGTCGTACCTAAATCCACTCATCATGCTGCTACTAGCCTTATGACGTTGATTTCATGGCTGAGTGATATTCCATTGTACAAAAGGACCACAACTTCTTTATCCATTTTTCTCTTTCCTGGGATATTTCAGGTGTAACGAAGTGGAGGTTCTTGTCCACAGAGCAGCCCTAAACTTTGGGGTGCCTGTGCCTTGCTGATTTTTAGTTTTCCCAATTTATACGCCCGTGAGTGGAAGTGCCCTATGCTCTCTAAGCTGAGTTTTTTCGATGTTTCAGGACACACCGTACACTTCTGCAGAGTGGCTGTTGGCAATTTCCATCCCGCCCATCAGCGTAGCAAGGCTCCCGTTTCTCCATGGCCTGTCCTGCATTTCTGGTTTTGACACTTTATTCAGCATGGCCCTTTTGACCGATGGGAAGCGAGACTTCTTTGTAGCGCTGATTTGCCTTTCCAGGTTGCTTGGTTGGCCAAAAAGGGCGTATGCGTTTTTTCCTGAATATATTCAGGAAAAAACGCATACGCCCTTTTTGGCCAAGGGCATCATTGTCGAGGTTTTGCCGCTTTTCCCGTGCTTTAAAGGCGATTCGAATCTACCTCCTGAAATCTGTTTCCTGCAATTCTGCCTTGCTTTCAAATCCTCTCTGTTGTCTTCCGTCAATATATTTGTGGACGAGAGTTATCATTTATAACTCTGCAGGTTTGTGAATTGCAGTGCCCCTGAGCTCCATTTTTCAACTCGCTTTCTTGGGAGCTGGCCGCAAAAGCGCAGGATTGCTTCAGGCCCTATTCTGGTCCCGGGCGGCAGGCTGAGCCTGTGGTTAATTCTTCTTGCTGATGGGAAAATAGAGTGACCTGTGCCTGTCCCCACACCTAGAGCTAGTGTCTCATTGGTTCCCCCTCTTCCCGTTCATCCTCAGGACAAATTGCAACCTGTACGGAACAGGAGGTTAAAGGTGCTGATTCTCCAAGGAGGGAGATTGCTAGTAAAGCGGCTGGAATGGCGAACCCGAGCACAAGGAGATGAGAAATGAGGTGCGTTTTAGAAACCGTTCCCGATCACACGGTGTACCATCTTCTGGGATTCTCATGCATGTTTTCGATGTAGGAAGATGCCCTTGAACCTGGAGATTTGGGACCCATGGGATGGGTACCACGCAGTATTACTCTAAAGGGTCTGCGTTTGCTCACCCAACCTCACCAAACCTCTCAGCCCCAAGAGTGTCCACCCTTATGCCTCAATCAGCTGTGGGTCTAGATATGGTCAATCCAGGTGGCATCACAGCCCTTGAACGAATTTTGTAAGAATTTCTCTCTCTTTCACTGTCTTTGTTTCACGGGTTTTTAAAAGTGATTGATTTTTATAAAGGGGTTTAGCTGCTTTTCACTGCTGTGTTTATGCCGCTTTACACCCACTTGACTCACTTACAGAGGGATATCAGTACATAGGTTTTAAGATTCTTACTAGTCAGATATATTCTTGGGCGGTGAATAGGGGGTTTTGAGTCCAGATCACTGAGCAAGGAGTAGGTCTTGTCTATTACATATTGGGTTTATGGAACGGTCTCTGAGCTAATTTGAAACCCTTGTTTTATGCATCACCCCACCTCACCTTTCCCGTTAAGCAGCCATAGTGTGTTTTCTAAACGTGTGACTCTGTTCTGTTTTGTAATTCAGTTCAAGGGTAGCGGTTTTTACATTCCCTCTATAAGTGATATCTTAGGATAAGTGTCTTTTTCTGTGTGACTTATTTCACTTAGAATCGTCGTACCTAAATCCACTCATCATGCTGCTACTAGCCTTATGACGTTGATTTCATGGCTGAGTGATATTCCATTGTACAAAAGGACCACAACTTCTTTATCCATTTTTCTCTTTCCTGGGATATTTCAGGTGTAACGAAGTGGAGGTTCTTGTCCACAGAGCAGCCCTAAACTTTGGGGTGCCTGTGCCTTGCTGATTTTTAGTTTTCCCAATTTATACGCCCGTGAGTGGAAGTGCCCTATGCTCTCTAAGCTGAGTTTTTTCGATGTTTCAGGACACACCGTACACTTCTGCAGAGTGGCTGTTGGCAATTTCCATCCCGCCCATCAGCGTAGCAAGGCTCCCGTTTCTCCATGGCCTGTCCTGCATTTCTGGTTTTGACACTTTATTCAGCATGGCCCTTTTGACCGATGGGAAGCGAGACTTCTTTGTAGCGCTGATTTGCCTTTCCAGGTTGCTTGGTTGGCCAAAAAGGGCGTATGCGTTTTTTCCTGAATATATTCAGGAAAAAACGCATACGCCCTTTTTGGCCAAGGGCATCATTGTCGAGGTTTTGCCGCTTTTCCCGTGCTTTAAAGGCGATTCGAATCTACCTCCTGAAATCTGTTTCCTGCAATTCTGCCTTGCTTTCAAATCCTCTCTGTTGTCTTCCGTCAATATATTTGTGGACGAGAGTTATCATTTATAACTCTGCAGGTTTGTGAATTGCAGTGCCCCTGAGCTCCATTTTTCAACTCGCTTTCTTGGGAGCTGGCCGCAAAAGCGCAGGATTGCTTCAGGCCCTATTCTGGTCCCGGGCGGCAGGCTGAGCCTGTGGTTAATTCTTCTTGCTGATGGGAAAATAGAGTGACCTGTGCCTGTCCCCACACCTAGAGCTAGTGTCTCATTGGTTCCCCCTCTTCCCGTTCATCCTCAGGACAAATTGCAACCTGTACGGAACAGGAGGTTAAAGGTGCTGATTCTCCAAGGAGGGAGATTGCTAGTAAAGCGGCTGGAATGGCGAACCCGAGCACAAGGAGATGAGAAATGGGGTGCGTTTTAGAAACCTTTCCCGATCACACGGTGTACCATCTTCTGGGATTCTCATGCATGTTTTCGATGTAGGAAGATGCCCTTGAACCTGGAGATTTGGGACCCATGGGATGGGTACCACGCAGTATTACTCTAAAGGGTCTGCGTTTGCTCACCCAACCTCACCAAACCTCTCAGCCCCAAGAGTGTCCACCCTTATGCCTCAATCAGCTGTGGGTCTAGATATGGTCAATCCAGGTGGCATCACAGCCCTTGAACGAATTTTGTAAGAATTTCTCTCTCTTTCACTGTCTTTGTTTCACGGGTTTTTAAAAGTGATTGATTTTTATAAAGGGGTTTAGCTGCTTTTCACTGCTGTGTTTATGCCGCTTTACACCCACTTGACTCACTTACAGAGGGATATCAGTACATAGGTTTTAAGATTCTTACTAGTCAGATATATTCTTGGGCGGTGAATAGGGGGTTTTGAGTCCAGATCACTGAGCAAGGAGTAGGTCTTGTCTATTACATATTGGGTTTATGGAACGGTCTCTGAGCTAATTTGAAACCCTTGTTTTATGCATCACCCCACCTCACCTTTCCCGTTAAGCAGCCATAGTGTGTTTTCTAAACGTGTGACTCTGTTCTGTTTTGTAATTCAGTTCAAGGGTAGCGGTTTTTACATTCCCTCTATAAGTGATATCTTAGGATAAGTGTCTTTTTCTGTGTGACTTATTTCACTTAGAATCGTCGTACCTAAATCCACTCATCATGCTGCTACTAGCCTTATGACGTTGATTTCATGGCTGAGTGATATTCCATTGTACAAAAGGACCACAACTTCTTTATCCATTTTTCTCTTTCCTGGGATATTTCAGGTGTAACGAAGTGGAGGTTCTTGTCCACAGAGCAGCCCTAAACTTTGGGGTGCCTGTGCCTTGCTGATTTTTAGTTTTCCCAATTTATACGCCCGTGAGTGGAAGTGCCCTATGCTCTCTAAGCTGAGTTTTTTCGATGTTTCGGGACACACCGTACACTTCTGCAGAGTGGCTGTTGGCAATTTCCATCCCGCCCATCAGCGTAGCAAGGCTCCCGTTTCTCCATGGCCTGTCCTGCATTTCTGGTTTTGACACTTTATTCAGCATGGCCCTTTTGACCGATGGGAAGCGAGACTTCTTTGTAGCGCTGATTTGCCTTTCCAGGTTGCTTGGTTGGCCAAAAAGGGCGTATGCGTTTTTTCCTGAATATATTCAGGAAAAAACGCATACGCCCTTTTTGGCCAAGGGCATCATTGTCGAGGTTTTGCCGCTTTTCCCGTGCTTTAAAGGCGATTCGAATCTACCTCCTGAAATCTGTTTCCTGCAATTCTGCCTTGCTTTCAAATCCTCTCTGTTGTCTTCCGTCAATATATTTGTGGACGAGAGTTATCATTTATAACTCTGCAGGTTTGTGAATTGCAGTGCCCCTGAGCTCCATTTTTCAACTCGCTTTCTTGGGAGCTGGCCGCAAAAGCGCAGGATTGCTTCAGGCCCTATTCTGGTCCCGGGCGGCAGGCTGAGCCTGTGGTTAATTCTTCTTGCTGATGGGAAAATAGAGTGACCTGTGCCTGTCCCCACACCTAGAGCTAGTGTCTCATTGGTTCCCCCTCTTCCCGTTCATCCTCAGGACAAATTGCAACCTGTACGGAACAGGAGGTTAAAGGTGCTGATTCTCCAAGGAGGGAGATTGCTAGTAAAGCGGCTGGAATGGCGAACCCGAGCACAAGGAGATGAGAAATGGGGTGCGTTTTAGAAACCTTTCCCGATCACACGGTGTACCATCTTCTGGGATTCTCATGCATGTTTTCGATGTAGGAAGATGCCCTTGAACCTGGAGATTTGGGACCCATGGGATGGGTACCACGCAGTATTACTCTAAAGGGTCTGCGTTTGCTCACCCAACCTCACCAAACCTCTCAGCCCCAAGAGTGTCCACCCTTATGCCTCAATCAGCTGTGGGTCTAGATATGGTCAATCCAGGTGGCATCACAGCCCTTGAACGAATTTTGTAAGAATTTCTCTCTCTTTCACTGTCTTTGTTTCACGGGTTTTTAAAAGTGATTGATTTTTATAAAGGGGTTTAGCTGCTTTTCACTGCTGTGTTTATGCCGCTTTACACCCACTTGACTCACTTACAGAGGGATATCAGTACATAGGTTTTAAGATTCTTACTAGTCAGATATATTCTTGGGCGGTGAATAGGGGGTTTTGAGTCCAGATCACTGAGCAAGGAGTAGGTCTTGTCTATTACATATTGGGTTTATGGAACGGTCTCTGAGCTAATTTGAAACCCTTGTTTTATGCATCACCCCACCTCACCTTTCCCGTTAAGCAGCCATAGTGTGTTTTCTAAACGTGTGACTCTGTTCTGTTTTGTAATTCAGTTCAAGGGTAGCGGTTTTTACATTCCCTCTATAAGTGATATCTTAGGATAAGTGTCTTTTTCTGTGTGACTTATTTCACTTAGAATCGTCGTACCTAAATCCACTCATCATGCTGCTACTAGCCTTATGACGTTGATTTCATGGCTGAGTGATATTCCATTGTACAAAAGGACCACAACTTCTTTATCCATTTTTCTCTTTCCTGGGATATTTCAGGTGTAACGAAGTGGAGGTTCTTGTCCACAGAGCAGCCCTAAACTTTGGGGTGCCTGTGCCTTGCTGATTTTTAGTTTTCCCAATTTATACGCCCGTGAGTGGAAGTGCCCTATGCTCTCTAAGCTGAGTTTTTTCGATGTTTCAGGACACACCGTACACTTCTGCAGAGTGGCTGTTGGCAATTTCCATCCCGCCCATCAGCGTAGCAAGGCTCCCGTTTCTCCATGGCCTGTCCTGCATTTCTGGTTTTGACACTTTATTCAGCATGGCCCTTTTGACCGATGGGAAGCGAGACTTCTTTGTAGCGCTGATTTGCCTTTCCAGGTTGCTTGGTTGGCCAAAAAGGGCGTATGCGTTTTTTCCTGAATATATTCAGGAAAAAACGCATACGCCCTTTTTGGCCAAGGGCATCATTGTCGAGGTTTTGCCGCTTTTCCCGTGCTTTAAAGGCGATTCGAATCTACCTCCTGAAATCTGTTTCCTGCAATTCTGCCTTGCTTTCAAATCCTCTCTGTTGTCTTCCGTCAATATATTTGTGGACGAGAGTTATCATTTATAACTCTGCAGGTTTGTGAATTGCAGTGCCCCTGAGCTCCATTTTTCAACTCGCTTTCTTGGGAGCTGGCCGCAAAAGCGCAGGATTGCTTCAGGCCCTATTCTGGTCCCGGGCGGCAGGCTGAGCCTGTGGTTAATTCTTCTTGCTGATGGGAAAATAGAGTGACCTGTGCCTGTCCCCACACCTAGAGCTAGTGTCTCATTGGTTCCCCCTCTTCCCGTTCATCCTCAGGACAAATTGCAACCTGTACGGAACAGGAGGTTAAAGGTGCTGATTCTCCAAGGAGGGAGATTGCTAGTAAAGCGGCTGGAATGGCGAACCCGAGCACAAGGAGATGAGAAATGAGGTGCGTTTTAGAAACCGTTCCCGATCACACGGTGTACCATCTTCTGGGATTCTCATGCATGTTTTCGATGTAGGAAGATGCCCTTGAACCTGGAGATTTGGGACCCATGGGATGGGTACCACGCAGTATTACTCTAAAGGGTCTGCGTTTGCTCACCCAACCTCACCAAACCTCTCAGCCCCAAGAGTGTCCACCCTTATGCCTCAATCAGCTGTGAGTCTAGATATGGTCAATCCAGGTGGCATCACAGCCCTTGAACGAATTTTGTAAGAATTTCTCTCTCTTTCACTGTCTTTGTTTCACGGGTTTTTAAAAGTGATTGATTTTTATAAAGGGGTTTAGCTGCTTTTCACTGCTGTGTTTATGCCGCTTTACACCCACTTGACTCACTTACAGAGGGATATCAGTACATAGGTTTTAAGATTCTTACTAGTCAGATATATTCTTGGGCGGTGAATAGGGGGTTTTGAGTCCAGATCACTGAGCAAGGAGTAGGTCTTGTCTATTACATATTGGGTTTATGGAACGGTCTCTGAGCTAATTTGAAACCCTTGTTTTATGCATCACCCCACCTCACCTTTCCCGTTAAGCAGCCATAGTGTGTTTTCTAAACGTGTGACTCTGTTCTGTTTTGTAATTCAGTTCAAGGGTAGCGGTTTTTACATTCCCTCTATAAGTGATATCTTAGGATAAGTGTCTTTTTCTGTGTGACTTATTTCACTTAGAATCGTCGTACCTAAATCCACTCATCATGCTGCTACTAGCCTTATGACGTTGATTTCATGGCTGAGTGATATTCCATTGTACAAAAGGACCACAACTTCTTTATCCATTTTTCTCTTTCCTGGGATATTTCAGGTGTAACGAAGTGGAGGTTCTTGTCCACAGAGCAGCCCTAAACTTTGGGGTGCCTGTGCCTTGCTGATTTTTAGTTTTCCCAATTTATACGCCCGTGAGTGGAAGTGCCCTATGCTCTCTAAGCTGAGTTTTTTCGATGTTTCAGGACACACCGTACACTTCTGCAGAGTGGCTGTTGGCAATTTCCATCCCGCCCATCAGCGTAGCAAGGCTCCCGTTTCTCCATGGCCTGTCCTGCATTTCTGGTTTTGACACTTTATTCAGCATGGCCCTTTTGACCGATGGGAAGCGAGACTTCTTTGTAGCGCTGATTTGCCTTTCCAGGTTGCTTGGTTGGCCAAAAAGGGCGTATGCGTTTTTTCCTGAATATATTCAGGAAAAAACGCATACGCCCTTTTTGGCCAAGGGCATCATTGTCGAGGTTTTGCCGCTTTTCCCGTGCTTTAAAGGCGATTCGAATCTACCTCCTGAAATCTGTTTCCTGAAATTCTGCCTTGCTTTCAAATCCTCTCTGTTGTCTTCCGTCAATATATTTGTGGACGAGAGTTATCATTTATAACTCTGCAGGTTTGTGAATTGCAGTGCCCCTGAGCTCCATTTTTCAACTCGCTTTCTTGGGAGCTGGCCGCAAAAGTGCAGGATTGCTTCAGGCCCTATTCTGGTCCCGGGCGGCAGGCTGAGCCTGTGGTTAATTCTTCTTGCTGATGGGAAAATAGAGTGACCTGTGCCTGTCCCCACACCTAGAGCTAGTGTCTCATTGGTTCCCCCTCTTCCCGTTCATCCTCAGGACAAATTGCAACCTGTACGGAACAGGAGGTTAATGGTGCTGATTCTCCAAGGAGGGAGATTGCTAGTAAAGCGGCTGGAATGGCGAACCCGAGCACAAGGAGATGAGAAATGAGGTGCGTTTTAGAAACCGTTCCCGATCACACGGTGTACCATCTTCTGGGATTCTCATGCATGTTTTCGATGTAGGAAGATGCCCTTGAACCTGGAGATTTGGGACCCATGGGATGGGTACCACGCAGTATTACTCTAAAGGGTCTGCGTTTGCTCACCCAACCTCACCAAACCTCTCAGCCCCAAGAGTGTCCACCCTTATGCCTCAATCAGCTGTGGGTCTAGATATGGTCAATCCAGGTGGCATCACAGCCCTTGAACGAATTTTGTAAGAATTTCTCTCTCTTTCACTGTCTTTGTTTCACGGGTTTTTAAAAGTGATTGATTTTTATAAAGGGGTTTAGCTGCTTTTCACTGCTGTGTTTATGCCGCTTTACACCCACTTGACTCACTTACAGAGGGATATCAGTACATAGGTTTTAAGATTCTTACTAGTCAGATATATTCTTGGGCGGTGAATAGGGGGTTTTGAGTCCAGATCACTGAGCAAGGAGTAGGTCTTGTCTATTACATATTGGGTTTATGGAACGGTCTCTGAGCTAATTTGAAACCCTTGTTTTATGCATCACCCCACCTCACCTTTCCCGTTAAGCAGCCATAGTGTGTTTTCTAAACGTGTGACTCTGTTCTGTTTTGTAATTCAGTTCAAGGGTAGCGGTTTTTACATTCCCTCTATAAGTGATATCTTAGGATAAGTGTCTTTTTCTGTGTGACTTATTTCACTTAGAATCGTCGTACCTAAATCCACTCATCATGCTGCTACTAGCCTTATGACGTTGATTTCATGGCTGAGTGATATTCCATTGTACAAAAGGACCACAACTTCTTTATCCATTTTTCTCTTTCCTGGGATATTTCAGGTGTAACGAAGTGGAGGTTCTTGTCCACAGAGCAGCCCTAAACTTTGGGGTGCCTGTGCCTTGCTGATTTTTAGTTTTCCCAATTTATACGCCCGTGAGTGGAAGTGCCCTATGCTCTCTAAGCTGAGTTTTTTCGATGTTTCAGGACACACCGTACACTTCTGCAGAGTGGCTGTTGGCAATTTCCATCCCGCCCATCAGCGTAGCAAGGCTCCCGTTTCTCCATGGCCTGTCCTGCATTTCTGGTTTTGACACTTTATTCAGCATGGCCCTTTTGACCGATGGGAAGCGAGACTTCTTTGTAGCGCTGATTTGCCTTTCCAGGTTGCTTGGTTGGCCAAAAAGGGCGTATGCGTTTTTTCCTGAATATATTCAGGAAAAAACGCATACGCCCTTTTTGGCCAAGGGCATCATTGTCGAGGTTTTGCCGCTTTTCCCGTGCTTTAAAGGCGATTCGAATCTACCTCCTGAAATCTGTTTCCTGCAATTCTGCCTTGCTTTCAAATCCTCTCTGTTGTCTTCCGTCAATATATTTGTGGACGAGAGTTATCATTTATAACTCTGCAGGTTTGTGAATTGCAGTGCCCCTGAGCTCCATTTTTCAACTCGCTTTCTTGGGAGCTGGCCGCAAAAGTGCAGGATTGCTTCAGGCCCTATTCTGGTCCCGGGCGGCAGGCTGAGCCTGTGGTTAATTCTTCTTGCTGATGGGAAAATAGAGTGACCTGTGCCTGTCCCCACACCTAGAGCTAGTGTCTCATTGGTTCCCCCTCTTCCCGTTCATCCTCAGGACAAATTGCAACCTGTACGGAACAGGAGGTTAATGGTGCTGATTCTCCAAGGAGGGAGATTGCTAGTAAAGCGGCTGGAATGGCGAACCCGAGCACAAGGAGATGAGAAATGAGGTGCGTTTTAGAAACCGTTCCCGATCACACGGTGTACCATCTTCTGGGATTCTCATGCATGTTTTCGATGTAGGAAGATGCCCTTGAACCTGGAGATTTGGGACCCATGGGATGGGTACCACGCAGTATTACTCTAAAGGGTCTGCGTTTGCTCACCCAACCTCACCAAACCTCTCAGCCCCAAGAGTGTCCACCCTTATGCCTCAATCAGCTGTGGGTCTAGATATGGTCAATCCAGGTGGCATCACAGCCCTTGAACGAATTTTGTAAGAATTTCTCTCTCTTTCACTGTCTTTGTTTCACGGGTTTTTAAAAGTGATTGATTTTTATAAAGGGGTTTAGCTGCTTTTCACTGCTGTGTTTATGCCGCTTTACACCCACTTGACTCACTTACAGAGGGATATCAGTACATAGGTTTTAAGATTCTTACTAGTCAGATATATTCTTGGGCGGTGAATAGGGGGTTTTGAGTCCAGATCACTGAGCAAGGAGTAGGTCTTGTCTATTACATATTGGGTTTATGGAACGGTCTCTGAGCTAATTTGAAACCCTTGTTTTATGCATCACCCCACCTCACCTTTCCCGTTAAGCAGCCATAGTGTGTTTTCTAAACGTGTGACTCTGTTCTGTTTTGTAATTCAGTTCAAGGGTAGCGGTTTTTACATTCCCTCTATAAGTGATATCTTAGGATAAGTGTCTTTTTCTGTGTGACTTATTTCACTTAGAATCGTCGTACCTAAATCCACTCATCATGCTGCTACTAGCCTTATGACGTTGATTTCATGGCTGAGTGATATTCCATTGTACAAAAGGACCACAACTTCTTTATCCATTTTTCTCTTTCCTGGGATATTTCAGGTGTAACGAAGTGGAGGTTCTTGTCCACAGAGCAGCCCTAAACTTTGGGGTGCCTGTGCCTTGCTGATTTTTAGTTTTCCCAATTTATACGCCCGTGAGTGGAAGTGCCCTATGCTCTCTAAGCTGAGTTTTTTCGATGTTTCAGGACACACCGTACACTTCTGCAGAGTGGCTGTTGGCAATTTCCATCCCGCCCATCAGCGTAGCAAGGCTCCCGTTTCTCCATGGCCTGTCCTGCATTTCTGGTTTTGACACTTTATTCAGCATGGCCCTTTTGACCGATGGGAAGCGAGACTTCTTTGTAGCGCTGATTTGCCTTTCCAGGTTGCTTGGTTGGCCAAAAAGGGCGTATGCGTTTTTTCCTGAATATATTCAGGAAAAAACGCATACGCCCTTTTTGGCCAAGGGCATCATTGTCGAGGTTTTGCCGCTTTTCCCGTGCTTTAAAGGCGATTCGAATCTACCTCCTGAAATCTGTTTCCTGCAATTCTGCCTTGCTTTCAAATCCTCTCTGTTGTCTTCCGTCAATATATTTGTGGACGAGAGTTATCATTTATAACTCTGCAGGTTTGTGAATTGCAGTGCCCCTGAGCTCCATTTTTCAACTCGCTTTCTTGGGAGCTGGCCGCAAAAGCGCAGGATTGCTTCAGGCCCTATTCTGGTCCCGGGCGGCAGGCTGAGCCTGTGGTTAATTCTTCTTGCTGATGGGAAAATAGAGTGACCTGTGCCTGTCCCCACACCTAGAGCTAGTGTCTCATTGGTTCCCCCTCTTCCCGTTCATCCTCAGGACAAATTGCAACCTGTACGGAACAGGAGGTTAAAGGTGCTGATTCTCCAAGGAGGGAGATTGCTAGTAAAGCGGCTGGAATGGCGAACCCGAGCACAAGGAGATGAGAAATGAGGTGCGTTTTAGAAACCGTTCCCGATCACACGGTGTACCATCTTCTGGGATTCTCATGCATGTTTTCGATGTAGGAAGATGACCTTGAACCTGGAGATTTGGGACCCATGGGATGGGTACCACGCAGTATTACTCTAAAGGGTCTGCGTTTGCTCACCCAACCTCACCAAACCTCTCAGCCCCAAGAGTGTCCACCCTTATGCCTCAATCAGCTGTGGGTCTAGATATGGTCAATCCAGGTGGCATCACAGCCCTTGAACGAACTTTGTAAGAATTTCTCTCTCTTTCACTGTCTTTGTTTCACGGGTTTTTAAAAGTGATTGATTTTTATAAAGGGGTTTAGCTGCTTTTCACTGCTGTGTTTATGCCGCTTTACACCCACTTGACTCACTTACAGAGGGATATCAGTACATAGGTTTTAAGATTCTTACTAGTCAGATATATTCTTGGGCGGTGAATAGGGGGTTTTGAGTCCAGATCACTGAGCAAGGAGTAGGTCTTGTCTATTACATATTGGGTTTATGGAACGGTCTCTGAGCTAATTTGAAACCCTTGTTTTATGCATCACCCCACCTCACCTTTCCCGTTAAGCAGCCATAGTGTGTTTTCTAAACGTGTGACTCTGTTCTGTTTTGTAATTCAGTTCAAGGGTAGCGGTTTTTACATTCCCTCTATAAGTGATATCTTATGATAAGTGTCTTTTTCTGTGTGACTTATTTCACTTAGAATCGTCGTACCTAAATCCACTCATCATGCTGCTACTAGCCTTATGACGTTGATTTCATGGCTGAGTGATATTCCATTGTACAAAAGGACCACAACTTCTTTATCCATTTTTCTCTTTCCTGGGATATTTCAGGTGTAACGAAGTGGAGGTTCTTGTCCACAGAGCAGCCCTAAACTTTGGGGTGCCTGTGCCTTGCTGATTTTTAGTTTTCCCAATTTATACGCCCGTGAGTGGAAGTGCCCTATGCTCTCTAAGCTGAGTTTTTTCGATGTTTCGGGACACACCGTACACTTCTGCAGAGTGGCTGTTGGCAATTTCCATCCCGCCCATCAGCGTAGCAAGGCTCCCGTTTCTCCATGGCCTGTCCTGCATTTCTGGTTTTGACACTTTATTCAGCATGGCCCTTTTGACCGATGGGAAGCGAGACTTCTTTGTAGCGCTGATTTGCCTTTCCAGGTTGCTTGGTTGGCCAAAAAGGGCGTATGCGTTTTTTCCTGAATATATTCAGGAAAAAACGCATACGCCCTTTTTGGCCAAGGGCATCATTGTCGAGGTTTTGCCGCTTTTCCCGTGCTTTAAAGGCGATTCGAATCTACCTCCTGAAATCTGTTTCCTGCAATTCTGCCTTGCTTTCAAATCCTCTCTGTTGTCTTCCGTCAATATATTTGTGGACGAGAGTTATCATTTATAACTCTGCAGGTTTGTGAATTGCAGTGCCCCTGAGCTCCATTTTTCAACTCGCTTTCTTGGGAGCTGGCCGCAAAAGCGCAGGATTGCTTCAGGCCCTATTCTGGTCCCGGGCGGCAGGCTGAGCCTGTGGTTAATTCTTCTTGCTGATGGGAAAATAGAGTGACCTGTGCCTGTCCCCACACCTAGAGCTAGTGTCTCATTGGTTCCCCCTCTTCCCGTTCATCCTCAGGACAAATTGCAACCTGTACGGAACAGGAGGTTAAAGGTGCTGATTCTCCAAGGAGGGAGATTGCTAGTAAAGCGGCTGGAATGGCGAACCCGAGCACAAGGAGATGAGAAATGAGGTGCGTTTTAGAAACCGTTCCCGATCACACGGTGTACCATCTTCTGGGATTCTCATGCATGTTTTCGATGTAGGAAGATGCCCTTGAACCTGGAGATTTGGGACCCATGGGATGGGTACCACGCAGTATTACTCTAAAGGGTCTGCGTTTGCTCACCCAACCTCACCAAACCTCTCAGCCCCAAGAGTGTCCACCCTTATGCCTCAATCAGCTGTGGGTCTAGATATGGTCAATCCAGGTGGCATCACAGCCCTTGAACGAATTTTGTAAGAATTTCTCTCTCTTTCACTGTCTTTGTTTCACGGGTTTTTAAAAGTGATTGATTTTTATAAAGGGGTTTAGCTGCTTTTCACTGCTGTGTTTATGCCGCTTTACACCCACTTGACTCACTTACAGAGGGATATCAGTACATAGGTTTTAAGATTCTTACTAGTCAGATATATTCTTGGGCGGTGAATAGGGGGTTTTGAGTCCAGATCACTGAGCAAGGAGTAGGTCTTGTCTATTACATATTGGGTTTATGGAACGGTCTCTGAGCTAATTTGAAACCCTTGTTTTATGCATCACCCCACCTCACCTTTCCCGTTAAGCAGCCATAGTGTGTTTTCTAAACGTGTGACTCTGTTCTGTTTTGTAATTCAGTTCAAGGGTAGCGGTTTTTACATTCCCTCTATAAGTGATATCTTATGATAAGTGTCTTTTTCTGTGTGACTTATTTCACTTAGAATCGTCGTACCTAAATCCACTCATCATGCTGCTACTAGCCTTATGACGTTGATTTCATGGCTGAGTGATATTCCATTGTACAAAAGGACCACAACTTCTTTATCCATTTTTCTCTTTCCTGGGATATTTCAGGTGTAACGAAGTGGAGGTTCTTGTCCACAGAGCAGCCCTAAACTTTGGGGTGCCTGTGCCTTGCTGATTTTTAGTTTTCCCAATTTATACGCCCGTGAGTGGAAGTGCCCTATGCTCTCTAAGCTGAGTTTTTTCGATGTTTCGGGACACACCGTACACTTCTGCAGAGTGGCTGTTGGCAATTTCCATCCCGCCCATCAGCGTAGCAAGGCTCCCGTTTCTCCATGGCCTGTCCTGCATTTCTGGTTTTGACACTTTATTCAGCATGGCCCTTTTGACCGATGGGAAGCGAGACTTCTTTGTAGCGCTGATTTGCCTTTCCAGGTTGCTTGGTTGGCCAAAAAGGGCGTATGCGTTTTTTCCTGAATATATTCAGGAAAAAACGCATACGCCCTTTTTGGCCAAGGGCATCATTGTCGAGGTTTTGCCGCTTTTCCCGTGCTTTAAAGGCGATTCGAATCTACCTCCTGAAATCTGTTTCCTGCAATTCTGCCTTGCTTTCAAATCCTCTCTGTTGTCTTCCGTCAATATATTTGTGGACGAGAGTTATCATTTATAACTCTGCAGGTTTGTGAATTGCAGTGCCCCTGAGCTCCATTTTTCAACTCGCTTTCTTGGGAGCTGGCCGCAAAAGCGCAGGATTGCTTCAGGCCCTATTCTGGTCCCGGGCGGCAGGCTGAGCCTGTGGTTAATTCTTCTTGCTGATGGGAAAATAGAGTGACCTGTGCCTGTCCCCACACCTAGAGCTAGTGTCTCATTGGTTCCCCCTCTTCCCGTTCATCCTCAGGACAAATTGCAACCTGTACGGAACAGGAGGTTAAAGGTGCTGATTCTCCAAGGAGGGAGATTGCTAGTAAAGCGGCTGGAATGGCGAACCCGAGCACAAGGAGATGAGAAATGAGGTGCGTTTTAGAAACCGTTCCCGATCACACGGTGTACCATCTTCTGGGATTCTCATGCATGTTTTCGATGTAGGAAGATGCCCTTGAACCTGGAGATTTGGGACCCATGGGATGGGTACCACGCAGTATTACTCTAAAGGGTCTGCGTTTGCTCACCCAACCTCACCAAACCTCTCAGCCCCAAGAGTGTCCACCCTTATGCCTCAATCAGCTGTGGGTCTAGATATGGTCAATCCAGGTGGCATCACAGCCCTTGAACGAATTTTGTAAGAATTTCTCTCTCTTTCACTGTCTTTGTTTCACGGGTTTTTAAAAGTGATTGATTTTTATAAAGGGGTTTAGCTGCTTTTCACTGCTGTGTTTATGCCGCTTTACACCCACTTGACTCACTTACAGAGGGATATCAGTACATAGGTTTTAAGATTCTTACTAGTCAGATATATTCTTGGGCGGTGAATAGGGGGTTTTGAGTCCAGATCACTGAGCAAGGAGTAGGTCTTGTCTATTACATATTGGGTTTATGGAACGGTCTCTGAGCTAATTTGAAACCCTTGTTTTATGCATCACCCCACCTCACCTTTCCCGTTAAGCAGCCATAGTGTGTTTTCTAAACGTGTGACTCTGTTCTGTTTTGTAATTCAGTTCAAGGGTAGCGGTTTTTACATTCCCTCTATAAGTGATATCTTAGGATAAGTGTCTTTTTCTGTGTGACTTATTTCACTTAGAATCGTCGTACCTAAATCCACTCATCATGCTGCTACTAGCCTTATGACGTTGATTTCATGGCTGAGTGATATTCCATTGTACAAAAGGACCACAACTTCTTTATCCATTTTTCTCTTTCCTGGGATATTTCAGGTGTAACGAAGTGGAGGTTCTTGTCCACAGAGCAGCCCTAAACTTTGGGGTGCCTGTGCCTTGCTGATTTTTAGTTTTCCCAATTTATACGCCCGTGAGTGGAAGTGCCCTATGCTCTCTAAGCTGAGTTTTTTCGATGTTTCAGGACACACCGTACACTTCTGCAGAGTGGCTGTTGGCAATTTCCATCCCGCCCATCAGCGTAGCAAGGCTACCGTTTCTCCATGGCCTGTCCTGCATTTCTGGTTTTGACACTTTATTCAGCATGGCCCTTTTGACCGATGGGAAGCGAGACTTCTTTGTAGCGCTGATTTGCCTTTCCAGGTTGCTTGGTTGGCCAAAAAGGGCGTATGCGTTTTTTCCTGAATATATTCAGGAAAAAACGCATACGCCCTTTTTGGCCAAGGGCATCATTGTCGAGGTTTTGCCGCTT
Source organism: Balaenoptera ricei (assembly GCF_028023285.1). Lineage (NCBI taxonomy): Eukaryota > Metazoa > Chordata > Mammalia > Artiodactyla > Balaenopteridae > Balaenoptera > Balaenoptera ricei. The sequence continues at coordinate 136,762,868 of NC_082641.1, read as the reverse complement.
TTCCCGTGCTTTAAAGGCGATTCGAATCTACCTCCTGAAATCTGTTTCCTGCAATTCTGCCTTGCTTTCAAATCCTCTCTGTTGTCTTCCGTCAATATATTTGTGGACGAGAGTTATCATTTATAACTCTGCAGGTTTGTGAATTGCAGTGCCCCTGAGCTCCATTTTTCAACTCGCTTTCTTGGGAGCTGGCCGCAAAAGCGCAGGATTGCTTCAGGCCCTATTCTGGTCCCGGGCGGCAGGCTGAGCCTGTGGTTAATTCTTCTTGCTGATGGGAAAATAGAGTGACCTGTGCCTGTCCCCACACCTAGAGCTAGTGTCTCATTGGTTCCCCCTCTTCCCGTTCATCCTCAGGACAAATTGCAACCTGTACGGAACAGGAGGTTAAAGGTGCTGATTCTCCAAGGAGGGAGATTGCTAGTAAAGCGGCTGGAATGGCGAACCCGAGCACAAGGAGATGAGAAATGAGGTGCGTTTTAGAAACCGTTCCCGATCACACGGTGTACCATCTTCTGGGATTCTCATGCATGTTTTCGATGTAGGAAGATGCCCTTGAACCTGGAGATTTGGGACCCATGGGATGGGTACCACGCAGTATTACTCTAAAGGGTCTGCGTTTGCTCACCCAACCTCACCAAACCTCTCAGCCCCAAGAGTGTCCACCCTTATGCCTCAATCAGCTGTGGGTCTAGATATGGTCAATCCAGGTGGCATCACAGCCCTTGAACGAACTTTGTAAGAATTTCTCTCTCTTTCACTGTCTTTGTTTCACGGGTTTTTAAAAGTGATTGATTTTTATAAAGGGGTTTAGCTGCTTTTCACTGCTGTGTTTATGCCGCTTTACACCCACTTGACTCACTTACAGAGGGATATCAGTACATAGGTTTTAAGATTCTTACTAGTCAGATATATTCTTGGGCGGTGAATAGGGGGTTTTGAGTCCAGATCACTGAGCAAGGAGTAGGTCGTGTCTATTACATATTGGGTTTATGGAACGGTCTCTGAGCTAATTTGAAACCCTTGTTTTATGCATCACCCCACCTCACCTTTCCCGTTAAGCAGCCATAGTGTGTTTTCTAAACGTGTGACTCTGTTCTGTTTTGTAATTCAGTTCAAGGGTAGCGGTTTTTACATTCCCTCTATAAGTGATATCTTAGGATAAGTGTCTTTTTCTGTGTGACTTATTTCACTTAGAATCGTCGTACCTAAATCCACTCATCATGCTGCTACTAGCCTTATGACGTTGATTTCATGGCTGAGTGATATTCCATTGTACAAAAGGACCACAACTTCTTTATCCATTTTTCTCTTTCCTGGGATATTTCAGGTGTAACGAAGTGGAGGTTCTTGTCCACAGAGCAGCCCTAAACTTTGGGGTGCCTGTGCCTTGCTGATTTTTAGTTTTCCCAATTTATACGCCCGTGAGTGGAAGTGCCCTATGCTCTCTAAGCTGAGTTTTTTCGATGTTTCGGGACACACCGTACACTTCTGCAGAGTGGCTGTTGGCAATTTCCATCCCGCCCATCAGCGTAGCAAGGCTCCCGTTTCTCCATGGCCTGTCCTGCATTTCTGGTTTTGACACTTTATTCAGCATGGCCCTTTTGACCGATGGGAAGCGAGACTTCTTTGTAGCGCTGATTTGCCTTTCCAGGTTGCTTGGTTGGCCAAAAAGGGCGTATGCGTTTTTTCCTGAATATATTCAGGAAAAAACGCATACGCCCTTTTTGGCCAAGGGCATCATTGTCGAGGTTTTGCCGCTTTTCCCGTGCTTTAAAGGCGATTCGAATCTACCTCCTGAAATCTGTTTCCTGCAATTCTGCCTTGCTTTCAAATCCTCTCTGTTGTCTTCCGTCAATATATTTGTGGACGAGAGTTATCATTTATAACTCTGCAGGTTTGTGAATTGCAGTGCCCCTGAGCTCCATTTTTCAACTCGCTTTCTTGGGAGCTGGCCGCAAAAGCGCAGGATTGCTTCAGGCCCTATTCTGGTCCCGGGCGGCAGGCTGAGCCTGTGGTTAATTCTTCTTGCTGATGGGAAAATAGAGTGACCTGTGCCTGTCCCCACACCTAGAGCTAGTGTCTCATTGGTTCCCCCTCTTCCCGTTCATCCTCAGGACAAATTGCAACCTGTACGGAACAGGAGGTTAAAGGTGCTGATTCTCCAAGGAGGGAGATTGCTAGTAAAGCGGCTGGAATGGCGAACCCGAGCACAAGGAGATGAGAAATGAGGTGCGTTTTAGAAACCGTTCCCGATCACACGGTGTACCATCTTCTGGGATTCTCATGCATGTTTTCGATGTAGGAAGATGCCCTTGAACCTGGAGATTTGGGACCCATGGGATGGGTACCACGCAGTATTACTCTAAAGGGTCTGCGTTTGCTCACCCAACCTCACCAAACCTCTCAGCCCCAAGAGTGTCCACCCTTATGCCTCAATCAGCTGTGGGTCTAGATATGGTCAATCCAGGTGGCATCACAGCCCTTGAACGAACTTTGTAAGAATTTCTCTCTCTTTCACTGTCTTTGTTTCACGGGTTTTTAAAAGTGATTGATTTTTATAAAGGGGTTTAGCTGCTTTTCACTGCTGTGTTTATGCCGCTTTACACCCACTTGACTCACTTACAGAGGGATATCAGTACATAGGTTTTAAGATTCTTACTAGTCAGATATATTCTTGGTCGGTGAATAGGGGGTTTTGAGTCCAGATCACTGAGCAAGGAGTAGGTCGTGTCTATTACATATTGGGTTTATGGAACGGTCTCTGAGCTAATTTGAAACCCTTGTTTTATGCATCACCCCACCTCACCTTTCCCGTTAAGCAGCCATAGTGTGTTTTCTAAACGTGTGACTCTGTTCTGTTTTGTAATTCAGTTCAAGGGTAGCGGTTTTTACATTCCCTCTATAAGTGATATCTTATGATAAGTGTCTTTTTCTGTGTGACTTATTTCACTTAGAATCGTCGTACCTAAATCCACTCATCATGCTGCTACTAGCCTTATGACGTTGATTTCATGGCTGAGTGATATTCCATTGTACAAAAGGACCACAACTTCTTTATCCATTTTTCTCTTTCCTGGGATATTTCAGGTGTAACGAAGTGGAGGTTCTTGTCCACAGAGCAGCCCTAAACTTTGGGGTGCCTGTGCCTTGCTGATTTTTAGTTTTCCCAATTTATACGCCCGTGAGTGGAAGTGCCCTATGCTCTCTAAGCTGAGTTTTTTCGATGTTTCGGGACACACCGTACACTTCTGCAGAGTGGCTGTTGGCAATTTCCATCCCGCCCATCAGCGTAGCAAGGCTCCCGTTTCTCCATGGCCTGTCCTGCATTTCTGGTTTTGACACTTTATTCAGCATGGCCCTTTTGACCGATGGGAAGCGAGACTTCTTTGTAGCGCTGATTTGCCTTTCCAGGTTGCTTGGTTGGCCAAAAAGGGCGTATGCGTTTTTTCCTGAATATATTCAGGAAAAAACGCATACGCCCTTTTTGGCCAAGGGCATCATTGTCGAGGTTTTGCCGCTTTTCCCGTGCTTTAAAGGCGATTCGAATCTACCTCCTGAAATCTGTTTCCTGCAATTCTGCCTTGCTTTCAAATCCTCTCTGTTGTCTTCCGTCAATATATTTGTGGACGAGAGTTATCATTTATAACTCTGCAGGTTTGTGAATTGCAGTGCCCCTGAGCTCCATTTTTCAACTCGCTTTCTTGGGAGCTGGCCGCAAAAGCGCAGGATTGCTTCAGGCCCTATTCTGGTCCCGGGCGGCAGGCTGAGCCTGTGGTTAATTCTTCTTGCTGATGGGAAAATAGAGTGACCTGTGCCTGTCCCCACACCTAGAGCTAGTGTCTCATTGGTTCCCCCTCTTCCCGTTCATCCTCAGGACAAATTGCAACCTGTACGGAACAGGAGGTTAAAGGTGCTGATTCTCCAAGGAGGGAGATTGCTAGTAAAGCGGCTGGAATGGCGAACCCGAGCACAAGGAGATGAGAAATGAGGTGCGTTTTAGAAACCGTTCCCGATCACACGGTGTACCATCTTCTGGGATTCTCATGCATGTTTTCGATGTAGGAAGATGCCCTTGAACCTGGAGATTTGGGACCCATGGGATGGGTACCACGCAGTATTACTCTAAAGGGTCTGCGTTTGCTCACCCAACCTCACCAAACCTCTCAGCCCCAAGAGTGTCCACCCTTATGCCTCAATCAGCTGTGGGTCTAGATATGGTCAATCCAGGTGGCATCACAGCCCTTGAACGAATTTTGTAAGAATTTCTCTCTCTTTCACTGTCTTTGTTTCACGGGTTTTTAAAAGTGATTGATTTTTATAAAGGGGTTTAGCTGCTTTTCACTGCTGTGTTTATGCCGCTTTACACCCACTTGACTCACTTACAGAGGGATATCAGTACATAGGTTTTAAGATTCTTACTAGTCAGATATATTCTTGGGCGGTGAATAGGGGGTTTTGAGTCCAGATCACTGAGCAAGGAGTAGGTCTTGTCTATTACATATTGGGTTTATGGAACGGTCTCTGAGCTAATTTGAAACCCTTGTTTTATGCATCACCCCACCTCACCTTTCCCGTTAAGCAGCCATAGTGTGTTTTCTAAACGTGTGACTCTGTTCTGTTTTGTAATTCAGTTCAAGGGTAGCGGTTTTTACATTCCCTCTATAAGTGATATCTTAGGATAAGTGTCTTTTTCTGTGTGACTTATTTCACTTAGAATCGTCGTACCTAAATCCACTCATCATGCTGCTACTAGCCTTATGACGTTGATTTCATGGCTGAGTGATATTCCATTGTACAAAAGGACCACAACTTCTTTATCCATTTTTCTCTTTCCTGGGATATTTCAGGTGTAACGAAGTGGAGGTTCTTGTCCACAGAGCAGCCCTAAACTTTGGGGTGCCTGTGCCTTGCTGATTTTTAGTTTTCCCAATTTATACGCCCGTGAGTGGAAGTGCCCTATGCTCTCTAAGCTGAGTTTTTTCGATGTTTCAGGACACACCGTACACTTCTGCAGAGTGGCTGTTGGCAATTTCCATCCCGCCCATCAGCGTAGCAAGGCTCCCGTTTCTCCATGGCCTGTCCTGCATTTCTGGTTTTGACACTTTATTCAGCATGGCCCTTTTGACCGATGGGAAGCGAGACTTCTTTGTAGCGCTGATTTGCCTTTCCAGGTTGCTTGGTTGGCCAAAAAGGGCGTATGCGTTTTTTCCTGAATATATTCAGGAAAAAACGCATACGCCCTTTTTGGCCAAGGGCATCATTGTCGAGGTTTTGCCGCTTTTCCCGTGCTTTAAAGGCGATTCGAATCTACCTCCTGAAATCTGTTTCCTGCAATTCTGCCTTGCTTTCAAATCCTCTCTGTTGTCTTCCGTCAATATATTTGTGGACGAGAGTTATCATTTATAACTCTGCAGGTTTGTGAATTGCAGTGCCCCTGAGCTCCATTTTTCAACTCGCTTTCTTGGGAGCTGGCCGCAAAAGCGCAGGATTGCTTCAGGCCCTATTCTGGTCCCGGGCGGCAGGCTGAGCCTGTGGTTAATTCTTCTTGCTGATGGGAAAATAGAGTGACCTGTGCCTGTCCCCACACCTAGAGCTAGTGTCTCATTGGTTCCCCCTCTTCCCGTTCATCCTCAGGACAAATTGCAACCTGTACGGAACAGGAGGTTAAAGGTGCTGATTCTCCAAGGAGGGAGATTGCTAGTAAAGCGGCTGGAATGGCGAACCCGAGCACAAGGAGATGAGAAATGAGGTGCGTTTTAGAAACCGTTCCCGATCACACGGTGTACCATCTTCTGGGATTCTCATGCATGTTTTCGATGTAGGAAGATGCCCTTGAACCTGGAGATTTGGGACCCATGGGATGGGTACCACGCAGTATTACTCTAAAGGGTCTGCGTTTGCTCACCCAACCTCACCAAACCTCTCAGCCCCAAGAGTGTCCACCCTTATGCCTCAATCAGCTGTGGGTCTAGATATGGTCAATCCAGGTGGCATCACAGCCCTTGAACGAACTTTGTAAGAATTTCTCTCTCTTTCACTGTCTTTGTTTCACGGGTTTTTAAAAGTGATTGATTTTTATAAAGGGGTTTAGCTGCTTTTCACTGCTGTGTTTATGCCGCTTTACACCCACTTGACTCACTTACAGAGGGATATCAGTACATAGGTTTTAAGATTCTTACTAGTCAGATATATTCTTGGGCGGTGAATAGGGGGTTTTGAGTCCAGATCACTGAGCAAGGAGTAGGTCGTGTCTATTACATATTGGGTTTATGGAACGGTCTCTGAGCTAATTTGAAACCCTTGTTTTATGCATCACCCCACCTCACCTTTCCCGTTAAGCAGCCATAGTGTGTTTTCTAAACGTGTGACTCTGTTCTGTTTTGTAATTCAGTTCAAGGGTAGCGGTTTTTACATTCCCTCTATAAGTGATATCTTATGATAAGTGTCTTTTTCTGTGTGACTTATTTCACTTAGAATCGTCGTACCTAAATCCACTCATCATGCTGCTACTAGCCTTATGACGTTGATTTCATGGCTGAGTGATATTCCATTGTACAAAAGGACCACAACTTCTTTATCCATTTTTCTCTTTCCTGGGATATTTCAGGTGTAACGAAGTGGAGGTTCTTGTCCACAGAGCAGCCCTAAACTTTGGGGTGCCTGTGCCTTGCTGATTTTTAGTTTTCCCAATTTATACGCCCGTGAGTGGAAGTGCCCTATGCTCTCTAAGCTGAGTTTTTTCGATGTTTCGGGACACACCGTACACTTCTGCAGAGTGGCTGTTGGCAATTTCCATCCCGCCCATCAGCGTAGCAAGGCTCCCGTTTCTCCATGGCCTGTCCTGCATTTCTGGTTTTGACACTTTATTCAGCATGGCCCTTTTGACCGATGGGAAGCGAGACTTCTTTGTAGCGCTGATTTGCCTTTCCAGGTTGCTTGGTTGGCCAAAAAGGGCGTATGCGTTTTTTCCTGAATATATTCAGGAAAAAACGCATACGCCCTTTTTGGCCAAGGGCATCATTGTCGAGGTTTTGCCGCTTTTCCCGTGCTTTAAAGGCGATTCGAATCTACCTCCTGAAATCTGTTTCCTGCAATTCTGCCTTGCTTTCAAATCCTCTCTGTTGTCTTCCGTCAATATATTTGTGGACGAGAGTTATCATTTATAACTCTGCAGGTTTGTGAATTGCAGTGCCCCTGAGCTCCATTTTTCAACTCGCTTTCTTGGGAGCTGGCCGCAAAAGCGCAGGATTGCTTCAGGCCCTATTCTGGTCCCGGGCGGCAGGCTGAGCCTGTGGTTAATTCTTCTTGCTGATGGGAAAATAGAGTGACCTGTGCCTGTCCCCACACCTAGAGCTAGTGTCTCATTGGTTCCCCCTCTTCCCGTTCATCCTCAGGACAAATTGCAACCTGTACGGAACAGGAGGTTAAAGGTGCTGATTCTCCAAGGAGGGAGATTGCTAGTAAAGCGGCTGGAATGGCGAACCCGAGCACAAGGAGATGAGAAATGAGGTGCGTTTTAGAAACCGTTCCCGATCACACGGTGTACCATCTTCTGGGATTCTCATGCATGTTTTCGATGTAGGAAGATGCCCTTGAACCTGGAGATTTGGGACCCATGGGATGGGTACCACGCAGTATTACTCTAAAGGGTCTGCGTTTGCTCACCCAACCTCACCAAACCTCTCAGCCCCAAGAGTGTCCACCCTTATGCCTCAATCAGCTGTGGGTCTAGATATGGTCAATCCAGGTGGCATCACAGCCCTTGAACGAATTTTGTAAGAATTTCTCTCTCTTTCACTGTCTTTGTTTCACGGGTTTTTAAAAGTGATTGATTTTTATAAAGGGGTTTAGCTGCTTTTCACTGCTGTGTTTATGCCGCTTTACACCCACTTGACTCACTTACAGAGGGATATCAGTACATAGGTTTTAAGATTCTTACTAGTCAGATATATTCTTGGGCGGTGAATAGGGGGTTTTGAGTCCAGATCACTGAGCAAGGAGTAGGTCTTGTCTATTACATATTGGGTTTATGGAACGGTCTCTGAGCTAATTTGAAACCCTTGTTTTATGCATCACCCCACCTCACCTTTCCCGTTAAGCAGCCATAGTGTGTTTTCTAAACGTGTGACTCTGTTCTGTTTTGTAATTCAGTTCAAGGGTAGCGGTTTTTACATTCCCTCTATAAGTGATATCTTATGATAAGTGTCTTTTTCTGTGTGACTTATTTCACTTAGAATCGTCGTACCTAAATCCACTCATCATGCTGCTACTAGCCTTATGACGTTGATTTCATGGCTGAGTGATATTCCATTGTACAAAAGGACCACAACTTCTTTATCCATTTTTCTCTTTCCTGGGATATTTCAGGTGTAACGAAGTGGAGGTTCTTGTCCACAGAGCAGCCCTAAACTTTGGGGTGCCTGTGCCTTGCTGATTTTTAGTTTTCCCAATTTATACGCCCGTGAGTGGAAGTGCCCTATGCTCTCTAAGCTGAGTTTTTTCGATGTTTCGGGACACACCGTACACTTCTGCAGAGTGGCTGTTGGCAATTTCCATCCCGCCCATCAGCGTAGCAAGGCTCCCGTTTCTCCATGGCCTGTCCTGCATTTCTGGTTTTGACACTTTATTCAGCATGGCCCTTTTGACCGATGGGAAGCGAGACTTCTTTGTAGCGCTGATTTGCCTTTCCAGGTTGCTTGGTTGGCCAAAAAGGGCGTATGCGTTTTTTCCTGAATATATTCAGGAAAAAACGCATACGCCCTTTTTGGCCAAGGGCATCATTGTCGAGGTTTTGCCGCTTTTCCCGTGCTTTAAAGGCGATTCGAATCTACCTCCTGAAATCTGTTTCCTGCAATTCTGCCTTGCTTTCAAATCCTCTCTGTTGTCTTCCGTCAATATATTTGTGGACGAGAGTTATCATTTATAACTCTGCAGGTTTGTGAATTGCAGTGCCCCTGAGCTCCATTTTTCAACTCGCTTTCTTGGGAGCTGGCCGCAAAAGCGCAGGATTGCTTCAGGCCCTATTCTGGTCCCGGGCGGCAGGCTGAGCCTGTGGTTAATTCTTCTTGCTGATGGGAAAATAGAGTGACCTGTGCCTGTCCCCACACCTAGAGCTAGTGTCTCATTGGTTCCCCCTCTTCCCGTTCATCCTCAGGACAAATTGCAACCTGTACGGAACAGGAGGTTAAAGGTGCTGATTCTCCAAGGAGGGAGATTGCTAGTAAAGCGGCTGGAATGGCGAACCCGAGCACAAGGAGATGAGAAATGAGGTGCGTTTTAGAAACCGTTCCCGATCACACGGTGTACCATCTTCTGGGATTCTCATGCATGTTTTCGATGTAGGAAGATGCCCTTGAACCTGGAGATTTGGGACCCATGGGATGGGTACCACGCAGTATTACTCTAAAGGGTCTGCGTTTGCTCACCCAACCTCACCAAACCTCTCAGCCCCAAGAGTGTCCACCCTTATGCCTCAATCAGCTGTGGGTCTAGATATGGTCAATCCAGGTGGCATCACAGCCCTTGAACGAACTTTGTAAGAATTTCTCTCTCTTTCACTGTCTTTGTTTCACGGGTTTTTAAAAGTGATTGATTTTTGTAAAGGGGTTTAGCTGCTTTTCACTGCTGTGTTTATGCCGCTTTACACCCACTTGACTCACTTACAGAGGGATATCAGTACATAGGTTTTAAGATTCTTACTAGTCAGATATATTCTTGGGCGGTGAATAGGGGGTTTTGAGTCCAGATCACTGAGCAAGGAGTAGGTCGTGTCTATTACATATTGGGTTTATGGAACGGTCTCTGAGCTAATTTGAAACCCTTGTTTTATGCATCACCCCACCTCACCTTTCCCGTTAAGCAGCCATAGTGTGTTTTCTAAACGTGTGACTCTGTTCTGTTTTGTAATTCAGTTCAAGGGTAGCGGTTTTTACATTCCCTCTATAAGTGATATCTTATGATAAGTGTCTTTTTCTGTGTGACTTATTTCACTTAGGATCGTCGTACCTAAATCCACTCATCATGCTGCTACTAGCCTTATGACGTTGATTTCATGGCTGAGTGATATTCCATTGTACAAAAGGACCACAACTTCTTTATCCATTTTTCTCTTTCCTGGGATATTTCAGGTGTAACGAAGTGGAGGTTCTTGTCCACAGAGCAGCCCTAAACTTTGGGGTGCCTGTGCCTTGCTGATTTTTAGTTTTCCCAATTTATACGCCCGTGAGTGGAAGTGCCCTATGCTCTCTAAGCTGAGTTTTTTCGATGTTTCGGGACACACCGTACACTTCTGCAGAGTGGCTGTTGGCAATTTCCATCCCGCCCATCAGCGTAGCAAGGCTCCCGTTTCTCCATGGCCTGTCCTGCATTTCTGGTTTTGACACTTTATTCAGCATGGCCCTTTTGACCGATGGGAAGCGAGACTTCTTTGTAGCGCTGATTTGCCTTTCCAGGTTGCTTGGTTGGCCAAAAAGGGCGTATGCGTTTTTTCCTGAATATATTCAGGAAAAAACGCATACGCCCTTTTTGGCCAAGGGCATCATTGTCGAGGTTTTGCCGCTTTTCCCGTGCTTTAAAGGCGATTCGAATCTACCTCCTGAAATCTGTTTCCTGCAATTCTGCCTTGCTTTCAAATCCTCTCTGTTGTCTTCCGTCAATATATTTGTGGACGAGAGTTATCATTTATAACTCTGCAGGTTTGTGAATTGCAGTGCCCCTGAGCTCCATTTTTCAACTCGCTTTCTTGGGAGCTGGCCGCAAAAGCGCAGGATTGCTTCAGGCCCTATTCTGGTCCCGGGCGGCAGGCTGAGCCTGTGGTTAATTCTTCTTGCTGATGGGAAAATAGAGTGACCTGTGCCTGTCCCCACACCTAGAGCTAGTGTCTCATTGGTTCCCCCTCTTCCCGTTCATCCTCAGGACAAATTGCAACCTGTACGGAACAGGAGGTTAAAGGTGCTGATTCTCCAAGGAGGGAGATTGCTAGTAAAGCGGCTGGAATGGCGAACCCGAGCACAAGGAGATGAGAAATGAGGTGCGTTTTAGAAACCGTTCCCGATCACACGGTGTACCATCTTCTGGGATTCTCATGCATGTTTTCGATGTAGGAAGATGCCCTTGAACCTGGAGATTTGGGACCCATGGGATGGGTACCACGCAGTATTACTCTAAAGGGTCTGCGTTTGCTCACCCAACCTCACCAAACCTCTCAGCCCCAAGAGTGTCCACCCTTATGCCTCAATCAGCTGTGGGTCTAGATATGGTCAATCCAGGTGGCATCACAGCCCTTGAACGAACTTTGTAAGAATTTCTCTCTCTTTCACTGTCTTTGTTTCACGGGTTTTTAAAAGTGATTGATTTTTATAAAGGGGTTTAGCTGCTTTTCACTGCTGTGTTTATGCCGCTTTACACCCACTTGACTCACTTACAGAGGGATATCAGTACATAGGTTTTAAGATTCTTACTAGTCAGATATATTCTTGGGCGGTGAATAGGGGGTTTTGAGTCCAGATCACTGAGCAAGGAGTAGGTCTTGTCTATTACATATTGGGTTTATGGAACGGTCTCTGAGCTAATTTGAAACCCTTGTTTTATGCATCACCCCACCTCACCTTTCCCGTTAAGCAGCCATAGTGTGTTTTCTAAACGTGTGACTCTGTTCTGTTTTGTAATTCAGTTCAAGGGTAGCGGTTTTTACATTCCCTCTATAAGTGATATCTTATGATAAGTGTCTTTTTCTGTGTGACTTATTTCACTTAGAATCGTCGTACCTAAATCCACTCATCATGCTGCTACTAGCCTTATGACGTTGATTTCATGGCTGAGTGATATTCCATTGTACAAAAGGACCACAACTTCTTTATCCATTTTTCTCTTTCCTGGGATATTTCAGGTGTAACGAAGTGGAGGTTCTTGTCCACAGAGCAGCCCTAAACTTTGGGGTGCCTGTGCCTTGCTGATTTTTAGTTTTCCCAATTTATACGCCCGTGAGTGGAAGTGCCCTATGCTCTCTAAGCTGAGTTTTTTCGATGTTTCGGGACACACCGTACACTTCTGCAGAGTGGCTGTTGGCAATTTCCATCCCGCCCATCAGCGTAGCAAGGCTCCCGTTTCTCCATGGCCTGTCCTGCATTTCTGGTTTTGACACTTTATTCAGCATGGCCCTTTTGACCGATGGGAAGCGAGACTTCTTTGTAGCGCTGATTTGCCTTTCCAGGTTGCTTGGTTGGCCAAAAAGGGCGTATGCGTTTTTTCCTGAATATATTCAGGAAAAAACGCATACGCCCTTTTTGGCCAAGGGCATCATTGTCGAGGTTTTGCCGCTTTTCCCGTGCTTTAAAGGCGATTCGAATCTACCTCCTGAAATCTGTTTCCTGCAATTCTGCCTTGCTTTCAAATCCTCTCTGTTGTCTTCCGTCAATATATTTGTGGACGAGAGTTATCATTTATAACTCTGCAGGTTTGTGAATTGCAGTGCCCCTGAGCTCCATTTTTCAACTCGCTTTCTTGGGAGCTGGCCGCAAAAGCGCAGGATTGCTTCAGGCCCTATTCTGGTCCCGGGCGGCAGGCTGAGCCTGTGGTTAATTCTTCTTGCTGATGGGAAAATAGAGTGACCTGTGCCTGTCCCCACACCTAGAGCTAGTGTCTCATTGGTTCCCCCTCTTCCCGTTCATCCTCAGGACAAATTGCAACCTGTACGGAACAGGAGGTTAAAGGTGCTGATTCTCCAAGGAGGGAGATTGCTAGTAAAGCGGCTGGAATGGCGAACCCGAGCACAAGGAGATGAGAAATGAGGTGCGTTTTAGAAACCGTTCCCGATCACACGGTGTACCATCTTCTGGGATTCTCATGCATGTTTTCGATGTAGGAAGATGCCCTTGAACCTGGAGATTTGGGACCCATGGGATGGGTACCACGCAGTATTACTCTAAAGGGTCTGCGTTTGCTCACCCAACCTCACCAAACCTCTCAGCCCCAAGAGTGTCCACCCTTATGCCTCAATCAGCTGTGGGTCTAGATATGGTCAATCCAGGTGGCATCACAGCCCTTGAACGAACTTTGTAAGAATTTCTCTCTCTTTCACTGTCTTTGTTTCACGGGTTTTTAAAAGTGATTGATTTTTATAAAGGGGTTTAGCTGCTTTTCACTGCTGTGTTTATGCCGCTTTACACCCACTTGACTCACTTACAGAGGGATATCAGTACATAGGTTTTAAGATTCTTACTAGTCAGATATATTCTTGGGCGGTGAATAGGGGGTTTTGAGTCCAGATCACTGAGCAAGGAGTAGGTCTTGTCTATTACATATTGGGTTTATGGAACGGTCTCTGAGCTAATTTGAAACCCTTGTTTTATGCATCACCCCACCTCACCTTTCCCGTTAAGCAGCCATAGTGTGTTTTCTAAACGTGTGACTCTGTTCTGTTTTGTAATTCAGTTCAAGGGTAGCGGTTTTTACATTCCCTCTATAAGTGATATCTTATGATAAGTGTCTTTTTCTGTGTGACTTATTTCACTTAGAATCGTCGTACCTAAATCCACTCATCATGCTGCTACTAGCCTTATGACGTTGATTTCATGGCTGAGTGATATTCCATTGTACAAAAGGACCACAACTTCTTTATCCATTTTTCTCTTTCCTGGGATATTTCAGGTGTAACGAAGTGGAGGTTCTTGTCCACAGAGCAGCCCTAAACTTTGGGGTGCCTGTGCCTTGCTGATTTTTAGTTTTCCCAATTTATACGCCCGTGAGTGGAAGTGCCCTATGCTCTCTAAGCTGAGTTTTTTCGATGTTTCGGGACACACCGTACACTTCTGCAGAGTGGCTGTTGGCAATTTCCATCCCGCCCATCAGCGTAGCAAGGCTCCCGTTTCTCCATGGCCTGTCCTGCATTTCTGGTTTTGACACTTTATTCAGCATGGCCCTTTTGACCGATGGGAAGCGAGACTTCTTTGTAGCGCTGATTTGCCTTTCCAGGTTGCTTGGTTGGCCAAAAAGGGCGTATGCGTTTTTTCCTGAATATATTCAGGAAAAAACGCATACGCCCTTTTTGGCCAAGGGCATCATTGTCGAGGTTTTGCCGCTTTTCCCGTGCTTTAAAGGCGATTCGAATCTACCTCCTGAAATCTGTTTCCTGCAATTCTGCCTTGCTTTCAAATCCTCTCTGTTGTCTTCCGTCAATATATTTGTGGACGAGAGTTATCATTTATAACTCTGCAGGTTTGTGAATTGCAGTGCCCCTGAGCTCCATTTTTCAACTCGCTTTCTTGGGAGCTGGCCGCAAAAGCGCAGGATTGCTTCAGGCCCTATTCTGGTCCCGGGCGGCAGGCTGAGCCTGTGGTTAATTCTTCTTGCTGATGGGAAAATAGAGTGACCTGTGCCTGTCCCCACACCTAGAGCTAGTGTCTCATTGGTTCCCCCTCTTCCCGTTCATCCTCAGGACAAATTGCAACCTGTACGGAACAGGAGGTTAAAGGTGCTGATTCTCCAAGGAGGGAGATTGCTAGTAAAGCGGCTGGAATGGCGAACCCGAGCACAAGGAGATGAGAAATGAGGTGCGTTTTAGAAACCGTTCCCGATCACACGGTGTACCATCTTCTGGGATTCTCATGCATGTTTTCGATGTAGGAAGATGCCCTTGAACCTGGAGATTTGGGACCCATGGGATGGGTACCACGCAGTATTACTCTAAAGGGTCTGCGTTTGCTCACCCAACCTCACCAAACCTCTCAGCCCCAAGAGTGTCCACCCTTATGCCTCAATCAGCTGTGGGTCTAGATATGGTCAATCCAGGTGGCATCACAGCCCTTGAACGAATTTTGTAAGAATTTCTCTCTCTTTCACTGTCTTTGTTTCACGGGTTTTTAAAAGTGATTGATTTTTATAAAGGGGTTTAGCTGCTTTTCACTGCTGTGTTTATGCCGCTTTACACCCACTTGACTCACTTACAGAGGGATATCAGTACATAGGTTTTAAGATTCTTACTAGTCAGATATATTCTTGGGCGGTGAATAGGGGGTTTTGAGTCCAGATCACTGAGCAAGGAGTAGGTCTTGTCTATTACATATTGGGTTTATGGAACGGTCTCTGAGCTAATTTGAAACCCTTGTTTTATGCATCACCCCACCTCACCTTTCCCGTTAAGCAGCCATAGTGTGTTTTCTAAACGTGTGACTCTGTTCTGTTTTGTAATTCAGTTCAAGGGTAGCGGTTTTTACATTCCCTCTATAAGTGATATCTTAGGATAAGTGTCTTTTTCTGTGTGACTTATTTCACTTAGAATCGTCGTACCTAAATCCACTCATCATGCTGCTACTAGCCTTATGACGTTGATTTCATGGCTGAGTGATATTCCATTGTACAAAAGGACCACAACTTCTTTATCCATTTTTCTCTTTCCTGGGATATTTCAGGTGTAACGAAGTGGAGGTTCTTGTCCACAGAGCAGCCCTAAACTTTGGGGTGCCTGTGCCTTGCTGATTTTTAGTTTTCCCAATTTATACGCCCGTGAGTGGAAGTGCCCTATGCTCTCTAAGCTGAGTTTTTTCGATGTTTCAGGACACACCGTACACTTCTGCAGAGTGGCTGTTGGCAATTTCCATCCCGCCCATCAGCGTAGCAAGGCTCCCGTTTCTCCATGGCCTGTCCTGCATTTCTGGTTTTGACACTTTATTCAGCATGGCCCTTTTGACCGATGGGAAGCGAGACTTCTTTGTAGCGCTGATTTGCCTTTCCAGGTTGCTTGGTTGGCCAAAAAGGGCGTATGCGTTTTTTCCTGAATATATTCAGGAAAAAACGCATACGCCCTTTTTGGCCAAGGGCATCATTGTCGAGGTTTTGCCGCTTTTCCCGTGCTTTAAAGGCGATTCGAATCTACCTCCTGAAATCTGTTTCCTGCAATTCTGCCTTGCTTTCAAATCCTCTCTGTTGTCTTCCGTCAATATATTTGTGGACGAGAGTTATCATTTATAACTCTGCAGGTTTGTGAATTGCAGTGCCCCTGAGCTCCATTTTTCAACTCGCTTTCTTGGGAGCTGGCCGCAAAAGCGCAGGATTGCTTCAGGCCCTATTCTGGTCCCGGGCGGCAGGCTGAGCCTGTGGTTAATTCTTCTTGCTGATGGGAAAATAGAGTGACCTGTGCCTGTCCCCACACCTAGAGCTAGTGTCTCATTGGTTCCCCCTCTTCCCGTTCATCCTCAGGACAAATTGCAACCTGTACGGAACAGGAGGTTAAAGGTGCTGATTCTCCAAGGAGGGAGATTGCTAGTAAAGCGGCTGGAATGGCGAACCCGAGCACAAGGAGATGAGAAATGAGGTGCGTTTTAGAAACCGTTCCCGATCACACGGTGTACCATCTTCTGGGATTCTCATGCATGTTTTCGATGTAGGAAGATGCCCTTGAACCTGGAGATTTGGGACCCATGGGATGGGTACCACGCAGTATTACTCTAAAGGGTCTGCGTTTGCTCACCCAACCTCACCAAACCTCTCAGCCCCAAGAGTGTCCACCCTTATGCCTCAATCAGCTGTGGGTCTAGATATGGTCAATCCAGGTGGCATCACAGCCCTTGAACGAATTTTGTAAGAATTTCTCTCTCTTTCACTGTCTTTGTTTCACGGGTTTTTAAAAGTGATTGATTTTTATAAAGGGGTTTAGCTGCTTTTCACTGCTGTGTTTATGCCGCTTTACACCCACTTGACTCACTTACAGAGGGATATCAGTACATAGGTTTTAAGATTCTTACTAGTCAGATATATTCTTGGGCGGTGAATAGGGGGTTTTGAGTCCAGATCACTGAGCAAGGAGTAGGTCTTGTCTATTACATATTGGGTTTATGGAACGGTCTCTGAGCTAATTTGAAACCCTTGTTTTATGCATCACCCCACCTCACCTTTCCCGTTAAGCAGCCATAGTGTGTTTTCTAAACGTGTGACTCTGTTCTGTTTTGTAATTCAGTTCAAGGGTAGCGGTTTTTACATTCCCTCTATAAGTGATATCTTATGATAAGTGTCTTTTTCTGTGTGACTTATTTCACTTAGAATCGTCGTACCTAAATCCACTCATCATGCTGCTACTAGCCTTATGACGTTGATTTCATGGCTGAGTGATATTCCATTGTACAAAAGGACCACAACTTCTTTATCCATTTTTCTCTTTCCTGGGATATTTCAGGTGTAACGAAGTGGAGGTTCTTGTCCACAGAGCAGCCCTAAACTTTGGGGTGCCTGTGCCTTGCTGATTTTTAGTTTTCCCAATTTATACGCCCGTGAGTGGAAGTGCCCTATGCTCTCTAAGCTGAGTTTTTTCGATGTTTCGGGACACACCGTACACTTCTGCAGAGTGGCTGTTGGCAATTTCCATCCCGCCCATCAGCGTAGCAAGGCTCCCGTTTCTCCATGGCCTGTCCTGCATTTCTGGTTTTGACACTTTATTCAGCATGGCCCTTTTGACCGATGGGAAGCGAGACTTCTTTGTAGCGCTGATTTGCCTTTCCAGGTTGCTTGGTTGGCCAAAAAGGGCGTATGCGTTTTTTCCTGAATATATTCAGGAAAAAACGCATACGCCCTTTTTGGCCAAGGGCATCATTGTCGAGGTTTTGCCGCTTTTCCCGTGCTTTAAAGGCGATTCGAATCTACCTCCTGAAATCTGTTTCCTGCAATTCTGCCTTGCTTTCAAATCCTCTCTGTTGTCTTCCGTCAATATATTTGTGGACGAGAGTTATCATTTATAACTCTGCAGGTTTGTGAATTGCAGTGCCCCTGAGCTCCATTTTTCAACTCGCTTTCTTGGGAGCTGGCCGCAAAAGCGCAGGATTGCTTCAGGCCCTATTCTGGTCCCGGGCGGCAGGCTGAGCCTGTGGTTAATTCTTCTTGCTGATGGGAAAATAGAGTGACCTGTGCCTGTCCCCACACCTAGAGCTAGTGTCTCATTGGTTCCCCCTCTTCCCGTTCATCCTCAGGACAAATTGCAACCTGTACGGAACAGGAGGTTAAAGGTGCTGATTCTCCAAGGAGGGAGATTGCTAGTAAAGCGGCTGGAATGGCGAACCCGAGCACAAGGAGATGAGAAATGAGGTGCGTTTTAGAAACCGTTCCCGATCACACGGTGTACCATCTTCTGGGATTCTCATGCATGTTTTCGATGTAGGAAGATGCCCTTGAACCTGGAGATTTGGGACCCATGGGATGGGTACCACGCAGTATTACTCTAAAGGGTCTGCGTTTGCTCACCCAACCTCACCAAACCTCTCAGCCCCAAGAGTGTCCACCCTTATGCCTCAATCAGCTGTGGGTCTAGATATGGTCAATCCAGGTGGCATCACAGCCCTTGAACGAATTTTGTAAGAATTTCTCTCTCTTTCACTGTCTTTGTTTCACGGGTTTTTAAAAGTGATTGATTTTTATAAAGGGGTTTAGCTGCTTTTCACTGCTGTGTTTATGCCGCTTTACACCCACTTGACTCACTTACAGAGGGATATCAGTACATAGGTTTTAAGATTCTTACTAGTCAGATATATTCTTGGGCGGTGAATAGGGGGTTTTGAGTCCAGATCACTGAGCAAGGAGTAGGTCTTGTCTATTACATATTGGGTTTATGGAACGGTCTCTGAGCTAATTTGAAACCCTTGTTTTATGCATCACCCCACCTCACCTTTCCCGTTAAGCAGCCATAGTGTGTTTTCTAAACGTGTGACTCTGTTCTGTTTTGTAATTCAGTTCAAGGGTAGCGGTTTTTACATTCCCTCTATAAGTGATATCTTAGGATAAGTGTCTTTTTCTGTGTGACTTATTTCACTTAGAATCGTCGTACCTAAATCCACTCATCATGCTGCTACTAGCCTTATGACGTTGATTTCATGGCTGAGTGATATTCCATTGTACAAAAGGACCACAACTTCTTTATCCATTTTTCTCTTTCCTGGGATATTTCAGGTGTAACGAAGTGGAGGTTCTTGTCCACAGAGCAGCCCTAAACTTTGGGGTGCCTGTGCCTTGCTGATTTTTAGTTTTCCCAATTTATACGCCCGTGAGTGGAAGTGCCCTATGCTCTCTAAGCTGAGTTTTTTCGATGTTTCAGGACACACCGTACACTTCTGCAGAGTGGCTGTTGGCAATTTCCATCCCGCCCATCAGCGTAGCAAGGCTCCCGTTTCTCCATGGCCTGTCCTGCATTTCTGGTTTTGACACTTTATTCAGCATGGCCCTTTTGACCGATGGGAAGCGAGACTTCTTTGTAGCGCTGATTTGCCTTTCCAGGTTGCTTGGTTGGCCAAAAAGGGCGTATGCGTTTTTTCCTGAATATATTCAGGAAAAAACGCATACGCCCTTTTTGGCCAAGGGCATCATTGTCGAGGTTTTGCCGCTTTTCCCGTGCTTTAAAGGCGATTCGAATCTACCTCCTGAAATCTGTTTCCTGCAATTCTGCCTTGCTTTCAAATCCTCTCTGTTGTCTTCCGTCAATATATTTGTGGACGAGAGTTATCATTTATAACTCTGCAGGTTTGTGAATTGCAGTGCCCCTGAGCTCCATTTTTCAACTCGCTTTCTTGGGAGCTGGCCGCAAAAGCGCAGGATTGCTTCAGGCCCTATTCTGGTCCCGGGCGGCAGGCTGAGCCTGTGGTTAATTCTTCTTGCTGATGGGAAAATAGAGTGACCTGTGCCTGTCCCCACACCTAGAGCTAGTGTCTCATTGGTTCCCCCTCTTCCCGTTCATCCTCAGGACAAATTGCAACCTGTACGGAACAGGAGGTTAAAGGTGCTGATTCTCCAAGGAGGGAGATTGCTAGTAAAGCGGCTGGAATGGCGAACCCGAGCACAAGGAGATGAGAAATGAGGTGCGTTTTAGAAACCGTTCCCGATCACACGGTGTACCATCTTCTGGGATTCTCATGCATGTTTTCGATGTAGGAAGATGCCCTTGAACCTGGAGATTTGGGACCCATGGGATGGGTACCACGCAGTATTACTCTAAAGGGTCTGCGTTTGCTCACCCAACCTCACCAAACCTCTCAGCCCCAAGAGTGTCCACCCTTATGCCTCAATCAGCTGTGGGTCTAGATATGGTCAATCCAGGTGGCATCACAGCCCTTGAACGAACTTTGTAAGAATTTCTCTCTCTTTCACTGTCTTTGTTTCACGGGTTTTTAAAAGTGATTGATTTTTATAAAGGGGTTTAGCTGCTTTTCACTGCTGTGTTTATGCCGCTTTACACCCACTTGACTCACTTACAGAGGGATATCAGTACATAGGTTTTAAGATTCTTACTAGTCAGATATATTCTTGGGCGGTGAATAGGGGGTTTTGAGTCCAGATCACTGAGCAAGGAGTAGGTCTTGTCTATTACATATTGGGTTTATGGAACGGTCTCTGAGCTAATTTGAAACCCTTGTTTTATGCATCACCCCACCTCACCTTTCCCGTTAAGCAGCCATAGTGTGTTTTCTAAACGTGTGACTCTGTTCTGTTTTGTAATTCAGTTCAAGGGTAGCGGTTTTTACATTCCCTCTATAAGTGATATCTTATGATAAGTGTCTTTTTCTGTGTGACTTATTTCACTTAGAATCGTCGTACCTAAATCCACTCATCATGCTGCTACTAGCCTTATGACGTTGATTTCATGGCTGAGTGATATTCCATTGTACAAAAGGACCACAACTTCTTTATCCATTTTTCTCTTTCCTGGGATATTTCAGGTGTAACGAAGTGGAGGTTCTTGTCCACAGAGCAGCCCTAAACTTTGGGGTGCCTGTGCCTTGCTGATTTTTAGTTTTCCCAATTTATACGCCCGTGAGTGGAAGTGCCCTATGCTCTCTAAGCTGAGTTTTTTCGATGTTTCGGGACACACCGTACACTTCTGCAGAGTGGCTGTTGGCAATTTCCATCCCGCCCATCAGCGTAGCAAGGCTCCCGTTTCTCCATGGCCTGTCCTGCATTTCTGGTTTTGACACTTTATTCAGCATGGCCCTTTTGACCGATGGGAAGCGAGACTTCTTTGTAGCGCTGATTTGCCTTTCCAGGTTGCTTGGTTGGCCAAAAAGGGCGTATGCGTTTTTTCCTGAATATATTCAGGAAAAAACGCATACGCCCTTTTTGGCCAAGGGCATCATTGTCGAGGTTTTGCCGCTTTTCCCGTGCTTTAAAGGCGATTCGAATCTACCTCCTGAAATCTGTTTCCTGCAATTCTGCCTTGCTTTCAAATCCTCTCTGTTGTCTTCCGTCAATATATTTGTGGACGAGAGTTATCATTTATAACTCTGCAGGTTTGTGAATTGCAGTGCCCCTGAGCTCCATTTTTCAACTCGCTTTCTTGGGAGCTGGCCGCAAAAGCGCAGGATTGCTTCAGGCCCTATTCTGGTCCCGGGCGGCAGGCTGAGCCTGTGGTTAATTCTTCTTGCTGATGGGAAAATAGAGTGACCTGTGCCTGTCCCCACACCTAGAGCTAGTGTCTCATTGGTTCCCCCTCTTCCCGTTCATCCTCAGGACAAATTGCAACCTGTACGGAACAGGAGGTTAAAGGTGCTGATTCTCCAAGGAGGGAGATTGCTAGTAAAGCGGCTGGAATGGCGAACCCGAGCACAAGGAGATGAGAAATGAGGTGCGTTTTAGAAACCGTTCCCGATCACACGGTGTACCATCTTCTGGGATTCTCATGCATGTTTTCGATGTAGGAAGATGCCCTTGAACCTGGAGATTTGGGACCCATGGGATGGGTACCACGCAGTATTACTCTAAAGGGTCTGCGTTTGCTCACCCAACCTCACCAAACCTCTCAGCCCCAAGAGTGTCCACCCTTATGCCTCAATCAGCTGTGGGTCTAGATATGGTCAATCCAGGTGGCATCACAGCCCTTGAACGAACTTTGTAAGAATTTCTCTCTCTTTCACTGTCTTTGTTTCACGGGTTTTTAAAAGTGATTGATTTTTATAAAGGGGTTTAGCTGCTTTTCACTGCTGTGTTTATGCCGCTTTACACCCACTTGACTCACTTACAGAGGGATATCAGTACATAGGTTTTAAGATTCTTACTAGTCAGATATATTCTTGGTCGGTGAATAGGGGGTTTTGAGTCCAGATCACTGAGCAAGGAGTAGGTCGTGTCTATTACATATTGGGTTTATGGAACGGTCTCTGAGCTAATTTGAAACCCTTGTTTTATGCATCACCCCACCTCACCTTTCCCGTTAAGCAGCCATAGTGTGTTTTCTAAACGTGTGACTCTGTTCTGTTTTGTAATTCAGTTCAAGGGTAGCGGTTTTTACATTCCCTCTATAAGTGATATCTTATGATAAGTGTCTTTTTCTGTGTGACTTATTTCACTTAGAATCGTCGTACCTAAATCCACTCATCATGCTGCTACTAGCCTTATGACGTTGATTTCATGGCTGAGTGATATTCCATTGTACAAAAGGACCACAACTTCTTTATCCATTTTTCTCTTTCCTGGGATATTTCAGGTGTAACGAAGTGGAGGTTCTTGTCCACAGAGCAGCCCTAAACTTTGGGGTGCCTGTGCCTTGCTGATTTTTAGTTTTCCCAATTTATACGCCCGTGAGTGGAAGTGCCCTATGCTCTCTAAGCTGAGTTTTTTCGATGTTTCGGGACACACCGTACACTTCTGCAGAGTGGCTGTTGGCAATTTCCATCCCGCCCATCAGCGTAGCAAGGCTCCCGTTTCTCCATGGCCTGTCCTGCATTTCTGGTTTTGACACTTTATTCAGCATGGCCCTTTTGACCGATGGGAAGCGAGACTTCTTTGTAGCGCTGATTTGCCTTTCCAGGTTGCTTGGTTGGCCAAAAAGGGCGTATGCGTTTTTTCCTGAATATATTCAGGAAAAAACGCATACGCCCTTTTTGGCCAAGGGCATCATTGTCGAGGTTTTGCCGCTTTTCCCGTGCTTTAAAGGCGATTCGAATCTACCTCCTGAAATCTGTTTCCTGCAATTCTGCCTTGCTTTCAAATCCTCTCTGTTGTCTTCCGTCAATATATTTGTGGACGAGAGTTATCATTTATAACTCTGCAGGTTTGTGAATTGCAGTGCCCCTGAGCTCCATTTTTCAACTCGCTTTCTTGGGAGCTGGCCGCAAAAGCGCAGGATTGCTTCAGGCCCTATTCTGGTCCCGGGCGGCAGGCTGAGCCTGTGGTTAATTCTTCTTGCTGATGGGAAAATAGAGTGACCTGTGCCTGTCCCCACACCTAGAGCTAGTGTCTCATTGGTTCCCCCTCTTCCCGTTCATCCTCAGGACAAATTGCAACCTGTACGGAACAGGAGGTTAAAGGTGCTGATTCTCCAAGGAGGGAGATTGCTAGTAAAGCGGCTGGAATGGCGAACCCGAGCACAAGGAGATGAGAAATGAGGTGCGTTTTAGAAACCGTTCCCGATCACACGGTGTACCATCTTCTGGGATTCTCATGCATGTTTTCGATGTAGGAAGATGCCCTTGAACCTGGAGATTTGGGACCCATGGGATGGGTACCACGCAGTATTACTCTAAAGGGTCTGCGTTTGCTCACCCAACCTCACCAAACCTCTCAGCCCCAAGAGTGTCCACCCTTATGCCTCAATCAGCTGTGGGTCTAGATATGGTCAATCCAGGTGGCATCACAGCCCTTGAACGAATTTTGTAAGAATTTCTCTCTCTTTCACTGTCTTTGTTTCACGGGTTTTTAAAAGTGATTGATTTTTATAAAGGGGTTTAGCTGCTTTTCACTGCTGTGTTTATGCCGCTTTACACCCACTTGACTCACTTACAGAGGGATATCAGTACATAGGTTTTAAGATTCTTACTAGTCAGATATATTCTTGGGCGGTGAATAGGGGGTTTTGAGTCCAGATCACTGAGCAAGGAGTAGGTCTTGTCTATTACATATTGGGTTTATGGAACGGTCTCTGAGCTAATTTGAAACCCTTGTTTTATGCATCACCCCACCTCACCTTTCCCGTTAAGCAGCCATAGTGTGTTTTCTAAACGTGTGACTCTGTTCTGTTTTGTAATTCAGTTCAAGGGTAGCGGTTTTTACATTCCCTCTATAAGTGATATCTTAGGATAAGTGTCTTTTTCTGTGTGACTTATTTCACTTAGAATCGTCGTACCTAAATCCACTCATCATGCTGCTACTAGCCTTATGACGTTGATTTCATGGCTGAGTGATATTCCATTGTACAAAAGGACCACAACTTCTTTATCCATTTTTCTCTTTCCTGGGATATTTCAGGTGTAACGAAGTGGAGGTTCTTGTCCACAGAGCAGCCCTAAACTTTGGGGTGCCTGTGCCTTGCTGATTTTTAGTTTTCCCAATTTATACGCCCGTGAGTGGAAGTGCCCTATGCTCTCTAAGCTGAGTTTTTTCGATGTTTCAGGACACACCGTACACTTCTGCAGAGTGGCTGTTGGCAATTTCCATCCCGCCCATCAGCGTAGCAAGGCTCCCGTTTCTCCATGGCCTGTCCTGCATTTCTGGTTTTGACACTTTATTCAGCATGGCCCTTTTGACCGATGGGAAGCGAGACTTCTTTGTAGCGCTGATTTGCCTTTCCAGGTTGCTTGGTTGGCCAAAAAGGGCGTATGCGTTTTTTCCTGAATATATTCAGGAAAAAACGCATACGCCCTTTTTGGCCAAGGGCATCATTGTCGAGGTTTTGCCGCTTTTCCCGTGCTTTAAAGGCGATTCGAATCTACCTCCTGAAATCTGTTTCCTGCAATTCTGCCTTGCTTTCAAATCCTCTCTGTTGTCTTCCGTCAATATATTTGTGGACGAGAGTTATCATTTATAACTCTGCAGGTTTGTGAATTGCAGTGCCCCTGAGCTCCATTTTTCAACTCGCTTTCTTGGGAGCTGGCCGCAAAAGCGCAGGATTGCTTCAGGCCCTATTCTGGTCCCGGGCGGCAGGCTGAGCCTGTGGTTAATTCTTCTTGCTGATGGGAAAATAGAGTGACCTGTGCCTGTCCCCACACCTAGAGCTAGTGTCTCATTGGTTCCCCCTCTTCCCGTTCATCCTCAGGACAAATTGCAACCTGTACGGAACAGGAGGTTAAAGGTGCTGATTCTCCAAGGAGGGAGATTGCTAGTAAAGCGGCTGGAATGGCGAACCCGAGCACAAGGAGATGAGAAATGAGGTGCGTTTTAGAAACCGTTCCCGATCACACGGTGTACCATCTTCTGGGATTCTCATGCATGTTTTCGATGTAGGAAGATGCCCTTGAACCTGGAGATTTGGGACCCATGGGATGGGTACCACGCAGTATTACTCTAAAGGGTCTGCGTTTGCTCACCCAACCTCACCAAACCTCTCAGCCCCAAGAGTGTCCACCCTTATGCCTCAATCAGCTGTGGGTCTAGATATGGTCAATCCAGGTGGCATCACAGCCCTTGAACGAACTTTGTAAGAATTTCTCTCTCTTTCACTGTCTTTGTTTCACGGGTTTTTAAAAGTGATTGATTTTTATAAAGGGGTTTAGCTGCTTTTCACTGCTGTGTTTATGCCGCTTTACACCCACTTGACTCACTTACAGAGGGATATCAGTACATAGGTTTTAAGATTCTTACTAGTCAGATATATTCTTGGGCGGTGAATAGGGGGTTTTGAGTCCAGATCACTGAGCAAGGAGTAGGTCTTGTCTATTACATATTGGGTTTATGGAACGGTCTCTGAGCTAATTTGAAACCCTTGTTTTATGCATCACCCCACCTCACCTTTCCCGTTAAGCAGCCATAGTGTGTTTTCTAAACGTGTGACTCTGTTCTGTTTTGTAATTCAGTTCAAGGGTAGCGGTTTTTACATTCCCTCTATAAGTGATATCTTATGATAAGTGTCTTTTTCTGTGTGACTTATTTCACTTAGAATCGTCGTACCTAAATCCACTCATCATGCTGCTACTAGCCTTATGACGTTGATTTCATGGCTGAGTGATATTCCATTGTACAAAAGGACCACAACTTCTTTATCCATTTTTCTCTTTCCTGGGATATTTCAGGTGTAACGAAGTGGAGGTTCTTGTCCACAGAGCAGCCCTAAACTTTGGGGTGCCTGTGCCTTGCTGATTTTTAGTTTTCCCAATTTATACGCCCGTGAGTGGAAGTGCCCTATGCTCTCTAAGCTGAGTTTTTTCGATGTTTCGGGACACACCGTACACTTCTGCAGAGTGGCTGTTGGCAATTTCCATCCCGCCCATCAGCGTAGCAAGGCTCCCGTTTCTCCATGGCCTGTCCTGCATTTCTGGTTTTGACACTTTATTCAGCATGGCCCTTTTGACCGATGGGAAGCGAGACTTCTTTGTAGCGCTGATTTGCCTTTCCAGGTTGCTTGGTTGGCCAAAAAGGGCGTATGCGTTTTTTCCTGAATATATTCAGGAAAAAACGCATACGCCCTTTTTGGCCAAGGGCATCATTGTCGAGGTTTTGCCGCTTTTCCCGTGCTTTAAAGGCGATTCGAATCTACCTCCTGAAATCTGTTTCCTGCAATTCTGCCTTGCTTTCAAATCCTCTCTGTTGTCTTCCGTCAATATATTTGTGGACGAGAGTTATCATTTATAACTCTGCAGGTTTGTGAATTGCAGTGCCCCTGAGCTCCATTTTTCAACTCGCTTTCTTGGGAGCTGGCCGCAAAAGCGCAGGATTGCTTCAGGCCCTATTCTGGTCCCGGGCGGCAGGCTGAGCCTGTGGTTAATTCTTCTTGCTGATGGGAAAATAGAGTGACCTGTGCCTGTCCCCACACCTAGAGCTAGTGTCTCATTGGTTCCCCCTCTTCCCGTTCATCCTCAGGACAAATTGCAACCTGTACGGAACAGGAGGTTAAAGGTGCTGATTCTCCAAGGAGGGAGATTGCTAGTAAAGCGGCTGGAATGGCGAACCCGAGCACAAGGAGATGAGAAATGAGGTGCGTTTTAGAAACCGTTCCCGATCACACGGTGTACCATCTTCTGGGATTCTCATGCATGTTTTCGATGTAGGAAGATGCCCTTGAACCTGGAGATTTGGGACCCATGGGATGGGTACCACGCAGTATTACTCTAAAGGGTCTGCGTTTGCTCACCCAACCTCACCAAACCTCTCAGCCCCAAGAGTGTCCACCCTTATGCCTCAATCAGCTGTGGGTCTAGATATGGTCAATCCAGGTGGCATCACAGCCCTTGAACGAACTTTGTAAGAATTTCTCTCTCTTTCACTGTCTTTGTTTCACGGGTTTTTAAAAGTGATTGATTTTTATAAAGGGGTTTAGCTGCTTTTCACTGCTGTGTTTATGCCGCTTTACACCCACTTGACTCACTTACAGAGGGATATCAGTACATAGGTTTTAAGATTCTTACTAGTCAGATATATTCTTGGGCGGTGAATAGGGGGTTTTGAGTCCAGATCACTGAGCAAGGAGTAGGTCTTGTCTATTACATATTGGGTTTATGGAACGGTCTCTGAGCTAATTTGAAACCCTTGTTTTATGCATCACCCCACCTCACCTTTCCCGTTAAGCAGCCATAGTGTGTTTTCTAAACGTGTGACTCTGTTCTGTTTTGTAATTCAGTTCAAGGGTAGCGGTTTTTACATTCCCTCTATAAGTGATATCTTATGATAAGTGTCTTTTTCTGTGTGACTTATTTCACTTAGAATCGTCGTACCTAAATCCACTCATCATGCTGCTACTAGCCTTATGACGTTGATTTCATGGCTGAGTGATATTCCATTGTACAAAAGGACCACAACTTCTTTATCCATTTTTCTCTTTCCTGGGATATTTCAGGTGTAACGAAGTGGAGGTTCTTGTCCACAGAGCAGCCCTAAACTTTGGGGTGCCTGTGCCTTGCTGATTTTTAGTTTTCCCAATTTATACGCCCGTGAGTGGAAGTGCCCTATGCTCTCTAAGCTGAGTTTTTTCGATGTTTCGGGACACACCGTACACTTCTGCAGAGTGGCTGTTGGCAATTTCCATCCCGCCCATCAGCGTAGCAAGGCTCCCGTTTCTCCATGGCCTGTCCTGCATTTCTGGTTTTGACACTTTATTCAGCATGGCCCTTTTGACCGATGGGAAGCGAGACTTCTTTGTAGCGCTGATTTGCCTTTCCAGGTTGCTTGGTTGGCCAAAAAGGGCGTATGCGTTTTTTCCTGAATATATTCAGGAAAAAACGCATACGCCCTTTTTGGCCAAGGGCATCATTGTCGAGGTTTTGCCGCTTTTCCCGTGCTTTAAAGGCGATTCGAATCTACCTCCTGAAATCTGTTTCCTGCAATTCTGCCTTGCTTTCAAATCCTCTCTGTTGTCTTCCGTCAATATATTTGTGGACGAGAG
Organism: Balaenoptera ricei; assembly: GCF_028023285.1. Classification (NCBI taxonomy): domain Eukaryota; kingdom Metazoa; phylum Chordata; class Mammalia; order Artiodactyla; family Balaenopteridae; genus Balaenoptera; species Balaenoptera ricei. The sequence continues at coordinate 136,734,595 of NC_082641.1, read as the reverse complement.
TTATCATTTATAACTCTGCAGGTTTGTGAATTGCAGTGCCCCTGAGCTCCATTTTTCAACTCGCTTTCTTGGGAGCTGGCCGCAAAAGCGCAGGATTGCTTCAGGCCCTATTCTGGTCCCGGGCGGCAGGCTGAGCCTGTGGTTAATTCTTCTTGCTGATGGGAAAATAGAGTGACCTGTGCCTGTCCCCACACCTAGAGCTAGTGTCTCATTGGTTCCCCCTCTTCCCGTTCATCCTCAGGACAAATTGCAACCTGTACGGAACAGGAGGTTAAAGGTGCTGATTCTCCAAGGAGGGAGATTGCTAGTAAAGCGGCTGGAATGGCGAACCCGAGCACAAGGAGATGAGAAATGAGGTGCGTTTTAGAAACCGTTCCCGATCACACGGTGTACCATCTTCTGGGATTCTCATGCATGTTTTCGATGTAGGAAGATGCCCTTGAACCTGGAGATTTGGGACCCATGGGATGGGTACCACGCAGTATTACTCTAAAGGGTCTGCGTTTGCTCACCCAACCTCACCAAACCTCTCAGCCCCAAGAGTGTCCACCCTTATGCCTCAATCAGCTGTGGGTCTAGATATGGTCAATCCAGGTGGCATCACAGCCCTTGAACGAACTTTGTAAGAATTTCTCTCTCTTTCACTGTCTTTGTTTCACGGGTTTTTAAAAGTGATTGATTTTTGTAAAGGGGTTTAGCTGCTTTTCACTGCTGTGTTTATGCCGCTTTACACCCACTTGACTCACTTACAGAGGGATATCAGTACATAGGTTTTAAGATTCTTACTAGTCAGATATATTCTTGGGCGGTGAATAGGGGGTTTTGAGTCCAGATCACTGAGCAAGGAGTAGGTCGTGTCTATTACATATTGGGTTTATGGAACGGTCTCTGAGCTAATTTGAAACCCTTGTTTTATGCATCACCCCACCTCACCTTTCCCGTTAAGCAGCCATAGTGTGTTTTCTAAACGTGTGACTCTGTTCTGTTTTGTAATTCAGTTCAAGGGTAGCGGTTTTTACATTCCCTCTATAAGTGATATCTTATGATAAGTGTCTTTTTCTGTGTGACTTATTTCACTTAGGATCGTCGTACCTAAATCCACTCATCATGCTGCTACTAGCCTTATGACGTTGATTTCATGGCTGAGTGATATTCCATTGTACAAAAGGACCACAACTTCTTTATCCATTTTTCTCTTTCCTGGGATATTTCAGGTGTAACGAAGTGGAGGTTCTTGTCCACAGAGCAGCCCTAAACTTTGGGGTGCCTGTGCCTTGCTGATTTTTAGTTTTCCCAATTTATACGCCCGTGAGTGGAAGTGCCCTATGCTCTCTAAGCTGAGTTTTTTCGATGTTTCGGGACACACCGTACACTTCTGCAGAGTGGCTGTTGGCAATTTCCATCCCGCCCATCAGCGTAGCAAGGCTCCCGTTTCTCCATGGCCTGTCCTGCATTTCTGGTTTTGACACTTTATTCAGCATGGCCCTTTTGACCGATGGGAAGCGAGACTTCTTTGTAGCGCTGATTTGCCTTTCCAGGTTGCTTGGTTGGCCAAAAAGGGCGTATGCGTTTTTTCCTGAATATATTCAGGAAAAAACGCATACGCCCTTTTTGGCCAAGGGCATCATTGTCGAGGTTTTGCCGCTTTTCCCGTGCTTTAAAGGCGATTCGAATCTACCTCCTGAAATCTGTTTCCTGCAATTCTGCCTTGCTTTCAAATCCTCTCTGTTGTCTTCCGTCAATATATTTGTGGACGAGAGTTATCATTTATAACTCTGCAGGTTTGTGAATTGCAGTGCCCCTGAGCTCCATTTTTCAACTCGCTTTCTTGGGAGCTGGCCGCAAAAGCGCAGGATTGCTTCAGGCCCTATTCTGGTCCCGGGCGGCAGGCTGAGCCTGTGGTTAATTCTTCTTGCTGATGGGAAAATAGAGTGACCTGTGCCTGTCCCCACACCTAGAGCTAGTGTCTCATTGGTTCCCCCTCTTCCCGTTCATCCTCAGGACAAATTGCAACCTGTACGGAACAGGAGGTTAAAGGTGCTGATTCTCCAAGGAGGGAGATTGCTAGTAAAGCGGCTGGAATGGCGAACCCGAGCACAAGGAGATGAGAAATGAGGTGCGTTTTAGAAACCGTTCCCGATCACACGGTGTACCATCTTCTGGGATTCTCATGCATGTTTTCGATGTAGGAAGATGCCCTTGAACCTGGAGATTTGGGACCCATGGGATGGGTACCACGCAGTATTACTCTAAAGGGTCTGCGTTTGCTCACCCAACCTCACCAAACCTCTCAGCCCCAAGAGTGTCCACCCTTATGCCTCAATCAGCTGTGGGTCTAGATATGGTCAATCCAGGTGGCATCACAGCCCTTGAACGAACTTTGTAAGAATTTCTCTCTCTTTCACTGTCTTTGTTTCACGGGTTTTTAAAAGTGATTGATTTTTATAAAGGGGTTTAGCTGCTTTTCACTGCTGTGTTTATGCCGCTTTACACCCACTTGACTCACTTACAGAGGGATATCAGTACATAGGTTTTAAGATTCTTACTAGTCAGATATATTCTTGGGCGGTGAATAGGGGGTTTTGAGTCCAGATCACTGAGCAAGGAGTAGGTCTTGTCTATTACATATTGGGTTTATGGAACGGTCTCTGAGCTAATTTGAAACCCTTGTTTTATGCATCACCCCACCTCACCTTTCCCGTTAAGCAGCCATAGTGTGTTTTCTAAACGTGTGACTCTGTTCTGTTTTGTAATTCAGTTCAAGGGTAGCGGTTTTTACATTCCCTCTATAAGTGATATCTTATGATAAGTGTCTTTTTCTGTGTGACTTATTTCACTTAGAATCGTCGTACCTAAATCCACTCATCATGCTGCTACTAGCCTTATGACGTTGATTTCATGGCTGAGTGATATTCCATTGTACAAAAGGACCACAACTTCTTTATCCATTTTTCTCTTTCCTGGGATATTTCAGGTGTAACGAAGTGGAGGTTCTTGTCCACAGAGCAGCCCTAAACTTTGGGGTGCCTGTGCCTTGCTGATTTTTAGTTTTCCCAATTTATACGCCCGTGAGTGGAAGTGCCCTATGCTCTCTAAGCTGAGTTTTTTCGATGTTTCGGGACACACCGTACACTTCTGCAGAGTGGCTGTTGGCAATTTCCATCCCGCCCATCAGCGTAGCAAGGCTCCCGTTTCTCCATGGCCTGTCCTGCATTTCTGGTTTTGACACTTTATTCAGCATGGCCCTTTTGACCGATGGGAAGCGAGACTTCTTTGTAGCGCTGATTTGCCTTTCCAGGTTGCTTGGTTGGCCAAAAAGGGCGTATGCGTTTTTTCCTGAATATATTCAGGAAAAAACGCATACGCCCTTTTTGGCCAAGGGCATCATTGTCGAGGTTTTGCCGCTTTTCCCGTGCTTTAAAGGCGATTCGAATCTACCTCCTGAAATCTGTTTCCTGCAATTCTGCCTTGCTTTCAAATCCTCTCTGTTGTCTTCCGTCAATATATTTGTGGACGAGAGTTATCATTTATAACTCTGCAGGTTTGTGAATTGCAGTGCCCCTGAGCTCCATTTTTCAACTCGCTTTCTTGGGAGCTGGCCGCAAAAGCGCAGGATTGCTTCAGGCCCTATTCTGGTCCCGGGCGGCAGGCTGAGCCTGTGGTTAATTCTTCTTGCTGATGGGAAAATAGAGTGACCTGTGCCTGTCCCCACACCTAGAGCTAGTGTCTCATTGGTTCCCCCTCTTCCCGTTCATCCTCAGGACAAATTGCAACCTGTACGGAACAGGAGGTTAAAGGTGCTGATTCTCCAAGGAGGGAGATTGCTAGTAAAGCGGCTGGAATGGCGAACCCGAGCACAAGGAGATGAGAAATGAGGTGCGTTTTAGAAACCGTTCCCGATCACACGGTGTACCATCTTCTGGGATTCTCATGCATGTTTTCGATGTAGGAAGATGCCCTTGAACCTGGAGATTTGGGACCCATGGGATGGGTACCACGCAGTATTACTCTAAAGGGTCTGCGTTTGCTCACCCAACCTCACCAAACCTCTCAGCCCCAAGAGTGTCCACCCTTATGCCTCAATCAGCTGTGGGTCTAGATATGGTCAATCCAGGTGGCATCACAGCCCTTGAACGAATTTTGTAAGAATTTCTCTCTCTTTCACTGTCTTTGTTTCACGGGTTTTTAAAAGTGATTGATTTTTATAAAGGGGTTTAGCTGCTTTTCACTGCTGTGTTTATGCCGCTTTACACCCACTTGACTCACTTACAGAGGGATATCAGTACATAGGTTTTAAGATTCTTACTAGTCAGATATATTCTTGGGCGGTGAATAGGGGGTTTTGAGTCCAGATCACTGAGCAAGGAGTAGGTCTTGTCTATTACATATTGGGTTTATGGAACGGTCTCTGAGCTAATTTGAAACCCTTGTTTTATGCATCACCCCACCTCACCTTTCCCGTTAAGCAGCCATAGTGTGTTTTCTAAACGTGTGACTCTGTTCTGTTTTGTAATTCAGTTCAAGGGTAGCGGTTTTTACATTCCCTCTATAAGTGATATCTTAGGATAAGTGTCTTTTTCTGTGTGACTTATTTCACTTAGAATCGTCGTACCTAAATCCACTCATCATGCTGCTACTAGCCTTATGACGTTGATTTCATGGCTGAGTGATATTCCATTGTACAAAAGGACCACAACTTCTTTATCCATTTTTCTCTTTCCTGGGATATTTCAGGTGTAACGAAGTGGAGGTTCTTGTCCACAGAGCAGCCCTAAACTTTGGGGTGCCTGTGCCTTGCTGATTTTTAGTTTTCCCAATTTATACGCCCGTGAGTGGAAGTGCCCTATGCTCTCTAAGCTGAGTTTTTTCGATGTTTCAGGACACACCGTACACTTCTGCAGAGTGGCTGTTGGCAATTTCCATCCCGCCCATCAGCGTAGCAAGGCTCCCGTTTCTCCATGGCCTGTCCTGCATTTCTGGTTTTGACACTTTATTCAGCATGGCCCTTTTGACCGATGGGAAGCGAGACTTCTTTGTAGCGCTGATTTGCCTTTCCAGGTTGCTTGGTTGGCCAAAAAGGGCGTATGCGTTTTTTCCTGAATATATTCAGGAAAAAACGCATACGCCCTTTTTGGCCAAGGGCATCATTGTCGAGGTTTTGCCGCTTTTCCCGTGCTTTAAAGGCGATTCGAATCTACCTCCTGAAATCTGTTTCCTGCAATTCTGCCTTGCTTTCAAATCCTCTCTGTTGTCTTCCGTCAATATATTTGTGGACGAGAGTTATCATTTATAACTCTGCAGGTTTGTGAATTGCAGTGCCCCTGAGCTCCATTTTTCAACTCGCTTTCTTGGGAGCTGGCCGCAAAAGCGCAGGATTGCTTCAGGCCCTATTCTGGTCCCGGGCGGCAGGCTGAGCCTGTGGTTAATTCTTCTTGCTGATGGGAAAATAGAGTGACCTGTGCCTGTCCCCACACCTAGAGCTAGTGTCTCATTGGTTCCCCCTCTTCCCGTTCATCCTCAGGACAAATTGCAACCTGTACGGAACAGGAGGTTAAAGGTGCTGATTCTCCAAGGAGGGAGATTGCTAGTAAAGCGGCTGGAATGGCGAACCCGAGCACAAGGAGATGAGAAATGAGGTGCGTTTTAGAAACCGTTCCCGATCACACGGTGTACCATCTTCTGGGATTCTCATGCATGTTTTCGATGTAGGAAGATGCCCTTGAACCTGGAGATTTGGGACCCATGGGATGGGTACCACGCAGTATTACTCTAAAGGGTCTGCGTTTGCTCACCCAACCTCACCAAACCTCTCAGCCCCAAGAGTGTCCACCCTTATGCCTCAATCAGCTGTGGGTCTAGATATGGTCAATCCAGGTGGCATCACAGCCCTTGAACGAACTTTGTAAGAATTTCTCTCTCTTTCACTGTCTTTGTTTCACGGGTTTTTAAAAGTGATTGATTTTTATAAAGGGGTTTAGCTGCTTTTCACTGCTGTGTTTATGCCGCTTTACACCCACTTGACTCACTTACAGAGGGATATCAGTACATAGGTTTTAAGATTCTTACTAGTCAGATATATTCTTGGGCGGTGAATAGGGGGTTTTGAGTCCAGATCACTGAGCAAGGAGTAGGTCTTGTCTATTACATATTGGGTTTATGGAACGGTCTCTGAGCTAATTTGAAACCCTTGTTTTATGCATCACCCCACCTCACCTTTCCCGTTAAGCAGCCATAGTGTGTTTTCTAAACGTGTGACTCTGTTCTGTTTTGTAATTCAGTTCAAGGGTAGCGGTTTTTACATTCCCTCTATAAGTGTTATCTTATGATAAGTGTCTTTTTCTGTGTGACTTATTTCACTTAGAATCGTCGTACCTAAATCCACTCATCATGCTGCTACTAGCCTTATGACGTTGATTTCATGGCTGAGTGATATTCCATTGTACAAAAGGACCACAACTTCTTTATCCATTTTTCTCTTTCCTGGGATATTTCAGGTGTAACGAAGTGGAGGTTCTTGTCCACAGAGCAGCCCTAAACTTTGGGGTGCCTGTGCCTTGCTGATTTTTAGTTTTCCCAATTTATACGCCCGTGAGTGGAAGTGCCCTATGCTCTCTAAGCTGAGTTTTTTCGATGTTTCAGGACACACCGTACACTTCTGCAGAGTGGCTGTTGGCAATTTCCATCCCGCCCATCAGCGTAGCAAGGCTCCCGTTTCTCCATGGCCTGTCCTGCATTTCTGGTTTTGACACTTTATTCAGCATGGCCCTTTTGACCGATGGGAAGCGAGACTTCTTTGTAGCGCTGATTTGCCTTTCCAGGTTGCTTGGTTGGCCAAAAAGGGCGTATGCGTTTTTTCCTGAATATATTCAGGAAAAAACGCATACGCCCTTTTTGGCCAAGGGCATCATTGTCGAGGTTTTGCCGCTTTTCCCGTGCTTTAAAGGCGATTCGAATCTACCTCCTGAAATCTGTTTCCTGCAATTCTGCCTTGCTTTCAAATCCTCTCTGTTGTCTTCCGTCAATATATTTGTGGACGAGAGTTATCATTTATAACTCTGCAGGTTTGTGAATTGCAGTGCCCCTGAGCTCCATTTTTCAACTCGCTTTCTTGGGAGCTGGCCGCAAAAGCGCAGGATTGCTTCAGGCCCTATTCTGGTCCCGGGCGGCAGGCTGAGCCTGTGGTTAATTCTTCTTGCTGATGGGAAAATAGAGTGACCTGTGCCTGTCCCCACACCTAGAGCTAGTGTCTCATTGGTTCCCCCTCTTCCCGTTCATCCTCAGGACAAATTGCAACCTGTACGGAACAGGAGGTTAAAGGTGCTGATTCTCCAAGGAGGGAGATTGCTAGTAAAGCGGCTGGAATGGCGAACCCGAGCACAAGGAGATGAGAAATGGGGTGCGTTTTAGAAACCTTTCCCGATCACACGGTGTACCATCTTCTGGGATTCTCATGCATGTTTTCGATGTAGGAAGATGCCCTTGAACCTGGAGATTTGGGACCCATGGGATGGGTACCACGCAGTATTACTCTAAAGGGTCTGCGTTTGCTCACCCAACCTCACCAAACCTCTCAGCCCCAAGAGTGTCCACCCTTATGCCTCAATCAGCTGTGGGTCTAGATATGGTCAATCCAGGTGGCATCACAGCCCTTGAACGAATTTTGTAAGAATTTCTCTCTCTTTCACTGTCTTTGTTTCACGGGTTTTTAAAAGTGATTGATTTTTATAAAGGGGTTTAGCTGCTTTTCACTGCTGTGTTTATGCCGCTTTACACCCACTTGACTCACTTACAGAGGGATATCAGTACATAGGTTTTAAGATTCTTACTAGTCAGATATATTCTTGGGCGGTGAATAGGGGGTTTTGAGTCCAGATCACTGAGCAAGGAGTAGGTCTTGTCTATTACATATTGGGTTTATGGAACGGTCTCTGAGCTAATTTGAAACCCTTGTTTTATGCATCACCCCACCTCACCTTTCCCGTTAAGCAGCCATAGTGTGTTTTCTAAACGTGTGACTCTGTTCTGTTTTGTAATTCAGTTCAAGGGTAGCGGTTTTTACATTCCCTCTATAAGTGATATCTTAGGATAAGTGTCTTTTTCTGTGTGACTTATTTCACTTAGAATCGTCGTACCTAAATCCACTCATCATGCTGCTACTAGCCTTATGACGTTGATTTCATGGCTGAGTGATATTCCATTGTACAAAAGGACCACAACTTCTTTATCCATTTTTCTCTTTCCTGGGATATTTCAGGTGTAACGAAGTGGAGGTTTTTGTCCACAGAGCAGCCCTAAACTTTGGGGTGCCTGTGCCTTGCTGATTTTTAGTTTTCCCAATTTATACGCCCGTGAGTGGAAGTGCCCTATGCTCTCTAAGCTGAGTTTTTTCGATGTTTCGGGACACACCGTACACTTCTGCAGAGTGGCTGTTGGCAATTTCCATCCCGCCCATCAGCGTAGCAAGGCTCCCGTTTCTCCATGGCCTGTCCTGCATTTCTGGTTTTGACACTTTATTCAGCATGGCCCTTTTGACCGATGGGAAGCGAGACTTCTTTGTAGCGCTGATTTGCCTTTCCAGGTTGCTTGGTTGGCCAAAAAGGGCGTATGCGTTTTTTCCTGAATATATTCAGGAAAATACGCATACGCCCTTTTTGGCCAAGGGCATCATTGTCGAGGTTTTGCCGCTTTTCCCGTGCTTTAAAGGCGATTCGAATCTACCTCCTGAAATCTGTTTCCTGCAATTCTGCCTTGCTTTCAAATCCTCTCTGTTGTCTTCCGTCAATATATTTGTGGACGAGAGTTATCATTTATAACTCTGCAGGTTTGTGAATTGCAGTGCCCCTGAGCTCCATTTTTCAACTCGCTTTCTTGGGAGCTGGCCGCAAAAGTGCAGGATTGCTTCAGGCCCTATTCTGGTCCCGGGCGGCAGGCTGAGCCTGTGGTTAATTCTTCTTGCTGATGGGAAAATAGAGTGACCTGTGCCTGTCCCCACACCTAGAGCTAGTGTCTCATTGGTTCCCCCTCTTCCCGTTCATCCTCAGGACAAATTGCAACCTGTACGGAACAGGAGGTTAATGGTGCTGATTCTCCAAGGAGGGAGATTGCTAGTAAAGCGGCTGGAATGGCGAACCCGAGCACAAGGAGATGAGAAATGAGGTGCGTTTTAGAAACCGTTCCCGATCACACGGTGTACCATCTTCTGGGATTCTCATGCATGTTTTCGATGTAGGAAGATGCCCTTGAACCTGGAGATTTGGGACCCATGGGATGGGTACCACGCAGTATTACTCTAAAGGGTCTGCGTTTGCTCACCCAACCTCACCAAACCTCTCAGCCCCAAGAGTGTCCACCCTTATGCCTCAATCAGCTGTGGGTCTAGATATGGTCAATCCAGGTGGCATCACAGCCCTTGAACGAATTTTGTAAGAATTTCTCTCTCTTTCACTGTCTTTGTTTCACGGGTTTTTAAAAGTGATTGATTTTTATAAAGGGGTTTAGCTGCTTTTCACTGCTGTGTTTATGCCGCTTTACACCCACTTGACTCACTTACAGAGGGATATCAGTACATAGGTTTTAAGATTCTTACTAGTCAGATATATTCTTGGGCGGTGAATAGGGGGTTTTGAGTCCAGATCACTGAGCAAGGAGTAGGTCTTGTCTATTACATATTGGGTTTATGGAACGGTCTCTGAGCTAATTTGAAACCCTTGTTTTATGCATCACCCCACCTCACCTTTCCCGTTAAGCAGCCATAGTGTGTTTTCTAAACGTGTGACTCTGTTCTGTTTTGTAATTCAGTTCAAGGGTAGCGGTTTTTACATTCCCTCTATAAGTGATATCTTATGATAAGTGTCTTTTTCTGTGTGACTTATTTCACTTAGAATCGTCGTACCTAAATCCACTCATCATGCTGCTACTAGCCTTATGACGTTGATTTCATGGCTGAGTGATATTCCATTGTACAAAAGGACCACAACTTCTTTATCCATTTTTCTCTTTCCTGGGATATTTCAGGTGTAACGAAGTGGAGGTTCTTGTCCACAGAGCAGCCCTAAACTTTGGGGTGCCTGTGCCTTGCTGATTTTTAGTTTTCCCAATTTATACGCCCGTGAGTGGAAGTGCCCTATGCTCTCTAAGCTGAGTTTTTTCGATGTTTCAGGACACACCGTACACTTCTGCAGAGTGGCTGTTGGCAATTTCCATCCCGCCCATCAGCGTAGCAAGGCTCCCGTTTCTCCATGGCCTGTCCTGCATTTCTGGTTTTGACACTTTATTCAGCATGGCCCTTTTGACCGATGGGAAGCGAGACTTCTTTGTAGCGCTGATTTGCCTTTCCAGGTTGCTTGGTTGGCCAAAAAGGGCGTATGCGTTTTTTCCTGAATATATTCAGGAAAAAACGCATACGCCCTTTTTGGCCAAGGGCATCATTGTCGAGGTTTTGCCGCTTTTCCCGTGCTTTAAAGGCGATTCGAATCTACCTCCTGAAATCTGTTTCCTGCAATTCTGCCTTGCTTTCAAATCCTCTCTGTTGTCTTCCGTCAATATATTTGTGGACGAGAGTTATCATTTATAACTCTGCAGGTTTGTGAATTGCAGTGCCCCTGAGCTCCATTTTTCAACTCGCTTTCTTGGGAGCTGGCCGCAAAAGCGCAGGATTGCTTCAGGCCCTATTCTGGTCCCGGGCGGCAGGCTGAGCCTGTGGTTAATTCTTCTTGCTGATGGGAAAATAGAGTGACCTGTGCCTGTCCCCACACCTAGAGCTAGTGTCTCATTGGTTCCCCCTCTTCCCGTTCATCCTCAGGACAAATTGCAACCTGTACGGAACAGGAGGTTAAAGGTGCTGATTCTCCAAGGAGGGAGATTGCTAGTAAAGCGGCTGGAATGGCGAACCCGAGCACAAGGAGATGAGAAATGGGGTGCGTTTTAGAAACCTTTCCCGATCACACGGTGTACCATCTTCTGGGATTCTCATGCATGTTTTCGATGTAGGAAGATGCCCTTGAACCTGGAGATTTGGGACCCATGGGATGGGTACCACGCAGTATTACTCTAAAGGGTCTGCGTTTGCTCACCCAACCTCACCAAACCTCTCAGCCCCAAGAGTGTCCACCCTTATGCCTCAATCAGCTGTGGGTCTAGATATGGTCAATCCAGGTGGCATCACAGCCCTTGAACGAATTTTGTAAGAATTTCTCTCTCTTTCACTGTCTTTGTTTCACGGGTTTTTAAAAGTGATTGATTTTTATAAAGGGGTTTAGCTGCTTTTCACTGCTGTGTTTATGCCGCTTTACACCCACTTGACTCACTTACAGAGGGATATCAGTACATAGGTTTTAAGATTCTTACTAGTCAGATATATTCTTGGGCGGTGAATAGGGGGTTTTGAGTCCAGATCACTGAGCAAGGAGTAGGTCTTGTCTATTACATATTGGGTTTATGGAACGGTCTCTGAGCTAATTTGAAACCCTTGTTTTATGCATCACCCCACCTCACCTTTCCGTTAAGCAGCCATAGTGTGTTTTCTAAACGTGTGACTCTGTTCTGTTTTGTAATTCAGTTCAAGGGTAGCGGTTTTTACATTCCCTCTATAAGTGATATCTTAGGATAAGTGTCTTTTTCTGTGTGACTTATTTCACTTAGAATCGTCGTACCTAAATCCACTCATCATGCTGCTACTAGCCTTATGACGTTGATTTCATGGCTGAGTGATATTCCATTGTACAAAAGGACCACAACTTCTTTATCCATTTTTCTCTTTCCTGGGATATTTCAGGTGTAACGAAGTGGAGGTTCTTGTCCACAGAGCAGCCCTAAACTTTGGGGTGCCTGTGCCTTGCTGATTTTTAGTTTTCCCAATTTATACGCCCGTGAGTGGAAGTGCCCTATGCTCTCTAAGCTGAGTTTTTTCGATGTTTCAGGACACACCGTACACTTCTGCAGAGTGGCTGTTGCAATTTCCATCCCGCCCATCAGCGTAGCAAGGCTCCCGTTTCTCCATGGCCTGTCCTGCATTTCTGGTTTTGACACTTTATTCAGCATGGCCCTTTTGACCGATGGAAGCGAGACTTCTTTGTAGCGCTGATTTGCCTTTCCA